>NW_024037073.1:24518662-25154121 GCF_015706575.1 Patiria miniata | reverse complement strand
CTTAGTCCAATGGTATGGACTGCTGACTCTAAATCTGAAGGTTGCGGGTTCAAATTCAGGTTGGAAATTTTAGATTTATTTATTTTTGGGTAAATTGAAACTTCATAGTTAATTTCGTAACATTTAAAAATTGTGAACTTACACTTAGTCCAATGGTATGGACTACTGACTCGAAATCTGAAGGTTGTGGGTTCAATTCCATGGGTGGGAATTTTAGATTTAAAATTTTATTACTTTTTGGGGTAAATTAAAACATTATAGTTAATTTCGTAACCCTTAAAAATTGTGAAATTACACTTAGTCCAATGGTATGGACTACTGACTCTAAATTTGAAGGTTGTCGGTTCAAATCCAGGGTGGAAATTTTAGATTTTAAAATTTTATGTCTTTTTGGGTAAATTAAATTTAATAGTTAATTTCGTACCCACAAAAAAGTGTGAAATTATGCTTAGTCCAATGGTATGGACTGCTGACTCGAAATCTGAAGGTGCGGGTTCAAATCCAGGTGGAAATTTTAGATTTTATTTATTTTTGGGTAAATTGAAACTTCATAGTTAATTTCGTAACATTTAAAAATTGTGAAATTACACTTAGTCCAATGGTATGGACTACAGACTCGAAATCTGAAGGTTGTGGGTTCAATTCCAGGGTGGGAAATTTTACATTTTAAATTTTATTACTTTTTTGGGTAAATTAAAAACTTTATAGTTAATTTCGTAACCTTTAAAAATTGTGAAATTACACTTAGTCCAATGGTATGGACTACTGACATGAAATCTGAAGGTTGTGGGTTCAAATCAGGATGGAATTTTAGATTAAAAATTATTACTTTTTGGGTAAATTAAAACATATAGTTAATTTGTAACCTTTAAAAAGTGTGAAATTAGGCTTAGTCCAATGGTATGGACTACCGACTCGAAATCTGAAGGTTGCGGGTTCAATTCCAGGGGGGGAATTTTAGATTTTAAAATTTAGTTCTTTTTGGTAAATTTAAACTTGATAGTTAATTTCGTAACCACAAAAAGTGTGAAATTATGCTTAGTCCAATGGTACGGACGGCTGACTTGAAATCTGAAGGTTGTGGGTTCAAATCAGGGGTGGAGTTTTGGTTTTTGAAATTTTATGTCTTTTGGGGTAAATTTAACTTCATAGTTAATTTCGTAACCACTAAAAAGTGTGAAAAAATTATGCTTAGTCCAATGGTATGGACTGCTGACTTGAAATCTGAAGGTTGTGGGTTCAATTCCAGGGTGGGAATTTAGATTTTAAAATTTTATTACTTTTTTGGGTAAATTAAATCATTATAGTTAATATCGTAACCTTAAAATTGTGAAATTACACTGGTATGGACTACTGACTCGAAATCTGAAGGTTGTGGGTTCAAATCCAGGGTGGAAATTTTAGATTTTAAATTTTATGTCTTTTTGGGTAAATTTAAACTTCATAGTTAATTTCGTAACCTCTAAAAATTGTGAAATTCCACTTAGTCCAATTGTATGGACTACTGACTCTAAATCTGAAGGTTGTCGGTTCAAATCCAGGGTGGAAATTTTAGATTTCAAGATTTATTACTTTTAAGGTCAATTGAAACTTCATAGTTAATTTCGTAACCACTAAAAAGTGTGAAATTATGCTTAGTCCAATGGTATGGACTGCTGACTCTAAATCTGAAGGGCGGGTTCAAATCCAGGTTGGAAATTTTAGATTTTATATTTTTGAGTAAATTGAAACTTCATAGTTAATTTCGTAACATTTTAAAATTGTGAAATTACACTGAGTCCAATGGTATGGACTACTGACTCGAAATCTGAAGGTTGTGGGTTCAATTCCAGGGTGGGAATTTTAGATTTTAAAATTTATTACTTTTTGGGGTAAATTAAAACATTATAGTTAATTTCGTAACATTTAAAATTGAGAAATTACACTTAGTCCAATGGTGTGGACTACTGACTCGAAATCTGAAGGTTGTGGGTTCAAATCCAGGGTGGAAATTTTAGATTTTAAAATTTTATGTCTTTTTGGGTAAATTTAAACTTCATAGTTAATTTCGTAACTTTAACAATTGTGAAATTACACTTAGTCCAATGGTATGGACTACTGACTCTAAATCTGAAGGTTGTGGGTTCAAATCCAGGTTGGAAATTTTAGATTTTAGATTTTATTTATTTTTGGGTAAATTGAAACTTCATAGTTAATATCGTAACTTTAAAATTGTGAAATTACACTTAGTCCAATGGTATGGACTACTGACTCTAAATCTGAAGGTTGTGGGTTCAAATCCAGGGTGGAAATTTTAGATTTTAAAATTTTATGTCTTTTTGGGTAAATTTAAATTTTATAGTTAATTTCGTAACCCTTAAAAATTGCGAAATTACACTTAGTCCAATGGTATGGACTACTGACTCTAAATCTGAAGGTTGCGGGTTCAAATTCAGGTTGGAAATTTTAGATTTATTTATTTTTGGGTAAATTGAAACTTCATAGTTAATTTCGTAACATTTAAAAATTGTGAACTTACACTTAGTCCAATGGTATGGACTACTGACTCGAAATCTGAAGGTTGCGGGTTCAAATTCAGGTTGGAAATTTTAGATTTTATTTATTTTTTGGTAAATTGAAACTTCATAGTTGATTTCGTAACATTTAAAAATTGTGAACTTACACTTAGTCCAATGGTATGGACTACTGACTCGAAATCTGAAGGTTGTGGGTTCAATTCCAGGGTGGGAATTTTAGATTTTAAACTTTTATTACTTTTTGGGTGAATTAAAACATTATAGTTAATTTCGTAACACTTAAAAATTGTGAAATTACACTTAGTCCAATGGTATGGACTACTGACTCTAAATCTGAAGGTTGTCGGTTCAAATCCAGGGTGGAAATTTTAGATTTTAAAATTTATGTCTTTTGGGTAAATTTAAATTTAATAGTTAATTTCGTACCCACAAAAAAGTGTGAAATTATGCTTAGTCCAATGGTATGGACTGCTGACTCTAAATCTGAAGGTTGCGGGTTCAAATCCAGGTTGGAAATTTAGATTTTATTTATTTTTGGGTAAATTGAAACTTCATAGTTAATTTCGTAACATTTAAAAATTGTGAAATTACACTGAGTCCAATGTATGGACTACTCACTCGAAATCTGAAGGTTGTGGGTTCAATTCCAGGGTGGGAATTTTAGATATTAAAATTTTATTACTTTTTGGGGTAAATTAAAACATTATAGTTAATTTCGTAACATTTAAAAATTGTGAAATTACACTTAGTCCAATGGTGTGGACTACTGACTCGAAATCTGAAGGTTGTGGGTTCAAATCCAGGGTGGAAATTTTAGATTTTAAAATTTTATGTCTTTTTGGGTAAATGAAACTTCATAGTTAATTTCGTAACCTTAAAAATTGTGAAATTACACTTAGTCCAATGGTATGGACTACTGACTCTAAATCTGAAGGTTGTGGGTTCAAATCCAGGTTGGAAATTTAGATTTTAGATTTATTATTTGGGTAAATTGAAACTTCATAGTTAATATCGTAACCTTTAAAAATTGTGAAATTACACTTAGTCCAATGGTATGGACTACTGACTCTAAATCTGAAGGTTGTGGGTTCAAATCCAGGGTGGAAATTTTAGATTTAAAATTTTATGTCTTTTTGGGTAAATTTAAATTTTATAGTTAATTTCGTAACCCTTAAAAATTGCGAAATTACACTTAGTCCAATGGTATGGACTACTGACTCTAAATCTGAAGGTTGCGGGTTCAAATTCAGGTTGGAAATTTTAGATTTTATTTATTTTTGGGTAAATTGAAACTTCATAGTTAATTTCGTAACATTTAAAAATTGTGAACTTACACTTAGTCCAATGGTATGAACTACTGACTCGAAATCTGAAGGTTGCGGGTTCAAATTCAGGTTGGAATTTTAGATTTATTTATTTTTTGGTAAATTGAAACTTCATAGTTGATTTCGTAACATTTAAAAATTGTGAACTTACACTTAGTCCAATGGTATGGACTACTGACTCGAAATCTGAAGGTTGTGGGTTCAAATCCAGGGTGGAAATTTTAGATTTTAAAATTTTATGTCTTTTTGGGTAAATTGAAACTTCATAGTTAATTTCGTAACCTTTAAAAATTGTGAAATTACACTTAGTCCAATGGTATGGACTACTGACTCTAAATCTGAAGGTTGTGGGTTCAAATCCAGGTTGGAAATTTTAGATTTTAGATTTTATTTATTTTGGGTAAATTGAAACTTCATAGTTAATATCGTAACCTTTAAAAATTGTGAAATTACACTTAGTCCAATGGTATGGACTACTGACTCTAAATCTGAAGGTTGTGGGTTCAAATCCAGGGTGGAAATTTTAGATTTTAAATTTTATGTCTTTTTGGGTAAAATTAAATTTTATAGTTAATTTCGTAAAGACAAAAAAGTGTGAAATTATGCTTAGTCCAATGGTATGGACTGCTGACTCTAAATCTGAAGGTTGCGGGTTCAAATTCAGGTTGGAAATTTTAGATTTTATTTATTTTGGGTAAATTGAAACTTCATAGTTAATTTCGTAACATTTAAAAAATTGTGAACTTACACTTAGTCCAATGGTATGGACTACTGACTCGAAATCTGAAGGTTGTGGGTTCAATTCCAGGGTGGGAATTTTAGATTTTAAAATTTTATTACTTTTTGGGGTAAATTAAAACATTATAGTTAATTTCGTAACCCTTAAAAATTGTGAAATTACACTTAGTCCAATCGTATGGACTACTGACTCTAAATCTGAAGGTTGTCGGTTCAAATCCAGGGTGGAAATTTTAGATTTTAAAATTTTATGTCTTTTTGGGTAAATTTAAATTTAATAGTTAATTTCGTACCCACAAAAAAGTGTGAAATTATGCTTAGTCCAATGGTATGGACTGCTGACTCTAAATCTGAAGGTTGCGGGTTCAAATCCAGGTTGGAAATTTTAGATTTTATTTATTTTGGGGTAAATTGAAACTTCATAGTTAATTTCGTAACATTTAAAAATTGTGAAATTACACTTAGTCCAATGGTATGGACTACTGACTTGAAATCTGAAGGTTGTGGGTTCAATTCCAGGGTGGGAATTTTACATTTTAAATTTTATTACTTTTTTGGGTAAATTAAAACATTATAGTTAATTTTGTAACCTTTAAAAAGTGTGAAATTAGGCTTAGTCCAATGGTATGGACTACCGACTCGAAATCTGAAGGTTGCGGGTTCAATTCCAGGGGGGGAATTTTAGATTTAAAAATTTAGTTCTTTTTGGGTAAATTTAAACTTGATAGTTAATTTCGTAACCACTAAAAAGTGTGAAATTATGCTTAGTCCAATGGTACGGACGGCTGACTTGAAATCTGAAGGTTGTGGGTTCAAATCCAGGGGTGGAGTTTTGGTTTTGAAATTTTATGTCTTTTGGGGTAAATTTAACTTCATAGTTAATTTCGTACCCACAAAAAAGTGTGGAATTATGCTTAGTCCAATGGTATGGACTGCTGACTCGAAATCTGAAGGTTGCGGGTTCAATTCCAGGGGGGGAATTTTAGATTTTAAAATTTAGTTCTTTTTGGGTAAATTTAAACTTGATAGTTAATTTTGTAACCACTAAAAAGTGTGAAATTATGCTAAGTCCAATGGTACGGACGGCTGACTTGAAATCTGAAGGTTGTGGGTTCAAATCCAGGGGTGGAGTTTTGGTTTTGAAATTTTATGTCTTTTGGGGTAAATTTAACTTCATAGTTAATTTCGTAACCACTAAAAAGTGTGAAATTATGCTTAGTCCAATGGTATGGACTGCTGACTTGAAATCTGAAGGTTGTGGGTTCAATTCCAGGGTGGGAATTTTAGATTTTAAAATTTTATTACTTTTTTGGGTAAATTAAATCATTATAGTTAATATCGTAACCTTTAAAAATTGTGAAATTACACTTAGTCCAATGGTATGGACTACTGACTCTAAATCTGAAGGTTGTGGTTCAAATCCAGGGTGGAAATTTTAGATTTTAAAATTGTATTTTTGGGTAAATTTAAACTTCATAGTTAATTTCGTAACCACTAAAAGTGTGAAATTATGCTTAGTCCAATGGTATGGACTACTGACTCTAAATCTGAAGGTTGTGGGTTCAAATCCAGGGTGGAAATTTTAGATTTTAAAATTGTATGTCTTTTAGGGTAAATTTAAATTTTATAGTTAATTTCATAATCACTAAAAAGTGTGAAATTATGCTTAGTCCAATGGTATGGACTGCCGACTCTAAATCTGAAGGTTGTGGGTTCAAATCCAGGTTGGAAATTTTAGATTTTAGATTTTATTTATTTTTGGGTAAATTGAAACTTCATAGTTAATATCGTAACATTTAAAAATCGTGAAATTACACTAAGTCCAATGGTATGGACTACTGACTCGAAATCTGAAGGTTGTGGGTTCAATTCCAGGGTGGGAATTTTAGATTTTAAAACTTTATGTCTTTTTGGGTAAATTAAAACATTATAGTTAATTTCGTAACCTTTAAAAAGTGTGAAATTAGGTTAGTCCAATGGTATGGACTACCGACTCAAAATCTGAAGGTTGCGGGTTCAATTCCAGGGGGGGAATTTTAGATTTTAAAATTAGTTCTTTTTGGGTAAATTTAAACTTGATAGTTAATTTTGTAACCACTAAAAAGTGTGAAATTATGCTTAGTCCAATGGTACGGACGGCTGACTTGAAATCTGAAGGTTGTGGGTTCAAATCCAGGGGTGGAGTTTTGGTTTTTGAAATTTTATGTCTTTTGGGGTAAATTTAACTTCATAGTTAATTTCGTAACCACTAAAAAGTGTGAAATTATGCTTAGTCCAATGGTATGGACTGCTGACTTGAAATCTGAAGGTTGTGGGTTCAAATCCAGGGTGGGAATTTTAGATTTTAAAGTTTTATTTCTTTTGGGTAAATTGAAACTTGATAGTTAATTCCGTAACCACTAAAAAGCATGAAATTATGCTTAGTGCAGTGGTTCAGACTGCTGACTCTAAATCTGAAGGTTGCAGGTTCATTCCCACGCTGGGAATTTTAGATTTCAAAATTTTACTACTTTTAGGTCAATTGAAACTTTACAGTAATTTTGTAACCACAAAATAGTGTGAAGTTTTGCTTAATCAAGTAATACGGACTGATGACCCTAAATCTGAACTTCTGAAGGTTGCTGGTTCAAGTCCCACAGTTGGAGTTTTAGATTTTAAAATTTTATTAATTTTGAGGTCAATTGAAATTTATATTTTTTTCAAGTTTGAAACCAGTCCACACTTCTAGTCTAGCAAAAGCCAAAAGTAAAAAAGCAAATACTTTTAGCTTGAAGCAAATAGTGAAAGCATTTGCTCTCATTTTTATTCATGCAAATAAAAGTTATGCTTAAAATATGTAGTAAAAAAAAAGCAAATGCTAGTTTTTATACATACGACCAATGTTTCAATGTTAATCATAATTGCATCGTTTATGTTTCAGTAACAGATTTGAGGACCTACATGGATCTGTTTGGGTTACAACGACGCCCATTCACTGAGCGGATTCGGGATTGCCCATCGAGAACTCGAAAAGATAGGAGAGACCAAGGCCAGTTGCTTTGGTAAAATTTTTCATTCAGGTAAGACAAACTTCCATGAAGACTCAACTCATTAGTTCAAGTCCCCCCCCCTCAGACGTTATCGTCATGACGACTGTCTGCTCCATGTTCCCAAGGGTGCCCTCCGAGGACGACATCATGGCCATGTGTGAGATGTCCTGTGATTGGTCAGCCAGGTCTGGTACCAAGACTGTAGATTCAGCTGCAGATTCCTCGGGGGCTGATTTGGATAATGCACAGGCCTGAGCGTACAGCCGTAGCTGTGCTAGATGGTGGTGCAGCAGCTGGGTGTGCTCCTCAGACATGTGTTGCAGTAACTCTTGCAAAATGGACTGGTTCTCGCTGTCGTTGGTTAGATGTTTCAAACTGGACGTGTGAATCATGGACAGCTGCTGCTTGAGTGACATGTTTGTGTTGGACAAATACTCAACCTGGAGGGCAAGACGGATGGGCAGAGAAATTATTTGTTTACAGATGGAATTTTAATAGACCAATCCATTAGGCTCTGCCCCATGATGTGTAACCAATCACAACCATGACAGCGCACACCAAAGTCTGACATTTATGCACTTCATGATGTGTGCAGTTGGAGCATGAATGCTTAAGAAGGCACATGTGTTGTTACCCAGTTATTTAGTGCAACTAGAGTTTGAGTGAAACCACGAATCCTCTACACAAGGATAAACGACACATCTGAGCTTGTGTACAAAATGTGTGCAACGGTTTGTCTGCATTTATCATAAGCAGCGTCGGCGCATAAAACAACGTAGAACGTGTAGAAAATGTAGAGCAATGACAACAACAGTGCACACTATGATCGCCCACAGCCATGACAGCTGGCATCCTGACAGAAATCTGACCACTGAAAGAACGCAGTAGCATTAGTGTGCCTGCATTAGTTTTGATCAAGGTATGTCCCCCCTCCCACTTTTGAGAAGCGATTGACGCCCTTGGTACCTGTTGCATGCAGGGAACAAGATCCAAACTCATTCTTAGACCAAGACCAGATGGAATGCCCACTCACCTTTGTACGAAGCCTTTCTATAGTACCTTTCATTCTGTGCTCTGTCTGGGCCCACGTGGTCCGCTCCTCCTCAAGAGTCTTCTCCAGACTTTCCTTCTCCTGCAGCAGCAGCGACAAGTTGTGCTCTGTGTAGCAAGTCTCGTCCTCCAAATCCTCTTTGCTTCCTTCATCTGGTATTTCAATAAGGACAACTGTTTACGAGAGGGAAAGGTTGAGTAATTATCCTGAATAATGATTCCTGTAATAATGAAAGTCGGTCATCAAAAGGTCACTCCAGGTGTGGGCTACACAAAGAGGGGAAATGATGGGAGGAGTTTATGGAGTAGAAAGGTCGACATATATGTTGCGCTTGAATGGGACAGATGATATGTAGCGGTAAAAACAGGATACAGGCAAGAAAGTCCAAAGTGATGCAGTGTGTCAAGAACATGTAATTCCTTGTAACTGGGTGCAAGCAATCACTCACTTTTTCAAACCGTATTCCTAACATTAGGTGGGCAAGGTGAAGGACAAATGCCAATATTTAATTAATTGTTGAAGTCAGCTCTCAAAATGTACTGCCACCCTGACTTATTAGATTTTTTTTGTTGCTTAGAACCTTCCTGAATCCTCCAAAATTCAATCAACTTAAATAACGCCAATGGCACACCCTTTGCACCTTGTAATTTCAATTTGTAAAATCCACTGTCAATATTGGCCCTCATCCACCCCAACCCCCTAAAAAAATGCTGAACTTTTGGTTGTTGTTTTATTTATTTTATTGACCAAACAAGTGCAGGAGTGAAGACAACTGTATCAAACATGCTGTTGTCTACCCATTCCCTTCTTCCATATGGATTCACGATATATCAATTGAAAACAAAGTGGGGGGGGGGGGGTGGGGGGGGGAAGAGTTCTTCCTTGCATCAAATGCCTCCCCCTTGGCTTTTTGGTCAGCTTCTTCTAATTATCCTTCACTGCTGGTGGCATTATCCACCTTAACCTCTGCGTAGATGCTGAAGGATTCTTGGAGGGTCAGGGTTAATATTCTTACCTTCCCCATTGGCAGTGCTCTGACTCGGATCATTTATGCAGGCATACTGGTACTCGATCTGCGGCTGCTGCCCATCAGTCTGCTCATAGCCCCGGGGATGATGTGTCTGTCTCCGATGGCTGCTGTGACTGGGGGACTATGAGGTGTGTTACCAGGCTGGTACTGTTGGGTGCTGGGTCAGTGTATGTGGTGAAGATCTGGTTGACATCCTGGGTACAAATGGTGGAGTGCAGTCGTTAAGGTTGATAAAATGAGACTTAAACCTGTAAGGTAGCAAAAGATTCAATTTACACAAACATACAGTGATAAAATTAGGTTCACAATTAATTATTTTAAAAGGCACGAAGTGTTGGCATTTGACATAATCCACCCAAATCCTTGTAGAACTACCACACCTGCTCACAAGGTACATAAATTTCAACTGATTAAATTTATTCCATGGTTTTTTTTTCATGCAGATTGTACAAGGGGACCATTACATCACAGCAACGGCATACTCAGTTGTCTTGAAGCAGCACTGAAACTGTGAAGGTTAAAAATAAGTGCGCTTTCAAACACTTAAACCAAAAAGGTGTGTCTAATCATTCTCAAAAGAATGGATACTTGAGTCAAAACTTTTCGGTAAAAAAAACCCCAGATTTTGTTCAACAAGTTCACTTCATGCTTTTTTGAAACACCACTCTACAGGGAGTTTATCGAACACTGATATCTGCTAAGAATAACCAGCCCAGGTATCTGTCAATTTCATAAAACTCCCACAAATGCCACTACCTTGTCCTGCTGTCCACTACCTTCAACTTATCTTTATAATTAACCCTAACCCTGCCACATGCAGCACAGTGCGCATCAGTTGGAAAAGTCTGGTGCACTTGGTCTTGTTCCCAAACTCACCCCCAAAGTTGATGCCTTTATCCACGTACTTGACCCTGTACGTAGTGCGCCTTGAGGAGAATCTCCTCAGTGAAGAGACTGTCCTGGGAGCAGAATGGACAGTGCAGATGCGGAGCCTTCATCAAGGAGTGGCTACACTCCCTGTCTGTGCATTGTATGGGCGTCCAGTCTGCCTCAGCGCCTTTCATCCGCACTGATAGGTGGCAACATTCCGTCACCTCTGATGCTGAACCAACACGAGGTAGTGATGTAGAAAAACATTGGCCATTTTTTGCGCACTTAGTACTTGGACCAATTTTGTTCTTGCATAAACTAAATCCTACACAATTGTGGACTTTAACATTGAAAGAATGACTAATATTAACTACATAGAAAAATAATTTGAACAATATCGAACGTCAAGGAAGCACCAAGAACGTCATCGTCTGCAGATGAGTCAAATTGGCTGCCACGAAAGTCTCCATTGTGTCCTACTTCCTAAACCAATGTGGATTTGTCATCCGACATTGTTATTAAATGCGCGTTTGTTTATATATGAAATAAATGAATTTCTTTCCATTTTGGTAAAAACAACTGCATGCATAATATTTAAAATCATATCATAATTGAAAATAGGAGGTAAATAAAATAAATCCACAAATATTATAATATACTTTTGTCGAAAGTCTAAGAAGCTTAGTTAAATCCTATGCATGGAAAGAGTTCCGAGAATGTTTTGCTGAAAATCATCCGTGTGCCAATTACGTAACATTTTACAAATGTATACAGATTCTCCCAAAATAGAAACATTTGCAATATAACTTTAGTATGCCGTTGCTATATTTTTAAAGTTTAGTCGGACTCCCTATTATCGCAGCATCCCTATTATCGCGGAATGGGAAATTTTTCTTTTTGTGTTGCCTAAACTCCTTCAAGTGGCGATTTTTATCCAGTTCACCAGGCATTAAGGACTTTCTGCCGAGTTGTATAAAAAGGATGATTAAAAAATGTTGTGTCTTTCTAGTTTTGTTTTGACTACTTTAGGTATCTTAATTATTTGTGAGTTGTTGCTTCACCACTGTAGCGAACCAGGTTGGCAGTGAAATGCAGTAATAATAGGTGAGCTACAGTGACGCTGTGTTTAATCAATTTAAATTTTTCGGCAGTCTTTTTTATTATTCTTTACTTCGTGTGAAACAAATATCAACCTCATTTATATTTCATAGGTAAAAATACTGTCCAAAGTATCTCAACAGTTTTTAGACAAAAGTCTGTTAATAATTATTTCTATTGGCAAAGTTATAGCCACAAAAAACATTTCATTTAGTGTTTACTTACATATGCACCCGTCACTGGAAACATTTAAGCATATAGTTCCCTCCAGCATTCGAAGTAGAATTCAATATTTTGTGTCGCTCCTGTACGGTGGGGTTCAACACTGCTATATTATTACTTTTTTATTACTTAGTATAGATATTGGCCTAGTTTGATGCTCCCGGGGATTTGTAAAATGTCCAACATAATATTTGCACATAGCCCCTCTCTAGCTCTATTGACGCTCCTTCGACTTTCATTACCTTGGTGAAGAGCCACTCAAACTGGTCAAGGGGAAAAACTGGAAAACTAGTGTTCACAGCTTATTTATTTCCCTTAAAGCCATTTCTCCCTGTGGAAACTTACTTGAGTTGCGTAAACAGCGCCGGCCTAGCCCTCCAGAAAAAAAGAAAACATGGGTTTAAAGAGTTTTTAAAAATTCGATTCATTCCCAGCTGCGGCTTCGTCTACTATAAAAATTTAAGAAGATTCTGAAATTTCCACACAGCTACCCAGAAAGCGTGAGTTGTCAAATAATAATAGACAAATAAATATTGTTGAGCTTCCGTTATGGAAGACGTATGCGTCTCGTTAAAAAAAAAGGATACAGTTCAATATATGAAGCTGAAGCAGTAGGGACCTGCGATGGAGGCCGATGTTTCGAAAGAGCTTGCATGCCAATCGAACGACACATGAGGGCAGCATTCAACAACATAAACACGCGACTGTAAATCTGGCGCTATCTTCCGAGTGGCCGAAACCTGTTGCCTGTGTCACTTTCTTGGTCAGTATCAGTAGATAATTTTATCTAACCATTTAATAAATGATAACATTAATTTAGTTGTTTATATTAGCTATTGGTGAAATCTGCATTATTTTATTTAGTGAAACTGAAACGTACTGCAAAAAGTGGCCATATCGGACATGATACTTTGAGTTTGATAGACGTACTGCGTTTATTATTTGTATTCAATAGCGTGGTATCTCATTCGTGAAAAGTTTGAGATGCTTAATTAACAATAACAATTAACATTAAAGGAAAGATTCCCATATCTGGCCATCACTTGCCACCCTGTGCACAAACCCTTTGAGACTGGTCTGAACATTTTTAAGTGTTTTCTCAGTTGAGTTAGCTGGAGTTACCCAGCACCTAGTCCGAGTAACTTGGACCCAACTTATCGCCTTTTTTAACATTTGGACATGGTCTGGCGATAGTAAGGTCCAAGCTAATACCGAGACCTAGACAACACAGTCCCAAAAACCAACATTTTCCAACAAAAAACATCAGAAATTTTCCGTTCAATTCTGAAGACCCCCTCTGCCTAGGTTGTCGTCGTTGTGCTCACGTTCAAAACTGCATGATAATGGCGTCTGACCTCGACCTCATGCAAATGTCGTGACGACACGGCAGATTCCCCTGCGCCGCGCCGACGACTGTTTCCTGATGTAGAGTGCTGTGTAAGTTCGTGGTACGCCTAGGAGTCGTGCTGGCTAGCCAGGCGCATGGCTGGCGCTCTACATCAGGAAACAGTCGTCGGCGCGGCGCAGGGGAATCTGCCGTGCATGCAGTGCATTATGCGCAAGCGCGCCGTCCCGACATTTGCATGAGGTCGAGGTCAGACGCCATTATCATGCAGTTTTGAACGTGAGCACAACAACGACAACCTAGGCAGAGGGGGTCTTCAGAATTGAACGGAAAATTTCACTTTTTTCCGGATCGTAAGTAAACTTAAGTACAACCATCTTAATCATCTATGTCTACTTGTACCTCAGGTGACATATCTAGTAATTTGGAGGCCGTTTTGAAGGCGAAATCTGATGTTTTTTGTTGGAAAATGTTGGTTTTTGGGACTGTGTTGTCTAGGTCTCGGTATTAGCTTGGACCTTACTATCGCCAAACCATGTCCAAATGTTAAAAAAGGCGATACGTTGGGTCCAAGTTACTCGGACTACCCAGCACCCAATTGGGTATCATTGGGTTGTCATCTAGATGACAACCCAATGATAAAATTTAGGGCTGGGTAACTCCAGCTACAGTTGAGTTAATACTTCGGCCATCGTGAAGTGCAGGGCCCGGTTCCTATAACTTGGGGAACAAAATCCACTTAAAAATTATTTGACCTACCATAATAGTTTGCAACATTCTCAATAAACAGGTTTGTCATAGATAGAGGGCAGGGTTTTGATTATTTGAGGGAAATTTGGGGTAAAATGACAATGACGGCGCGGCGACAACATGCGACCCGAAAATTAAGATGGCAATCACCGCGCGATGTTCCGTGAGCATGCAAGGCGCGCTGAATCCCAAGGTACAAACCGCGCAGGAAAACCGTGATTTCTACCCCAAGAATCTGTTAAAAATTGTAAAATGGGTGTTATTAGAATTAAGAAAAAGGCTGCTTTTGATTGTAAAGGTGAGTTTTGAGCAATAAAAAACATTTTCGATTCTAATTTGATCAAAACAAAACGGGGGCCCTACACTTCACGATTGCCGTAATTTTTCCCTTAAATGACCTATCAGCCATCAGAAAATGATATGTCCTAAAAAGTCAAAATTAGCAGGGACAAATTTTGACCCCTCCCCCTAGATATCCCACTGGTCATGGCTTTCAATAGTATACAACTGCTTTATGTGCAGTTTCTTTATATTTCCAGTGTGTTTTTGGTCCAACGTAATAACACCAAAATGGATGAGAAGCAGGGACCAACTTCTGATGATGTCCCAACTGGGGAGGTAACGTCAACCACAGTTACAGAGGGTGATGTTGTCAAGATGCCAACAGATGCGGCCATCACTATGGATGCCATTCCCAATGAAGATGAGGAGGACAAATCCAAAGGTGACTTGTTATTCTTTTACTTGGTGAAGACGTTTGCTCCTTTGCCAGGTCAGCTAAGTGTAATCCCATTCATGTGATTTTGTCCATTCTTGCTTATTGGAAACTTAATACTTTAACCCAGTGAAATTAATTTTGTTGCAAAATAGTTTTGTTGCTTTCCAGGTAAGTTTTTTAAATTGGGGATATGAGGGTTCAATTTCATAAAAAAAAATGCACCTTTACTTGGTACTTGGTGGTTATCCTGAATACTCCACGTGGAAGTCTAGCAAGGAGGCCTTGGGGAAGTGGAACTAAATTAAATCCTTAAAGGTGTTGTGGTTTGGGGCGTCTATGGTGTCTTGAGGGAGCTTGTTCCATTTCCGGATAGTTCTTGGTAGGAATAACTGCATATAGATGTCTGTCCTTGCTGCAATTTCTGTGAACTGGTGGTTGTGAATTCTACGAGCCGGTGCTGGTTTGGGGACTATGGATGATGAGTTAATGTGAACTATGTTGTGTATTATTTTAGTAGGTAAGTTGGTTAACTTTCCTTCTCTCTTCCAGTGAAGACCAGCCTAGGGTTGTCAACATGTCGGTCACACTGCTCAGTCTGGAATAATCTCGCATTACGAAACGAGCAGCCCTCATCAGTTGCACTTTTTCCAGGGATGTTATGTTCTTAGCTATGTGAGGGTTCCAAGCAATGCTGCCATATTCTAGGTGTGGTCTGACTACTGCTAAGTACAGCTTTTATTTGACTGATCTGGATGCAGAATGAAAATTTAGTTTGATGAAGCTCAATATACGACTTGCTTTGGAAGTGGCATATGCTGTTTGGTGATTCCAACTTAGGTTATTCTGAATGATTATTCCCAAATATGTGATGTTGGTTTTCTCTACGAGTACGAGGTTGGATCCTAACATGGTGTAGTTAGTTTTGCTGGGGGCCCGCTTCCCGGAGATTCGCATGATGTTACATTTGCTGGAGTTAAATTTCATTCCCCAGGTTTGCGCCCAGTGAGCCAAGTTGTTCAGGTCTTTTTGGAACATCAGTTCATCAGTTGATGAGCAGATCTTCCAATATAACAGGCAGTCGTCAGCGAAAAGGCGAGTTGTGCCAGTCACTGATTTGCTAATGTCATCGATGAAAAGTAAAAACCGATGGGGGCCAAGCACGGTGCCTTGTGGTACGCCACTGTCGACACTTTGCCATTTCAAAGATTTTCCATTTACCACAACTCATTGTGACCTGTTGGTTAAGAATTCCCTGATCCATCTCTGTGTTTTTCCCCTTATCCCGTAGTAGTCTAATGTTTGGACCAGTTTTTGATGAGAAACTATGTCGAATGCTTTGGAGAAGTCAAGTACTGCCATGTCTGTGGTGATTTGATTATTGTAATTGTAGGAGATGTCATCCAGAGTTGTTACGAGTTGGGATTTGCAGGACAGGCCTTTACGAAAAGCATGTTGGTTTTCGTTCAGGATGTCGTGTTCCTGGAGGTGTTTCATTTATTGGCTATCAATGATGTGCTCTAATAACTTAAAGCAAACAGAGGTCAACGACACAGGTCTGTAGTTTGCCGGGTCTGCACGAGAGCCTTTCTTAAAAATGGGTGTTACGTTGGCTTTCTTCTAGTCAGATGGTAGAGAACCCAGCAGGTCAAGTGATTGTTGGAATATGAATGCGAGTACTGGGCAACTTCATTGGCAGCTAGTTTCAAGTTGAGCGACGTCAGTAACTAGAGGACTCCGCTAACAGACACGGTGATGTTTGTCAAGTCTGGGTAGGGACTCGGTGGTAGAACTGGCTGCACATCGGTGTCATCCCTGGTGAAAACACTACAGAATTGGTCTTGTAGGGTTTCAGCTTTTTCTTGGTCAGATGTGATATTTTTCCTGTTGAGTTTTAGAACCTGAACCCCTGTGTTGTCTTAACGAGTGCTGTTTACGTAGCGCCAACATTTCTGGGGTTAGCTGTAGATGTAGTTTCTTGTAAATGTGTGCGTTTAGCCCTTCGGATTTCGCTGTTCACTTGCTTTTGGGTCATTCCACCGGGTTGGGAAGCAGTGCATGTTACATCCATATATTTGGTTATATTATTA
This sequence comes from Patiria miniata, assembly GCF_015706575.1. Classification (NCBI taxonomy): domain Eukaryota; kingdom Metazoa; phylum Echinodermata; class Asteroidea; order Valvatida; family Asterinidae; genus Patiria; species Patiria miniata. The sequence continues at coordinate 25,137,342 of NW_024037073.1, read as the reverse complement.
AAAGTATCAATGCATTCTAAACAATTGCTCAATTTGATATTTGTCTTAAGGTGTTTCAATACTTGAGAAAGTTTTAAATCATTTGAAAGTACTTTGACAAAAATATAAGCAAAAATGTCATATTTGGACGTAACATTGACACCGTGTCAATGTTACATCCAAATATTCTTTGTTTCCCATTTTTTACACGTATGTAAAATATTACCCAAACTGACATTGCATATTTACAACTGGACACCTAAGCACCAAGAAAAGCTTTTGTTTTGGTATAGTCAGGGTTCAAATATAGCAGAAACAATACCTCTAGTGTGGATGTAACGGTGTAAAAATCACGCAATGGAAGTGTGACATTGGGTTTTACACCGTGTCAATGTTACATCCACACAACCAAGCTATCATTTCTGCTCCATTTGATACCTGACTACCGTAACAAAAAATTTTTTATTGTGTTGCATGTATAGTAAGAAGTTAGCAAAGTGAATTTGTGTGATGTTTCGCAGAAATTTTAAAAAAAGGTACAAATGTCATATTTGGACGTAACACTTACACGGTGTCAATGTTACATCCAAAATGACATTTTTTTGCTCATATTTTTGGCCAAATACATTGAAATGATTTCAAACTTTCTGCAGTCGTGAAACACCCAACAACAAATATTATGTAGAGCCACTGCTAGCAAGGCATTTATGCTTTTGTTAATATGGTCATATGTCACACATTGTTCCCCAACCCGGTGGAATGAGCCTTTTGCAAAAGTTTGAATGTAGACCGCTTGTTACTGCCTTCACATAGCTGCGCTCTTTCTTCCTGCAGCAACAGATTAGGACAGTAGTGAGCCATGAGGGTCTAGAATGTCCATGGACTGGTTTTTGTGGTACTAATTCGTTAGTTTTCAGCCTGTCCCTAAAAATACTCCAATTTGCCTCAACTGTTCTGGTTTCTGGAGATGACTGCATGAATTCGGTCTTAAGCTCGAGGACAGATTTTTTTCAGCTTGGATTCATCCACATCATTCCACTTAAAGATGGTCCTAGGGTGCTTGACAGAGCGAGGTGCAGTGATGTTTATGTCAGCTAGCACTGTTGCGTGATCGCTAATTCTGGAGATGCTGTAAACATTACAAACCAGAGTTTTACGTGTGGTGAAGAGCAAATCTAAGATGTTATCGGTTCCTGTAACTGGGTCTCTCCTTGTAGTAAAATTTGCCTTTTGTTCGAGATTGTAGTCATCTGCGATGTGGTTAATTTTGGATTGAATACCATTTGCCGAGAAAGTACATGTACAAGTTCTTGAGTTCCAAAGCATGCCCGGGATGTTGAAGTCTCCTCCAAGAATGATGAATGGGGAGTTTACCTGAGCCTGCAATTTACTCAGACTTCTGTCTAGGTTTTCTAGAGATTCTGGCCTGTAGGAATCGGGGGCTCTATAATAGCAGAGATGAAGATGTCCTCTCCTTTCGGCTTGAGCGGTAGTTGGCACCAGAGTAATTCACAACCATCTTCAGAAAGTTCAATGGCTGAGAAACCATCCTTAACCAAGATAAAGACACCTCCGCCACGTCTGTCGTTTCCTCTGTCCTTGAACCTTCGTTCAACTGTCAAACTTGTGAATTTCTGATGAATGAATGCAAAGTTTACAAAGCCATTCATATCTTAAAACATTCATTCTTTTATAAAGCCCTGTACGCACTGGACTTTTTTGGTCAAACTTACCGAGACTATGGGTACTTTTCCCATTTTAAGTCCAATGCGGACAGCCTAGGACGTTTTCCTCTCGGTTACTTTTCCTGAGTCCAGCGGTTACTTTTACTGGCCAACTGCTGCCCAGGAAAACTGACCATGCGCCCAGGAAAATTGACCAGGTCACTTTTCCTGAGACGATAAGTCCAGTGCGGACAGTGCGAGTCGGTAAAAGCGGCTCAGGAAAGTGACATTAGGCCCGAGTGCGAGTATCATGCATACAGAAACAGCACGATCCCACACGTGATGTGGCCGAACTTTTTGTGGAAACACGTACGCTGCGGTGTGTCAAGTCCGAGCGGTAAAATCTCGTTATAAATATATTTTAACGGAGAATACATTCACAGAAAATATCAAGATCACGTTCTGGGAAATACTTTGCAGTTATTCTTTTTTTCCACCAATGTTTGTTTTGTACATTGTATTTTCTACGATCCAAATTCGTCCTGTTACGCCGTGTAGTCTGCATGGCACCGTACATGTACGTAGGCCGCAGTCCCTGGTTCCGGTCCTACATCATAGCTTTGATTCTGTTAGCATGCGGTGGGAACCAGCGATTACCGATGGAACTGCTGCCGCATGGCTTCGATGTCGTCCATCACAAATGCGTCAGAATAGTAGGCATTTTGGTCAAGATTTATCGTGTCAAGATGAAATAACATCGTATGTTACGATTATATTGTGCATTTTAATGGTGTGTGTAATATTATACTGTGCGTATCGGGGGCTGAAAAAAATGTGATCGGCATTTTATTTCCTGTGCACGTGACTGTGACAGCTCGGTCACTTCTCCCACGCGGTCTGGGTAAAATTTCCCGTGTCGAAAGTCCAAGTGCGGACAGTGGTCACATTTGACCATTTCTCATTTTACCATCGTCTCGGTAAAACCTTCCAAAAAAAAGTCCAGTGCGGACACGGCTTAAGATGGAATTTTGCGTCGGGGTGATGTAAATCAAATTGGGTTTTGCCCTTCACCGACTATCCATCTTATGAATAGTTAATGCAGTATCCGCTGCTATGTACATCAGATTTGAACCAACCAGCTCGGTGGTCCAGTGGTAAGATGTCTGCACTAGAAAGCAGGAGGTTGTGGGTTTGAGTCCCACCCGAGTGATTTTTTTCCAACTTTCACTCGGGAGGTACCACACTGAGTATACAGTGTTTATACGTTGGTGCAGGGCGAAACCTAATTTGATTCATTCTTTTGTTGATTAATACAAAGCCCATTAAAAAAGGCAAATAAAAATATCAAAATATTATGAGGCATCAATAAAGTATCAAGTATCAGAAAAGCATACTAGTTCAAATACCAGAATGGTGATAGTACATAGCATTATTTGTGCTTGGCAGTTTTGAATTACGCACACAAAAACAGCAGCTTGTAGAAATTGGTCATTTTTGGGAACCGTCCAAATTAAGATATTTATATATAGGTTTATCTCTAACTTTACAAAGAGATTCATATTTTAAAGCATTAATTTTTTTTCAGGTACTGTGTACAATTGTTGTACATCTATATTAACAGTATTCAACTTTGGGATGTTTCTTATTCAAAATTTGCAATTCATTAATCTGTTTGTCAGTGTGAACTGATTTTGTTGTGCAGTGTCTCACTTGAAAACTCATAATTAAACTTACAAATATCTCATGCTTAAAAAAAATCAAAGTAAATTTATTTTCTCTGATTGGAGTTGGTTTTTTAATTTGTTTGTTTTTGTCCATCAGGTCTTGACCCACAAGATAACCATTCCACCAGCACCTCTGACGTACCGGTGACTGGCGCTGCCATAACGGATCCTTATCACTATCGGACACAACAGCACTTCACCTCAGAGATCTTCAAGATTGAGATCCAAAACCTCCCAAGACATTTTGGATTTGTGGTGAGTTTGCTCTCTAAGCATTCAACTCTCGATAATGATAATACAGTTTGTGCTCTATTAAGAGTTCATAATGTTTTCCATGGTGAAGATTTCTCAGGGTCTTTATGTAATTTTGTATAACAGAATTTAAAGGCAATTGGATGAATTTCACTAAAACCTGGAAATATCCTAGCCTCATGTCTATATAAAAGTAATGGTAAACTGCATGTAGAAAGTTTTGATGGTGGGTGATATTGGTTGGTCGTGAGTGAGAGCTCCCTCTTGCGGGGGTTATCACTGCGGGGGTTGTCGCGTATCAAACCATAATAACGTCTAGCCCCTAGACTAGGTATGTGGGGCTGTCTGATGAGATAGGCATTGGTGTCTGTGGTTATCACTTATTGCACCGTTGGTAAAAACCTAGCTTATTCTATGGCCACACACTGGAGTAATCTCTGTGCTAAGGGCCATACAAATGTGAGCACAGCAAGTTGGTAAAATGATGCATTTTTTTCATGGAAATATTTTGGCCTGATATTTGGCATAGGGGTTCTTTTTACCCAAGCGTCCCACTTTGTGCCGAAACCTCATATGGTTCAATACTTTGAGGTGTGCACTGGAACGTAAATTGTCAAACAATTGGCCATGCACAACGGCCAATTCAAGATCAACACACAGTCTGGCCTGTATGACTTCACAGACTTTTGTGTGTGTGCAAAAGCAGAATGTTACCCGGAGGTGAGTGGAGGCAATTTTGACCTTTTAACCCTAGAAAATCCATCAGCCGTGCCTGTGCATAAAAACAGCCAGTGCGTCTTATCACGTCCTCTGATGCAAACTGGTTAAGATGTTACTTTTTATTGTCAAAAGAAGTCAATTTGGTATCTTTATTTTTTGTTGGTATTCAGGAAGACATCAGTTCCCAGCTCAACAGCTCCACCAGTGATCTTCATGACCTCACCAGACAGTTTGTTTGTGGTCTGTTTCAAGTCGATCATTAGGCTCTGTGAATGACTGCTGAATCTACGAGGTATGTAAATGAAATCTGAGGTGGGATATTAGAGGTGAAAATGAACAATTTTTGAGAGGCCATTTTTTTAGGGTCTCTTGCTACCACACTCCAGCGTCACATGTGAATGAATATTATGAGCATGTCAGCTGGAGTTACTCAAGCTAAGTTCTAGGTTCTGTAACTTAGCTTGAGTAACTTCAGCTCTAATGCTTTCGCATTAGAGCTGGAGTTGAATGTCAGGCAAGTCGACCGTTGAGACAACTCGACTCGGGACAAGTCGACCGTTGAGACAACTCGACCCTTGAGACAAGTCGCCTGGTTTGACAACTCGACTCGGGACAACTCGACCGTTGAGAATGCTCGACTCAATGGAAATGTATACACATGGAGCGGAAAAAGTTGCATAAATCTGTGGCAGGACCCAGGCACTGCACGGGCATACTCGATGCACAGAGGGCGCTCCGATCCGGTGGCCCGCGAGGACCGGGCCCGGCCCGGCACGTGGGCACGTCAACCGGCGCGGCAAGTGGACTTACAGGCCCGGCAAAAACAATGCCACCATGCACGGCACGGCCACGTTGACCGGGGATAAGTGCACGCACAGGCCCGGCAAAAACGATGTCACCGTGCACGGTACAGCCACGTTGACCGGGGATGTGCGCGGCCCAGAAAAACAGACGATGTGCACAGACAATCACGCTGCGCTGTATCAGCTCTTTTTTATTTGACATGCAACAAAAAAAATCATGTGTCATAACTCCCAAACGGCGATCAGCCGCCGTCAAAATCCCCGGTACTATCCCCAAAACTAGGCCCCAAAACAAGTGAGTCGAGTTGTCTCAACGGTCGACTTGTCTGACCCCCCTGGAGTCACAACTACGTTAAAAGTACCGGGTCGTAAGAGTCCCGAAATCCCGGACTCTGTATCCCCAGTGCATTACAAAAACGGTCCATTGTCCCTATATTATCCCGACCCAGATTCCATAATTCATACCTCATACGATGCAACAGGCATTCAGGAAGCTAGTAATCGACTTCAAACAGAACAATGAAGACTAAAATATGAAATTTTTCGACAATTTTGGTGGCGATTCTCGAGAAACCATGAGAAAACGTTGCTCGACACTATTCTGCCGACTGCCGTTGACCCTCCAAATGATTGGCAAATAAAAACATCAGATTTACCTCAAAACAGCCTCCAAATTACTAGATACGCCGCCTGAGGTACAAGGAGAGATCGATGATTAAAATAGAGGTGCTAAAGTTTGCTTACGAGTCGGATGAAAAGTGAAATTTCCCATTCAATTCCGAGAGCTCCCCTCGCAATCTATCGTTAAATTTCCGACTCTTGTTTGAACAACGCGATGTAACTGTACATGCCCAGCATTCATTCAGTGGTCCCAGCGCGATTCCGTTAGCGAGCGCGATGCATCGATTATGATAATGGCAGACTGGATCTCGTTTGTACAGACAAGTGCATTCGAACTGAGATACGGAGTCGGGAACTAGAGCAGCTATCAGCGGAAACCAGTTCAAGCTAGTTCCCGACTCCATATCATCGTTCGAAATGCACTTGTACAAACGAGATCCAGTCTACTCATTATCATAATCGATGCATTGCGCTCGTTACCGGAATCGCGCTGAGACCACTGAATGAATGCTGGGACGTACGGTTACATTGCGTCGTTCAAACAAGAGTCGGAAATTTAACGATCGATCGCGAGGGGAGCTCTCAGAATTGAATGGGAAATGTCACTTTTCATCCGACTCGTAAGCAAACTTCAGCACCTCGATTTTAATCATCGATCTCTCCTTGTACCTCAGGTGGCGTATCTAGTAATTTGGAGGCTGTTTTGAGGTAAATCTGATGTTTTTATTTGCCAATGTTGTGTTATTTTTTGGTCAACGCCAGTCGGCAGAATAGTGTCACTCAACGTTTTCTCATGCTTTCTCGAGAATCGCCACCAAAATCGTCGAAAAATTTCATATTTTAGTCTTCATTGTTCTGTTTGAAGTCGATTACTAGCTTCGTGAATGTCTGTTGCATCGTATGAGGTATGAATTATGGAATCTGGGTCGGGATAATATCTAGGGAAAATGGACCGTTTTTGTAATGTACTGGGGATACAGAGTCCGGGATTTCGGGACTCTTACGACCCGGTGCTTTTAACGTAGTTGTGACTCCAGATCTAATGCAATAGGCATTAGAGCTGGAGTTACTCAAGCTACAGGTAACTAGTGGACAAGGCCTACCTCCGTATTAACCGTCACAAATCCGCAAGCTTATTGATTGGGTTTTTATATCCTAGAGTTTAAAAGTGCTACAGACAAAACTTCATTCGAAAATTGGTCCTGCCATTTGGGTTTCGGTTTTTTTTACTCACCCAATATTTTGTAATTCTTTGCCCAGATCTGTTGGAAAAGGAAGACCTGGGGACGCGCATCGGCAAATTATCAAGTCACATTGATGAGATCAAGGGTGAAATCTACCACGCCGTACACAAGAAGTATGCCAACTACAGACCCACCAGGGACTCCACCCAGGAGCTACACAACAAGATGCAGACACTGTCCACTGAGATGCAGACTCTCAGCAATAAGATCAAGGTATGTCATAGTCTTAAGGCCCTAGTAACACATTCATGGTTGGACCTACGAATATCCACCGTTTACCAAGAATCAATTGATCACAATGAACCGTCAAGACTCGTGGAGAAATTGACTTTCTAAGAATGCACTAGGGTTTCAGGACGGATAGCCACAACTTTCGGAGGTTTCTCTAGGAATACATCACAGTTTCTTCACGGATTGTTTACGAATATTGACAGTATGACCAAGAATAATTATGTTAATGCCACAGTTGTCTGCGATTGGGCCACGGATGACCAAGGTTCTCCTACAAATAAAGCATAGTCATATTCGTAGTACAACCTTAGCAGAATTCTAGCATATCTGGGCATAACCGTAGGACATTTGTAGTGAATTCGTAGAGATTTCCACCACGAATGAGCTACAAATCTCCAAGAATATTTATGAAAAGCTACAAATAACACTACGAATTAGTTCGGTTGTTCTATGGATGTCCCAGGGTTCTACTGCGCATTGATTTTCATGACGATTCACCACGGAAGTTTGGAACAGTTAAGAACTTCGTAGCCCCTCCATGAATACCAAAGGAAGTTGACGGATAACCACGCAGATATTTAAGATGAATGGTTATCATATGTAGTATGTGTGGGACTGAAAGTGAACAGTAAATTGCCTGCAGAAGTCACGTTTGTGCACTAGTTTCCCCCATTTTGTTTGTTTTTTCTTGGGGGGGGGGTATTAGGAGTTGGCCTAGACGTTTTGATGGTGGGTGATATTGGTTGGTCGTGAGTGAGAGCTCCCTCTTGCGGGGGTTATCGCTGCGGGGGTTATCGCGTATCAAACCATAATAACGTCTAGCCCCTAGACTAGGCATGTGGGACTGTCTGATGAGATAGGCATTGGTGTCTGTGGTTATCACTTATTGCACCATTGGTAAAAACCTAGCCTATTCTATGGCCATACACTGGAGTAATCTCTGTGCTAAGGGCATACAAATGTGAGCACAGCAAGTTGGTAAAATGATGCATATTTTTTCATGGAAATATTTTGGCCTGATATTTGGCATAGGGGTTCTTTTACCCAAGCGTCCCACTTTGTGCCGAAACCTCATATGTTTCAATACTTTGAGGTGTGCACTGGAACGTAAATTGTCAAACAATTGGCCATGCACAACGGCCAATTCAAGATCAACACACAGTCTGGCCTGTATGACTTCACAGACTTTTGTGTGTGTGCAAAAGCAGAATGTTACCCGGAGGTGAGTGGAGGCAATTTTGACCTTTTAACCCTAGAAAATCCATCAGCCGTGCCTGTGCATAAAAACAGCCAGTGCGTCTTATCACGTCCTCTGATGCAAACTGGTTAAGATGTTATTTTTTATTGTCAAAAGAAGTCAATTTGGTATCTTTCTTTTTTTGTTGGTATGAATTCAGGGAGACATCAGTTCCCAGCTCAACAGCTCCACCAGTGATCTTCCTGACCTCACCAGACAGTTTTTTGTGTGGTCTGTTTCAAGTCGATCATTAGGCTCTGTGAATGACTGCTGAATCTACGAGGTATGTAAATGAAATCCGAGGTGGGATATTAGAGGTGAAAATGAACAATTTTTGAGAGGCCATTTTTTTAGGGTCTCTTGCTACCACACTCCAGCGATACATGTGAATGAATATTATGAGCATGTCAGCTGGAGTTACTCCAGCTAAGTTCTAGGGGTAATTGGCAATGACATAGTCCCATGATGTAACTTAGCTTGAGTAACTTCAGCTCTAATGCCTATCGCATTAGAGCTGGAGTCGAATGTCGGGCAAGTCGACCGTTGAGACAACTCGACCCTTGAGACAAGTCGCCCGGTTTGACAACTCAACTCGGGACAACTCGACCGTTGAGACAGCTCGACTCAATCAAAATGAATACACGTGGAGCGGAAAAAGTTGCAATCTATGGCAGAACCCGGGCACAGCACGGGCATACTCGATGCACAGAGGCGCGCTCCGATCCGGTGGCCGTCGCGTTGGGCCGGCGCGCCCCGCATGCGAGGACCGGGCCCAGCCCGACATGTGGACCGGCGCGGCAAGTACGCGCACAGGCCCGGCAAAAACGATGTCACCGTGCACGGCACGGCCACGTTGACCAGGGATAAGTGCGGGCACAGGCCCGGCAAAAACAATGTCACTGTGCACGGCGCGGCCACGTTGACCAGGGATAAGTGCGGGCACAGGCCCGGCAAAAACAATGTCACCATGCACGGCGCGGCCACATTGACCAGGGATAAGTGCGCGCACAGGCCCGGCAAAAACGATGTCACCGTGCACGGCGCGGCCACATTGACCAGGGATAAGTGCGGGCACAGGCCTGGCAAAAACGATGTCACCGTGCACGGCGCGGCCACATTGACCAGGGATAAGTGCGCGCACAGGCCCGGCAAAAACGATGTCACCGTGCACGGCACGGCCACGTTGACCAGGGATAAGTGCATGCACAGGCCCGGCAAAAACGATGTCGCCATGCACGGTACGGCCACGTTGACCGGGTATGCGCGTGGCCCGGAAAAACGGACGATGTGCACGGTCAATCACGCTGCGCTATATCGGCTCTGTTTTTTTTTTTTGAGATGCAACAAAAAAACTCATGTGTCATAACTCCCAATCGGCGATCAGCCGCCGTCAAAATCCCCAGTACTATCCCAAAACTAGGCCCCAAAACAAGTGAGTCGACTTGACTCAACGGTCGACTTGTCTCAACGGTAGATTTGTCTTTCCATTTATCACACATACGGTCGAGTTGTCTCAATGCTCGAGTTGTCTCAACGGTCGACTTGTCCCGAGTCGAGTTGTCTCAACGGTCGACTTGTCTGACCCCCCTGGAGTCACAACTACGTTAAAAGTACCGGGTCGTAAGAGTCCCGAAATCCCGGACTCTGTATCCCCAGTGCATTACAAAAACGGTCCATTTTCCCTATATTATCCCGACCCAGATTCCATAATTCATACCTCATACGATGCTACAGGCATTTACGAAGCTTGTAATCGACTTCAAACAGAACAATGAAGACTAAAATATGAAATTTTTCAATGATTTTGGTGGCAATTCTCGAGAAACCATGAGAAAAGTCGCGCAACACTATTCTGCCGACCGCCGTTGACCCCCCCAAAAAACACAACATTGGCAAATAAAAACATCAGATTTACCTCAAAACAGCCTTCAAATTACTAGATACGCCACCTGAGGTACAAGGAGAGATCGATGATTAAAATCAAGGTGCTGAAGTTTGCTTACGAGTCGGATGAAAAGTGAAATTTCCCGTTCAATTCCAAGAGCTCCCCTCGCGATCTATTTAATTTGTGTATTTGTGATTTAATTTGTGTATTTGTGTAAGTCGGCAAAATGACGACTTGCAGCAGAAGCCGTCATTCGCGTAAGTCGTCACAAATTCTCTGGTCCCGAGAGTGCCGTCTTAGCTGGAGTTTATTGTAGGATAAGTAAACAATCCAAAACCTGAAATTTTCGGGGATTTCAGGACCTAGTGCCCCTTTAAAGTTTATTTTATTGGAATATTATTTGAAAATCTTAAATGGAATATTTGAGGGGAAAAAAATTATTCTAGAAATTAAAATACTGAAAATCGAACCGGGAGGTTTTCAGTGATGGAATTGTGCCAATTTGGTAGAAACAATAAAATTCACTTGTGATTTTGTGGTGTATATGAATAAAAAAAGAAAGAAGTCTGCACATTTAATGCTGTGTAGTGAATATTCATGTTTGAAAATGTATTTACAGAAATAGTGTATGATAACATTTGTGAATTTGTTTATTTTATCATATTCACCATTTTAGCTCAATGAATACAAAGCTGTCATCACGGCTACCGAGGGATTTGAAGCTTCTCTACGGAAAACAGGTCAGTCAGCAGTTACACAGCAAACCAAAACAAATAATCACACAGAATATTTATATAATATTGGATGGCTTTGAGGTGGATACAAGAATATATTGCATGAGCTATGACAATATTGCACAAGTCGAAGACAATATATTTTTGTATCCCCCCCCCCCAAAAAGCCATCCAATATTATTATTTTTTATATCGAGCTGACTTAATTCGCTAGAAATACAATTCAAGATACTATCTTCATTTCTCCTTTTTCGTCACACTATTTGAAGCTGCCATTGTAATTGTTGACAACAGTGCACGTATATCTGGCCTGCTGCGCGATGCATGCTTGCTGCGTGGGCGTCTTTGTTCAACGGTACCGCGCACTACGCTCTGTTGAGTGGTTGACAACTGTGAGTTTCCAGCGAAAATGCCTGGATGAGGGCGCGCCGGAGAATTTCCAAATAATTGCTATCTTGGTTCGTTTCACAAAAGCATACAATACGCTGATTTATTTTTGACCGCTGGAAGCCTCATATAAATAATAAAATAAAACACTGCCTTGAAGCTAAATATTTTAAAGAGCAGAGAATTTCTCTTATTCAGGGTTTATTGCAGAAACTGCTTCTCCACTGCTGACCTACGCCAGAGATGTCAATGTCCACTTTGCTAACAAAAAGGTGAATTTTTTTTTTAAGGTACTTCTCAATATGTTGTGGCAACATTTCTTTAATAGCAACATTCAGTTTGTTTGGACTTGTGACTGGACTTGTGACTGGACTTGTGACTGGACTTGTGAAAGGACTTGTGACTGGTCTTGTGACTGGACTTGTGACTGGACTTGTAACTGGACTTGTGATGGACTTGTGACTGGACTTGTGATTTACTTGTGACTGGACTTGTGATTTACTTGTGACTGGACTTGTGATTTACTTGTGACTGGACTTGTGACTGGACTTGTGATGTACTTGACTACATCCCTGGCATTGTTTATGTTTGGTTTATTTCCTTTTTGCAAGTGTCAAGAGCTGATAGTTGAAGCCCGCAAGCTGATGAAGAGAGAACTGCACAATACAAAGAGAGTCGGTACAATGAAGGTTGACAACAAGGACGTCAAAGATCAAAAACAAGATGCCAAGGTTAGAATTTGTTGGAAATTGTGCGCTTCAAGACTAAACTGGATTTGATTTTGTCATTCTAATCAGCCTTTAAGAGTTCTTGCAAGTTTAAAACATTAATTGAAATATTTATTGTTGAAATGTGTTGAATGAACTTACCATATTAAATTTTCAATTTCACTTATGGACACTTGCAATGTAATTTTTTTTTACTTCTTTCAGGACAAGTGCCACGTCAGCGAGGGTATCTTTGCACTGCCTGAGTGTGCAGTCAGTGAAAGCATAGGGTGTCTTGTTAATCTAGCCTACCAGACATTACAAGAAGCTGGTAGTAACACACCACAATGGTGAGTTGGACATAGATTAATTTGGGGGGCTAATCATCCTTACTCGCAGCAGAAGCTGAATTGTAAAGGACACGGCTACAACGTGGTTGAGCCGAAGGCATGTTATGTACAAGCGCCTCAAGCAGCTGTCGTATGACCCTCGTGGCACAGGAGAGAACTAATTAATGAGCAACTCTACTCACATATTACCCGATCCGGGAATCGAACCCAGGCCACAGCGGTGAGAGGCAAGTGCTTTACGCACTGCGCCACCCATGCCAACTGCCTGATGTGATGTGTTTATGCTATTCTCACCATAGTAAAGTAAAGTCTGTTGTGAGCCAATATGGCCCATCAGGCTGGTGTTTACCTCCGGTTTCAGTAGCATGAAACGACTGAGAAAATTTATGTTTCCCACTGGATGGGATGCTAGTTCATCGCAGGTTACTCCCCAGCTAATACCGGTACCCATTTATACTCCTAGGTGGAGAGAGGCAAGTGAGGGTGATGTGGCTTGCCCAAGGACACAACATATGGCCAGCAGCTGGATTGGAACCTCTGACCCTCTGATCATGAGTCACGAACCCAAACCACTTGGCTGCACTTGTCCCAAGTCATGTGAAAAAGCAAAAGTGCCTTTTGTCCAAACAAATTGTAATGTGTTGAACAAAATGTCAGTGTACACAATATATTCAACCTCAACCTACATCAGTGTTCTAGCCAGGGTGAAATTATAGCGTAGGGGTAATTTTGGTTCGGAGACTAATGCGAGCGCGGAGCGCGAAGCACTTACGGCGTGGGGTCCGGGGCCCGCTTAAGGGCCCCGAAAAATTTTGGACTCTAGATGCTCTGTGGTGCAATCTGAGGCGATTCCCTGCCACTTTCCCCTGATTTTTTTTTAGCAGAAGTGTTTAAAATTATAAGAAATTTTGTTTTATTTGTTTCAATGATTAATACTCTTGCTCCTGTAAAGTTTCTTCTGTTTTCAAATTTTAGATCACGTTTACAATGTATAAGTTGTTCCAAGATCGATGCTTTCTGATGTTTAACCAGTTTTAGTAGTTCCTCAATGTTTTAAAAAAAAATTGGGATTTACTTTGTCAATATTAAGTGTGAGAACAAATCGCATGAACATTTCATATTTCAAGAAGCCTTGTGTTGTGTAGCGCTGCCGTAGTAGCAGTAGTTCCGATTTTAAATTTGTTAATAAAACCATCCGATCGGCAGGGAGAGAAATTGTAAAACCATGGAGGTCTCAGACATAAAAAGTCGTCGGCGATTGCAATTTCAATATGCTACAACACAATGTGAAGGAGAAATCTCATTTTTGTTATGTTAAAAAATATAATTGTAGATAATGACGATGAGAAATAATCACTGGGAATTGCTTCCCATCCCGGCCGCAGCCGGCCCCGGCCGGCCCGGCGTGCGGGCGCGGCGCGGGCCAGCCCACACCGGCTACGCCGCCGGCGAACTACGCGACCAAATTTCCCTCAGCATTTGAGAAAGCTACGCATTCGTGGAGCGCTAAAAAACTTGTTTTGTTGCAATACTTGCTGATTGGTTTTGTCCTAAGAACAAACAAATCCGTTTTTACTACCAAACTTATTGAACTGTTATTATCAGCAACGAGTAGTGTAGTCACAAACCCAAATTTTCGACAACGACATTCTTCGAGAAGAATTCTTCACGTGCGGCCATCTTTGGGGACGGATCCATTGATATCGTAGGGGTGCTTAACCTTTCTTTGGACATCGTTTCTCGAATAAATCCTTTACGAAAATTATGTTCCGACGTTGAAGGACTTATTTTCAAACAGTTATATGTTTCGGACTTGATAAAAAGTATTATTTATAATTTTAAAACAGTTGAAATGCTTGTAAATATTGACCTTAGGAAAGCACACCCGATAGCGCAAAATGGTGTGGTCCACGTACGTCCGTACGGAGCACTGTATCTACGCAGCACGAAACAGCATGTGCTTATTGCTATCATAGCGAATGCGTGTGGCGCAGCATCACGGTAGGGGTATCGTACGGGGTACGTGCGGTGGGATCGTTGTTTATTTTTCGCTGTGTCGTACGGCCAGTGCGCAATGCTCAAAGTCGCTGCGCTTGTATACGAACAAACGGCAGATATTTTTTTTTCGCAACCAAAATTTATAGCGTAGCGGTAGCGTAGCGGCGCGATTTAAGCGTAGCGCTTATTTCCGAAAGCGTAGCGGGTGCTAGCGCTATTTGATGCCTGGCTAGAACACTGACCTACATAGTGTAAAGGGTTTTTGCTAATGTCTTATTTTTATGTTTGCAGTGCCATCCAGCTGTTCTACACAGTGCGAAACATGTTTGAGATATTTTGTGATGTCGTACCCACATACCACAGAGATAGTCTGGTGAGTCAACTTCTGGACTTTTTCAAACGGTCATTTAGTAATACTGAATTTCATTATCATCTGCTAAATGTCATAGTTGCTCAAAACAATTTGTCTGAAATGCATAGATAGGTGCTCAGAGATTGTATTAGAGATTAGTCATGTACCATTAGAGGAAAAAAGAAGACTTTTTCAGTGTGTAGTTTTTCTTCAAAATGATAACATGCCGGATGTTACAATTTTTCGGGTGCACCACAGAGTGACAAATTGTCTATGGACTTTGTGCACACGATACATCACTTTGTGGTGCAACTGACAAATTTTATGGGAAGATTTTGTACCATTACTATCCTTTCACCAAATTGATTTTTGTAAATAAGCTGGCCAGTTTGTTTTCAAACAAATAAATTAATACATAAATCTGCCTCCAAGTCTGTGTCACGAAAATGTGAACATGTAGTGAACATAGTCAGAAGTGAGCGTGAGTAGTCACTTAAGGCCTTTTTACACTAGAGCCTCTCAACCCGGGTTGAAAATCTCAACCTGTCAACTGTGATCCAATGAAGATCCAAACTTTGCAAAAGCAAATTCTACTCGTGTTTGAAATACAATAACCAAATATGAATTCACAAGGTCGTAACTCCATTCTGCAACAAAGTCATATCTCGCGCGAGTAAAAACGTTGTATCTCGAGGTCCATTGACTTTGTGTGTTACATCAGGGTTATTTTTAAGTGAGATACGACATTTTGACATTCTGAAACTCGTGTTTCACGAACGGCCCATTTTAGGAGATACGACCTTGTTGCACGAACACAACTAATTGCTAAACTTGGGTTGTTAATGGCACATAGGGACATTTGCAATTAAACTGAAACATACCTACCGATTTAATGCTAGATTTGACCTACCTTGCTACGCCAACCTGACAACCTACCGCTTTAACTAGAAAATCCTAGCTCCAAGTGAAGATAGGACCGGTACCAAATAACCTATGAAACTATTCCACCTGACATGGTATCATTTAGAAGAAAATAATCATTGAAGGTGCTTTTAGAAAATGTGCCCGCTGGCACATATTTTTCATGTGTTAGCAATGAAATCCAGTTATGAGACCCCTAAAATTGTGCAACCATTTTCTCTGTTTTCCGGAAATGTATAGTATCCACTGAGCTGAAACGTCAACAAGTTTGTTATGCACCCTTTTTATGATTGAGCAATATTATTGATTTGAATGAAAACAAACAAAAATGCACACAAAAAAAATGTTCCTGTGTACAAAAGCAAGGATGAAAACAATGAAGAAAGTTATGTTGATATTGTCTTCAACTTACACAACAGAAATCTTGACATTTCTTTTATGTTTTTTTTAATTTTTCTTGTGAAACAGCAAAAGCTACCCCAGGTGTGCGCACTCCACCACAACAACTGCATGTACATCGCCCATCACCTGCTGACGCTAGGCCATCAGTGACGTCAATCCTTACCCCCGCCCCTCTGTGATGGCACGTCCATGTTTGTCGACCTAATTTCTGTCTTCAGGAAGCTGGCATCCGAATGTTTCTTGGCTCAAATGGTAAAAAAAACAGCAGCCTATTTTGTCTCATTTGTACTGAGTCAACACAGCCTGGATGTGTCGGGTTTCTACTGTACCTCCTGATATTTCAGTGGGACTAAACTTCAGCACTGAGTTGATTTTATTGGTCTAAAACTTTTATCCTGTTGTTAACCCTAGCCCTGCCAGATGCAACACAGTGCATCAGGTTCAAACATCTGTGGGACCTTGCTGCACTGAGCCACCAACACCAGTGCATAAACGGCCAATTCTGAAACATTGAGAGTTAGTCCCATTGAGCAATGCCACAGTGGTATCCTGCTGCAGTTGGTGACCACAGACTCTGAGGCAGTTAAGCCTTGAGATTGCCAACCTGATGGATCTTGCTACACTGAGCAGGGTTGTAGACAAGTGTTGCATGTTGCTGCGTGTAGCAGGGTTTCTAGCCACAATACCCTGGAGGGTTAGGGTTAAGGCCAGTGTATCCTTCTTGGCTACGCCAATCCTAAGTTTTGACATCACAACAGGTATTCATCCCACAGATTACAAAAGTTGCAACACATTTCAATAGCAGCAAATTTCACTTTAAATGTTATGTGAAATGTGCATTGCACTCACATTCAAGCGAAATAAATAAACTCTCCTTATCCTGTATTTGCATTACCGCTTCTATGTTGCAGAGAATTCAGCGAGATCAATTAGTGGAGAATCTGTCTGGTGCTGAGGGCTTTGACCAAGTAGCCACTGACGACAACTTCTTGGCATGTGAGAGGGCCATTAAACAAGTACGTTCAGCAATAATCCAAAATTTTGTAAATGGAGGCAAGATAATGCTTAATAATGTTAATAGTCATGTAGTGTGTAGCCCGCTATTTTGATGGGAAACTTAGGGGGCTTATTTTGGTCAATTTTCAGCTCGTGATTTTCACGTGAGACGGCTGCCCGGGCTTGTTTTTATGCACAATCATTTCATGCAAGGTGACCAGAGCTTATTGTGCACTCGCACTTGTTTCGTCTGTGATATCCTTGTGGAATACTGCCACTAATTGGTTAGAACATTTTTTTTGTTGCTCAACTTGACAGGACATCTCAGCTGATGATGCGCAGCAGTTACATTTGTTACTCTGGGGACTGCAAGACAGAATTCCACACTTGATCAAACCAGGAGAAGATGAGGTAAGAAAGCAATTCCTGAATCTAATTTGTTTGTTGTTGCAGAATTTGTTGATAAGATGTTAAGTGGCCCACGAAGTGATGTATATAATGCGTCTAATAATGCACAGTATGTTGCTTTGTGGACACCAAAAAAAAGAGAATCTTTGGGGTTTTTGTTTGGTGTGTAGCAGACTACTCCATGAACCTTATTCACAAGGAAGCCATTTTGTTGTGTTCCCTGAATGTGTTTCATAAGTTGTGAGCTGTTGAATGAGATGGTGCCCAACTATTTATGCGTTCCAAGCCTCACTTGCATGTTTTTTTTTAAATGTGGCTTAAAACATTAGGGTATGTTTAATCACAAATGTTAAATTATTCATCAGAGCAGACTTCTATTAATTTGTAACGTAGTGCTTTCAGTTCTCTACACAAGTTCCCAAAAATAAAGATTTGACCTCATTCTCAATTGAATATGGCCGACTCATGAATAAAGCCCATAGCTTAGAAAAGTATGCAATCTCTGTAGATATTGTTGCGTAGGATGGACATCGCTCATTGCTTGAGCGGTACATGATTACCTTTGCTAGCTTATGCTTCACTTGATCAGAAATTGCCCACAAATCCACTTTTTCAGACAATTAGAAGTGTATTTACCCACTGTAAAGAAGGTTGACTTTTGGTTTTTGGATTAATGCATAGGAACCAGTTTTGATGCAGAGTACCGTTGATCAGTGGACGTCATTCAGCGAGTTGCTGTTTTTGTTAGACGCCAGCATGCAAGATATTGTTGACAGGTGGGCGGAGGGCAAGGTGAGATACAACACAAATAGGATTCAAATTTTAAGCAGTAAAGTTCTGTCAGGTTGAACAAGGAAATTAACTGGAGTGGGGTTTGAACCTATGACCTCAAGATTGCCATTCCAGTGCTCGATCAACTGAGCTGTCTAGCCCTATGCTGGCAGTTCCCCATTTGTAGTTCCCCATTCAGCAATAATCCAAAATTTTGTAAATGGAGGCAAGATAATGCTTAATAATGTTAATAGTCATGTAGTGTGTAGCCCACTATTTTGATGGGAAACTTAGGGGGCTTATTTTGGTCAATTTTCAGCTCGTGATTTTCACGTGAGACGGCTGCCCGGGCTTGTTTTTATGCACAATCATTTCATGCAAGGTGACCAGAGCTTATTGTGCACTCGCACTTGTTTCGTCTGTGATATCCTTGTGGAATACTGCCACTAATTGGTTAGAACATTTTTTTTGTTGCTCAACTTGACAGGACATCTCAGCTGATGATGCGCAGCAGTTACATTTGTTACTCTGGGGACTGCAAGACAGAATTCCACACTTGATCAAACCAGGAGAAGATGAGGTAAGAAAGCAATTCCTGAATCTAATTTGTTTGTTGTTGCAGAATTTGTTGATAAGATGTTAAGTGGCCCACGAAGTGATGTATATAATGCGTCTAATAATGCACAGTATGTTGCTTTGTGGACACCAAAAAAAAGAGAATCTTTGGGGTTTTTGTTTGGTGTGTAGCAGACTACTCCATGAACCTTATTCACAAGGAAGCCATTTTGTTGTGTTCCCTGAATGTGTTTCATAAGTTGTGAGCTGTTGAATGAGATGGTGCCCAACTATTTATGCGTTCCAAGCCTCACTTGCATGTTTTTTTTTAAATGTGGCTTAAAACATTAGGGTATGTTTAATCACAAATGTTAAATTATTCATCAGAGCAGACTTCTATTAATTTGTAACGTAGTGCTTTCAGTTCTCTACACAAGTTCCCAAAAATAAAGATTTGACCTCATTCTCAATTGAATATGGCCGACTCATGAATAAAGCCCATAGCTTAGAAAAGTATGCAATCTCTGTAGATATTGTTGCGTAGGATGGACATCGCTCATTGCTTGAGCGGTACATGATTACCTTTGCTAGCTTATGCTTCACTTGATCAGAAATTGCCCACAAATCCACTTTTTCAGACAATTAGAAGTGTATTTACCCACTGTAAAGAAGGTTGACTTTTGGTTTTTGGATTAATGCATAGGAACCAGTTTTGATGCAGAGTACCGTTGATCAGTGGACGTCATTCAGCGAGTTGCTGTTTTTGTTAGACGCCAGCATGCAAGATATTGTTGACAGGTGGGCGGAGGGCAAGGTGAGATACAACACAAATAGGATTCAAATTTTAAGCAGTAAAGTTCTGTCAGGTTGAACAAGGAAATTAACTGGAGTGGGGTTTGAACCTATGACCTCAAGATTGCCATTCCAGTGCTCGATCAACTGAGCTGTCTAGCCCTATGCTGGCAGTTCCCCATTTGTAATAAAAAAGTTGTATCTTGTCTGAGTGATCCCCGTTTGGTATTTGTAGGTTTGCAGCATTGCTAATGTTGCTAGCATCGTGACTTAGGGCGTGATCCCTGGCTACATGGCATATGTGGGGCTCACCCCTTGAACAAAGACATTGACAAACCACCAACATAGGGCTGGATAGCTCAGTTGGTGGAGCACCGGAACGGCAATCCGAAGGTCACAGGTTCAACCCCTGCTCCAGTCAATTTCTTTGCTCAACTTTAAAATTAAAAACATTGTTCATGTTGGGAACTCCCCTTCTTGTCTAGTTGCTCTTTAAACATTTGAGACTGTGATTCTCTCCGTCATTCCAGGGACCACTCGCTATGGTGTTCAGCGCCAGTGATGTGAAGAGCCTGATACGGGCCATCTTCCAGAACACCGACAGACGAGCCACAGCGCTCGCCAAAATCAGATAGGACCAGCCGGGAAAGTAAGCTGAGTTCAAGGCATATAGGATCATTTGCCATCATTTCATGAACTGGACCAAATTTAAGGGCTAATAATTTATAGCTGACATCGTTCCACTGAGCTGTTCAATGTATTGTGTCTCCATGCTGAAAAACCACGAAAAAAAGCTGTTCTTTTTCAACCCTCAAAGTGCAGTTTGTAGAATCTGTCATGCATAGAACCCATAGGTCACAGGGTGTGCCTGAGTGCCAGCTCTGTCAGGGGAAAGTAATGCACAGATATATGTAGTGTACCCGAGCATGTGCATGAAGTCAACAGCCAACTCACAGCTGTTTAACAGATGTAGTATTTTAGATAACTGTCTGTTCTCAGCGATGGTTGGGGCCATATGATAGGCAGAGTGTGATATGGACCATGGTATATGAGATATTATCTTCAAATAAACTTGAATCCTCGATCCTGATTGGTGAATCCATGGCAACAAGCCGTGCTACATATAACAATGTAGCACGGCCACAGTCCATACTGCACTCCGCATATTGCACTATTCTAAGATGCGCGCGCCATTCCATACGAACATGAACAGCGGCATGTGTGTTTCATCTTACTGTGCCTCAAGTTTGCTTAAAGATAAATTTGTTATCGCGCTCACGCTTGTGGAACACAAAAAATGCAGTGCGTCAGCCGAATGTGGGACACAGACACACTGCATTATTCCGTATTCCACTTGCACTCGCGGGATAACTAATAATACCACATTGTTGCCATGGATCGACCAATCAGGATCAATGATTTAAGTTTGATTGAAGATAAATTTTCATATTTGCGTTTCTACTTTTGATTTTACATAACACAGCGGACGTTTGTTACAGCCAAATCATCCCGCGTCAACTTATGCCTATCCACACCCTACAGTTGTATGTACAGCATATTAAAGGGACATTACAGCCTGGAATACGCCATATTGGGCTACAAAACAATATCAAATGGAAAGAGCATTTAAAGTGGATTATAAACATCCACACAAACATCCTTAAGAACTGTGTATTTTGTGTTTTACTTGCGAGAGCCATGCGAGAACAAATTTCAGAAAGCACAAGTTATTATAAAATACAAATTTGAAGGCAAATGAATGCCTACTTTCTACAAACTCATTGTAGCGATGGCTTACAGGAGCTTCAGTGGGATTCATTTTCTTTCTTTTTTTGGGTGAAATCCACAAGCAGAATGTCGCTCAAAAGATTTGGCAGGCCTTTTCTTTAGGGACCTTGCATCACAACTAAAAACAGGTTAGCACATTTCAAATTGTTTTTATTCTAGACAAGCTCGCAACAACAAATTCCTCATCACTTGCAACAACACCGTGATGCCAGGCACGGCCCAGTTACTACAACATAGCACCTGCCTCAGATTGTCTGCTCACCAGAACAACCCGACGACAGCAGCGCCTGTAACTGGTATCCGGCAAGCTGGTGTCCTATCACCCCATAGATTGTCAGTTGTTACTCAACCCACCGGTTTGTGTCATGACTGTGACGTCGCCTGCCGTTCAGCCATTGGTCGGTGGAAATCAATTGACTGAGTTTGATATGAGCCGCAGGATGTATGACCAAGTAAGAATTTGGTTAATAACCCAAAGCTGTACCGCCCTAAATCGCCTTGCCTGTTACTCCCTGTACTACCCCAAACTGCCCTGCCTGTTACTCCCTGTACTACCCCAAACTGCCCTGCCTGTTACTCTCTGTACTGCTCCAAACTGCCCTGCCTTTTAAGCCCGGTTCATACTTCATGCGAAAGCGATTGCAAATCTTTGACGTCATGGCAAGTTTTCGTGCTGCGAATTCAACTGGGGCAAATTTCGCAGCGAATGTTTCATGATGTCAAATTTGCTTTGCATTCGCATTCGCATGAAGTATGAACCTGGCTTTACTCCCTCTACTGCCCCTAACTACCCTGCCTGTTACTCCCTGTACTATCCCAAACCACCCTGCCTGTTACTCTCTGTACTGTCCCAAACCACCCTGCCCGTTACTCCCTGTACTGCCCCAAACCAGCCTGCCTGTTAATTGCTGTACTGCCCCAAACCACCCTGCCTGTTACTCCCTGTACTGCCCCAAACGACCCTGCCTGTTGCACCCTGTACTATCCCAAACCACCCTGCCTGTTACTCTCTGTACTGTCCCAAACCACCCTGCCCGTTACTCCCTGTACTGCCCCAAACCAGCCTGCCTGTTAATTGCTGTACTGCCCCAAACCACCCTGCCTTTTACTCCCTGTACTGCCCCAAACCACCCTGCCTGTTACTCCCTGTACTGCCCAAAACCAGCCTGCCTGTTAATTGCTGTAAGGCCTCGAACCAGCCTGCCTGTTAATCCCTGTACTGCCCCAAAACACCCTGCCTGTTAATCCCTGTACTGCCCCAAACCACCCTGCCTGTTAATCCCTGTACCGATACCACCGTAGACCAACCTGCCTGTTACTCCCTTAAAACAGCCCTGCCTGTTACTCCCTTGAAACAGCCCTGCCTGTTACTCCCTTCCTTGAAACAGCCCTGCCTGTTACTCCCTTGAAACAGCCCTGCCTGTTACTCCCTTGAAACAGCCCTGCCTGTTACTCCCTTGAAACAGCCCTGCCTGTTACTCCCTTGAAACGGCCCTGCCTGTTACTCCCTTGAAACAGCCCTGCCTGTTACTCCCTTGAAACAGCCCTGCCTGTTACTCCCTTGAAACAGCCCTGCCTGTTACTCCCTTGAAACAGCCCTGCCTGTTCTACCCAAACTGCCCTGCGCGCCTCAAAATTATTCTCAAGCCAATTGAAAAAACCTGTTTTATTTAACTTTTATAAATTTGTTTTTTATTTCTGTCTAGGTTCCACCATCCCTCCTTCAGTCTTCACTGACTGCAGGTGTCGTCAATTCTTCAGGAGCTATGACGTCTCCTATGGACATCCAGAAACGCATCTTGCTTCAGCATCTACGCCTGCAGCTGGAGTTGCTACAGGCTCAGCGACTACAACAAGCGTGCCTCCGGCTAAATGTAAGACGAGGCAGAAACACAGAAAGGGGAGGGCAGGGCATGGATCTAGAGGAGCGGTGATTAACGTGAAGAAGCTATGTCACATGCAGGATGCTGAGAAAAGTAAAAAGCACAAGAACAACTCAACCGCCAGTCGACACAAACCCAGCCCAACATTCAAAGTCGACGGGGCTATGAATCATGTGCTGCAATATCCAACCTGGCGATTGTAAACAACAACAACAGTAATAACAAATGTGACGGTGACTCTCAAGATTGTTTGACCCAGCCCCATGCTCTAAACTCGTTACGGAAACGAAAATCTTCCAAACGACCACGAAAAAGCAGCAGTGGAATTGATCCGTTCCGTGGAATAACAGTCAGTGATTCCGAGCCAGTAGTGGACAACATCGGCCATTGCTTTTGAAGTCGGCAAAGAGTCTGTACCCCTTGACTTGTCCTGCACTCTTATGCCCACCTACAACACGGGGAACATGATTACCACCAATGCCGCTGTCGAACCGATGACTGGGTTGTGGCAACGGAAACCAGGCTATGAACATGTCAAAATGATAAACCAATCCCAACGTCAAGGATTTGAATTTAGTCAGATCCCAGAGGTAAGGTCCCCAGAGTCCACCTATCTGTTGTACAGTTGCTGTGACGATGAGGCATGGTACCAGTCCTTGCAGTCTGATGAGGTGGATATGCTGCCCAATCAGAGCTCAGCATCTCCTGCTGCTGGCCAATCAAATGCCAGCATGAGCTCGCCAATGCAACCGTGGTCATTCTTTGCAAGGCTTGTGCACAGTGAGCAACAGAAGTCCCTATTTTAAAATAATATTCACTTTGCAACCCAACTTGCAGTAAATGAGTACCTGTAGTTATAGAAATAAGTGCAAGAGTTCTATTTTTCAAACATAATTTCATTGTTCTAAATTGCCAGATAGTTTTGTTTATTTTGCCCAAGGTAAGCTTCAAAATGACAGTGTATTCCCGAAATCCCTGTACGTTATGTACATTGTATGTACACAACAGCTGATGTGAATTTACATGTATGTGATTGTTTTACCTTTTAAATTCAAACGAAAAGAATCAGATTTGATCTTAGATTGAACACGAGTGTATACTGTTTTACATCTGTGTATGTTGTGTAAAACGTTTCAATACACATGTATCAGAATATATGTATCATCTGGAATAATTGCCCAGAGTACTGAGGCAAACGAATATGAACACTGTTGTGATTCCTGTATTTATCAGGTGTACATACTTGCCGTTTAGAGAAAAGTCAGCGTTTTTTTTTTTTTTTTTAACATTTAAATATTACTGTAGGCCTAAAGCTGGCTCTTTGATTTTTTTTTCGATTTTGGCAAAAACAAAAACGAAATTGCTTAAAACTTGCAGGGAAGAAGATGCTTAGAGAACCTTTAAATATATTCTTATTGTGCTTCCCATGTGCTTCTCAACCGAACATTGCATTTGAAATTTGGGGGAGAGCGGTTCAAAATGACTTTTTTTTCAAAATGACTTTTTTTTAAGTTGACTCTATTTCGCCATGCAATTTATTTATCGTGTTTAACACGCTACATTGTTTCGATTATAATAATTGTATTGATAAATGATTCCTCTTCAAAATCAACAGATTTGCGTTTTCTTTCTAGTTCAATTAATTTTCGAAATTTCAATTCAGTGCAGCAGATACTTCTTGAGTTAGTCTGGAAACTGAGCGTGTTGTTTTCGTGTCATGAAAGTTTACTCAAAATACCATATATTTTTTTCGCTTAACACGCTACATTGTTTCGGTTTAATAGTTGTATATTGATAAACGATTTCTCTCCAAATTCAACAAATTTGTATTATCTGTCTAGTTGAAATAATAGTCAATATTTAAATTCAGTGCAGCAGATACTTCTTGAGTTATATTGTGGAAACGAGTGTGTTGTTTTCGTGTCGTGAAAGTCGACACTAGATTGCCATTTTTTTCGCTGAACACGCTACATTGTTTCGGTTATAATAATTGTATTGATTATTAATTGATTCCCCTCCCAATTCAACAGATTTGCCTTATCTATCCAGTTTAATCCATGTATGAAATTTCAATTCAATGTAAGAGATGTTTCTAGAGTTATTTTTTGGAAACCGAGTATGTTGCTCGTGTCATGAAAGTTGAGTAAACTTCGCCTTGTATTTTTCACGCTTAACACGCTAACATGTTCGGGTTAAAATTATTTGTTATTGTTTGACGATTCCTCTCCAATTTCAAACAGTTTGTGTAACCTATGACGGCAAAACACTCAATAAAATTTGACTTCAATACATAACAAATTTCTTGAGATATCGTCTCCACAACGAGTGTGTCTTTTTTGTTCCATGAAAGCTGACTTGAATTCGGCTTGTATTGATATCTATCTAGTTTAAACAATATACGAAATTTCAATTCAATAAATTCCCTGAAAGTTGCTAGAAAGATGTCTTAAGGTCCCTAGAACGCATTCCAAATCGATTTTTGGAAATTACTATTTTTTCCAAAATTGACGATTTTTGCCCAAATCTTCCAAATTATGTGGGGTAGAGTATTGATTGATGTTCCTCTTGCATCTGAATGAATTTCTGCCTTGTTTTGAGAAAAGTCAATTTTTGGACGATTTCGACTAAAAATGTAAAAATAATCCCTTGTATTTTTTTCAATTTTGGCCAAAAAAAATGAAATTTCCTGAAAGTTGCTAGAAAGATGCCTGAAGGGTCCAAGAAAGCATTCCAAATCGATTGCTGGACAGTTTTGCTATTAAAGGGGAAATTCTGTCTAAAAATTAAGATAAAAAAAAGTATGTACCGCTAGAGACGACCGTCAATAGTCGCCCCTAGAAGTAAGTACCGCTAGAGGCGACCACCAATAGTCGCCCCTAGAGGTACTACATACCGCTAGAGGCGACCATCAATTGTCGCCCCTAGAGGTACGTACCGCTAGAGGCGACCACCAATAGTCGCCCCTAGAGGTACATACCGCTAGAGGCGACCATCAATAGTCGCCCCTAGAGGTACGTACCGCTAGAGGCGACCACCAATAGACGCCCCTAGAGGTACTACATACCGCTAGAGGCGACCATCAATAGTCGCCCCTACAAGTAGGTACCGCTAGAGGCGACCACCAATAGTCGCCCCTAGAGGTACATACCGCTAGAGGCGACCATCGATAGTCGCCCCTAGAGGTACGTACCGCTAGAGGCGACCATTGATAGTCGCCCCTAGAGGTACGTAAAAGATGAAATTCTAAAATTAAGATAAAATGAGATAAGATGAAAAATTAAGATAAAATCCAGATGAATTTCTGCCTTATTTTGAGAAAAATCAATTTTTGGCCGATTTTGACTAAAATTGTAAGGCTAACATTTTTTTCAATCTTTGCTCAAAATTGAAATTTCCTGAAAGTTGCAAGAAAGACGCCCTAAGGGCCCTAGAACGCATTCCAAATCTATTGCTAGACAGTTGGCTTTTAATGGGGAAATTCTGTCAAAAACAATTACCTTTGATTCTCCAACAATTGACGATTTTTGCCCAATCTTCAAAATTTGGCCGTTTTTGACGAAAATGTAAGGCTAACCCCTTGCATTTTTTTCAATTTTGGCCAAAAAATCAAATTTTCTGAAAGTTGCTATAAAGATGCCTGAAGGGTCCTAGAACGCATTCCAAATCGATTACTGGACAGTTCTGCTATTAAAGGGGAAATTCTGTCGAAAAATTAAAGTAAAATCTCTCCAAAACATTACTTTTTTTCCAAAAAATGACGATTTTTGCCCAAATCTTCAAAATTATGTGTGTATGAGTTTTGATTGATGTTCCTCTAGCATCCAGATGAATTTCCGCCTTGTTTTGAGAAAAGTCCATTTTTGGCCGATTTTGACGAAAAATGTAAGGCTAACCCCTTGCATTTTTTTCAATTTTGGCAAAAAATGAAATTTTCTGAAAGTTGCTAAAAAGATGCCTTATGGGTCCTAGAACGCATTCTAAATCGATTACTGGACAGTTCTGCTATTGAAGGGGAAATTCTGTCGAACAATTAAGTGTAAATCGCCCAAAAAAATGATCTTTTTTTTTTCCAAACATTTACGATTTTTGCCAAAATCTTCAAAATTATGTGTGTTAGAGCATTGATTGATGTTCCTCTAGCATCCGGATGAATTTGAGAAAAGTCAATTTTTGACCGATTTTGACGAAAAAAGTAAGGCTAACCCCTTGCATTTTTGTAAGTTTTGGCCAAACAAATTAAAATTTTTGAAAGTTGCTACAAAGATGCCTGACGGGCACTAGAATGCATTCCAAATCGATTGTTGGACAGATGTGCTATTAAAGGGGAAATTCTGTCGAAAAATTAAGATAAAAAAGTATGTACAACTAGAGGAGACCATCAATAGTCGCCCCTAGAAATTCGTGGGAGTGGCGTAGCCACGGATGGGGGGGGGGGGGGAGGGGGAAGATAGCCCCCCCCCCCGCCCCCCCCCCCCCCCCCCCCCCCCCCCCCCCCCCCCCCCACTGAGATTATGAGTTTCTAAAAAAAATGATCCAATTCATTTTTGAAATTTTTTGTGTCGCGACACAAGACACTGTTTAGGGAGAGAAAAACAATATTTTCTCCAAATTTCCTGTTTAGTTAGTTTTCTTTTCGTGACCAATCATCTGGCCACAATTCAATTCAATGCTCCAATTAATTTTTGAGACAGCGTGTAGACGTGGACTATCGTTCCTGTGCAAAAGTGAGGCAAATGTTCTGTTTGGACTGCCACTGCAGCCCATCGCCGAGTTTTCCTACGTGTCGCGACACAAGAACCTTTTTAGGGAGAGAAAAACAATGTTTCGTTTAAATCTTCTGTCTATTTTGTCTTCTTTTCGTGACCAATCATCTGGCCAAAAGTCAATTCAATGCTCTAATTAATTTTTGAGATGTAGACGTGGACTATCGTTCCTGTGCAAACTGAAGTAAATGTTCTGTTTGGACTGACACTGCAGCACATTGCCAAGTTGTTCTGCGTGTCGCGACACAAGACACTGTTTAGAGAGAGAAAAACAATATTTCGTACAAATCTTCTGTCTATTTTGTCTTCTTTCTACGACCAATCATCTGGCCACAATTCAATTCAATGCTCCAATTAATTTTTAAGATAGCTTGTCGTCGTGGACTATCGTTCCTGTGCAAAAGTGAGGCAAATGTTCTGTTTGGACTGCCACTGCAGCCCATCGCCAAGGTTTGCTACGTGTCGCGACACAAGACACTTTTTAGGGAGAGAAAAACAATATTAAGTTTAAATCTCTGTCTAGTTTGTCTTCGTTTCGTGACCAATCATCTGGCCAAAAGTCAATTCAATGCTCCAATTAATTTTTGAGATAGCGTGTAGACGTGGACTATCGTTCCTGTGCAAAACTGAAGTAAATGTTCTGTTTGGACTGACACTGCAGCCCATTGCCAAGTTGTTCTGCATGTCGCGACACAAGACACTGTTTAGAGAGAGAAAAACAATATTTCGTTTAAATTTTATGTCTAGTTTGTCTTCTTTTCCTGACCATTCATCTGGCCACAATTAAATTTAATGCTCAAATTAATTTTTAAGATAGCTTGTTGTCGTGGGCTATCGTTCCTGTGCAAAAGTGAGGCAAATGTTCTGTTTCGACTGCCATTGCAGCCCAATGCCAAGTTGTTCTCCGTGTCGCGACACAAGACACTGTTTAGGGAGAGAAAAACAATATTTTGTTTAAATCTTCTGTCTAGTTTGTCTTCTTTTCATGACCAATCATCTGGCCAAAAGTCAATTCAATGCTTCAATTAATTTTTGAGATAGCATGTCGTCGTGGACTATCGTTCCTGTGCAAACGTGAGGCAAATGTTCTGTTTGGACTGCCAATGCAGTCCATCGCGAAGTTGTTCTCCGTTTCGCGACACAAGACACTTTTTAGGGAGAGAAAAACAATGTTTCGTTTAAATCTTCTGTCTATTTTGTCTTCTTTTCGTAACGAATCCTCTGGACAAAAGTCAATTCAATGCTCCAATTAATTTTTATGATAGCGTGTAGACGTGGACTATCGTTCCTGTGCAAACGTGAGGCAAATGTTCTGTTTGGACTGCCACTGCAGCCCATCGCCAAGTTGTTCTGCGTGTCGCGACACAAGACTCTGTTTAGGAAGAGAAAAACAATATTTCTTTTAAATCTTCTGTCTAGTTTGTCTTGTTTTCATGGCCAATCATCTGGCCACATTTCAATTCAATGCTCTGATTAATTTTTGAGACAGCGTGTAGACGTTGACTATGGTCCCCGTGCAAAAGAGAAGTAAATATTCTGTTTGGACTGCCTCTGCAGCCCATCGCCAAGTTTGCTACGTGTAGCGTCACAAGACACTGTTTATGGAGAAAAAAACAATATTTCGTTTAAATCTTCTATCTATTTTGTCTTCTTTTCATGAAAAATCATCTGGCCAAAATTCAATTCAATGCTCCAATTATTTTTTGAGATAGCATGTCGTCGTGGACTATTGTTCCTGTGCAAAAGTGAGGCAAATATTCTGTTTGGACTGCCACTGCAGCCCATCGCCAAGTTGTTCTCCGTGTCGCGACACAAGACACTGTTTAGGGAGAGAAAAACAATATTTCGTTTAAATCTTCTGTCTAGTTTGTCTTCTTTCCATGACCAATCATCTGGCCACAATTCAATTCAATGCTCTAATAAATTTTTGAGACAGCGTGTAGACGTTGACTATCGTTCCTGTGCTAAAGTGAGGCAAATGTTCTGTTTGGACTGTCACTGCAGCCCATCGCCAAGTTGTTCTCCGGGTCGCGACACAAGACACTTTTTAGGAAGAGAAAAACAATGTTTCGTTTAAATCTTCTGTCTATTTTGTCTTTTTTTCGTGACCAATCATCTGGCCACAATTCAATTCAATGCTCAAATTAATTTTTAAGATAGCTTGGCGTGGTGGACTATCGTTCCTGTGCAAAAGTGAGGCAAATGTTCTGTTTGGACTGCCACTGCAGCCCATCGCCAAGTTGTTCTCCGTGTCGCGACACAAGACACTTAGGGAGAGAAAAACAATATATCGTTTAAATCTTCTGTCTAGTTTGTCTTCTTTTCGTGACCAATCATCTGGCCAAAAGTCAATTCAATGCTCCAATTAATTTTTGAGATAGCATGTCGTCGTGGACTATCGTTCCTGTGCAAAAGTGAGGCAAATGTTCTGTTTGGACTGCCACTGCAGCCCATCGCCAAGTTGTTCTCCGTGTCGCGACACAAGACACTGTTTAGGGAGAAAAAAACAATATTTCGTTTAAATCTTCTGTCTAGTTTGTCTTCTTTTCATGACCAATCATCTGGCCACAATTAGATTCAATGCTCCAATTAATTTGTGAGATAGCTTGTTGTCGTGGGCTATCGTTCCTGTGCAAAAGTGAGGCAAATGTTCTGTTTGGACTGCCATTGCAGCCCAATGCCAAGTTGTTCTCCGTTTCGCGACACAAGACACTTTTTAGGGAGAGAAAAACAATGTTTCGTTTAAATCTTCTGTCTATTTTGTCTTCTTTTCGTAACGAATCCTCTGGACAAAAGTCAATTCAATGCTCCAATTAATTTTTATGATAGCGTGTAGACGTGGACTATCGTTCCTGTGCAAACGTGAGGCAAATGTTCTGTTTGGACTGCCAATGCAGTCCATCGCGAAGTTGTTCTCCGTTTCGCGACACAAGACACTTTTTAGGGAGAGAAAAACAATGTTTCGTTTAAATCTTCTGTCTATTTTGTCTTCTTTTCGTAACGAATCCTCTGGACAAAAGTCAATTCAATGCTCCAATTAATTTTTATGATAGCGTGTAGACGTGGACTATCGTTCCTGTGCAAACGTGAGGCAAATGTTCTGTTTGGACTGCCACTGCAGCCCATCGCCAAGTTGTTCTGCGTGTCGCGACACAAGACTCTGTTTAGGAAGAGAAAAACAATATTTCGTTTAAATCTTCTGTCTAGTTTGTCTTGTTTTCATGGCCAATCATCTGGCCACATTTCAATTCAATGCTCTGATTAATTTTTGAGACAGCGTGTAGACGTTGACTATGGTCCCCGTGCAAAAGAGAAGTAAATATTCTGTTTGGACTGCCTCTGCAGCCCATCGCCAAGTTTGCTACGTGTAGCGTCACAAGACACTGTTTAGGGAGAAAAAAAACAATATTTCGTTTAAATCTTCTATCTATTTTGTCTTCTTTTCATGAAAAATCATCTGGCCAAAATTCAATTCAATGCTCCAATTATTTTTTGAGATAGCATGTCGTCGTGGACTATTGTTCCTGTGCAAAAGTGAGGCAAATGTTCTGTTTGGACTGCCACTGCAGCCCATCGCCAAGTTGTTCTCCGTGTCGCGACACAAGACACTGTTTAGGGAGAGAAAAACAATATTTCGTTTAAATCTTCTGTCTAGTTTGTCTTCTTTCCATGACCAATCATCTGGCCACAATTCAATTCAATGCTCTAATAAATTTTTGAGACAGCGTGTAGACGTTGACTATCGTTCCTGTGCTAAAGTGAGGCAAATGTTCTGTTTGGACTGTCACTGCAGCCCATCGCCAAGTTGTTCTCCGGGTCGCGACACAAGACACTTTTTAGGAAGAGAAAAACAATGTTTCGTTTAAATCTTCTGTCTATTTTGTCTTTTTTTCGTGACCAATCATCTGGCCACAATTCAATTCAATGCTCAAATTGATTTTTAAGATAGCTTGGCGTGGTGGACTATCGTTCCTGTGCAAAAGTGAGGCAAATGTTCTGTTTCGACTGCCACTGCAGCCCATCGCCAAGTTGTTCTCCGTGTCACGACACAAGACACTTAGGGAGAGAAAAACAATATATCGTTTAAATCTTCTGTCTAGTTTGTCTTCTTTTCGTGACCAATCATCTGGCCAAAAGTCAATTCAATGCTCCAATTAATTTTTGAGATAGCATGTCGTCGTGGACTATCGTTCCTGTGCAAAAGGGTCGCGACACAAGACACTTTTTAGGAAGAAAAAAAACAATATTTCGTTTAAATCTTCTGTCTAGTTTGTCTTCTTTTCATGACCAATCATCTGGCCACAATTAGATTCAATGCTCCAATTAATTTGTGAGATAGCGTGTAGAAGTGGACTATCGTTCCTGTGCAAAAGTGAGGCAAATGTTCTGTTTGGACTGCCACTGCAGCCCATCGCCAAGTTTTGCTACGGGTCGCGACACAAGACACTGTTTAGTGAGAGAAAACCAATATTTTGTTTAAATCTTCTGTCTAGTTTGTCTTCTTTTCGTGACCAATCATCTGGCCACAATTCAATTCAATGCTCCAATTAATTTTTGAGACAGCGTGTAGACGTGGACTATCGTTCCTGTGCAAAAGTGAGGCAAATGTTCTGTTTGGACTGACACTGCAGCCATCAATAGTCGCCTCTAGCGGTACGCACCGAATTCCGTATCGCTGGACCAGGGTATAATATAAAATAAAATAAAATGGCATTTTATTCTTTTTTTTATAGAAATAATAGAAAACAAAAATAAATAAAAATACTCTGCTAGGTACTTAGCGGGTCTCGAGGCCGTTGCCTCTCGGTTGAGCGCTAGGTTGCCTACCACCAGGCTATTGCCCTCTCCCTGCATATTAAAGGGAGTATTTAAAATATAAATTCTCGGAAGTAATTGCGGAATTTAAAAAAAACCCATAAATATCATTTTAGGGCATCAAATAAAAAGTCACGCAGAGAACAACTTTCAATAAATTTAAAAGGGATCATGCGGTAGACATATATAAAGGCGATATTGCTCGTAAAAGGTAGTGAGACTTTTTTGGCCATCAAGGTTGCTTTCATTCGGATTTTATTTTCACGTTTAAAACACTTAATTGTTTTCGATCTCAAGTGCTTTGCTGTTGGACGAATCCCCATGATTGAAAATATACTCCTGAATGTGATATATTTTGACGGTTAAAACATTCTTGAAATTAAATTGGCGACCGTGACACACTATGGACAATTACCCATCGAAATAATGAGTTAATTCATTCAGTATTCCTTGATATATTGCCCGAAACATGAATGTCTTTTTTTACTCAAAAGTCAGACATCCGTGTTGACGCTGTACGAGTAGCGACCACTATGCATGTGGCGCGCCCTCTAATGAAAGATTGGCTAAAAATGATATTTTTTAATCAATTAGTCGTGTGATCTTTTGCCCAAATCTTCAAGATAATGTGCTTGAATGTTGATAGATACTCATCTGATATCGAAAGAGGTTTCGGAGTCGTTTGGAGAAAAGTCTATCTTTTTTTTGGCAACGCATTGGAGAGAAACAAAATAATAAAAATTAATTAAACTCAGAAATATTTCAAACGTCACACCTTATACACAGGGCTTAGTAGTTGCACTCTACAATTTTATTCAATCTATTCATTCCAGAAACCTTAAACTAGAAAATCAGTTGAATCATAGCAAGAAATAAAACAACAAGACAAACAAATCCAGTGTTAACCTTGTAACAATCACTGAAAAAAATGCAATCATTTCCAAAAACCAGAGCGTAAATTTGGACACCAATATTTGTTAGACAAAATGAAACAATGTTAAAACAAATTATACTGTCACATGCAGTTCAAATTTCCTTTCGTAACTTTGACTGAACATACTTGTACATACTTTGAGCAGATCTATTGATATTAAAGAGGGCAATAACGTCTAAGTTTTGCAGTTACTAAATCGGACGCATGGCAGGTCTATTCAAATAGATTTCTCGTCTACTTGTATTTTTGAAGTCGAGTTTAAGTGTACATGTTGCAGCAATAAACTGCAGGCTGGTAGACATTTCTGAAAAAGCAGGTCAACAATGTCAATTCTGAATACTGAAATAAAAAATATGTCTCTAAATCTTTGAACATGGATTTTTATCAGTGGGGAAATAACGGATAATTTGAACATAATTTTTCAATTTTCTTTTCATTATGAGGAGAAAAACATGTTTTGCATTCAAATGTTTTTTTGTTTTAGGCAGTTACATACCTAGTTGAAAGGACAGAAAGATACTTGAAGTGATATATGATAATATTTGACAAATAGTGCAGCTTAATGAGAAATGAGAGTAAATATTCAGCACTTAATTACAAGTACCTATTATTGAGAATATTTTAGAAGGATTTCTTAAGAAAACATGAGAAAGTTCTAAGAAAGGACTTTTGTTTTAGAGAAATCGTCTTTTGGGAAAATTTTATTAAAAATGTATTCTATTTTAATCCTGGCAAATTTTTTTTAATTGCTTTAAACTTACAGGATACTTGTCCGAGGCCAAAAAAATAAGTCTTCGGTTTCTGGTACGGAGCTTGCCCAAAAATTGGTGCAGCGATGCGGCATTTTTTTTAATTGTTTTTTTCTTCAAATGTCAATGATGACTGCAAATGGTGCCCGACTAAATTTAGTGCAAAATATATGTGAGCCTACAGAGGCCACATAAAGCTTATGCTCGATAGTAACCCCATCTAAAAACACATTAAACTTGTGTAGCAGCAGGATTCCAGTCAAACCAGTGAGTTGGGCGGTTTTGAGACATAATCTTACAATGAAAAAACTTTTTAAGTTGGCTGTCGCGCATGGCTACAGTGACGCGCGCGCATACCAGAAACTGGAGCCTTTTTGGGGGGGGGGGGGCCTAAAGTACTTGAGGCCCAATTCCAACACGATTTCTGGTCAGATATTCCATCCAACAGATAATCACATCAAAAATGTGGGAGAAATTGCGGTCACAAAAGATAACTTCTTTCCAATCAATAAACCAGTAATTTTTGCTCAAATCTTCATAAAAATGGATTTTTGAACACTGATTGAAACTCATCTTACATCGTGGGGCATTGCCGAGTCATTTGGAGGCAAGTCCTGTTTTGGCCAAATTTTATAAGAAATGTTAGGTTGAACCCTTGCAATTTGTTATGAGTTTTGGTAAAAAAAAACCAAAACTACTTGAAACTAAA
Source organism: Patiria miniata (assembly GCF_015706575.1). Taxonomy (NCBI): domain Eukaryota; kingdom Metazoa; phylum Echinodermata; class Asteroidea; order Valvatida; family Asterinidae; genus Patiria; species Patiria miniata. The sequence goes on along the minus strand of NW_024037073.1, from coordinate 25,101,968 downwards.
AGAGCGAACTGTGAAGAAAGTTTAAAACTGCACCTTGAAGAGATACCTTACAATACAATGGCATAATTATCTCTAGAAATTTGGTCTTAGGGCATACAATCAACCCCCGCCCCCCCCCCCCCCCCCCCCCCACTTGATCAACCTAGCCCCATCCCTTATTAATCTTGATTTCCCACACCAAATAAGCAATGCTTAGAATCAGGAATTGAAGGTGACATGTTGACGCATCTATGGCGTGCATCGTTTTATGAAGCGTGGGTAGAAGCAGACGTCCCTGATATGCATGCGGTTTAGGATCCAGGTCAAGAATCGTCCAGTCCGAGACCGTAGCCTCCGTGAGGACAGGTACCATACTTCCTCTGTGGAGGGAATAAATACAAGAAATATTCAGTACGCACAAATTTGGCTAAACTGGGGGCCATTAGATGGAACCAGGTTCAATCAAGGACCATAGTATACAAATATGGAATGCTTCGAGTGGTGTAGTAAACCTAGCCGCCTCAGGTTATCAATGGACATCTATTTCCCTGAGGGGAAGCAAAGGGAAAATTAAATGCTCCATGGATCATCGACGGAGGCTAGTTTTACTTCACCACGAGATAAGGCATTCAATATTTGTTTCATAACAACTCACCCACAGATTCTGCTAGGTTTTTAATACCTTAAATTACATAAATCTGAAAACAGTTAAAATGAACTTCTATTTCAATACAAAATTGGTGGGAACTCTTCCAATGCACCCCTTCACAAAACGCTTGAATCCAACTCTGTGGCGCGCTCTCTTGGAAACAATACGCGCTACGCGCAGGCCAGCATACATTTGCACACAAAAACTACACCATGGGTATAGTACTTTGGTTGCTAGTGGTATAGTACATGTACTTTGGTTGCTATGGGTATAGTACTTTTGGCTGTGCTCTGAAAGATAGCAAAAATAGAAAGTACCATGTGACTCGCTCTCGGCCAATCAAGACACAGAATCTCCGGGTGAGGTATTGTAATTAATTATATTTTGACAAACTCTGATGGAACGCACGCCAGTCGAAGATGGTTGGACTAGTCTAGTAGACTATTCAGGACTAGCCTACCGCGGCTGGTCGGGCCACGATTTATAGCTGGTTATCAATAGCAATTTGTCATAACATTGGGCAGAGGGGATCAACTACGATATTGAACAATAGGGCAGAAAAACAAAAATTGTGAGTACTAAATTCCACTTTCATGGCATAGTTTTTCTTTGTTAGTTTAGGATTCTATCACTACTGTCACCATTGTACAATAAAATAATAAACTACGCAATCACTATTTCAATATTAGGCTCTGCCCTTCACCGACGTATAAACACTGTTTACTCAGTGTGTCCCGTCCCCCCCCCCCCCCCCCCAGCGAAAGTGAAAAAATCATTCTGGTGGGACTCGAACCCTTGACCTCCTGTTTTCTAGTGCAGATGTCTTACCATTCAACCACCGAGCTTAAAAGCTATTATTTGTGTAAATAAAACAGAAACACCAAGTGTTGAACAAATCTTCAGCGAATGTGCGAGCACCATCTTCTCACGGCTGTTGACATGTCAATAGTTTGACTAGAGTTGTACCCACTTTAATTTCAGTGCGCATGTGCTACGTACGTCACCAACCAACCACTATTCAACCATTGGTCCTAGATCCAACTTGCCCCTAGTTCACTCAACACTCCTTTTACCACTAAAGTTGCCGAGATCTGCAAGCGCATCTCAATTTAGTCACATTTGAAAATGACTCAGACTCGGACTCGACCATGACTCCTCGAACTCGAGCTTGGTGACTTATGACTCGAGTCACGTAATTTCATCAAAAGAAAAAACCTAACGCAGGGATGGGAAAGGATCATCGAGGAATAATGTTTGGATGATAAAACATGGAGGGAAGGGATGGAGGAGGATTTTTGTAGGGATGGGAGTTAAAAGGAAAACACATTTTGGGTCTAAACAACATGTACACACAACATTATACACTGGGATTTACTGAAAAGACAGAATGGCTGATTAAAAATAATTTTAAAAAAATATGATTGGTTTGGTGAACAACTAAGAACAAGTGACTCGTGACTCGGACTCGAGGCTTGTAACTCGAGACTTGGACTTGGACGGTGACTTGACTACAACACTGGTACTTGGTCACAGAGTCCACTGTACCTACCAGGTAATTCTGAGTTGACCACCCCAGGGTAGACAGGCAAAGGCCCCCATGAGGTGACGACATGGAGCTAGTCCCTCAGCTCAGGATGGGTCTTCACCCGTAAGGCCAGGGTGTTGGAGTCTATGCCTGTACCGTCTGCTGTCTTATTAAGGATCATCACGATGGACTTCAGGGAACCTGGGCGGGGAAAAAAAATTACAAGATGGAAATTATCCTTTTTTATATTGGACTTTTGTTTGCCTTTGGCCGATATATTTAGCAAACACTGTACAGTTAGTGTTGTCCGAAGGCTTAGGTGGGACTCAAACTAATGACCTCCTACACAAAGTTGGGTTAAGCACTGCTACATCAGACTCAGAACGGCCAGCTTGCCACAGCAAGCTCAGTGGTCGAGTGGTTAATGCGTCTGCACTAGGAAGCAGAAGGTTGGGGGTTCATGTCCAACCCGAAGAAAGCTTGTGTTTTTTTTCTAGCAAGTCCTCAGACAACACTCGAGTGTACAGTGTTTGTAAAATACTTCAGCGAAGGGCAACAAAAAAATTACACACATAAAAAAGAAGATCAATAATTATATGGATGACATTGAAAACCAATTGTACTAAAGTTGATTCCTACTTTCTGATTCACAATTTCAAATTTCACAATCATCCAAATAGAAATGAGATGCAGACCAATGCAAATGAGACTTCACAGATGTTTGTCTTACCTGACTGGATAATTAAAAAAACAAACATTCATTTTGCAACTGTCAGTGCCACAAAACACCACCTGTCTGCGCCATCACGTGGGCATACGTCATACATTGGGAATTTTAGTAAACATGGGTTTCGTTTGAAAAATATAGCTTTCACTTCCAGCGATGTTATTTTGTCACTTTACATTAGTGTGCACGGTTGTAGGATTTTATTGACGCTCATAACTGACAATATGTACAAGCAAAGGGAAGATGCTTACTTAAATTTGTCTTCAGATTTAGTTCCTTCAGTGCTGTCATTGGCCATGACATTTACTTGGAAACATTGGGATTATGTACAATGTAACCAAGAATTAAGTGTGACACAATGAAATAAGCAAGATGAAAAAAACTGTCATTCTTTCACACAGAATAATTTGACTGAAACAAACAATTTTGTTCAGATCTACATGTATTTAATATAAAATTGCTGACTTGCGTTCTTTCAGCAAAACGAAAACAATTCACACACATTCCTATGTGATTTTTATTCTCAGTATTTTTTATTCTTATTGTTTTTTTGGTCTCAGTTAAACTTAAGGGAACAATTGATTATTTTGCATTCTCTTTCTCTCTATCTTGATTCCTCATGTTGCCATCGCCTCCGCTGTTGGCCTGTGTGCTTCGCACAAACTTCAGAGATCCGAACCTTGGGTGTCCGATGTGCATTCTTGTTGAACACCCTTGACCCCCCCCCCCCCCACCCACAAGTGTCAGAAGTGGGATCTGTACTTTCAGTCAGCGAACCAGTAGCGAGGGCTTGAGGATCCGTCTGTCACATCATAGTCGTCAAGATGACAACCTACGTGAAAGTACAGTCTCCAGCAGAGGAGAAAACCAGGAAGTTTTCCTTGGTTGATGGGAGTTTGCCCCTTCAAAGCCTGAAGGGGTGCTACGTGAATGCCACCGGGCTGATTCACAGAATTGACCAGGACAATGAACTACTTCTGTCGATTTTGAATTGAGCCATTCTCCCTCCAGAAGGAGGATGGAAAGTGGGAGGAGAGTACACACCACTTACCAGAGTCCAGATCAAGACAGAACCGACCAATACCGGGTTCCCCTCAGAGGAGCTCCTGCAGGCGTTTGTGGCCTGCCACCCCAAGTTGGGATGGCACCATAACCAAAATGCCCCTCATTCGAAGGACGGAACGATGCAAAGTGCGTGCTGGTAGATGACTTTGTAACAGCTACATGTATGAATCATGTGTATGACCGTTATCACAATCCGGAGAACCAACGTGGCCAGTTTTTGCTGGACTCACTCCGCCGAAGTCAGACGGTAGTGGTCCACTCTTTACTGTCCTCTGTTGAGACTGCCGAAGAGGCACTGATGTATTTAAAGACCTCATATGGGGAGACCCTAACAAGTGGAGAGTTGCAGCGCTGTTGTTTGGAACAGAGGCAGTGAGTCCATTCGTCAGTTTGGCGTAGAGCTACAGCGACTGTTTCACTGACTACTTAAGCGAGACCCCGGACTATACAAAAATCCTGACACCATCATACAAGATCAATTCATAGATGGCATCGAGCAAAAGAGACTGAGGCACTCCTGTCGCGATTTTGTTGACCACAGTTCATCTAGTTCAAAGAAGTCAAGAACTGGGCAATGAAACGCAAAGAACGGAAACAGGCCCGGGCGCAGACTACAGACTTCCGAGGAACCACATCGGCCATTGCGGTTGGATTGAAGATTGATTCTATCCAGCGACTGGAAAAGCACATGCAAGACATCATGGTATTGGTGAAATCTCTTGCTGAGAGAATTTCACCTGCTGCCAGATGAAGTCCAAGTAGATGGTGTCAAACTGGTCTGGGAGAAGACGCTGCAGGTATCATCTTAGACATCAATCCAAATTGTACAGTCAGTAATTATATAATTCTTATCAGGAAAAAAAAACATAATTTAACCTTACTTTGATTGTATTAAATGATGATTTCCCACACTTACTGCCAAAATCTTCACCATTATTATGCAATGTAGCAAACCTGCTAGAGTCGTGTGACTGATTCCAATCCTATATTATGTACTGATTATCAGCACCACTCCATGTACATGGATATCTTCAGCAATTTGCTGTTCAACAGGATTGCAATCAGCCAGCTGACTCCAGCAAGCTTGGTGGCGGAGTTGGTTAAGATGCCTGCACTCTAAGCAGAAGGCTCTGGGTTCACATTCAGACCAAGTAGTTAGCTCGTGGAGTCCTACATTACGTACACTACTGATTATCAGCACCACTCCATGTACATGGATATCTGCAGCAGTTTGCTGTTCAACAAGATTCCAATCAGCCAGCTGACTTCAGCAAGCTTGGTGGTGGAGTCGGTTAAGATGCCTGCACTCTAAGCAGAAGGCTCTGGGTTCACATTCAGACCAAGTAGTTAGTCCTTGCAAATTGTCTTGCAAAGATGTTCCATCAACAACACTGAGAATATGACAACATCAACAGGATTGTCAGGCAAGGCAGGGACTGATTTCAAATGACAACAACCCCAGAAAGTGAAAAAAAACTGTTATCAGATGACAACCAACATTCGCCCAGGAAAGAAAGAAAAAAGCAACAGATGAACAGAAATCAAATTGTGATTTGTGAATAAAAACTTTTATTTGACTTCATTGCTTATCAAATCAAATTGAATATCAAAAAGAAGGGAAGTACAGAATTGTTGTATGGGTAAATAAATCAACATCCAGGGGAAGAACACAATTCATTTTGGAAAAACAACAGCAAGGATTGATAGAAAAGAAAACATCCTCTTTTTTGCTGTTGTCTACATCTATGTAACTTTGTACAAAGTAAAATGAGTGCTTAAAGATGTTTGGAGTGGATGTTACTTTCCGTCATCAGAAACATGACCAAATTGAAACCAACTACCAACTACCTGCTCCTCCGTCCAATCACATCCATATACTGTCATTATCCCCAAAGCCATTTTCAGGATGTATTCATCAAGTTTATTCCCACGTGAACGGTTGAACCAACTACAGGATGAGTCAAAAAGAAAGTGACAGAATTCGAAAAAAATGTTTAAAATATTTAGCTTGTTCCATTTCAATAAAATACGGGTAAAGTACATCTTATTGACTATTAACTGTGAAAATTTCACTTAAATTGCATACTCTATTCCCAATTCATGTCTATTTCTATAAAATGATCACAAAACTTAGCTGTCCACCACTTATCAATTACCATATTGCGAACTGATAATACATGTACCCATTGAGGAAAATGAAAAATCAATCATTTTCCCACTTCCATGAATGAACAAGAACTTGCAAAGGAAAAGATACAAAAATCACCTTCGATTTGCTGCCCAAGACGGAATCCCAGCCGACCATCGCAGCCAGAGAAGCAGATTGAGCTTCATGTGATTCCACAGGCAGAAAATGACCAAGAGCACCATGCTGCCAGGCCAAGCAGCAGCAAGCCACCAAGCCAAGGGCATGCACAACACACAGAGAGTCAGCAGTCACTGGACAGCTGTCAAGAACAATGTTGCATGCAATGCGGCAGCAAGGCATCCATGCACAGTCAACAGCATGTTCAAGTGCATGTTGAGGTACATGCAGAACCAGCAGGGACCCCAGCGCTTGCAAGTTCTCATTAGGAACAATGCTCTAGTCTGACTGACTGCTAGCTAGCCATCCATGCAAGGGGAACAGTGTGAACATCCAGAACCAGCAGAGAGCCAGCAGTCACTTGCAAGTTCTCAGGAACAATGTCCTGGGCTGACTGGCACTGAGCCTTCAGCACAAGGGCAGCAGTATGCACATCCAGAACCACAAGGGATTTAATCTTTGGAAAGTTGTCAAGAACAATGTTCACTGGTACCTGATAAGTGCAAGCTGTCTTTAAGGGCAGCAGTGTGTAGAGTGAGTGCTGCTTTTGAACTTGCTGTGTTCAAAGTGTAGAGCAGATTTAAGGCCGTTTCATACATCTTCTTCATTGGAATGCCAATGAAGTAGATTTGACATCGAGAAACATTAACAACACAATATGCTGGAGTTGAAATGTGTTTTACAAATGTACTTCAGCGAATTGCCAATACATGTACGCACCATGACATCAGTAATGTGCAGGCCTGCCCAGAGCAGATTGCAACCAACTATCAGTAAAGGGAACAGCTGGTATTCATGCAATGTATGTATGTAAAAGGTTCAGAAATGAACAAATTCCAAATAGTTTAATTTAATCAAACATTTGTACGTGTTTAAAGGTAGAGTAGATCATTTGCAGCTACCCAAAAAGTAACTGACAAAATTATTGTTAAAAGGCTTTTGGTTTTAATGGCAATAAACTCCCTGTGAAATCATTCTTTTTGGCATGCTGTCATTTTGAAGGCAACAATGAAAGAAAGCAATTTTCAACGATGCATCATGTTAGTTCATGTAGTTGGTTTGTAAATTTGGTGAATCCATGAATTTGTGCGCGCAAGCGTCGACACGACGCACACGCACACTAGGTTGCTATGATTCGTCAGTTCAGTGCATGACATCGCGTAGCTGCAATTGACTGAATGAGAATGTGTCCCTGGGGCTGAATTCGGACGCAATATAAAACATGACTCAGCAACTTTGAATTGAACCTGAGATCTTAGAGTATATGTTTGGAATATACTGCATTCACAGAGCTAAAACTTCATCGTGTTAGTTGTTAAGCACCCGTTTTTAGATTTTGAACACTTTTGTAGCTTCAAATGAAACAAAAAATTTACAAATGACAAATGATCTACCTTTCCTTTAAATGAGCAAGTTTGTTACTTTTTTCAGTGTGAAAAAGTAATGGTACTAACATATGGATAACCCTGAAAGTTCACTGGAAATATAGATTTTTTTTTTAAGTGCTTTTGAAACAGATTTGGAGGTTTTTATTTTAGGAAATGCACCTCTGTATTCCAAGTCTTTGGATGTTTCAGGCTTTTACATATTTTTATGATGGTGCCAAGATGCATGTTCATGACAAATACAATGATGTCATGAGCTGGAACTTCAGTGTCACTGCTGTTTGAGGGGAAAATAATGTTAACAAAAGTGTTTTGATCAAGTTTGATGTGACTGTTACGTTCATTAGCACATACCATGCAGCCAATGAGATACTTAAATGTACAAACTTTTAGACATGAATAATGCAATTAATTTTAGGTTCATTTTAGGTGCATTGCAAAAAAGTGTACGTTAAATGTGGTCAAACAAACACAGGGCTTGGATATTTCATGTTTTAGTGAAATTCATTTTACAGCCTTTTGATTCTGTTATTAACAGACCTTGACAAATCCCAAGCATGGAGCACAATACATACATACTCCTAAGAAGGCACAAACTGTATGGTTATTGTTATTGAGGGTTCAATGTTAAGGGAGCAAACTCACCACCAGTCCAAAATGTCTTGGGAGGTTTTGGATCTCAATCTTGAAGATCTCTGAGGTGAAGTGCTGTTGCGTCAGATAGTGATAAGGATCCGTTATGGCAGCACCAGTCACTGGTACGTCAGAGGTGCTGGTGGAATGGTTATCTTGTGGGTCAAGACCTGATGCACAAATGAACAAATTAAAAAACTTGATATGGCTAGAGCTATATTGTCTAGGTCTTCACCCAAAACAATTACATGGGAACAATCTGACAATAGCCGTAGCCATAGCTCTAGAAGCCCGTTTCAGACACAGCCTAAGTAACAGATCAACAAAGTTGCAAGTTATGCATTAGGAGCATCTGACTCCAAATGTATACCAATCTTTGTGCATACATGATGCACAATGTGGATAATTTTATTTGAAGACCAAATAAAGTGCTGTTTTTTGTTAGAAGTTTCTTGAAAAACCCTTTAGCAAGGAGAAATGCATTGTATAGACCTTTTTTTTTTTGCTGCAGAGCACAGATATATAATATACGAGACCATTGTAGGCTTTAGATGTACAGTATGGGATTTAAGTCTGGTGTATTAAAGGTGTCTACACAGCTACTAGCTGGAAAAAGTGCAGTTGATAGTTAAAGTCAGCAATGTGTTCCCCACTTCTGTCAACAGAGCGTGCAAGTTGACCTCAAAAACCTAGGTGATTTTACTAGGTTTATCCAGTCAAGGGCAAAGAATGGGTTCTGAATAAGAAAAAAATCATTCCAATTTACAACACATTAAAAAAATATTGCAAGTTGATTACTATAGTAAATTGAAGAAATGTGGACCTCCACTTCCAGTCATTGGGTGAATTGGGTGAATTCAAACACGGGAGTCTGTGGCTAGACTAGTCAGTGTTTGGTACCAAGATGTTCACATGAAAAGTGAATGTGAACTGGCGAGACTTGCATGCTCTATAATTGTACATAATCTGTGTAGCCTCACTAGTCTGTTGTATTACATTATGAGCTCCATGTCTGTAAGATGTTTAAATGCAAAGCAATATTCTAATATTTCTTTTAGATGGACTCCAGGGTACTTCGAATTTGAAATTCGAAGTACCCTGGAGTTATTTGGGTAATTGAAAAATCAATGCTGTCAAATATGAATGTCGTTGTAAAGTTAGCATCATACAAGATGTATCTTAATTTGCACAGTATCCGAGGAATTGCTGCTTTTTATATGTTCATCAAAGCTGCTATTTCCTTGTGTAATTTAACACTCTAAACACAAATAATACAGAAATGTACTATCACCAAATCGGTGTTTGAGCTCTTACGTCTTTCTGATACCTAGTAATATTTGGAAAAAAAAGTTGCAGGGCAAACCATGTTTCTAAAAGTCACATACTTTTTACAGGACAAACAAATCTGCGTGTAAAAGCAAGATCAGTGATGAAATAAATAAAAGTGTACACTAGCAGCATTTAAACAAACAGTGATTTTTCTGAATTTTGTTTTTAAAACCTAATTCTTGCTTGTACAAATGTAATTGTTGAAAAATCCCTACTGAGTAAAAGAGCTTGCTGGACATTGTTGGAATTACAAACATATACCCTCAATATTCATGCCACAAAAGTAAGCCTACATATTGGTCAGCAAAGGGGATGACAAGGGTTTAAGTCTTTTGTGGCTTGTTTCTTTCTTTCCAATAATTAATTCCTGACAGACATATTAGACAATGCACAATATGTACACCTGTCAATCTTTCTGTGTGTTGCATTCTGATTGGTTGGAAGTGATCAGCATTAGCTACTAATAGGCCACGCCCCTCGATGGCCGATCCAATCAAACATGAAAGCTGATCTACGTCTTTTGCAAAATGTCATTTTTTGATCTGCATCTAATTTTATTCAGTTATAGATAATTCAAGCGTTACGTTATGTCTGTGATCTTTTATGAGCTGTAAACCTCTACATGTAAAAAGTGCAGAGTGCCATTTCACTTTTTTTTTAAGTAACCTAGATCTGAGCAAAACCTCAATGACGGACTAAACAATTTACATGTAAAAAAAGTCTTGAAGAGAAAATATAAATTTTTTCTGAAGCACATCTATTCCAAAGTCAACTGTGAAACTCTATTGTCTACTTTGGTTTAGTTTCTTTCAAAACAAGGAACAAAGAACTCATCCTTACAAATCTTAGAGATAAAAAAACACTAAGGGGAAAAAATGCAGAAGCTTTTTGTTTCAACTACACATTGGATAGATTTTTGTCTGCAGAGCACAGACATATAATATGAAACTATTGTGGGCTTTAGATGTACAGTATGGGATTTTAGCTGGGAAAAAAATATAGTTAATTATCATTATCGAGAGTTGAATGCTTAGAGAGCAAACTCACCACAAATCCAAAATGTCTTGGGAGGTTTTGGATCTCAATCTTGAAGATCTCTGAGGTGAAGTGCTGTTGCGTCAGATAGTGATAAGGATCCGTTATGGCAGCGCCAGTCACCGGAACGTCAGAGGTGCTGGTGAAATGGTTATCTTATGGGTCAAGACCTGATGCACAAACAAAAAGATTAAAAGACCAACTTTAACTAAAGAAGAAAATACACTGAATTTGCTATTTTTTAAAGGCATTTTAAAGTCTAATTGGAGCAAGTGAGATGTCTATGGCTACTGTCATAGAGCGTGCAAGTTGACCTCAAAAACATACAATCCTGGCCAAATCTCGCTGGGCCCCCAACCTCCCAGCCCCCGCTCAATGTTGTCTCTCATTGCGCGGTGTGTGCTCCATCCGCTGGAGAGAACAACATTGACCGGGGGAGCCGGGGAGTTGGTGACCGTTGGAGGCTAAGGTTGTTTCCAAGTGTCCGAACCATTTTGGCCGGGATTGTCTGAATGTACAATAGCCTTGATATTGGATTTGGATATTGCGCGTAGTACGCGCTCAAATAATAATACACACACGCACGCGCTGGTAACATGGTCAATGCACACGATTCACCATGATGGTGCACCATGTCATTTTGACCGATATTTTTACAAAATACAGATTGTGTTCAACGTGAAAGCCGTATTAGGATACACAAACAACTTATCACCTTCTTCAATTTGTTTTTAATCCCTCATTTGGACGAAAAATCCATCCAAACCATAGTGTAACCACGGTTCACTGTAAATTATATAAGAAGCAGAGTCACTCAATTCCTTTATATTTTGGTTTGGATGGATCACAAATGGATTTTTCGGCAAATTAACGGAATGAGTGAATACAAACAAATTGACAAGGATTGTATATTGTTTGTGTATCACAATGAGCCTTTCAAATTAAACACAAACTGTATTTTGTACAGTTGTTGGCCAAAATGGCATGGTGAACCGTCATGGCGACCGTTACGATGCACGCAACAATAAAGTTATGATTTTAAAGAATTGGAACATTTGTATTTTTAATTTCCATTTTTGTATTACTATCAATCATTATTATCTGGCCTAAATATGAGTTCTTTCATTCAACCTTCGGCCGCCATTTCATATTTTGGAAACAAAACTCAAAAAAACAGCTCCCCAAAAGGCATGTCATGCATATTTTGAAAAATGAACAAATCCAGACAATCCTGGCCAAATCTCATTCATTGGATGAATTGGGTGAATTCAAAGACGGGAGTCTGTGGTTAGACTAGTCAGTGTTTGGTACCAAGATGTTCACATGAAATGTGAATGTGAACTGGCGAGACTTGCATGCTCTATAATTGTACATAATCTGGGTAGCACCACTAGTCTGTTGAATTACATTATGAGCTCCATGTCTGTATGATGTTTAAATGCAAAGCAATATTCTAAAATCTCTTATAGATGGACTCAAGGGTACTTTGAATTTGGATGATTGAAAAATCAATGCTGTAAAATATGAATGTCGTTGTAAAGTTGGCATCCTACAAGATGTATCTTAATTTGCACAGTATCTGAGGAATTGCTGCTTTTTATATGTTCATTAAAGCTGTATTTCCTTGCGTTTAAAACTCTAAACACAAATAATACAGAAATGTACTATCACCAAATTGGTGTTTGAGCTCTTGCATCTTTCTGACACCTAGTAATATTTGAGAAAAAAAAATTGCAGGGCAAACCATGTTTCTAAAAGTCACATACTTTTTACAGGACAAACAAATCTGCGTGTAAAAGCAAGATCAGTGATGAAATAAATAAAAGTGTACACTAGCAACATTTAAACAAACAGCGATTTTCCTGAATTATTTTTTATTTAAAATCTAATTCTTGCTTGTACAAATGTAATATTTGAAAAATCCCTATTGAGTAAAAGAGCTTGCTAGTCAATGTTGAAAGTACAAACATATACCCTCAATATTCATGCCACAAAAGTAAGCCAACATATTGGTTAGCAAAGGGGATGACAAGGGTTTAAGTCTGTTGAGGCTTGTTTCTTTCTTTTCAATAATTAATTCCTGACAGACATAATAGACAATGCACAATATGTACACCTGTCAATCTTTCTGTGTGTTGCATTCTGATTGGTTGGAATTGATCAGCAGTAGCTACTAATAGGCCACGCCCCTCGACAGCCGATCCAATCAAACATAAAAGCTGATCTACGTCTTTTGCAAAAAGGAAACTTCAGAGGAAATACTTACCTTTGTAAGCGCCAAACCGGAAACCAACAGTGTTATCTGTCAATGAAAATAATAGGACATGAAACTGAAAAGTTTGCACAATTTATTCAGGCCCAAGTTTCATGAAAACCTGACAAGAAATTAGGGGAATTAATGAGAATTTTTTTTTCTGTAACTTTCTGTTGCAGTGTTCATGACAGGCACATCACATTCACATCTACATGTGTGCACACTTTATGTCCATTCCAGGCAATGTGCACTTTTAACTTAATGAAGTAGTGTCTTGAGCACCAATATTAGTGGATAGGTGTGCTCTATCTCCAAAAAAGAAAACAAAAAAAGAAATGCTATGATTTGAAATTTGACTTTCAATTTAGAGTGACTAGGGTTGCTCTTTGCTTCTCTCAGAACTACTCTATTTTCTTTGCAAAGTCATGTGGACAGGATTCAATGAGCAGTTTTTTCCAGTTTGCCGGTAAGTCCAGGGACAGTTGGTCTCAATCTGCCCCTGAATGAGAGAGTCTCTCTAAGCAGGGGGTTGGGGTTCACCTCAACTTTCATTGGTTGCCGGTGCGAGTCCCACTCAAGCAGCTGTGAATTGATTGGCTTTGGGTTGGGTTTTCCTGGGGGTTTTTTTGGTGACTTTTGTGTGTAGGAAAGACAGCTCATTTCAGAAAATTGGGTAAAACATCTTCTGGGGCTTTACCAATATTCAGGACAGCTGTACAGTATGTAAGTCCACTGGCCAGAGAACTATGTCTGGAAACATTTTGTCAAGGGAGATTACATTTCCATTCTGGCCCACAACCATCCCATGTCTTTGGCGGGTAGCTCACCTTTGTTGCTTCAGCCAGGGAGACATCTCCCCAATGTTCCGTTGCAGCATCTTGGATAAATTCCTCAGAAACTCTCTGGTGTTGGTCTGTTTGGTGGATAGCTGGTCCTCATATGGCTGGTTCCACAGTGGAGTCACCGTGTTGTTTAACCTGCAGATTGGGAGAAGAGCGAAAAGCACACTCAGTATTTCAGAGTCTTAAGAATTTTCATAATCATGAACGCTTCAACTGCTATTACCCTTGTTGAGATATGGCAGACACAATCAGAAGGCGACATTTGATTGGGGTAAATTTGGGGTAAATCCAAATATCTTGACCTAAACCAAATAGCGCCTTGTATCATGCCCACCATATCTCATAAAGGATAATGGAATGTGGTCAACTTACTCTACACAGACATGCAAGCTTTGATGCTGTCCGTTCAAGGAAAACAAATAGCAAGGAAGAGTAAACTGACCACGTAACAGTTTCACTCAACAAATTTCATGTTCACAATGTCAACTGGCCTTTGGAACTGACAAGTTTGGTTCATAAAATAGTAATCTTGGATGTAAGAATGGTTTTCTTGTGCTGATCATGAACTACAGGGTGAGTCAAAAAAGCAGAACCCAAACCCCAAAAATTAGATTTCAAATTAAAAAAAATATGTAGCACCAAACATAATAATGACTGGAAAGCCTATTTCATAAGCTACTTTTAGATGAAAAAAGATTACTGAAATTGCTCAATCCATTCAAAGACTATCACCATTTAAAGACAATGACCACAAAACCTCTTTTGTCCAAAAATGCAATTTCAGGAATCATCACAATTGTCTTCCAGCATTACCAGCAATAAAACCTCAGCTTAAAAGTTAAAAATATTTAACAAAGTCCTTTTGAGGCCCGTCTTTAAAAAAAACAGTAGATCTTAGCAATCAGAATACAATATTAACTGTTTTTTTGTTTTGACGAAACAGGTTTTAGGGTCATTATGTTTAAATGGTGATATTCTTTAAGCGAATTGAGCAAATTTCATCTAAAAGTAGCTTATGAAATTGGCTTTCCAGTCATTATTATGTTTGGTGCTACATATATTTTAAATATGAAATACATTTTTGGGGGTTTGGGTTCCACTTTTTTGACTCGCCCTGTACTTGAGGTAACACATTTCCTTTCCCTTTCTCAAAAAAAATCTACCACAGTGAAGGCAATCACATTCTTTGCACTTCAACTTTCAAGGGATTTCAAACCTTATAAATGGTATTATTGGCTGGGGTCTACCTTCCTATATCCGACAAAATCATCCCAAAAAAAATTCATGAATTTCCATAAAATGAGCCATTTGTTTGTACCCTTGCATGAAAGAAGAAATGAGTGTTGTGATGATTTTGGTTGGTTGAGAACCGGAGTACTTTTCTAATGGATAGCGGTTCAAATCCAGCCCAACCCTGCATTCTATCTCAATGTCTTCACCTCTCTTCTACTGGTCAGCTGTCCTCCTCCTTCCTCCTCTTAGCTTCTTGGGTGTTTCCATCAGATGCCTCTTGGCTTCTCTTCAGAGCGAGGCTCTTAGTGTCCGGGTCCTCAACTGGCTTGGCGAGCTACGGAGAGTCACTGCGGGAATGTGAACCTGTAACCACAGCAATAGCAGCCACTAGACCCTTTGCACTGGTAGCCAATACTAAGACTGTTGATTAGTTATGTAAATTCATTGAAAGTGCCAACAGAAGCAAGTGCCAATAGTAAAAACCACGAGTGACTTTGTGAATACCTTGGCTTTGAGCACTTGTCCTTTCCATTTGTGTCCGTTAAGTACTTTCAATGCCTCCTCCTTATCTTCTTGGCAGCTGAGGGATGAAACAAAAAATTGGATTTCCATCAGTTAATCCATTGCAAGAACTGAATGTAACAGGAAAGGAGATGAATATTTGTAAGATGGAATGTTTGTGTTGGGGGGGGGATTTAAAGTTCTGTTCCCTTCGCTAGTTTCGAGTTTCATCCAAAAATTAGATTTCTTTTCTAAATTAATATTTGGTTTTGCCCTTCACTGACATATAAACACTGTATACTCAGTGTGTTACCTCCCAAGTGAGAGTCGGAAAAAATCACTTGGGTTGGACTTTAACCGGAGGCCTCCTGCTTTCTAATGCAGACGTCTCACCACCCAAAGCACCGAGCTTGCGGGATCGGTTGGCTGGTTCAAATCTGATGTACATTGTACATAGCAGCGAGTACCGCATTTAACTATTCATAAGATGGAATTTTGCGTTGGGGTGATGTAAATCAATATTAGGCTTTGCCCTTTGCCGATGTATAAACACTGTATACTCATTTCTGACTTGCTTTTTTTTTTCTAGCAATACAACAGTTATTCAGTTTTGAACCAAAAACCAATCAGCCAATGCTTAGTTATTGAATTATTTACTTTACAATGTCAAATTATTGGCTGCCAGAAGATATTTCTGTTCTCGCGAGGCTGCCTGGTTCCTGCCCCACAATCAGTATCGGATAATGCATGGGCCTGGAACCAGTCTGCTAGCAAAGTGGATCAATTTGTCCCCAAACCAAGAAGAAGTTCACGGATGCTTTCTAAGTATATCAATTGAAAACAGAAGTCTAAAGTACACTTTCCATTTCAAGGAGGAGAGTGTGGTCCAATGCTATGTTGATGCAGTGACAATTTATATCTGTATTTTAATTTTCTTTCTTGATTATCCAAACATCAAAACTAAAACTTGTGTCAAGTTTCCCTGTGCTCTTATTTGTGTTTCATTACATCAGCACACTCAACTTTCACTCTTTAACAAGCTCCCATGTCACTCACTCCTGACTAGAATTTTCTGGCGCCAGTTTTTCTTTCATGTCTCAAACATTCATCCCTATCTTGTTGGTTATTTGTGCTAGCAAGTTTCCCAAACACTCCAAATTCGAACTCTGGGTAGTAAACCCACGGCACAGTCTTTGCAATAATCATCATTAAATGAAAGAAAAAGTAAGAGATTCCCTTTCTGCTGGGGAGTTCAAAAACAAAACCTTTTTATCAAGAACAGAAGAACATTTTGTCAGAACTCGTCAGAACAAAAAGAAATACACACATGGGCAATTCTAGCATTATGAAAGGAAGTGTAACGTCCAAGACAGAGCCAGTTAACCGTGATTTATCACTACCATTGCTTTTATGTTCCAAATGTTCGATGTCAAGATCGACTGCATTGAAGTTGAGAATGAAATGTTTACTATTATTTAGTCACCAATTTGCAATAGTTTCAGTGTTGGTTTTTTGCCCGTCACGGACGTACTATAGACACTGTATACGCCGAGTGTTGTCCCAGTGCTTGTGAAAGAAAAATGCACATTCTAAACTCGGTTGAGACGCGAACCCAGGACCACCTGCTTACTACATGTAGTGCACACAGCTTACCACTCGACCACACAGCCTGCCGGGGTTTGGCTGGCTGGTTTGAATCTGACCTAGCAGCAGGTACTGCAACCCAACTATTTATAAGATGACATTTTGGGTTGGGTGATATGAATTCAATAGTGTTGTACAGGGCGAGTAAAATAAGAAAGTGACCTAGATTCAAATTTGTTTCCTTAGAAAGCAATCAAATTTGATACACAAATGTATGTCTTACACGAGCATGTTCATTAACTCAACGTAAAAAAAGTTACTGAAATTGATCCATGCCATCTGAAGTTAAATGCATGTTTTACTCAAAAGAACCTATTTTTAGCTGTCCATGGAATCAGGACCACTGGTATCGGTACATGTAGCTATTGAGCTTAGTGAGAATTACAGATGACACACAAGCATTCAAAAACAAATGAGATTTTAATAATTGAAATAAAGACTGAAGCATTATTGATACGATTAGATTTTGTGTTGTGAAAAAGAAGAACAAGTCCACTCTTTTTTTTCCAGAAATATTGATAGCGAATGTTTTTTAAATTTGGTCACTATCTTTTTGCCTCACCCTGTACATGTATATGCATGTATTTCAAAATTTTCAAATTTGTATTTTTTTCTTATTACAGAACCCATTTAGGCGAGGCGTCATAAATAAATTAACCGTTCGAACGCGTGCGCACGCTAGGAACGGGGCCTTTTGTTACATCTACCTCCCGTTCGCACGCGTGCTCACGGCATCCCGTTCCGAACGCGTTCTTATACAACAAAAGGCCAGTCACGGTCTGTGCACACTCGAAGAGCTCATCGGCACTAAAAGTATCCGACAAACTCGCTACAGGCTAGCCCGTACAGTACAGGGGGACGTATAAAAATACGGGCACCTTGAACGGGGAAAGCAGTCCTTTGCAATATTTTTTTAACCCTTCCAATCTCTGCATTTTTAATATAACCTAGACCATACATATTTTTTCGCCCCGCCCAGCGGCAGACAACGATATTTAAGGATAAAAAGGCATAAATCTTATCAAACTCCTCATACCTGCTCGTGCTGTCTAAACTCTGAAATGTTTTTTTTATATAATGCTTGCTCCGATATCGGGTTTTCAAATTCCAAATCTGATTTAAATTCCAAACCAAAACGGATTTTTTTTCTGTACAAGTATATACACATAGTTGTTCTTCGCATCTTTGTTGTG
This sequence comes from Patiria miniata, assembly GCF_015706575.1. Classification (NCBI taxonomy): domain Eukaryota; kingdom Metazoa; phylum Echinodermata; class Asteroidea; order Valvatida; family Asterinidae; genus Patiria; species Patiria miniata. The sequence goes on along the minus strand of NW_024037073.1, from coordinate 25,083,669 downwards.
CTGCTCCCGTTCTCGCACGCAAAGGAACGGTTGATTAACATAACAATACCCCCTCAGTGAAGCTTGCCCAAGCACGATCTACGGAACGCGTTCTAAAAGCCGTTCGGCATGGGAAGGAACGGGGGCCGTTCAGAACGGGAAGGGACGCGTGCGCACGCGTGCGAACGGTTAATTTATTTATGACGCCTCGCCTTACTACTCTTGACAGGATAAGCTGAATCAGGAAACAAAAAAAATGCAAAATATAGGCCTACTAGGGCTGTGCATTGGAACCGGGTACCCGAGTACCCGACCGTCGATGTCAGGAACCGGTTCTTGATTAGGCTGAAAAAATACTTCTGCTTCCGATTACATGCCTTTCAAAAAAAGGGTCGGTCGGTCGGAATATTTTTTTTTTTGCCAATTTTTTTTAATGCAGATTGAATGGGGTGTTCAATTATATGCTTAGTTTTAGCCTGAACTATTTCCGTTGCACTATGAATTAAAAAGCTATACACAAAATGGCCACAAAAAGTGAAAAAAACCTACATTAATTATTGTCAATATATTTACCTTCGATAATTCTCAAAAAATAATGGAAAATTCAGGTCGTTCGCACCATATGCAAGAGGCTAGTCAAGACGGGAAGCTGGCCAAAACTCCAAAGTGTGATGCACTGTGCATGTGTGACGTGCGGCCGTCAGACCTCTTTTTTACGTTCGAAAATTTCGGGAAACACGCTGCATTGTATCACTCCAAATACCGGTAAAAGTAGTGCGATCTCCAAATGAACTCCTGAACACGGAAAATAAGCTTGATCAATTCTGTGAATTAACATGCAAAAATTTGTTCTTTCTCCATCGGTGATTTCTTGGCATTTTTATGTAACGAATCCGACCAGTTGACAGTGCACCGGCCTGCAATGCATAGCCATGCCAACGCTATCGATTGCATAGCCATGCACAGACTTGTTACAGCATTTTCATCATGTCTTCTAAATTGGTCCCTGCGTGGCGCGGGGAACCAGTTGTTGCTGCATTGAGCTAGGTTTACGCACGTGATTATAGTCACCGTGACATCGAATTGCGAAGCAAATTTTTTAAAATAATGGTTCCTTTTAAAAAAAATAGTGAACATAATTAAGAAAACTAAATACAAGCATTTTTTTGACGCAAAAGGGTTGTTGAGAGGTATTTTGAGAAGACAGAAAAAACAACAAGATTTTATTTTTATTTATTCAATCATTCTTTTTTTTGGAACTGCCGATAAAATGTTTAGGGTCGCAGACTAAAAATAGGGTGGGTCGGGTAACCGGAAGCAGAAGGTTTTTTTTTTTTTTGGCCTTATGGTATCGGGTACCCATAACCAACTTTCAAATTACTTAATTACAGTAATTACTAAGCTGCAATTTACAAAACCGTAAAGCTATAAAGTTCACTGTACTTGTATCTTGCTGTACTGATGTGCCGATGCGGTTGTAGTTAACAATCTCAACAGCAACTTCCGAGATTTGAATTTTGGCATGTTTGGCATTGGGTTTCCCAGGAACCCGTGTTTTTTTTTCAATCGGGTACCTGGTTCCTGTATTACTCGTATTTGCACACCCCTAAAAAATACAACATTGCGCAGGTTATACCCCCGACATGTAGAGCTGTAAAATACTGCCAGTGTTTTTTAACATTACTCTTTTAATTTTATGCTTTCTTGAGACTTTACCCTCCGAAATCCGTCACAATCCAACAGTTGGTGTTGCATGATATTTAGGGCTCAGATGCAGAGCTTCACCTATTTAACCTATTAAATTCCCTAGGCATTTTGCAAGAATGCAACCTCAATCCTGCAACATACTCCAATTGCCTCAATGTAAAACTTGCTTAGCAGCCTCAATCCTGCAAAATTATCAATTATTTCTATAATGTGGTCCTTGGAGGGGTAACCACTGCCTCAATCCTGCAAAATCCTATAGCAATCACTGTCAATATGTTGAGACAGAGCCAGTGACATCCTGGAGCAGTGCAGAGGATTTCAAGTATAATCTCGGCCTAAATTTATGTACGGCTGAGCATAAATAACACAAGGTCTGGCCCAAGACCTTGATACAGTGCATCCTTAAAAATACCAACCAAGTGCACTTTTTCTTGCCATAAAGCCTCAATCCTGCAAATCCTCCATTTTGCAAACAAAATTTTGAAGTATTTAGGAAAGGTTAGGGTTAATCAAAGATTTAACTCTTTAACTCCAAGGAAGCTTTATCAATTCTCCAAAATCCCAACAAGACTAAACTTATATCACATTATCTGTTCATCTAAAGCTACGGAAAAACATGTGTTCTGAAATTCTGAATCCATCAAAGTACAATTTTATTCAGGGGCTGGAATTTTGTGGTTTCGGGACAGTTTGGGTTGGAGAACAAGGCGCACATGTGTATGCAATGTATGGAAGGGAAAGACACTGAACTAAAAGGATGTATACACAAACTTAAACAAAAATGGCAACTATCATGCCAATGTCAATTATGAAACTGTGTTGATTATTTTTGTAACACGGCTGTTAAAACAAAACCAAAATAAAAAGATTAAAAATCCGGACAAATACGAACGAGCTTTAGTTTTCAACTTAATTTCTCATAAACGCACAGTGTACATTCTCTGTTAAAGGCAAAACAGGAGTGATCTTCCAATAGAATGCACTAAATGTTCGGCATGACGATCAATACAACACTGTAAATGAACTATGGGTGATGACTATCAAAACAGCTCCACTCCATCAACTGGTAGGGCAAGTGACATTGACAGCTTCGTGACAACTTTCACGAGACTAGACACGGACTTCTTCAAATAAAATGGTTAAGTATTGAAATCGTTGCACCGATCGGCATTCTCCTCAACATAGTCTTTCTCTTCACAGTCATTCGAGTGAAGTCCATGCGTACAATCATCAACATCTACTTATCCAATCTGGCCGTGGCTGACTTGCTCTTCCTTACATATAGCCTTCAGTATGCACTGTTTATTCAACCAATAGACGCCTTGCAAGTTGCAGCCCGGGGTGTCCGTTATATGCTTATAACGGTTTGTAATTTCTTTGTGGTTACCATAGCAGCTGAGATATTCTCTGCAGTGCACAATCCTTTAACACACAAAGAAAAAGCCTCTAAATCTCGAGCAGCAAAGATATCGGCAGGACTCTGGGTTCCAACAATTATTGTTGCTGTGATTCTCATATTGCTACCAATAACAGACAATGTCTTCTATGAAATCATCTTTTGGATTCCTCACATTATCAACATTGTCTGTTTAATAGCAACTCTTGCTTTGTACATCTACATAGTAGTGAAAGTGCGCAAGCAATCAGCACTGCTGCCAGTGCCAAACCGTCCCAAGCGAGCAAGCAAGGTCCTCCGTTTGGTAATCATAAATACTGCTGTGTTCTTCGTTTTGTACTCGCTAGACATTGCAAGTGCAATTATTAGAATCATACGTATCAGTTACACTAGGCCTGCCCAAGAGGTTGAATATCTAGAACTTGCAGAAAAACTATATGCTCTGACTATATGTCAAGACATTCTGCAACTGATCAATAGCTCAATCGATTCCCTGGTCTACAACACGTGCCACAAATGCTGACTATCGTGCAGCTGTAGTCAAGGCTTTCTCATTCCTGAAACTGTGCTGTCGTTGCTGCCCAAGACGGAATACCAGCCGACCATCGCAGCCAGGGAAGCAGATTGAGCTTCGTATGATTCCACAGGCAGAAAATGACCAAGTGCACAATGCTGCCAGGCCAAGCAGCAGCAAGCCACCAAGCCAAGGGCATGCACAACACACAGCGAGTCAGCAGTCACTGGACAGCTGTCGAGAACAATGTTCCAGACCAAGCGGCAGCAAGGCATCCATGCACAGTCAGCATGTTCAAGTGCATGTTGAGGTACATGCAGAACCAGCAGGAACCCCAGCGCTTGCAAGTTCTCATCAGGAACAATGCTCTAGTCTGACTGACTGCAAGCCATCCATGCAAGGGGAACAGTGTGTACATGTACATCAAGAACCTGCAGAGAGCCAGCAGTCACTTGCAAGTACTCAGGAACAATGTCCTGGGCTGACAGGCACTGAGCCATTAGCACAAGGGCAGCAGTATGCACATCCAGAACCAAGGAAGTCAATCATTTGAAAGTTGTTAAGAACAATGTTCTGTAACTTGCTGTGTAGTGTTCAAAGTGTAGAGTAGATCTATGGCTTTTTCATATATCATCTTTATTGGAGTGCCAAGTAGATTTGAAAGTTGAGAAATATTATCAGCATACATGTAATATGCTGGAGTTGTAATGTGTTTTACTTAGCGGATTGCCAATACTCGTACGCATCATAACATCAGTAATGCGCAGGCCCAGAGCAGATTGCAACCAACTATCAGTAAAGGGAACAGCTGGAACTCATTCAATGTATGCATTCAAGTGGTTTTGACCTACTTACAAATGATCTTCTTGGCAAATGAATTACACTTCCATATCTGTTCCTTGTTACTTGAAATTTTTGTAAATGAACAAGTTTGCTACTTTTTATTTGTGAAAATGCACATCTATTGGCACTAAAATATGGATAACCCTGACATTTTTCCACCTTAAGTACTTGTTTAAGTGTCTTTGAAACAGATTTGGAGGTTTTAATTTTAGGAAATGCACCTCTGTATTCCAAGTCTTTGGATGTTTCAGGCTTTTACATATTTTCATGATAGTGCCAAGGTGCATATTCATGAGAAAAACAGTGATGTCATGAGCTGGAACTTCAGTTTCACTGATGTTTGAGGACTAAAAAAGTTACAAAATGGTTTTGGCCGAGGTTGATGTGACTGTTTTCTTCATTTAGCACATGGCAGGCAGTCAATGGGATACTTCAATGTGCAAACCAGTGTTCTAGCCAGGGTAAAATTAAAGCGTAGGGGTAATTTTGGTTCGGCGACTAATGCGAGCGCAGAGCGCGAAGCCCTTACGGCGTGGGGTCCGGGGCCCGCTTAAGGTCCCGGAAAATTTTGGACTCTAGATGCTCTGTGGTGCAATCTGAGGCGATTCCCTGCCACTTTCCCCTGATTTTTTTTTAGCAGAAGTGTTTAAAATTATAAGAAATTTTGTTATATTTGTTTCAATGATTGATACTCTTGCTCCTGGAAAGTTTGTTCTGTTTTCAAATTTTAGATTATGTTTACAATGTATAAATTGTTCCAAGATCGATGCTTTCTGATGTTTAACCACTTTTAGTAGTTCCTCAATGTTTTATAACAAATTGGGATTTACTTTGTCAATATTAAGGGTGAGAACAAATCGCATGAACATTTCATATTTCAGAAGCCTTGTGTTGTGTAGCGCTGCCGTAGTAGCAGTAGTTCCGATTTTAAATTTGTAAATAAAACCATGGATCGGCAGGGAGAGAAAGTGTAAAACCATGGAGGTCTCAGACAGAAAAAGTCGTCGGCGATTGCAATTTCAATATGCTACAACACAAAAAAGTGCACTTGAACAAAAGGGAATAAATAAGTACATGTAGTTGTTACTTCGATGAATACAGGCGGCTTATATATTTTAATATTTTAATATTTCATTTCACGGCCCTTTAATTTCTTTATGCTATTAAAAGACCTTGAGAAATTCCAACCATGATTGGCAATAGGAACTCTTGATATAGCAATAGGAACTGCATGATAATTCAGGCAATAGGATCCAGGGGAGGTCCTAGGGGGCACGTACCCCTGTCAAATTAAGTCCCCTTCCCCAAAAAAAAAGAGGGGGAGAAGAGCGAGATGGAGGGAAGGAGGAGGGCAACCTCCTTACAAATACCGGTATACCGGCGGCGATATTAAACATCAGCCTGCAAACATTGCGTATGTAGGTATGACACAGCAAGCTGGAGAGCCGAGAAGCTTTGAAATAAACCGCGACTCCACCGTACTTCCTCCTTATGTAACCCTGCATAAAGGCGATTCATACGAACGTACGTACTCTCTACAATGCATTCTCAACAAAAAGCATGTGCAGCTTATTGCTGTGTTGCGCGACACACATGTTGTACACTGCTCTTTGGACCTCACCATTGGTCAAGGGGTGTGCTTTCGTAAGAACAATTTGCCAGCATTTTTTAAGCGCACTTTTTTAGTACAAATTATACTTTTATCCGAGTCCAAAACATTTGTTCGTTTTAAAATGAGTTCTTCAATTTCATCATATAATTTTCGTAAAGGCTTATTCGAGAAACAATGTAAAACACCCCCCAAAAAACACCCCTGAAAGTATACATGGATCCATCCATAAAACTTTTTTTTTAAGTTAAAGGTTTTTGACATTACTACACATTGCTGAAAATACAAATCTGATAAGTTTGGTACTTAAAAGGGATCTGTTTGTTCTGAGGACAAAAATCAGCAGTTATAGCGCAAAGGCAAAGTTTAGCACTCTAGACATGCTCTGGCAAGTTAAATGGAACACGCCGTGAGTTGCTTTCTCAAGTGCAAGCGAGGGATTTTTTTATTGGAGTTTGCCTGTGGCGGCCGCAGACAGGCGCCTGTCCGTGCCGGGTTGGGATAGGTATACACCAATTCCGGATGTCTATTTCTCAACGTCATCAATGTACAATTATTTACTGTATTTTTTTATGTAACAAAATGACGAAAACACCTTCACAATGTATCGTACTAAATGGGAATTGCAATCATGGCGCCAAAGGCCCGATGGCTATTTACTGTACTATAAGAGACCAGTCACATGTGTACAAACTACGATGAGAGTTTTATACAATTTGTCTTGCTGCGCCGCCAATCTGCCGATGGTACATTACAAATTCATGTACCTGTACATGTATAACTAAGCCCTATTCTTGAAATTGAAACTGGACTGAATTAAACCCAAGAACATTTCTGTAACATGTACTGAATGTACATGTTCAAGCGGTTTGTTCTTATTGATAAACTGAACATTTCAACTTGAAACAATACATTAGAAAGCATCCTTGCAACAGTTTACAAACTAAGTCTATAAAATTCCTTTTTACAAATATAATGCACAAAAATATGCAGACGAAAATACATGGTTATCAAGTGAAGAACAGAAGAAACTTAGGCTTGTAAATAGTAAGAGTTTATTTTAAACCAATGAAAAATCCATATATTTTAAAACGTTTTGCTCAAATAAGTCAGGGTAAGAGGGGCCAGGAATCGCCTCACATTGCACTACAGAGCATCTATAATCCAAAATTTCCCGCGCTCGCATAGTTCTCTGAGCAAATGTTCCAACGATGTGCCCCCTGTCTAAAATAATCCTGGATCCACGCACGATTATCATTATCGAGAGTTGAATGCTTAGAGAGCAAACTCACCGCAAATCCAAAATGTCTTGGGAGGTTTTGGATCTCAATCTTGAAGATCTCTGAGGTGAAGTGCTGTTGCGTCAGATAGTGATAAGGATCCGTTATGGCAGCGCCAGTCACTGGTACGTCATCTTGTGAGTCAAGAACTGATGCACAAATGAACAGATTAAAAAAATTGATATGGCTAGAGCTATATTGTCTAGGTCTTCACCCAAAACAAATACATGGGAACAATCTGACAATAGCCGTAGCCATAGCTCTAGAAGCCCGTTTCAGACACAGCCTAAGTAACAGATCAACAAAGCTGCAAGTTATGCATTAGGAGCATCTGATTCCAAATGTATACCAATCTTTGTGCATAAATCAGGCATGCAACTGGAAATTTAGATTAAAAAACAAGGAAATTCCAACCACACCAGACTTTGTAAAGTGTTTTTCAATTTGTAATGGCATTCATGAGAAGTAAAAAACGAGGAAATCAGCGGATCCGAGGAAAAGTTGCAGGCCTGATACATGTTGCATAATGTAGAAACCAATTTTTGAAGACCAAATAAAGTGCTGTTTTTTTTGTTCAAACTTTCCTGAATTCTATCTTTAGCAAGGAGAAATCCAATTGAATACATGTTTTGCTGCAGAGCACAGATATAATATACAAGATCATTGTAGGCTTTAGATGTACAGTATGGGATTTAAGTCTGGTGTATTAAAAGTGTCTTCACAGCTACTAGCTGGAAAAAATGTAGTTGATAGTTAAAGTCAGCAATTTGTACTCCACTTCTGTCGATAGAGCGTGCAAGTTGACCTCAAAAACCTAGGTGATTTTACTAGGTTTATCCAGTCAAGGGCAAAGAATGGGTTAGGAACAAGAAAAAAATCATTCAAATTTCCAAGACATTCAAAAAATATTGCAAGTTGATTACTTTAGTAAATTGAAAAAATGTTGACCTCCACTTCCGTTCATTGGGTGAATTGGGTGAATTCAAAGACGGGAGTCTGTGGCTAGACTAGTCAGTGTTTGGTACCAAGATGTTCACATGAAAAGTGAATGTGAACTGGCGAGACTTGCATGCTCTATAATTGTACATAATCTGTGTAGCACCACTAGTCTGTTGTATTACATTATGAGCTCCATGTCTGTATGATGTTTAAATGCAAAGCAATATTCTAATATTTCTTTTAGATGGACTCAAGGGTACTTCAAGTGTGGGTAATTGAAATATCAATGCTGTAAAATATGAATGTCGTTGTAAAGTTAGCATCATACAAGATGTATCTTAATTTGCACAGTATCCGAGGAATTGCTGCTTTTTATATGTTCATTAAAGCTGCTATTTCCTTGTGTAATTTAAAACTCTAAACACAAATCGGTGTTTGAGCTCTTACGTCTTTTTGATACCTAGTAATATTTGGAAAAAAAAATTGCAGGGCAAACCATGTTTCTAAAAGTCACACACTTTTTAGAGGACAAAAAAATTTGCGTGTAAAAGCAAGAGCAGTGATAAAATAATAAAATTGTACACTACATGTAGCAACATTTAAACAAACAGTGATTTTCCTGAATTTTGTATTTAAAACCTAATTCTTGCTTGTACAAATTTAATTGTTGAAAAATCCCTACTGAGTTAAAGAGCTTGCTAGTCAATGTTGAAAGTACAAACATATACCCTCAATATTCATGCCACAAAAGTAAGCCAACATATTGGTCAGCAAAGGGGATGACAAGGGTTTAAGTCTTTTGTGGCTTGTTTCTTTCTTTTCAATAATTAAAGGGAATATACATCATTTGCTTTTGCTGTAATTTTCAGAAATGGATGGAATTAGGGGGTAGGAAATTTATATATAGCAAATATAGTTACATTGACTTTTTTGAGGTTTTGGGTTCGAAAATGCTATAAAAACCAAGAAAAACAATCATTTTCCTGTAGTCTGCTTCCCTGACTCCATTTAAGAAGAAACAGAGCAGTTTACATATATTGGGGAATTGTAAGGTCAGGGAACCAGTCTAGCTGGCTTGTACCCGTTCATATGTTTGTAATCGGTTGCAAACAAGTGTGATGGTCAACTGGGGCCAGTATTTGAAAAAAAAGCCATTTTTTTCCAACGCTGATCGGCCGATCAGCGTTGGGATCCCGACCAATATCCCGGTGGGATAGGTCGGGAATCCCGGTGGGATACTGCCTGGGATCCCGACCTTACCACCGGGATATTTTGTTGGGATCCCGACCTATCCCGTCGGGATACTGATCGGGATCCCGATGGGATGGGTCGGGATCCCGATGGGATAGGTCGGGAATCCCGGTGGGATACTGCCCGGGATCCCGACCTTACCACCGGGATATTTTGTCGGGATCCCGATGGGATGGGTCGGGATCCCGATGGGATAGGCCGGGAATCCCAGTGGGATGCTGCTCGGGATCCCGACCTATACCACCGGGATATTTTGTCGGGATCCCGATGGGATGGGTCGGGATCCCGATGGGATAGGTCGGGAATCCCGGAGGGATACTGCCCGGGATCCAGACCTATACCACCGGGATATTTTGTCGGGATCCCGATGGGATGGGTTGGGATCCCGATGGGATAGGTCGGGATCCCAGTCAGTATCCCACCGGGATCCCAAAGTATCCCACCGGGATCCCAAAGTATCCCACCAGGATCCCGGTTAAATTCCACAGCTGAAATAACTGGAAAAAAAAGAAGTTTTATACTCACTATTATGAATTTATTATCATCTTTTGCCATACATCACGTCTTACCGTTCAAACAATATCCTCAACAGCTGTGTAAAAAAACTGCACATCCTATATGACACAATTTAAAGGGACCATTTTTAGATGGTTGTTGTAAAAACAAAATCATCAAAATATCACGTAATTAACGAAAAATGTGAAAAAAACAAAACGCGGTCAAAGGTCAGCGTTCGATTTTTCATCACTATTATTAACAGCTTGTATCCATAATCTGAATACATAGTCTTTTTTTGTCAAATACTCATGACTTATTGTTAAAAAAAAAGACTTAAATTTGGTTCAGTAATTCAGTTCGGATAAGTCACGTGACCTTCGTTTGTTGACAAATGCTCGAAAACGGCCAAAAAGTTTTTTTTAGGAACTATAGATACTCTGTGGTGCAATCTGAGGCGATTCCTTGCCACTTTCCCCTGATTTTTTTTTAGCAGAAGTGTTTAAAATTATAAGAAATTTTGTTTTATTTGTTTCAATGATTAATACTTTTGCTCCTGTAAAGTTTCTTCTGTTTTCAAATTTTAGATTATGTTCACAATGTATAAATTGTTCCAAGATCGATGCTCTCTGTTATAACCATTTTTAGTAGGCCTAGTTCTTCAATATGTTTTATAAAAACTTGGGATTTACTTTGTCAATATTAAGTGCGAAAACAAATCGCATGAACATTTCATATTTCAAGAAGCCTTGTGTTGTGTAGCGCTGCCGTAGTAGCAGTAGTTCCGATTTTAAATTTGTAAATAAAACCATGGAGGTAGCCATCCGATCGGCAGGGAGAGAAATTGTAAAACCATTGAGGTCTCAGACAGAAAAAGTCGTTGGCGATTGCAATTTCAATATGATACAACACAATGTGAAGGAGAAATCTCATTTTTGTTATTTAAAAAATAATAATTGTAGATAATGACGATGAGAAATAATCACCGGGAATTGCTTCCTATCCCGGCCGCGGCCGGCCCCGGCCGGCCCGGCGTGCGGGCGCGGGCGCGGGCCAGCCCACACTGGCTACGCCGGAAAACTAGTAGTAGTTTTACGCGACCACATTTTCCCTCAGCATTTGAGACAGCAACGCATTCGTGGATCGCTAAAAAACTTGCTTTATTGCAATATTTGCTGATTGGTTTTGTCCTAAGGACAAACAGATCCGTTTTTACTACCAAACTTATTGAACTGTTATTATCAGCAACGAGTAGTCAAGTCAAAAATCCAAATTTTCGACAGCGACATTCTTCGAGAAGAATCCTTCACGTGCGGCCATTTTGTGGACGGATCCATTGATATCGTAGGGGTGCTTGACCTTTCTTTGGACATCGTTTCTCGAATAAATCCTTTACGAAAATTATGTTCCGACGTTGAAGAATTTATTTTCAAAGAGTAACGTGTTTCAGACTTGATAAAAAGTATTATTTATAATTTTAAAACAGTTAAAATGCTTGTAAATATTGACCTTAGAAAGTTCTAGAAACTTCTAAAACTTGTTCTAGACAGCGCGCGGTGTGTAAGAAGTACACGACATGTAGCCTCCTTGTACTTGTAGGTTAGGCATGCATGATGTAATCAAGCCAAAAAAGTAATCAGATCTATCAATTTAGACCAATAGAACCTTTTTCGTCGTTTCCAACTGAGCAAGAAATTTGAATAGGCCCTGCCTTCATTCCCTAGGTCCTCCCAATAATCGAGAAACTTACCACCGATTTTTCCAATGACCGCCGGGAATACCAATGATGATTTTTTGGCTTTTGCCGCCACTTTTCCTCTTCCAAATGTCTCAACTTGAGCGCGCGCGCGCATTTCGGCAATTCACAACACCCTATTGGTCAAGGAGGAATTTAACGTGCGCGTACCACCTTCGTTCGAACAGCAGGATGGCCCCGAAGTAATGGCCATCCATTCCGTGCATGCGTGATGCTTGTATTGGTGCCCGGCGGAACATTGCGATACAGCGCTTCGTTCGTTTACCACTGACCATGTACAATGTACATGTTACGCTGTCGCGGGTGCAACACATTGGATGTAGTAACTTTAAAGTCTGATACCTTACCAATGAACTATATAGCGTTGAAATCGTATTGATGACGTCTAGGTTGTATGCTTTAAACACCACACATCCCTGTGTTGCATGGATTAAAAGTTAGGTCGCTTTTCCGCACGTCATGCTTCACCGGCACCGCACCGTATGCTAAATCTTGACAACAATTGTTGATAATAAATGATATTGTCCTTTCAAAACTGATTTCCTTTTTTTCTGTGGCAGCAATCGTTGTGTAAAAAGAAGGTATGTGAAAATTTCTCGATGGTGTTTCAAAGCCCAAACTGCCTCCTAAGCGATCTGCGAGTGAAAAACTTGCACAGGTGCAGAAGTATGAACAAACTTGTTAACTTTGGTCAATGGTGCGTTTTTGTAGTGTTTTGATTTTTTTCTTCTCAGATCATGACTTCGGTCTTGTATTAAAAAATGTTCCGGTCCAGTAAAAGTTCTGAGCAACAAGCCCTGCGGTCTTGAGGATTCCCCCCCCCCCAAAATTCGAGCCCTTACTGCGTCCCACCTTATCCCAACTCATCCCGCCTTCGGTCAGGATTCTGACTAAAATTCCATCGGGATCCCGACCCATCCCACCTTGGGTCGGGATCCCGACATAAGCTACCCCGATGTATCCCGTCGGGATACATCCATCCCGACTTATCCCAACGTATGCCAGGATGAGCTGATCGGGATCCCACCTTATCCCAACTCATCCCGCCTTCGGTTGGGATCCTGACCAAAATTCCATCACTCATCCCACCTTGGGTCGGGATCCCGACATAAGCTATCCCGATGTATCCCATCGGGATACATCCATCCCGACTTATCCCAACATATTCCGGGATGAGCTGATCGGGATCCCACCTTATCCCGCCTTCGGTCGGGATTCTGACCAAAATTCCATCGGGATCCCGACTCATCCCACCTTGGGTCGGGATCCCGACATAAGCTATCCCGATGTATCCCGTCGGGATACATCCATCCCGACTTATCCCAACGTATCCCGGTGGGATGTGTCGGGAATCCCGGCGGGATATGTCGGGATCCCGACCACATTTTTACAGGGGAAATTGATACAAAAATACCACTTTTCTTGAAAATGACAGTATACTAGGTGCCATGATTTTACAGGATGCTTTACACTGTCATTCACTAACAGTCCAGCAAGGTATTTCAAAATGATTTGGTAGTTTTATTTTTTGATGTTTGCAAATGTTGTATTTTCCCTTTAATTCCTGACAGACATAATAGACAATGCACAATATGTACACCTGTCAATCTTTCTGTGTGCTGCATTCTGATTGGTTGGAATTGATCAGCATTAGCTACTAATAGGCCACGCCCCTTGACAGCCGATCCAATCAAACATGAAAGCTGATCTACGTCTTTTACCAAAATGGAACTTCAGAGGAAATACTTACCTTGGTAAGCGCCAAGCCGGAAACCAACAGTGTTATCTGTCAATGAAAATAAGAAGACATGATACTGAAACTATTGCACAATTTATCCAGGGCCAAGTTTCATGCAGACCTGACAAAAAAATTAGGGGAATAACTGAGAAAAAATCCTGGAACTTTCTGTTCAGCTTTCATAACAGGTGCATTATTGTACATGTGTGCACACTTTATATCCAGGCGAGGGGGTACTTGTGAACGGAGCGCATACACACACAAAATGAAGAGATTGCATAAATAAAAAAAAATGCCAGTTTCACTCACCGATGCCATCTACACTCTTGCCGATGGTAAACTCACACTTGTTGCGATAACTCTCTCATACTGGCTGTGAGTGTGCAAACAAACAATGAAAATGAAAGGAACAAATCAGACATCTCCAATGTCAGGAATATTTACCCCACAAAAGATTCACATGCTGTATAGTTTATCTAACAAGAAATCCAGGTTGAAATATAAATTTAGTACAAGTAAGGTGACTCTATCTATCTACCCGAGTTCAAAGATCACACCAGTCAAGCTAACCTAATACTATGTGCCAATGTGAACTATCATTGAGATTATAATTCATAAAATCATTCACAATACTACAAATAAATTTAAATAAAATCTATATTTTTATCAACAAATATTTGTCACCTAGCTTACTCACCGATGGCTTAATTGGCTCCAACTCACATGCCATCCTACTGTGGTTCTTCCTATCAATCAAATGAAGAGTGCACTGATAAACATGAGGGTGTGGGTTCGAATCCCACTCCGACAGGCTTGTGAATTCCAAAGCTATATATGCATAAGATTCAAACTGGCCCACTAACCTTTGCAAGCTCTGTTATTGAGTGGTTAAGATGTCTGCACTAGTAAGCAAGAGGTCATGGGTTCATATCCCACCCAAGCAAGCTGGAAGAATCTTTGCTCGTAAGCTCTCAGACAGCACTGAATATACAGTGCATTCTAATTTAGATTGAAGGTCAAAACCAGGTATTCACATTTACAACTCGTAAACAATTAATTAAACTTATTGATTGTGGCACCTGCTACACTGTATATCAGATTGGAACCAGCCAGCCCACCCCAGCAAGCCTGATGGTCAAGTAGTTGAGACATCTGCACTAGGAAGCAGGAGATTGTTGGTGCGAGTCTCACTCGAGCAGCTTATGAATTGTAAAGTTTTGGTTTTGTGTTCATTTTTCTGTTTTTTGTTTGTAAACATTTTTTTACCAACTTCCCCCCCCCCCCTTTTAATCTTTGGGACTTTTGTGTGTGGAAAGGAAGTTTATTTCAGAAGTTGGCCCAAAGCTTGCTGAGTTTTAATTGATTCTCAAGAAAAATGAAGCATCATTTCTGGACTTTTAATGAAATTTCAGGGCAGCTGTACATGTAAGTCCACTTGCCAGAAAACTGTGTCTGGAAACAGTTCCTTGTCAAGGAAGATCACATTTCCATTCTGGCCCACAACCATCCTGTGTCTTTGGTGGGTAGCTCACCTTTGTTGCTTCAGCCAGGGAGACATCTCCCCAATGTTTCGTTGCAGCATCTTGGAAATTCCTCAGAAACTCCCTGGTGTTGGTCTATTTGGTGGATAGCTGGTCCTCATACGGCTGGTTCCACAGTGGAGTCAGCATGTTGTTTAACCTGCAGATTGGGAAAAGATGTGAAAAGCACATTCAGTATTCCAGAGTCTTAACAAATTTAGGAAAAAGTGAATAGCTCAACTGCTATAAGCCTTTTGCGATATATGGCAGACACAATACAAGGGTGTTATTTGATTTGGGTATATTGGGGTAACTTATGCAAAAGACTAGACCCAAACCAAATAGCGCCCTCGTATTGTGTGCACCGTACCTCCAAAGGGTAATGAATTGTGTATGGAACTTGTCATCTTTCTACATACAACCATTCTCCTAACTTCAGTTCATAGTTCTGGTGGTGCATTGCAAATTAAAGTTTAAGCTTGAAACAAAGAGGATAATGTGTTCAAGTTAGACAGTTTATCAGATAAAATAAGAATCATCTGTAACTGTGAATCGCACACACACTCTACACAGACATGCCACCTTTAATGCTGTACCTTCTAGGAAAAAACAAGGAAAACTGTCCACATAACAGTTTTACTCAACAAATGCCGGATGAAGTACTAAATTTACTTAAAGTTCTGTGCTATTTTCGAGTTTCATCCCGAAAAACAGATTTCCTTACCAATCTGCTTTTTTTTTTCAAGCAATACAAAAGTTATTCACTTTTGAATGAAACACCAAACACAAAAAAGCTCACGTTTAGTTATTGAATTATTACTTTACAATTCCAAATTATTGGCTGCCAAACATAATTTCTGTTCTTGCTGGGTAGGCTGGTTCCCCCCCCCCTCCCACAATCAGTATCAATAATGTACGGACGGGAGCCAATCTGTTGGCAAAGCTGGTCATCAGTTTGGGCCAAGAACAAAAAGAAAAGTTCATGGGTAATTTCTTAGTATAACATTTCGTCACCGACACCACGAACTGACACCTGGTGATCAGCGTTGCAGAAATACAAATCGGAGAAAAATGCTTTTAAAGGTTTGACACGAATTTACTCACTAAAATAATCCATCTATCTAAGAGGTTTTGGTATCACTTAACGTGAAAATGCTTAAACTACTCAATTATAGACGTTATATTGTGAAAATCTGCTTTAGTTAATTAGCAATTAAATGATTAAGATGGGTGTCAGTTCGTGAAACCCAAAATTTATGTGTTTTCGGAGAGTGCACCCATGCAATAGCGTTAGTGAGTGTCATTTCGTGAAACCTAAATTGACGCGTTTTGGGAGAGTGCACGCACACACTGCGCATGCGCGCACTCTCCGAAAACACGTTCATTGTAAATCTTGGTTTTCACGAACTGACACCCTGTGCAGGGTCACTTCGTGTTAACAAAAAATACCAGAATTGACCAATTTCTTGAAAATTCACTAGTAAAATTTGCTTATTTTAGATGATTTCAGCAATTTTAACTTTGTCATGTGAAACTTCATGATACAAACTGCTTATACGTGCAAAAATAGAAAATTTGAATTTTACATGCAAGTACACTTTCAATTTCAAGCAAGAGAGTGTAGGAATTCCATGGTTTCAAATCTTTGTCGATGCAGTGACTATTTGTATCTGTATTTTAAATGTCTTTCTTGATTATCCAAACACCAAATCTAAAGCTTGTGTCAAGATTCTAAATGTGCGATATAAATAAATATATGTTGTAAGCAAAATGTAGCGAACGACCTGATTGATTTTGTGTCATTTTTTGATCTGCATCTAATTTTATTCAGTTATAGATAATTGAAGCGTTACGTTATGTCTGTGATCTTTTATGAGCTGTAAAACTCTGTAAAAAGTGCAGAGTGCCATTTCACTTTTTTTAAGCAACCTAGATATGAGCAAAACCGACGGATTACACAATGTACATGTAAAAAAAGTCTTGAAGAGAAAATAAAAAGTTATTCTGAAGCACATCTATGCCAAAGTCAACTGAAAATCTATTGTCTACTTTGGTTTAGTATGTATTCAAAACAAGGAACAAAGAACTAATCCTTACAAATCTTAGAGATAAAAAAACACCGAGGGGAAAAAAAGCAGAAGCTTTTTGTTTCAACTTTGCTATTAGTATAAACCTGGAGTGATCTTGAAATAGGACAGAACACTCTTTGCTACATCTGAATAAAATGTTGGATATGGAGAACGATGAAGTTGAAAAGCACCTTGAGAACTTTATCAAGACTCACAAAAGAAATTAACAAATACTATGGTTAAGTACTGAAATCAATGCACCGATTGGCCTTCTGTTAAACTTGGTCTTTCTCTTCACAGTCATTCGAGTGAAGTCCATGCATACATTCATCAACATCTACTTATCCAATCTGGCTGTGGCTGACTTGCTCTTCCTTATGACTCAATGTATATTTGTATTGTGTTCATCCGAAGTGTACAAAGCATTCCAGAGTGTCAAATAAAACCCGGGACATACCGTTATTTCGTTTTACCGTTTTGGATTTCCTCAAAACCAAAAACAGTAAACGAACCATTGACCGTTTTGTCGTTTTACAGTTTTATAAAACGACAAACAGTATTAAGATAAATACGGTTTATCCGTTTTATAAGTTTAGGAAAATTCATTATAGCACAACGATCCATTATTTTTGTTTTACAGTTTTACACAAATAACTTTGAAAAACAGCAAAACGGTCAGTATTGAATACACACTGTTTTTTATTTTAGTGTCATAGTTAACAGTCCGTGGTGCATTTTGTGGCGGTGGGCAAGGGGGTGGAGGGACCCTGCTTTACACGAGTGTTGGCTCGGCATAATTAATGCGTGGTGTGATTCCTGGCGCGGACCCTGACCCCTTCTCATGGGATTCAGTTGGTGGGGCTTAAAGAGTTGCAAGCAAAAATGGCGCTGGAAAACTGCAAGGGAGGGCATTACTTTTCGCAATGGATACAGGATGGTAAGATGTTTGATGAAGTTGCAGATATTTTGAAGGAAATTGGAGTTTAAGTCGACCCGGCTCTTCAATAGCTAATTCGCAAATTCTGTCGTGAGAACGAAAATGTAAGGAGGGCCCAGGCAATGACTCGATCCCAAGGACGCATTAACATTCCTAGGTGCATTGCTTAATTGCCAAACCTAAATCCAAAAAAATGGTGGGCAAGACTATTGACCGTTTTGTAATTGTCATGATTTTGTAAAACAACACTCTAAAAATAAAGCAACTAACCGTTTAACGCTTTCTACAATTAAAAACAACAACAAAAAGTATTTTTTGTGTGTCGACTTAATACCGTTTGACCGTTTTACAAAACTGTAAAATGACAAAACGGTCAATTGTTCGTTCACGGTTGTTGTTTTTGAGGAAATCCAAAACGGTAAAACAAAATAACGGTATGTCCTGGGATTCAAATACATATTTGTTGCTGTTTGTAGTTATTTTGTAGTGATCATAGCAGCTGAGAGATTCTCTGCAGTGCGCAATCCTCCGACATTCAAGGAAAAAGCCTCTAAATCTCGAGCAGCAAAGATATCAGCAGGACTCTGGGTGCCAACAATTATTGTTGGTGTGATTCCAATATTCTTGCCAGAGACTTTCTTTAAAGACATCATTTTTTGAATTAATTTCGTTACCAACACTACCTGTTTAGTAGCCACTCTTGCTTTGTACATCTTGGTAGTACTGTAGTTAAAGTGTGCAAGCAATCAGCACAGTTGCCAAATTGTCCCAAGCAAACAGGCAAGCTCCTCTGTATGGTTATCATCAATACTGCCATTTTTTTTCATTCTGAACTCACTGAACGCTTCAGCTGCTATTATTTATACTCTGGGAACAACTTATACTTTGCCTGCCCAAGATATTGAATATCTAAAACTTGCAAAAAATCTTCAGACTTATCAATAGCTCAATTAATTCCCTCGTCTACAGTGCTGACTAACGCTGACTATCGTGCAGCTGTAGTCAAGGCTTTCTCATTCCTCAAACTGTGCTGTCGTTATAAGATGGAATTTTTTTTGCATCGGGGTGATATAAATCAAATTAGGTTTTGCCCTGCACCAACGTTTTTAAACACTGTATACTCAGTGTATTACCTCCCGAGTGAAAGTTGCAAAAAATCACTCGGGTGGGATTCGAACCCACGACCTCCTGCTTTCTAGTGCAGATGTCTTACCACTCGACCACCGAGCTAACGGGATCGGGTGGCCGGTTCGAATCTGATGTACATAGCGGCGGGTACCGCATAAACTACATGTATTATAAGATGGAATTTTCTGTTCGAACCGGCCATCCGATCCCGTTAGCTCGGTGGTCGAGTGGTAAGACATGTGCTGTCGTTGCTTCCCAAGACGGAATCCCAGCCGACCATTGCAGCCAGAGAAGCAGATTGAGCTTCATGTGATTCCACATGCAGGCAGAAAATGACCAAGAGCACCATGCTGCCAGGCCAAGCGGCAGCAAGCCAACAAGCCAAGGGCATGTACAACACACAGCGAGTCAGCAGTCACTGGAAAGCTGTCAAGAACAATGTTCCTTTTTCTCAGTGCTTGCACACGCGGTACACAACGCATTGATATTCGTGTATGAGACAACTTTCTCTCGGGAGGTAAAGCCCCTGTCACACTGTCTGTGATCTTATGTGCGCTCTTACTGCGTCCTTGAAAAATAGCTGGGGTGCAAAAACAACTACTGGATCGCAGCAACAACTACATACAGGTTGCCAGATGGGCCCCGGAGGGTCTTAATGGTCTCCGATGAGCGCCAAGATCTTTGAACATGCCCAAAACAATTGCAACACCTCTACGCTCTGGCCAAGGCGCCGCAATGACACAACTCGAGGGGCTGTGCGAGTGTGAATCGTGCGACATTGAAGTGGCATTGAGGCAGCCTAGGGGCAAGACAGTTGATGTAGTCTCCATGAGAAAGTAACTCGACTGCAATGAACTTGTAGAATAATTTTGAAACTGGACTGTGTATTGACCGTTTTGTCGTGGTATTTATACAGCGCAAGTGACGTCACATGAGCGTATTTTGGTGTAATAGAGAGCGCGACGCGAGGTATTATGACGTATCAACAGCGAGCAGAGCGTAGTGTGAGCACAGTGACAGCGCAGCGGCAGCGACTAGATAGAGTAATTGAGCTTGACAGGGGCGCATAGAGAGCCAGTTGAGCGCATCGTAAGCGTGGGGAGAGCACAGTATGAGCGTCAGAAAATTGTCATTTTCTTGCGTCCTCGCTGCGATTGTTAAATTTATGAAATATTTTTGGTCTCCGTAAGGTCTCCTATGAGATCGCATATAATGTGACAGGCCCTTAACACACTGAGTAAACAGTGTATATACGTCGGAGAAGGGCAAAACCTAATTTTCATCTGCAAAAATTCCATCTTGTGATTGGCGCATATTACCGTGAAACGCCTTACTGGTAACGAGAAACATTCACAGCATATTATCAAGAATAGAAAAGTATTTTACTTTAACCCTTACTCTCTGAGGGTAGTTTACTGCATGTCAGTTGGTTATGCCAATGCCCTCCAGCTGCAGTTATTTGGCAGATAGTTTTATTCAACAGTGAAGGCTCCAATTGGCAGGAGTTGGAGGCCCTGGAGGGTGCCTGATACTGACCAGCTGGGGGCACTCACTTTGTTATCAGAGGACTCTCATTGTTCTCTGTGGCATGTATTGGAGTGCCTGTCCAGTTACCCTTGAAATGACATGGCAGATATTGGAGGGCCATGCAAAAAACATAGGAGATTTTCTTGAGGCACATATTGGCATGCGTTGGAGGGTCAAGTAGGGTAAGGGTTAAAGTAGGGAATTGTCAATACTTCCTGTGTCATAAGTAATGTGCAGGACCAGAACAGTTTGCAACCAACTGTCAGTGTCACATTCCCTGGTTTGCCCCTCCCCAAGAAATATGACCCTCAGAAGTCTGGTACTATCGTCACACAAAATAAATTGTCACAAAAAATAAAATGTCAATTCACTTGACAATTTATTTTGTGTGACGGTGTTCCAGACTACTGAGGGTTATATTTCTTGGGGAGGAGCAAACCAGGGAATGTGACAAATGGGGGCTCGTCCGGGAAATGAAAAAACAAATTGAGAAAAGCCAGTAGTCTCAGGTGTGTGGTTATACACGATAGATGTTCAAGGTGGTTTATGGAAGCCCTTGCTAGGCAGAGTGCATTGAGAAGCCCAAATTGCGATGCCTATAGACAGATTGTCATGTCATGTTGGCAATTATGTAACGCGCACTAAGTCACATGGAATCATGCCACATGCCCTCTTGACATGTTTGTATTTTACCTCTGCATGTCCCGTCATGACAATCATACATCACAGATATTGTGTAGAGGATCTGTGCATACAAACACCATTCAACAAACGTCTAGTCGCGGCGAAAATAATACACGTCTTTTTATAGTTATCGTTGTTGTGTTCGTAACTACATGTACGTACACACGCGGGTCATCTCATACCCCCGGTACACCATAACCCAGCGAGCAGGCCTTCCCGATCTCCTGGCTATGGCCAAACATACGGCACGGTGCCACTGTACGATGTACCGTACATTATGCACATCATTGCAACAACCGCTAACCGGAGCGTAATTATCATAATACACTAATATATTCAACTACCAGGAAAACCTTGGCGTTGATTGGTCAATATTGCAACGTTAATATCACATGTATTTTCACGTGACTGACATATTGTGCGGGCAAGTTGTCAAGTTGATGATTAAAGTGAAATCTGTTCAATGACGTGTTTGTTTTCAATTATTTTTTTAGAACATTTTTATGTCTTTCTGAACCACGAAAGGAACAGAAAATAGCCCCAAAAATTTTAACACAAATGGTGTAAGGCCGACACGATACTTAAAAAATGGAGGAATCGCCGCAGTGGACAAGTGACTGTTGTCATGTTTACCGCATGCATGATCGGCTGGGGCTGCGATGTCAAGCACGGCATGGCAACACGCATCACACGGTGAGAGGCTCAGACCATGTGTAGCTCACTAGCAAACTGTCAAAATGGAAGAGTGAAGGCTCTTTTTAGCGCATGGTTTTTGCTGAGGCGGATGTTGTACGTGACCTTAGAAACTAAGATAAACTGCTTCGCGTTGAACTTGCTATACTTATAACGATGTCTGGACGCTCAGTAGTTTTATTTTTTACGACGGCCGGACCTCCCGTGGCGAGCGACCGTTTTAACTTTTACCGTTTTAGCTAACACAGTGTCTGAACATGGCCAAATGAATTTTTCACCTGCATTAAAGGTTTATTTATTTCAAACATGAGGAAGTCTAGTCTTTAGTTTATGTTTGAGTAGACTTGCATTGAATAGTTTTTAAAGCAGTTTGTTTATGAGTAAGGTATATGATCAATATCCTTATTCATGCAAATTGTTTGATTGGGTTTACCACCCGCAGGGAGACCTCTGGTCATTTTTTTAAAATAACTTTAAGTAAGATGTATTAAAAATGAAGCATTGCAGCCACATTTGTTTGTTCGTATAGCCCGTCTATGCATATTTTTGAAAAATACAGAATTTTTGTAATTAAAAATACAACTTTTGGAGATTCAGAATACAGTTTTTCGATCCCAAAGCTTATCGAGCCACATTCGGAGCCGTCTCAACCTTGTCTCAATGGGTATCGCGCAAGGCAATGCTTGGACAAAATGCAACTGGGAGTTCGAAACCCATGAGGAGGAAGTTGAGGCGGCTCCGAATGCGGCTCGATAAGCTAGTCTGGTTCCTAGACCAAAAGATTACTGATTATTCCTGATGAATCTTAGGTCCGGTAGCCTCCGGTAATACAATGTATTACAATTTACATCACGTGACTAAAACGGGAGGAATTCCTCCTTTTTCCGAAAATTTCTGAAGTTTCGTCAACAATCGGATAGCGACCGAGTATTTCCAAGTATATAATATAGTTTAATTAACTGCTAACTGCTTATTAATTTTATTTTAAATGAATTGATAATTCATATTCATTGCTTTCATTTAGAGAAAACTTGAAATTCAACGACGATTTTGTGCGTCAAATATACTAGGATCGTATGGGTGAACTTTTTGCTGCGTCATTTTTTGCTGCGTACAATTTTGAATTTGACAACCGTTACCGGGATTTTCCAAAACTCGGTCTTCATTCGGCTCCGCCTGCTAACAGTGCTATTTGGGTGCCTAAGTTTGAAGATTCCAGATCAACATTAGTCAATGTTATCTTACAGAAACATCAACTGTATTATTTTAACTGTATGATATTACGAAGAAAGCGATTAATTTGAAAAAATTTGATCAGAACATTAAAAGACGAAGGTCAGGGGTCATTGGTGTGTCAGCAACGTTTTCAGATAGCTCTGTGCTATCTTTTTTAAATCTGCTTTTTTAGCTATTTTTCGTTTGCCATCTTAGTTTCTCTTGTTCATGAATGTATTCTTAACTGCTCCAAGTTTCGACTGAGCCGTGCATTTTTGCACTTTTAACTTTTCTTCGATGATATTTTCGCTGTTTTTGATGTGACCACCTGGATTCTTTTTGATGTTACATATGTGCATGCACCCTGTTTCGTCATCGGACTCGTACTCGTAGCAAGTGGAGTGGACCCCTTTTTACTTATGTGCACTTTGCACTTTTTAACTTTTTAACTTTTCTTCGATGATATTTTTACCATGGGTAACTTCAAAGTGCCATTCTTCATTATTTTTGGAACATTTTTGTGTGTGATTCTGAAGCTGTTTTCGCCTATGGAGTTCAATGACACAGCCATCATCAACTCATTTGATCGATCCCACTGGTCATCTACCTTCCACCCGTATCACCCTGGGGTCACCAAGGACATGCCGGTGAGTTTGTTCCATGTTGCAAGGTTATCATCAAATTGCTACAAGTACAACTTTGCCGTCAAAAACTTTAATTTAACTGCACACATGAGCCTCCTTTTGCTTCTCTTGTCTGGGGACGTCAACACAAATCCCTGCCCCTATCAACCTAAGTATCCATGTGGGATTTGCAACAAAGCTGTCAAGTGGAAACAACGGGCAATAGAATGCGAAGAATGTAGCATATGGTTTCACTTTGATTGTTTGTCCATGAACAGTGCTACGTATGAAGTTTTAAACAACCATGAGTCCTACGCATGGGTGTGTTCCACTTGTGGTTTGCCAAACTTTGCCTCATCCCTTTTTGACTGTACCGAACAATTTGATCTGTCAAACTCGTTTGAGGCCTTAGCGGGTAGTAATGGTGGTGACTTGAGTATGGAGATTCCTGATACTGTGAACTACGGTCGTGGTGTGGGCAATCCCACCCATAGATCTAGCCCCAACCCTCGTTCAGCTAATGTCAGACAAAAGGTGACATGTAAACCCAAGACAAAATCCTTCAAGATTCTCAATGTAAATTGCCAAAGTGTGAGATCAAAACTTGACAGGTTCCATGTACTTCTTGAAACTGAAGATCCAGATATAGTTACCGGTACTGAATCATGGTTAAACAGCACCATTACTGGAGAAATTTTCCCAACGTCTTACCAGATATTCAGAAAGGATAGGCAGACAGGGGATTCTCACGGTGGCGTCTTCCTCGCTATCAAAAATACACTGATTGCTAATGAAGAGATTGATCTCCAAACTGACTGTGAAGGAATATGGGCTAGCATACGTGTTCATGGTGTCTCGCCACTGTATGTAGGTGCTTCCTATCATCCCCCTACATCGGATGTGGAGTACATAAAAAATCTGGATTCTGCCCTCAGAAAAATCCCTCGTAATGCATCAATTTGGTTACTTGGGGATTTTAATCTCCCTGATGTGAACTGGGATCAGTATAAATTCAACCCTGGAGGGTCTTACGCTGGACAGAGTAAGACCATGATTGAAATTGCCCTTGACAACAACTTGAGTCAACAAGTAAAACAACCTACCAGACTCCATAACATACTGGACTTGTGCTTCACTAACTGCCCTTCCTTTGTGGAGAGTACCAATGTCATCCCAGGTGTAAGCGACCATGAAGCGGTTGTGGTTAACATACTAGTTAAACCAAAATTAGTTTGCCCAGCAAGAAGGAAGATACTGCTGTATGCCAAGGCCAATTATGCTGCTTTTGCCGACTGTATTAAGGATTTCGACAACAAAATGACACCCGACTACGTTGCTCAGAAGGACGTGAATCAACTTGTGAATGAACTTGACCATGTCATTTAAGATTCCATTAGCAAATTTATTCCATCCAAAATGACATCAACCAAGTGGAAACTGCCTTGGATAAACTGTTCTATCAAAAGGGACATATGTAAGAAGAAGCGCCTATACAGGAAAGCTAGACAACGTGATACACCCTCTGCATGGGACGCCTTCAAAAAACACCGTAGAACGACTGACCGCAAAATTCGGAAAGCCAAGAAAGAATACATCCATGATGTCATCGGCTGTAGTCTCCAAAGCAACAACACAAAACCATTCTGGAATTTCATCAAAGCCCAAAGGCAGCAGATGTTTGGAATCTCCACATTGACTGATTCATCTGGTGCCACTGTGATCTCTCCGATTGACAAGGCTAATGTGCTGAATGAACAGTTTAGTTCAGTTTTCACAAACGAAAACCTGGACAGTTTCCCTACATTACCAGACTTGGACATACCCGACATGCCAGAAATTCAAACACATCCAATTGGGGTAGAGAAATTACTGAAAGATCTGAAACCAAGCAAAGCACCAGGACCTGATGCCATACCTTCTAGAATCTTGAAAGAGTGCGCCTCTGCTTTTGCACCAGTTTATTCTAAGATCTTCCAAAAATCACTGGATACTGGATGTTTACCTAAAGCTTGGCTTGAAGCAAACGTCACGCCACTTTACAAGAAAGGTGATAGGAAAAATCCTGGTAATTACAGACCTGTGTCGTTGACGTCTATTCCATGTAAGATACTAGAACATATTTTATATCATCACATAATGATTCATCTCGACAAACATCAAGTACTGACGGATGCCCAACATGGTTTTCGCAGAGGTCGCTCTTGTGACACCCAGTTAGCTGCTGTGACCCACGACTTGGCTGGAATTCTTAACAATAAGAGTCAAGCTGACTTAATTGTAATGGACTTTAAGAAAGCATTTGACTCGGTGCCTCACCAACATCTTTTGAGGAAACTCCACAACATCGGCATCAGGAACAATGCTCTGAAATGGATTGACTCATTTCTCACTCAACGTCACCAGCAAGTTGTTTTGGAGGGCACTTCTTCAAACAAGTCGAAGGTCATTTCTGGGGTTCCACAGGGGACAGTGCTGGGTCCTCTCCTGTTTTTAGTATAACGATCTGCCACAGAACATCAAATCGCATGTGAGACTCTTTGCAGATGACTGTGTCATGTACCGGGAAATAAAAACTGCAGCAGACCCTTGCATTCTTCAACAGGACATCAACACACTTGAAAAATGGGGAAAAGATTGGCACATGTCATTCAATGCCTCCAAGTGTCACACCATGAAGATCACCCACAAGAAGAACTCAGTCAACTCCAGTTACAGTACCGCTCAGCATTAATAATTCCTGATAAACGGTAAACACATTCTTCGTCAATGGGGTTTCAGCTCTGCCCACTACGGAAGGCTGATTATTGGGGATTAAAAAACCACAAACGATCCTGTGGTCAAGCGGCCAGTTGACATCGTTATATTGCTGCAGTACATGTTGTTTTGTTTACCAATCAACCACAGGCAGATCTCGTTGCGGTAGTTCGTTTTTATGAGGTCGGCGAACGCTTCTTATCTGCGCTTAATCCTTAGCAAACACTGCGAGATAATAACATTGTTACCTGGAGTAATTCTGCACTCATACATGTACCAACAGGCCGCTACACTACAGTATGAGTATGATGAGTGGATACCGGTTTTCAGAACATTTCACGAAAACGTTCTACAGTATAGACTGTATAGTACGTACGTATCCATAGAGCGGTCTAAAAAACGACCTATATAGTATCATGCCGGGGGGGGGGGGGGGGGGAAATCAGGCTTCTTTCTTTGAGAGGCCGCCTGGGTATTTTTTGGGGGGGGGGAATACGAAAATGTTAGGAAAAAAAACATTTCCAGAGGCGAAATACAAATAAAGAAGAACTCAATCTTCTGCTAGTGTTGTCAAATATAGTGTCACTGTAACTTCAAAAATGTCACTTCAAGAAAGACATTTTCCAGGCCTGAGGAAGATCGTTTATTTGTATTTTGTTCGTAACGTTCAAGCTCAGATTATCTTTAAAAAAAATTATTAAACGAAATAGAAGCCGCATCTTAGGCCAAAAGAAAGTTCTGCTTCCGGTTCCCTACCTACCCTATTTTTTTATGGGAAAATGAGAACAAAACACCCGATACCATCAATGTCTACCTTGTGACGCATACGTCTCCATAATGATCCTACCAAAAAAAATGTCAAAAAAAATTAAAAATACATTCCCTACCTACCATACCTACCATATTTTTGAACGCCATGAAAAAATAATCAGAAGCAGAACTATTTTGTTTGTTGCCTTCACAAATGTCCCCAAAGCGTCAGCATTCGAGAAAATAGTCACACCCTCTCTCACATGCAAGATTTTCTGGCTACGCAACCGGCAGACTGGGACATCACAGGGGAGCCTCCCTAACAACAGTATCTCTAGGCAACCAGGTTGGAATGTGACAGTTTTGCTGCACTTGCGGCTCAGCCTAGCAAGGAATTCCAGCCATTGGCCATCAATATCCATTTGAGTGTGGAAGGCGTGTCATATTCATGAAAGCATAAATGGTCCGTGAAGAAAGCAACCAATGGCGTATTTATTTGCCGGGACCGGCTCATTTAATTGGCTGAGACTGTTCATCAGACACCGTCCTCAAAGTTCGGCGGCGCCTTTTAAATGATGCCAAATAGATCTTTGTAACAACAACGAATATGTGTTGTATCAATTTGAACAATGCGGCTATCAATCATTCTGCGGGGAAGTTTTTTTTTTGTTATATTTTATCTGGGCATTTTTTCAAAGGCCATGAAAACTTTGGAAAAAAAAATGAGGGAAACTGAAATTTCACCCAGGCCGGTTTTGTGAATATGCACATGGCAAATAACGAGTCAGATAGGGATATTCCAAGTCCCAAAATGAGTCATTAAATGCAGAGAGACCTCCATGTCTTTTTTGATATTATTCTTCGTTTAAAAAAACCCATAACATTGCCTACATTATTTTGTGTAGATGTTACTCTAGAATATATTTTTCACGTTCAGTATTAATAAAAGTTCAAGGGCTGTTCAGTGTTGATAATCTTGATTTTATTCCTTTAAAAATAATAAAAACTAAGCATAATTCGTATACAATTTTCCCCAGGAATTCACAGGAGATTGAACTGACAGTTCAGAATTTAATGGGCTAAGATGTGGGGAAATCGTTTCATTTAAAAAAAAAGAAGAGAATCAGACAAATTGTATTAAATTAACTCCTTAAATGTATTCGGCGTCTCTTTCTCTGAGGTCGGGTGAATAAATGGGCATGGCCTATTATTTTTGGGTCCGCTCATAAGTCAGACGCCTCATAGGTCCGACGCCTCATAAGTCCGACAACGGAATAACGAGGCGTTTAATTTGTCGGACTTATGAGGCGTCGGACTTATGAGGCGTCGGACCTATGAAGCGGAATAAATACATTTTAGGCCTCATAAGTCCGACGCCTCAAAAGTCCGAAATTTCGGACTTATGAGGCGTCGGACCTATGAGGCGTCGGACTTATGATACGGCCCCATTATTTTGTGGTCTTTTTTATTTGACGAAAAAGAAGCCACATCTTAGGCCCAAAACAGAGTTCTGCTTCCGGTTTCTCGACTTACCCTATTTTGACGGCCCCTACCTACCTTATTTTTTTATGGGAAAAAAATGAAGGAAAAAACACCCTAGAACCATTAATTCCTACCTTTTACCCTTGATTACGCGCAGACGCCTCCATAATAAAAATGGCAAAAAAAATTAAATTCCCTACCGATCAACCTTATTTTTGAATGGCATATAAATTGGAAGCAGAACTTTTTTTGGGTTGTTGCCTTCACAAATGTCCCCAAAGCGTCAGCATTCGAGAAAATAGTCACACCCGCTCTCTCCCATGCAAGATTTTCTGGCTACGCAACCGGCAGTCTGGGACATCACAGGGGAGCCTCCCTAGCAACAGTATCTCTAGGCAACCAGGTTGGAGCGTGACATGACAGTGGGCATGCTGCACCTGCGGCTCAGCCTAGCAAGGAATTCCAGCCATTGGCCATCAATATCCGTTTGAGTGCAGAAGGCGCGTCATATTCATGAAAGCATAAATACCTCATTTAATTGGCTGAGACTGTTCATGGGACACCGTCCTCAAAGTTCGGCGGCACCTTTAGCTGATGCCAAACTGATCCTTTGTATATAACGAGCAACAGATGTATTGTATCAATTTGAACAATGCGGCCATCAATCATTCTGCTGGGAAAGTTTTTTTTTAGATTTTATTTGGGCATTTTTTTCAAAGACCATAAAAACTTCAAACAGAAAATGAGGTAAACTGAAATTTCACACGGGCCCCTTTTGTGAATATACACATGAAAAAATAACGAGTCGGGTAGGGATATTCTAAGTCCCAAAATAATTCATTAAATGCAGGGCCCTCCATGTGTTTATTTCGGGGCAAGACTTTCTTCTTCATTTAAACCCCCCATCGCCTCCCCCCCCCAAAAGAAAACCCCACCCCACCTACATTATTCCGTGAAGGCTAGATGTTACTCTAGAATGTATTTTGACGTTCA
This sequence comes from Patiria miniata, assembly GCF_015706575.1. Classification (NCBI taxonomy): domain Eukaryota; kingdom Metazoa; phylum Echinodermata; class Asteroidea; order Valvatida; family Asterinidae; genus Patiria; species Patiria miniata. The sequence goes on along the minus strand of NW_024037073.1, from coordinate 25,053,787 downwards.
ATATAAAAGTCCAAGGGCTGTTGATAATCTTGATCTTATTCCTTTAAAATAAAAAAAAATAAGCATAATTCGTATTTACGTTTCCCCAGGAGTTCACAGAAGATTTAACTGAGAGTTCATAATTTAATGGGCTAGGACGTTGGAAATCGTTTTATTTTAAAATCAAGCGAATCAAATGGTATTAAATTAACCACTTGGTTGTATTCGGCGTCTCTCTATAAAATAAAATGGCATGGCCTTTTAATAGTTTTATTGTGTAAATATACTTTGACGTTCAGTATAAAAGTCCAAGGGCTGCTGATAATAATCGTGATGTTATTCCTGAAAATAACAAAATCTAAGTATCATAATTCGTATTAAATTTTCCACAGGAATCCACAGGAGATTTAACGAAGAGTTCGGAATTTAATGGGCTTGGACTTTTGAGTTGTGTTGGAAATCGCATTTTTATTGTAACAATCAAGAGATTTAGAACCAGACAAATTATATTAAATTAACCCCTTGAATGTATTCGGTGTCTCGCTCTCTCTCCGAGGCTATAGAAAATAAGACAAAAAAGTGCGGTATAAACCAGTCTGTGCATATACGCGTACGGTAGCTATTCGCTATAGCGCAGAGCGCTAGCACGCGGTGCACTGTTTACTGGTCAGTCGGATTCGACGTCGTAAAAATGCCAAGAAAACACCAATGGAGAAGGAACATTTTTGCAAGTTTATTCACAGAGCTTGATCTCTCTTGTCTGTGTATGTATTTTCCGTGTTCAAGCGTTCATTTTGAGATGGCACTACTCGTACTTGGAGTGATACGATCCAGCGTGTTTCCCCAAAATTGTCCACAGTAAAAACGAGGTCTGTCGCCCGCTGGCCACACATGCATTCACTCATGAATTACGGAGTTTTGGCCAGTTTCCAGTCTTGACTAGCGTTAACTTTTTGTGGCATTTTTTGTATAGCTTTCGTAGTGCAATGGAAAAAGTTCAGTCTAAAACTCCGCATATAATTGAATACCCCATTCAATCAGCATTAAAAAAAATTGGCAAAACAAATATTCCGACCGACCGACCCTATTTTGGAAAAGCATGTAATCAGAAGCAGAAGTATTTTTTGGCCTTAATGGGAATAACGATTTTCTCCGTTTATTAAAAAAGAACATTACAACAACAACAGCGCACGGCCTATTATTTTGTTTTAATGATACTCTAGAATGTACTTTAGAATATATTTGATTGTTCGATTAAAAGACCAAGGGCTGTTGGTAATCTTGACCCTTATTCTTTTAAAAATAAGAAAAACTTTAGAACAATTCATATTAAATAAAATCACGAATTCGCAGGATTTAACGAGGAGTTCAGAATTTAATGGGCTGGGATGTAGGGAATTGTTTTGTTTCAAAAATCGAGAGGACCAGACAAATTTGTCTAGAATATATATTAAAAATATTCTTTGACGTTCAGTTAATGGTCCAAGGGATGCTGGTTACCTTGATATTATTTGTTAAGAAACTAAGCATAGTTCCTATTAAATGTTTCCCAGAAATCCACAGGATATTTAACGGAGAGTTCGTGTAGGTGTTTGTCGTTGTTTTACTTTAAAAAACGACCAAGCACATTTTTATACATGTTCCCCAATTACAGCCGGGGAATAAAATAGTGTCCTATATATTCTTGTCTGGAAAGCCATTTCGAGACGATGATTGACAGGCGAACTTCAAAACTTATACATTGTATATATCTTTGATGATAAGCGGCCTTGGAGGTACTTGCACCAAACATCGGTCAGCATGCCTTCTTGTAGCTGGAAAGATCGTGGTCAAAAGTTGATACACGATAGCAGATAATTGACTCAAGGATTTTACGACTGCATTATCTAACCACAAGTGCGTGTACTGGAACAATAAAACGATGTGTAGGCTGCTGCAGGAGGGAACGTTGTTTATAGAATCCATGAACGAAGGCAGGAAGTTTACAACCTTAGCCTGACCGCAGACTGTTTACCAATCGGATAAGCATGTTGTTTTGTGGCCTTTCGTCCAAACGCAATGAGATTATCGGGAGGATTATAGGTAACCATTGGTTACCGTTAACCGGTGGTAGGTTTACAATGATCGGTACTGTATCACATGGGTAGTGCCAAACTTCTAGAGGTTAAACACCATCCCTACCTGGGGGTTGAACTCAGTAATGATCTCAAGTGGTCCACTCACATTGATCAGATCATCTCTAAAGCCAATCGTATGCTCGGGCTACTCAAGAGAAACATCCACCACTGCAACAGTAATACCAAGTCCATTGCGTATCAGACACTAGTCAGACCAAGGCTAGAATATTGTTCCGCCATTTGGGATCCTCATCATGCGTCGGATAAAAAGAAATTAGAAAGCATTCAACACAGAGCAGCTAGATTTGTTATGCAAGACTACAGCAGGGAGTCAAGCATCTCAGCAATGATGAATAAACTCAAATGGGACACTCTTCAAGATCGAAGGACCAAAGTTCGATTAGTCACACTCTACAAAGAAACCCATGGGCTTACACCGAGTAATATGGAAGATTATCTGAACATCGTCAACTCATCAAGGGGGGTTTCTACTAGACAGACCGGACCTTTCTCATATAGAGTCATCACCACAAATAAGGACTGCTTTCGTTACTCAATTACCCAAAGACCATCCTAGAATGGAATCAACTTCACCCTAACATCCGCTCTTCACCTGACATTAAGACTTTCAAACTGGCACTGGACAACATTAACATTCAAGACCTGGCTTCCAAAACCCAATCAAGAATTTAGTTGCTGCACACCTGACCCTGACCAACGTACGTCGACAACCTTCTAGGTGTTTGTACGTTTATGGAACAGCAACAGAAACAGAACAGAAGCTACAAGCGATAAAGCGAAATCGGTAACGAAGCTCTTTGGACATGGTGTACATGTACATTTGTACAAGAACTGAATACTCTTGATTGTTTATGTGACCTAGAAAATAGGCGTGTATACAATGGCTGTAAATAAATGTAAATTAAAGGTATTGAAATGATTGGCCTTGGTGCCCCCTTGAGTTGGCCTTGGTGCCCTGTGGAATTTTGATGAGGGCAAGGCCAAAGTGGCCTGCCCCTTTTTTGCCCAAGATCGAGGCCTGCACTATGCGAATGTGCAGGTCAAATAGGAGAAAATTTGAAACTGTCTTGTGGGCATGAAGTCCCCATGATTAGTGTCACGTGTACAATCGGTAATCACATTCCAGTAGGGCAACGAAACGGTTAATTAAGGTTCTGCGTGATAGCTGATGTAGTACGGTTGTCGTCAAACAGAGTCTAGTAGAAGGAACAAATGTTGGAGCCAAAACAAAAGTGTGTTCTTCTAGACAGTACACGGAATGTTTCAGTCGCGCGTATTGAAATAGATTCGCTGTATTTTGTAGGAACCGTGAATGCATTGTGTATGCCAAATCCATTGTACGATATTATAGGGAAACATAACAGGTGTTAGAGACCCACGTGATCCTGATCCCAGTTGGTCAGGTAAACCAAATGACACACCGGAACAGAAATGCCAAAGCCCTCGCGACGAGAAAACAGCTGCAGTTGAGACAAGAGCGCAAAAGCTAAAGAAAGTCACGAACTTGCGTCATCTTAAAGCTCCCGAAGTGCAAAATCTCTCCGAATCTCGTACGTAAATAATTAAAGCGCAACACGAACATCCGTTGTTGGAAAAGCTACTGACCCTCTGGGAAACAGGTCAAAGCCGACGAACGGGTAAGGATAACGAAACTAGGTATTTCGTCTCGGACGGATTACTCTACCATGAATTCGCTTCACCGTCGACAGAAAAAATTGTGTAATCACACAGCTAGTACTCCCAAAGAAAATGCACTCTATGGTATTGAAGCATGTACACAATTCCACCATGGCAGGGCATCTTGGTATCAAGAAAACAAAAGACCGCGTACTTGCAAATTTCTTTTGGCCAGGCGTGCAAGGCGACATCAGAAAATACTGCGTTTCCTGTGACATATGCCAAAGAACGGTCGCGAAAGGTCGTGTCGGCACGGTTACTCTACATGTAGGTAGAATACCTTTAATTGATACGCCGTTTAGACGAGTAGCCGTAGACTTGATAGGACCAATTCACATTCTGACTTTGGTCGACTATGCAACGCGCTATTCGGAAGACGTAGCCCTATTGAAACAGAACGCGTAATGGAAGCGTTGTTTGAAATCTTCACTCCAATGATCTAAATGAAATGCTATCAGATATGGGCGCACAATTCACCTCCGATCTAATAAAAGAAATAGGCAGACTTATGTCAATGAAACAACTGCAAACTATACCCTACCATCCAATCTGTAATGGACTTGTTGAGAAATTCAACGGTACACTGAAACGAATGTTAAGGCGCATGTGCAGTGAGAGCCCGCGTGATTGGGATCGGTATATCCCTGCGCTGTTGTTCGCGTATTGAGAATCTCCGCAAGAGAGCACGGACTACTCTCCCTTTGAGCTCATGTACAGTACGGTTGTTCAGTACGAGGTCCTCTTACTATCCTCAGAGAGTTATGGACTGGAGAAAAATTAGATAAAGAGGTAAAGACAACTTACCAGTATGTCATAGACTTGTGTGAACGGCTAGAGTCTACTTGCGAACTAGCTTGAGAAGAACTCGCGAAGTCCAGTACTAGCTATAAGAAATACTACGACGCGCGTACTTGAGATCAAAAGTTTGATACTGGTCACCAAGTATTAGTTGTCCTGCCAACTGACGTGAACAAATGACTCATGCAATGGAAAGGGCCATTTCCTGTATTACGGAAAGTTGCACAACACGACAACTGTATTGAGATGAACAGTAAGCCACACACATTTCACGCAAATCTCCTCAAAAAGTACATAGTTCGATTCACTCTGTTACCTTTAAGAACGGTAAATGCACCGGCTACTTTCATACCCATGATGAGTTTTGCTGGAAAACATACAGCATGTCGTTAATTTCATTGATGATATTCTAATATACACGGATACTTGGGAACAACACATCGAAACAATTCAAGATGTTTTGAACCCCTTGCGCAAGGCAAATTATGGCCGGATATGATTTCCTTGATTTTCTAGGGCACATTGTAGGAAACGGTGTTGTAGAGCCACAGACGGAAAAGATCACAAAAATCCTGAATGCATCTTGTCCACGAATGAAAAAGGAAGTTCGATCACTTATAAGCCTTGTTAATTACTATTGCAAATTCATTCCGAACTTTTCCGATCGGACTAAGAAAGGAAAACCAAATCATGTGAAATGGGAAGAGGCACAGGAACATGCATTGAGCACGCTGAAAGCGCCACTTGTATCTGCGCCTATCTTGCATCTGCCAGATCACAGCAAATCTTACATTCTTGGTTCAGAAATACTTGAAAATGATCGTCTAGGCAAATGGATTACAAAACTGCATACTTATGTACACGTTAAATGTTACTTGAATGAGGTTTTTGTGTGCGTTTAAATGAGCATGTTTGTTTTTAAACTTTGTCTGTGTGAAAATATGTATACATGAATTGGCACAAACATCTACATTTGTACATTTGTACAGTATGACCCTACATTTTCCACTGCAGATATTTAAAGTGTGTTTGAAACAGATTTTGAGGTTTTTAGTTGATGAAGGGTTACGATGCTCCAGGCTTTAAAATACTTTTAAGAAAGTGCCAAGTTCCATATTCATGAGCAATACAGTGATGTCATGAGCTGGAACTTCAGTGTCACTGCTGTTTAAGGACGGAAAGTTACAAAGTGTTCTGGTTGAGGTTGATGTGACTGTTTGTTCATTGTGCACGAGGCACAGGCAGTCAGTCAGATACTTTAACAACAAACTGCAATGCAATGAATTTTAGTTTCACAAGTTACACAGAAAATCACAAAGCTGTAAATGTGAAATACCTAAAGCGATATCACAGCAACAGAAGAAACAACTATTAAAGTGTACAGGCATTGTAAAAAGTGCACTGGAAAAAAGATGACAACTTTCTACATGCAGTTTACCATTACTTTCATATAGACATGAGGCTAGGATATTTCCAGGTTTTAGTGAAATTCATCCAATTGCCTTTAAATTCTGTTATACAAAATTACAAAAAGACCCTGAGAAATCTTCACCATGGAAAACATAGTGAACTCTTAATAGAGCACAAACTGTATTATCATTATCGAGAGTTGAATGCATAGAGAGCAAACTCACCGCAAATCCAAAATGTTGAAGATCTCTGAGGTGAAGTGCTGTTGTGTCCGACAGTGATAATTATCTGTTATGACTGGCAGCACCAGCCACCGTACATTGTACGTCAGAGGTGCTGGTGGAATGGTTATCTTGTGGGTCAAGACCTGATGCACAAAAACAAACAAATTTAAAGACCAACTCCAATCAGAGAAAATAACTTTACTTTGATTTTTTTTTAAGCATGAGATATTTGTAAGTTTAATTATGAGTTTTCAAGTGAGACACTGCACAACAAAATCAGTTCACACTGACAAACAGATCAATGAATTGCAAATTTTGAATAAGAAACATTCCAAATTTGAATACTGTTAATATACATGTAGATGTACAACAATTGTACACAATACCTGAAAAAAAAATTAATGCTTTAAAATATGAACCTCTTTGTAAAGTTAGAGATAAACCTATATATAAATATCTTAATTTGGACGGTTCCCAAAAATGACCAATTTCTACAAGCTGCTGTTTTTGTGTGCGTAATTCAAAACTGCCAAGCACAAATAATGCTATGTACTATCACCATTCTGGTATTTGAACTAGTATGCTTTTCTGATACTTGATACTTGATTGATGCCTCATAATATTTTGATATATTTATTTGCCTTTTTTAATGGGCTTTGTATTAATCAACAAAAGAATGAATCAAATTAGGTTTCGCCCTGCACTGACGTATAAACACTGTATACTCAGTGTGGTACCTCCCGAGTGAAATTTGGAAAAAAATCACTCACGACGCAAAATTCCATCTTAAGCCGTGTCCGCACTGGACTTTTTTTGGGGAAGGTTTTACCGAGACGATGGTAAAATGAGAAATGGTCAAATGTGACCACTGTCCGCACTTGGACTTTCGACACGGGAAATTTTACCCAGACCATGCAGACCGTGTGGGAGAAGTGACCGAGCTGTCACAGTCACGCGCACAGGAAATAAAATGCCGATCACATTTTTTTTCAGCCCCCGATACGCACAGTATAATATTACACACACCATTAAAATGCACAATATAATCGTAACATACGATGTTATTTCATCTTGACGATAAATCTTGACGAAAATGCCTACTATTATGACGCATTTGTGATGGACGACATCGAAGCCATGCGGCAGCAGTTCCATCGGTAATCGCTGGTTCCCACCGCATGCTAACAGAATCAAAGCTATGATGTACACTGTAGGACCGGAACAAGGGACTGCGGCCTACGTACGGTGCCATGCAGACTATACGGCGTAACAGGACGAAATTGGATCGTAGATAATACAAAACAAACATTGGTGGAGAAAAAGAATAACTGCAAAGTATTTCCCAGACATGCCAGAAAGTGATCTTGATATTTTCTGTGAATGTATTCTCCGTTAAAATATATTTATAACAAGATTTTACAGCTCGGACTTGACACACCGCAGCGTACGTGTTTCCACAAAATGTTCGGCCACATCACGTGTGGGATCGTGCTGTTTCTGTATGCATGATACTCGCACTCGGGCCGGATTTCACTTTCCTGAGCCACTTTTACCGACTCGCACTGGACTTATCCTCTCGGGAAAAGTGACCTGGTCAATTTTCCTGGGCGCGTGGTCAGTTTTCCTGGGCAGCAGTTGGCCAGTAAAAGTAACCGCTGGACTCAGGAAAAGTAACTGAGAGGAAAACGTCCTAGGCTGTCCGCACTGGACTTAAAATGGGAAAAGTACCCATAGTCTTGGTAAGTTTGACCAAAAAAAGTCCAGTGCGGACAGGGCTTTATAAAAGAATGAATGTTTTAAGATATGAATGGCTTTGTAAACTTTGCATTCATTCATCAGAAATTCACAAGTTTGACAGTTGAACGAAGGTTCAAGGACAGAGGAAACGACAGACGTGGCGGAGGTGTCTTTATCTTGGTTAAGGATGGTTTCTCAGCCATTGAACTTTCTGAAGATGGTTGTGAATTACTCGGGTGCCAACTACCGCTCAAGCCAAAAGGAGAGGACATCTTCATCTCTGCATATTATAGAGCCCCCGACTCCTACAGGCCAGAATCTCTAGAAAACCTAGACAGAAGTCTGAGTAAATTGCAGGCTCAGGTAAACTCCCCATTCATCATTCTTGGAGGAGACTTCAACATCCCAGGCATGCTTTGGAACTCAAGGACTGGTACATGTACTTTCTCGGCAAACGGTATTCAATCCAAAATTATCAACATCGCAGATGACTACAATCTCGAACAAAAGGCAAATTTTACTACAAGGAGAGACCCAGTTACAGGAACAGATAACATCTTCGATTTGCTCTTCACCACACGTCCAACTCTGGTTTGTAATGTTTACAGCAACTCCGGAATTAGTGATCACGCAACAGTGTTAGCTGACATAAACATCACCGCACCTCGCTCTGTCAAGCCCCCTAGGAACATCTTCAAGTGGAATGACGTGGATGAATCCAAGCTGAAACAAGTCAGGTGTGTTTACAAACACAAATGCCCCGCAACCGTGACTGTTTCCATGACATAACACCACTCTAACATCAAATTACATGTACCTTGGTCAAATGGAACGTTCATTGACAGCATTAGTGTCTTCTGTAGGTTTTATATGAATTAATCCCTAATCCCTATGATCTCAGAATAAATACAAGATTTCTATTGTTTTAGCCACTGTGACCTTGACCCTTGACCTTTCGACCCCCAATGCGATAGGCTCCTTAGGATTGCCAAGGACAATCCACAAACCAAATTTGAAGTTCATATGTAAAGTACTTTTGTTTTTGCCACTGTGACCTTGACCCTTGACCTTTTGGCCCCAAATGCAAAAGGCTTCTTAGGATTGCCAAGGACAATCCACAAACCAAATTTGAAGTTCATATGTAAAGTATATCTCAAGTTATCGCGCTGACAAAATTTCTATTGTTTCAGCCACTGTGACCTTGACCCTTGACCTTTCGGCCCCAAATGCAATAGGCTTCTTAGGATTACCAAGAACAATACACAAACCAAATTTGAAGTTCATATGTAAAGTATTTCTCAAGTTATCGCGCTGACAAAATTTCTTTTGTTTTAGTCACTGTGACCTTGACCCTTGACCTTTTGGCCCGTAATGTAAAAGGCTTCTTAGAATTGCCAAGGACAATCCACAAACCAAATTTGAAGTTCATATGTAAAGTATTTCTCAAGTTATCGCGCTGACAAAATTTCTATTGTTTCAGCCACTGTGACCTTGACCCTTGACCTTTCGGCCCCAAATGCAAAAGGCTTCTAAGGATTACCAAGGACAATCCACAAACCAAATTTGAAGTTCATATGTTAAGTATTTCTCAAGTTATCGCGCTGACAAGATTTGTCCGGACACACACACCCACACACCCACACATACTTGTTTCACATGACTAGTGTGGACTTTCCATTGCTTTCGTGTAGTTAAGAAAAACCAGTGAAAAAACTCATTTTTCTCAAACTGTGAAAACTCTTTCAACCCAATTTTTTTTCTATGATTCCCTTTAGTGTTTCTCTTCATTCTGCTACAGATAAACCTAACCCCAAAATGCCTCTAAACCTGTTTTCCAGAAATGGGGAAACACTGTGTGGACGTGGGGTAAGTCCACACAACGTCGGTGCTACCTACATTATGTGGACGTCTTTTGTTCGGAAGTCCACACTGCGTATGTAAGACAACCTCACCCACCCACACACCCACACACCCACCCACCCACCCACCCACCCACCCACGGAAGGACAAGGCGGAAACAGTATGCCCCTTCGGCTTCGCCGCGGGGCATAAAAATCTGTCCTCAAGCTTAAGACCGAATTCATGCAGTCATCTCCAGAAACCAGAACAGTTGAGGCAAATTGGAGTATTTTTAGGGACAGGCTGAAAACTAACGAATTAGTACCACAAAAATCAGTCCAGGGACATTCTAGACCTTCATGGCTCACTACTGTCCTAATCCGCTGCTGCAGGAAGAAAGAGCGCAGCTATGTGAAGGCAGTAACAAGCGGTCTACATTCAAACTTTTGCAAAAGCAAGTGAACAGCGAAATCCGAAGGGCTAAACGCACACATTTACAAGAAACTACATCTACAGGTAACCCCCAGAAATGTTGGCGCTACATAAACAGCACTCGTAAAGACAACACAGGGGTTCAGATTCTGAAACCCAACGGGAAAAATATCACATCTGACCAAGAAAAAGCTGAAACCCTACAAGACCAATTCTGTAGTGTTTTCAGCAGGGATGACACCGATGTGCAGCCAGTTCTACCACCGAGTCCCAACCCAGACTTGACAAACATCACCGTGTCTGTTAGAGGAGTCCTCAAGTTACTGACGTCGCTCAACTTGAAACTAGCTGCCAATGAAGTTGCCCCAGTACTCGCATTCATATTCCAACAATCACTTGACCTGGGTTCTCTTCCATCTGACTGGAAGAAAGCCAACGTAACACCCATTTTTAAGAAAGGCTCTCGTGCGGACCCGGCAAACTACAGACCTGTGTCGTTGACCTCTGTTTGCTTTAAGTTATTAGAGCACATCATTGATAGCCAATAAATGAAACACCTCCAGGAACACGACATCCTGAACGAAAACCAACATGCTTTTCGTAAAGGCCTGTCCTGCAAATCCAAACTCGTAACAAATCACCACAGATATGGCAGTACTTGACTTCTCCAAAGCATTCGACATAGTTTCTCATCAAAAACTGGTCCAAACATTAGACTACTACGGGATAAGGGGAAAAACACAGAGATGGATCAGGGAATTCTTAACCAACAGGTCACAAAGAGTTGTGGTAAATGGAAAATCTTTGAAATGGCAAAGTGTCGACAGTGGCATACCACAAGGCACCGTGCTTGGCCCCCACCTGTTTTTACTTTTCATCAACGACATCAGCAAATCGGTGACTGGCACAACTTGCCTTTTCGCTGACGACTGCCTGTTATATCGGAAGATCTGCTCATCAACTGATGAACTGATGTTCCAAAAAGACCTGGACAACTTGGCTCACTGGGAGCAAACCTGGGGAATGAAATTTATCTCCAGCAAATGTAACATTATGCGAATCTCCGGGAAGCGGGCCCCCGGCAAAACTAACTACACACTGTACACCATGTTAGGATCCAACCTCGTAGAGAAAACCAACATGACATATTTGGGAATAATCATTCAGAATAACCCAAGTTGGAATCACCAAACAGCACATGCCACTTCCAAAGCAAGTCGTATATTGAACTTCATCAAAATAAATTTTCATTCTGCATCCAGATCAGTCAAAGAAAAGCTGTACTTAGCACTAGTCAGACCACACCTAGAATATGGCAGCATTGCTTGGAACCCTCACATAGCTAAGAACATAACAGCCCTGGAAAAAGTGCAACTGAGGGCTGCTCGTTTCGTAATGCGAGATTATTCCAGACTGAGCAGTGTGACCGACATGTTGACAACCCTAGGCTGGTCTTCACTGGAAGAGAGAAGGAAAGTTAACCAACTTACCTACTAAAATAATACACAACATAGTTCACATTAACCCATCATCCATAGTCCCCAAACCAGCACCACCTCGTAGACTTCACAACCACCAGTTCACAGAAATTGCTGCAAGGACAGACATCTATATGCAGTCATTCCTACCCAGAACTATCCGGAAATGGAACAAGCTCCCTCAAGACACCACAGACGCCCCAAACCACAACACCTTTAACCCTAACCCCCTAGGCCCTTGTTGCTTACAACCATCCTCAATCCTCCAAAATCCTCCAAAATTTTGCAACTCCGCCTAAATTTTTCAAAATTGTCAGACAGTCCTGCCTCAAAATGCATTCATCCTCAATCCTCCAAAATCCTCCTCATCCCAAAACTTTGCACTCGTGTTTAAATGAAGGATAAACCAACGCCAAATCCTTCAAAATCATCAGACAGTCCTGCCTCAAAATGCATTCATCCACAATCCTCCAAAATCCTCGTTCTTCAATCACCATTCATCCTCAATCCTCCAAAATCCTCATGTGCTTCAATCACCATTCATCCTCAATCCTCCAGAATCCTCATTTGATTCAATCACCATTCATCCTCAATCCTCTAGAATCCTCCAAAACCGCCAGGAGGATTTTGGAGGAGTGAGGTGGGTTAGGGTTAAGGATTTAATTTAGCTCCACTTCCCCAAGGCCTCCTTGCTAGACTTCCACGTGGAGTATTCAGGATAACCGCCAAGTACCAAGTACCAAGTAAAGGTGCAATTTTTTTTTATGAAATTGAACCCTCATTCCCCCCAATTTAAAAAACTTACCTGGAAAGCAACTAAACTATTTTGCAGCAAAATTAATTTCACTGGGTTAAAGTGTTAAGTTTCCAATAAGCAAGAATGGACAAAATCACATGAATGGGATTACACTTAGCTGACCTGGCAAAGGAGCAAACGTCTTCACCAAGTAAAAGAATAACAAGTCACCTTTGGATTTGTCCTCCTCATCTTCATTGGGAATAGCATCCATAGTGATGGCCACATCTGTTGGCATCTTGACAACATCACCCTCTGTAACTGTGGTTGACGTTACCTCCCCAGTTGGGACATCATCAGAAGTTGGTCCCTGCTTCTCATCCATTTTGGTGTTATTACGTTGGACCAAAAACACACTGGAAATATAAAGAAACTGCACATAAAGCAGTTGTATACCATTGAAAGCCATGACCAGTGGGATATCTAGGGGGAGGGGTCGAAATTTGAAATCACAACGTGCACCTGAAAATAGTATGGTAACCATATCGTGTACATGTCTCTATGCAGTGCGATGTATATGTGGATACCATACCAGTATGAGATGCGAGCTGTAAATGTCGCCACAACACGGCTGCGACGCGACAGTTCTATCTGAAAAGCCACCAAAATCATCATTGTTTCCCCATATTTTAGCCAGTGTAGTTCTGTTTCAAGTCGATCCTTTGCTTAATGATGACTGCTGCATGGTATTTAGGTGAGTTTAATCCCAACTAGGTTTGGATAATCAGGGAAAAGGACAATTTGAGTTGAGGCAATTTTTCATGGCCTCCGTCATTTTCTGACTGCTGGGGAAAAAATAGTTGGGGAAGAATTCCATACATATTGCATGCACATCACTAATATTTCCCCACAGTGACCTATCAGCCATCAGAAACGGATGACATGTTTAAAAGTCAAATTTAGCAGGGAAAATATTGAAACGTTTATGAAGAAAACACTTCAAATTTTTCAGACCAGTCTCTTAGGGTTTGTGCACCGGGTGTCAAGTGATGTCCAGATATGGAACTCTTCCAATAGTTGTCAAAACATTTGGGACTCTCAATACTGTCTATGAGAGTCCCAAATATTAAGGTATTGAAAACTTGCAATACAAGATGGAGATGAGAAACTCCAGCTCCAATGCTCATCACGAATTTGACATGTAGAGCTGGAGGCACATCTAGTTTTTGTCCAGCAGTTGAAAATTGGCGGAGGCCTTGAAATTTGGCAAATACTAAAGTTTTCCCTTTTCCCCTATTATCCAAACCCAGATGAGATTAAGCTTACTTCACACCATGCAGCAATCATTTACGAAGCATTAGGTCGACTTGAAACAGAATTATGCTTTCTAAGTAAGAGTTGAGGCTTTGCATGGTGGAGATACTAAATAATGAAAGGTTTGCGGAAACACCATGGGAGAATAATTTCTCAACTAAGAGAATGGTTCTGAAAAGCACCAGAGGTATCAACTCGACGTTCCGGTCAGTATGCTCTGACTGTCTTCAGGAGAGACATTTCATTATTTATGCTTTATACTAAAATATGAAAAAAATTATGATTTTGGTGGCTTTTCTACCTTGTATACTGCATTGGGGCTGCTATTGATGACATGTATACATTCTTATGTTGTTTTCAGAAGAAAAATAAGATATGGCTTGATATAGACCCATGAACGTGGCTATATACATGTACATACATGTATGCACTCAATATTTTGTTATTGCTGCCAAGAGGTTTAAGTGATCATTTAAAGCTACAGTCCATCATTTGCAGCTATCCAAAACTATATTTAGTGTTGAATAACTACTTGGTTGAAAGATAGCAAGGGGACAAAAACTCCCTGTGAAATTATTTGTTCTGGCATGCTGTCATTGGGAAGAAATCAATGAAAGAAGGCCTTTCCAACGATGCATCTAAAGGCACATGGTTGGAAATTTCTGTTAGTAGTTCCTTTTTTTAGTTGGCGAAGTGCGCGCAAGCGTTGACACGATGCACACGCTCGCGCGGTTGTTTTAATTCATCAGATCAGTGCGTGACATTGCGTAGCTGCAATTAGCTCAGTGAGAGCGTGTCTCCAACACTGAATTCAGGCCAAATTCAAAACAAGATTCAGCATCTTTTGATTTGAAATCGAAATCCTAGAATGTTGTTTTACTCGAAATGTAGGCCTACAGCTGAGCTGAGCTGAAACTTCACCAAATTAGTTGTTCAGTACCCTTCTTTAGATTTTGAGCGTGTTTGTTGCTTCAAACGAGTAAAATACACAATTTACAAATGATGGACTGTACCCTTTAGAGAATATTTTGAAACTTTTATTTTGTTTTCTTTAAGTACATTTTTGGGGGGGGGGGTGGGGTGGTCCTTTTTTGTAAACAGAAGGATTATTGCTGCCAAGAAGTGTTAGTTATTACTTCAAGAATATTTGGAAACTTTTTTTATAATGCTTCAGTGCCCGATGCGCATTCTGTGTGCACCAGTACCAAGGTAGCAAGTTCAAAGCTTATGATGTTCTCATCCAGAACGAGCTTTAGCAAAGAATTAAACACTTAACAGATACAAAATAAGAGAAAGCAAATTTAAAGATTTACTTTCTCTAAATTTACTTTTTTTCAGTTGTGTCTTTACATAATCATTAATCTCATATTTTTAACAAACATTCGTTTCTTGACCTTTTTGTATAGTTACCTGGGAAAGATTTCCATATACGAAGTTCACTCAACACCCTGTGTACAAACCCTATGAGATTGGACTGAAAAATTCTAAGTGTTTTCTAAGAAAATGCTTGTATTTTTTCACTGCTCAAATTGACTTTGATGACATGAAATTGCTATCTGGGGGCTTGTTAGTCAATACAGAGGAAAATTAGTGAACTTCGTATATGGAAATCTTTCTGTTACCTGAATGTTCTTTGAAATATGGAAATAAATGTTGAGATGAATAGGAGAGAGTAACCATTTCATCTTCACATATGGTGACTGTCAAAGTATTTCCTGCATTCGTTTTCTTGCAAAGTCTACTAAGGCCTAAAAAAAAAAGTGTTATGTTGGCGTAACCCGACCGACCCTAAAAATGCGGCCGACCCTGGATATTTTTTTTTTTTTGAAGGGAAGAAATATAATTAAAATCTATAGAAATGAATTTTAAATACGTTTTGAAACCATTTCTGACCGTTTCTCCTCAATTGTATGACGATAGCGCGCGTGGAACTTTGGAGTGCACAATGTTTTGCACCTTCCTCTCCATGACACAACGAACATGCAGAAGATCGCGCAGGCCTACAGCGCGCGTGCGGAGATCGATGCACGATGCATGCATGATAGATGCACATGTACATGTACAGTACATGTATAGCCTCGTCCTAGACTGTTGCACGGCGCGAACTGCTACATACATGTACACTATTGAAAATACTTCGCTATTTATTCCATGTTAAAAAAAAAATAGTTCATTATAATATACATTCATAAATACCTCAGACAGTTTAGCCATTCCTATTGGTCGAGAGCCCGTCACGTGGCCGGTATTAAACGGATGATAAAGACATGGCTAGCTGGTCTTAAACACTTTTCCAGTGTCACAATAAAATGTGGACTCCTAAAAATCCAGTGCCTCTTATCGTTTCATTGGTTGAACGTTCACAATCCTCACGTAGGCATGCGCAACACTACCAGGGAGTTAGAATTTTATAGTTCTAAATTCAAAACGCAACGCGCCAGGTGCGTTCTGCGCGACATCGCGTAGAACATGATACGCGCGCGTCAATCTCCATAAAAGGGTTGTTTTCATCCTACTCGCCAGCTGGGGTAATTATCAGCACCCAGACTCTAAGTGGTATTAAACAGAGTGATAAAAACCTCCGGAGCACACATTTATTCCCTTATTATTTTAATTAATTTCCCACTATTTTACACGATAACAATTGATATATATTTATTCTAAAAATGGTAAACTATTCTGTAACCCCGGCGGCCGACGCGACCCGGCCGGCCCCCGGCCCGTGGTTACGCGCATACGCCGTCGCATCATGGCGCCCGGTACCGAAGCGTACAGTGTTTCCATCAAGGGCAAATGGGGATCTTCGGTCATTTTCGACCGTTTAATGCGGATAAATTTGAGTCTAGAGCTGGGGGTAATCGCCCAGAGCTGTGCCGATGGTGTAAAAGCGGGTTACACCGTGCTAAAAATACAAACTTCAAAGGAAGAATCGGGTCCATACATGTATAAAGATGTCGACGCAGATGAAACGGCTAACATTTTGTCTGATTTTGGATTCCGCTTTTTAATATGTACCTTTGGAAAGGTTGATGATGAGTTTAAAAGTATACAAATATTGTGTGTAGCCTTGTTTTCTTTTGTTATCGTGTACTACTACCGGCTTAATGTCATTTTCGTTGCTGGGATTAAAAAAAAAAAATTAAAAAAAAAAACCCACCTACCTACCCTATTTTTTCTAGCCCGTTACGCCAACATAACTTTTTTTTTTTTTAAACCTAACCAAAATTAAAACACATATTGCAAGAGCAGTCTGTACTTTTAATTGATTCAGTACGACTTGACTTACACGTAATGGAACGAGACGTCTTTATTGAAGGTACGAGTTGTCCAAGGTACGAGTTGGCATAATGATGTCACATTAAATGTATGAGTTGTCCAAGGTACGAGTTGCCCAAGGTACCAGATGACCTGTTTCCTTGCACATTGGAACAGCAATACTGGGTGATTTGGCAATAAATAGTTATGCGGTACCC
The DNA here is from genome assembly GCF_015706575.1 of Patiria miniata. Classification (NCBI taxonomy): domain Eukaryota; kingdom Metazoa; phylum Echinodermata; class Asteroidea; order Valvatida; family Asterinidae; genus Patiria; species Patiria miniata. The sequence continues at coordinate 25,036,552 of NW_024037073.1, read as the reverse complement.
GCTGCTAAAGTTCAAATCGAACTGGCCAACACATCCCGTTAGCTCGGTGGTCGAGTGGTAAGACACCTGCACTAGAAAGCACTGGACATCGTGGGTTCGAGTCCCACCGGCTTGATTTTTCCCAACTTTCACTCGGGAGGTAACAGACTGAGTATACAGTGTTTATACGTCGGTGAAGGGCAAAACCTAATTTGATCAATTCGAAAAGTTTACATTATCTTAAAGAAACCTAAAGGTTTTTTTTTTGTTTTTTGCCAGAGGTAAACTTTTGAAATCACTAAATCCGACTTTTTGCCATAGGTAAACTTTCGAAATCACTGACTATGACTTTTTGAATTGACATCATCATCGATTCATGATGGACTGCAGACAAGCAATCGTTTCTCGGGCAGCGCAATGGTTCATCAGAAAACTGCAGGATCATCCGTAAAATCAAAAATAAAATAGCAAGAAATACACAGTTTGGTATGGAAATATATTTAGAGTGTAAAAATTCAGTTCGGTAATATTTGCAAGTAAGTCTCTAATGCCGTTGAAAAATGGCAATGTTGATTTTCACCATTGATTAAGGTCTATAGGTCAGTCGAACTGCAACAATGTCACCGTGTACGGACGGCCACATTGACCGGTCAGCACGGCACAGGAACCGTGTCACTTTGCAGTTTGCACAGTTGGCTAGGTTTACCATACGTACCGACCCATGAACCTGGCAATGTGAATAATTTTTACGAAAAATGCGTACCGAAGTTCCAGCGTTCCTTTCAGTAGAGCTAGGAAAATATTGAAGTATTAACTGAGAAAAACAAAAATTTTCAGACCAGTCTCATAGGGTTTGTGCACAGGGTGGCAAGTGATGGCCATATACAGTGTATGGGAATCTTTCCTTTGATGTTAATTGGGAAAGATTCCCATACCTGGCCATCACTTGTCACACTGTCACACTGTGCACAAACCCTATGGGACTGCTCTGAAAATTTGTAAGTGTTTTCTCGGTAAAAATTCAAAATTTGACACTGCTAATTTAGACTTTTTAGGACAAAATATCACTTTCAGATGGTTGATTTAGGTCATTTAGGGAAAAATTACGGCGATCATGAAGTGTAGGGCCCCTGTTTTGTTTTGATCATATTGGAGTCAAAAATGTTTTTTTTTTTATTGCTCAAAAATCACCTTTACAATCAAAGCAGTTTTTCCTCAATTATAATGACACCCGTTTTGCAATTTTGAACGGATTTTTGGGATAGAAACCACGATTTTCCTGCGCGGTTTGTGCCTTGCGATTCAGCACGCCTAGCCCCATAAATGTGGCCTATTTACTGGACTGCCTCCGTAAACATAGGCCACACATCCACATGTACAAAAATCGTGTCGACTTTGCCAAATTTTGATTTTCACATTAGGCTTAGTTTGTAGGATTTTTTTGCTTTAGAAGCATACTCACCCTCTTTATAGGCTAGTCAGAAAGTGCTGCCTTTTTCAGATGTCCAATTTTTGTGAAATTTCATGTTGAAATTTTGATACGCAAACGTGTAAAAATGAATCTGGAAATTTCACGAAAAATATACATCTGAAAAAGGCAGCACTTTCTGATTAGCCTATAAAAGAGGGTGAGTATGCTTCTAAAGCAAAAAAAACCTACAAACTAAGCCTAAATGTGAAAATCAAAATTTGGCAAAGTCGACACGATTTTTGTACATCATATGTGGCCTATGTTTACGGAGGCAGTCCAGTAAATAGGCCACATTTATGGGGCTACAGCGCGCCGTGCGTGGCTATGGATGCCACGCTATACAATACACGCAGTACGTCTATGACCACTTCTTGCAGTACGTTTCACTAAATACAATAATGCAGATTTCACCAATAGCTAATATAAACAACCAAATTAATGTTACCATTTATTAAATGGTTAAATAAAATTAGTAATACTGACGTACCAGTAATAAGAAAGTGGCAAAGGTAACAACAGGTACAGTTTCGGCCACTCGGAAGACAGTGCCGTACAGCTACAGTCGCGTGTTTATGTTGTTGAATGCTGCCCTCATGTGTCGTTCGATGGGCATGCAAGCTCTTTCGAAACATCGGCCTCCATCGCAGATCACAACTGCTTCAGGTTCATACTGAACTGGCATCCTTCTTTTTTTAACGAGACGCATACGTCTCCCGTAACGGAAGCCCAATAATACCTATTTGTCTATTCTTATTTGACAACTGACGCTTTCTGAGTAGCTGTGTGGAAATTTCATAATCTTCAAATAATTATAGTAGACAAAGCCACAGCTGGGAATGAATCGAATTTTCAGAAACCCTTTAAACCCATGTTTTCTTTTTTTTCTGGAGGGCGCTGTTTACGCTGAACATGGGGATCAATGTTTTTGAGTTTTTCCCCTTGAATCCCCCCCCCCAAATTTATGTGATTATTGAAGACAAAGGAGTTATTGAAAATGGCTATCTATGTGGTAGGTACCCAAGAGATTGTGGAAAATTGTTTGGTAATCCTTACTTTTAGGACACCTCTATTTTTTACGAAACGAGTTCTGTTCAAAACTGACTTTTGCAGATGACTGTCCAGTAGTCAGTACCAATTGACTTTTGCAGGCTAAAACAGTCTTTTTTCTTCATATAAACTCATGTTAGTTGTAGTTTTGAAAGCACTTTCAAAAAAATGTGACTTTCCTACCTTTTTTCACAGTCAGACATGCATGTTGTAGTTCTAACACGCGTGAAAGCCCTACATAATGAAAGCCCGATGCTGATTGGCTGCTAAAAAAAATAATTAAGATGTTTATTTTTTGTCAGCCAATCAGCATCGAGCTTTCATTGCATTGAGCTTTCACGTTTGCCATCTTGGTTTTTGAGTCTGTTTTCTGGTTGTCATCGTCATCTTTTACCCCTCAATTTCCCTCTAAAATCAAAGCCCTGCCCTCTTTCCACAAACTTAAACCGGGAAAAGTTCCGTACTCGGACGTCAATTTATCTGCTGTCAAACATATTAAGTGTCATTTAGTCAGCTGTTTTGGTGAGCCTTTTCCTTCCTATATTATAGGAACGGGGTCCTAAAAGTAAGGATTACCAATTGTTTATATTCTTTAGTTGGACACCTCGTCGCAAAAGTAATTTTAAGAAAGCAAAATGTAAAATTGTCCAGTTTCCGGACACTTCACAATGAATATTGAATGGCTGCTGCTACGGTATTCGGTTACTCCTAGAAATATGATGCTCCGCGTGAGCGGAGCGGCATAGACACAGAACCCCACAAAATGGTTAATTGCAGCACAATCCCTCATGACATATCGTCAGTCCACCAAAAACGACCAGGAAATGTTTTGACGCACTCGCATTTAATTTGCGTTGGACAACACGCGCTATCTGCCTCAATTATGGTGAGTCGAGCCACATCATCCCCGGGGCTATGAGCAGACTGACGGGCAGCAGCCGCAGATCGAGTACCAGTATGCCTGCATCAATGATCCGAGCCAGAGCACTGCCAATGGGGAAGGTAAGATGGTAAGAATATTAACCCTGACCCTCCAAGAATCCTTCAGCATTTACCCAGAGGTTAAGGTGGATAATGCCACCAGCAGTGAAGGATAATTAGAAGAAGCTGACCAAAAAGCCAAGGGGCAGGCATTTGATACAAGGAAGCACTCTTCCCCCCCCCCCCCTCAACCCATCCCCCCCACTTTGTTTTCAATTGATATATCGTGAATTCATATGAAAGAAGGGAATGGGTAGACAACAGCATGTTTAATACAGTTGTCTTCACTCCTGCACTTGTTTAAAAAATAAATAAAACAACCATCAAAAATTCAGCATTTTTTTAAGGGGTTTGGGGTGGGTGAGGGCCAATATTGCCAATGGATTTTACAAATTGGAATTTAAAGGTGCAAAGAGTGTGCCACTGGTGTTATTTTAAGTTGATTGAATTTTGGAAGACTCGAGAAGGTTTTAAGCAAAAAAAAAAAAAATAAGTCAGGGTGGCAATACATTTTGAAAGCTGACTTCAACAGTTAATTAAATATTGGAATTTGTCCCTCACCTTGCCCACCTAATGTTAGGAATAAGGTTAAAAAATGAGTGATTGCTTACACCCACTTACATGAAATTATGTGTTCTTGACACGCACGGCATCTCTTGGGACTTCCTTGCCTGTATCCTGTTTTTAAGGCTACAGATTATCTGTCCCATTGAAGCGCAACATACATGTCGACATTTCTACTCTATAAACTCCTGTCTTTCCCCTCTGTGTAGCCCTCACCCGGAGTGGCCTGAGGGATTTTCTGTAATACAGGAATCAGTATCCAGGATAATTACTCAACGTTTCCCTCGACCATTCTGTCCTCTCGTAAACAGCTGTCCTTATTGAGATACCAGACGAAGGAAGCAAAGGGGATTTGGAGGACGAGACTTGCTACACAGAGCACAACTTGTCGCTGCTGCTGCAGGAGGAGCGTCTGGAGAAGACTCTTGAGGAGGAGCGGACCACGTGGGCCCAGGCAGAGCACAGGATGAAAGGCAATATAGAAAGGCTTTGTACAAAGGTAAGCGGGCATTCCATCTGGTCTTGGTCTAAGAATGAGTTTGGATTTTGTTCCTGAGTGCAACAGGTAGCAAGGGCGTCAATCGCTTCTCAATAACTGGGTGGGTGGGGGACATAACTTATCAGAACGAATGCAAGCGAGAAGCCATAACGGCTTGGGATAAGCTAAGGGCCCCAGAAAATTTTGGATTACAAAGGCTTTGTGGTGCAATCTGAGGCAAGTTCTGACCCTTATTTTTCAGCAAAAGATCATGAGTTAAACATCATTCTATTTTGGCGTTATTGAATCAGCTGTTCTGAGCTATTGAATCAAATGTAGGCTACAATTTTTATTCGGGACAAAAAAGGGGGGGAGACAAACGCTGTGATTTCCCCCCCCCCCCCCCCCCCCACTTTAAAACAAAAAGGGGGGCATGTTCCCCCCTCCCATATCGACACCCCTGACAGGTACACATACCTGACAAGTGTGGTCAAGCCACTGCGGTACCAGAGGACGCTGTCAAAAAACTTGGAATCAAATCCAGTAAACTTGAATCAAATCCAGTATTTGGATCTTTTTTACCTGGACTTGGAAATTCCCCAATATACTTATACAATATACATACACTTGGATTTCCTGGGTTTGGATGCCAAACTTCCCAATATTTGACTTGATTTACCTGTTGACAGTGCCCTATAGCACCTCAATGGCTTCAACTTGAATGGCAGGGATCAGTACCAGCTGAAACAATGGAAAGAATCCGAGTCCAGTCTTGAACCAAGACAAACATCCATCTTGTTGCATTCATACATGTACTCTAGTTGCATTCATAATTGGGCAACAACACATGTGTGTCCTGAAAGGGAATGTACATGTACATCATTGGCTTTTGTTGTAATTTTCAGAAATGAACTATTTGAGGGGTTCGTTTAATAAATCAAATATTGTTACACTAACATGTTTGAAGTTTTGTGTTCGAAAATGCCGGAAAAAACAAGAAAAACAAAAATGTTCAAGCAGTCTGGTTCCCTGACTCCACTAAAGATAGAATAGATCAATATTTAAAGATGCCGGAAAATTGTAAGGTAAGGGAACCTGTCTAGCCTGCCTGCACCCGTTCATGAACATGTAACCAATAGCAAACTAAATTTGGACTGAAAAAAGTGGTAAATTTGGATCAGTAGTTGAAAAATAGTTCGGTTTTTCCAACGGTGGTCGGCCGACCATCGTTGGAAATGTATACAAAAATATTATTTTCTTGAAAATGACTTCACACCAGGTGCCAAAATTTTACAGGATGCTTCATACTCTCATTCACCAACATCCTAGTAAAGTATTTCGTAAAAACTTGGTAGCTTTATTTTTCGATGTTTGCAAATGTTGTATATTCCCTTTAAAGCTTTCATGCTCCAACTGCACACATCATAATGAAACTGCATAAATGTCGGACATTTAGTTGCGCTGTCATGGTTGTGATTGGTTACACATCATGGGGCAGAGCCTAATGGATTGGTCTATTAAAATTCCATCTGTAAACAAATAATTTCTCTGCCCATCCTTCTTGCTCTCCAGGTTGAGTATTTGTCCAACACAAACATGTCACTCAAGCAGCAGCTGTCCATGATTCACACGTCCAGTTTGAAACGTCTAACCAACGACAGTGAGAACCAGTCCATTTTGCAAGAGTTACTGCAACACATGTCCGAGGAGCACACCCAGCTGCTGCACCACCATCTAGCACAGCTACGGCTGTACGCTCAGGCCTGCGCATTATCCAAACCAGCCCCCGAGGAATCTGCAGCTGAATCTACAGTCTTGGTACCAGACCTGGCTGACCAATCACAGGACATCTCACACATGGCCATGATGTCGTCCTCAGAGGACACCTTTGGGAACATAGAGCAGACAGTCGTCATGACGATAACGTCTGAGGAGGATTCGGAGCCGCTCGGCAACACCGTGGATAACCCCGGAGATACTGTGGGACATGACTCCTTGACTTTGGATAAGGACGTTCACTTGTCACCAAATGACATTCTGTACCTACTGACAAGCGAGGGACTGTCACCAAGACATGACACCTCTGAGTCGGGTCACGTTTATCAATCAGGTAGAACTCATCCACATCACAACACAGGCTGTGATGTCACGCAACAGGATTTTCACAACAACAAAAGTTGAAAATTGATTCTTTCCAACAGCATGCCAAAAATATTCTGCCCCGATGGCTTTGACAAAAGAACGTATGAAGACAAATGTCAAATGAGGGGCCACTATTAAAACGTGGGAGAACTAACATCCTGAAAGCCACTTAACTAAATAAAACCGGACATATTTTGTAAACAGTGTACACTCAGTGTTGTCTTAGGGCTTAGTTGGGGGGGGGGGACTTGAACTAATGAGTTGAGTCTTCATGAAAGTTGGTCTTACCTGAATGAAAAATTTTACCAAAGCAACTGGCCTTGGTCTCTCCTATCTTTTCGAGTTCTCGATGGGCAATCCCGAATCCGCTCAGTGAATGGGCGTCGTTGTAGGCCCAAACAGATCCATGTAGGTCCTCAAATCTGTTACTGAAACATAAACGATGCAATTATGATTAACATTGAAACATTTGGTCGTATGTATAAAAACTAGCATTTGCTTTTTTTTTTTACTACATATTTTTAAGCATAACTTTTATTTGCATGAATAAAAATGAGAGCAAATGCTTTCACTATTTGCTTCAAGCTAAAAGTATTTGCTTTTTTACTTTTTGGCTTTTGCTAGACTAGAAGTGTGGACTGGTTTCAAACTTGAAAAAAATATAAATTTCAATTGACCTCAAAATTAATAAAATTTTAAAATCTAAAACTCCAACTGTGGGACTTGAACCAGCAACCTTCAGAAGTTCAGATTTAGGGTCATCAGTCCGTATTACTTGATTAAGCACAACTTCACACTATTTTGTGGTTACAAAATTAACTGTAAAGTTTCAATTGACCTAAAAAGTAGTAAAATTTTGAAATCTAAAATTCCCAGCGTGGGAATGAACCTGCAACCTTTAGATTTAGAGTCAGCAGTCTGAACCACTGCACTAAGCATAATTTCATGCTTTTTAGTGGTTACGGAATTAACTATCAAGTTTCAATTTACCCAAAAGAAATAAAACTTTAAAATCTAAAATTCCCACCCTGGATTTGAACCCACAACCTTCAGATTTCAAGTCAGCAGTCCATACCATTGGACTAAGCATAATTTCACACTTTTTAGTGGTTACGAAATTAACTATGAAGTTAAATTTACCCCAAAAGACATACAATTTCAAAAACCAAAACTCCACCCCTGGATTTGAACCCACAACCTTCAGATTTCAAGTCAGCCGTCCGTACCATTGGACTAAGCATAATTTCACACTTTTTAGTGGTTACAAAATTAACTATCAAGTTTAAATTTACCCAAAAAGAACTAAATTTTAAAATCTAAAATTCCCCCCCTGGAATTGAACCTGCAACCTTCAGATTTCGAGTCGGTAGTCCATACCATTGGACTAAGCCTAATTTCACACTTTTTAAAGGTTACGAAATTAACTATAATGTTTTAATTTACCCAAAAAAGTAATAAAATTTTAAAATCTAAAATTCCCACCCTGGAATGGAACCCACAACCTTCAGATTTCGAGTCAGTAGTCCATACCATTGGACTAAGTGTAATTTCACGATTTTTAAATGTTACGATATTAACTATGAAGTTTCAATTTACCCAAAAATAAATAAAATCTAAAATCTAAAATTTCTAACTTGGATTTGAACCCGCAACCTTCAGATTTCGAGTCGGCAGTCCATACCATTGGACTAAGCATAATTTCACACTTTTTAGTGGTTACGAAATTAACTATGCAGTTTAAATTTACCCAAAAAGACATAAAATTTTAAAATCTAAAATTTCCACCCTGGATTTGAACCCACAACCTTCAGATTTAGAGTCAGTAGTCCATACCATTGGACTTAGTGTAATTTCACAATTTTTAAAGGTTACGATATTAACTATAATGATTTAATTTACCCAAAAAAGTAATAAAATTTTAAAATCTAAAATTCCCACCCTGGAATTGAACCCACAACCTTCAGCTTTCAAGTCAGCAGTCCATACCATTGGACTAAGCATAATTTCACACTTTTTAGTGGTTACGAAATTAACTATGAAGTTAAATTTACCCCAAAAGACATAAAATTTCAAAAACCAAAACTTCCACCCCTGGATTTGAACCCACAACCTTCAGATTTCGAGTCAGTAGTCCATACCATTGGACTAAGTGTAATTTCACAATTTTTAAATGTTACGAAATTAACTATGAAGTTTCAATTTACCCAAAAATAAATAAAATCTAAAATTCCCACCCTGGAATTGAACCCGCAACCTTCAGATTTCGAGTCAGTAGTCCATACCATTGGACTAAGTGTAATTTCACAATTTTTAAATGTTACGAAATTAACTATGAAGTTTCAATTTACCCAAAAATAAATAAAATCTAAAATTTCCAACCTGGATTTGAACCCGCAACCTTCAGATTTCGAGTCGGCAGTCCATACCATTGGACTAAGCATAATTTCACACTTTTCAGTGGTTATGAAATTAACTATAAAATTTAAATTTACCCTGAAAGACATACAATTTTAAAATCTAAAATTTCCACCCTGGATTTGAACCCACAACCTTCAGATTTAGAGTCAGTAGTCCATACCATTGGACTTAGTGTAATTTCACACTTTTTAGTGGTTACGAAATTAACTATGCAGTTTAAATTTACCCAAAAAGACATAAAATTTTAAAATCTAAAATTTCCACCCTGGATTTGAACCCACAACCTTCAGATTTAGAGTCAGTAGTCCATACCATTGGACTTAGTGTAATTTCACAATTTTTAAAGGTTACGATATTAACTATAATGATTTAATTTACCAAAAAAAGTAATAAAATTTTAAAATCTAAAATTCCCACCCTGGAATTGAACCCACAACCTTCAGATTTCAAGTCAGCAGTCCATACCATTGGACTAAGCATAATTTCACACTTTTTAGTGGTTACGAAATTAACTATGAAGTTAAATTTACCCCAAAAGACATAAAATTTCAAAAACCAAAACTCCACCCCTGGATTTGAACCCACAACCTTCAGATTTCAAGTGAGCCGTCCGTACCATTGGACTAAGCATAATTTCACACTTTTTAGTGGTTACAAAATTAACTATCAAGTTTAAATTTACCCAAAAAGAACTAAATTTTAAAATCTAAAATTCCCAACCTGGAATTAAACACGCAACCTTCAGATTTCGAGTCGGTAGTCCATACCATTGGACTAAGCCTAATTTCACACTTTTTAAAGGTTACAAAATTAACGATAATGTTTTAATTTACCCCAAAAAAGAAATAAAATTTTAAATCTAAAATTCCCACCCTGGATTTGAATCCACAACCTTCAGATTTCGAGTCAGTAGTCCATACCATTGGACTAAGTGTAATTTCACAATTTTTAAAGGTTACGAATTAACTATAATGTTTTAATTTACCCCAAAAAGTAATAAAATTTTAAAATCTAAAATTCCCACCCTGGAATTGAACCCGCAACCTTCAGATTTCGAGTCAGTAGTCCATACCATTGGACTAAGTGTAATTTCACAATTTTTAAATGTTACGAAATTAACTATGAAGTTTCAATTTACCCAAAAATAAATAAAATCTAAAATTTCCAACCTGGATTTGAACCCTCAACCTTCAGATTTAGAGTCAGCAGTCCATACCAAGTGTAATTTCACAATTTTTAAAGGTTACGATATTAACTATAATGATTTGATTTACCCAAAAAAGTAATAAAATTTTAAAATCTAAAATTCCAACTGTGGGACTTGAACCAGCAACCTTCAGATTTCGAGTCGGTAGTCCATACCATTGGACTAAGCCTAATTTCACACTTTTTTAAAGGTTACAAAATTAACTATAATGTTTTAATTTACCCCAAAAAGTAATAAAATTTTAAAATCTAAAATTCCCATCCTGGATTTGAACCCACAACCTTCAGATTTTGAGTCAGTAGTCCATACCATTGGACTAAGTGTAATTTCACAATTTTTAAAGGTTACGAAATTAACTATAATGTTTTAATTTACCCAAAAAAGTAATAAACTTTAAAATGTAAAATTCCCACCCTGGAATTGAACCCACAACCTTCAGATTTCGAGTCAGTAGTCCATACCATTGGACTAAGTGTAATTTCACAACTTTTAAATGTTACGAAATTAACTATGAAGTTTCAATTTACCCAAAAATAAATAAAATCTAAAATTTCCAACCCGGATTTGAACCCACAACCTTCAGATTTAGAGTCAGCAGTCCATACCATTGGACTAAGCATAATTTCACACTTTTTTGTGGATACGAAATTAACTATTAATTTTAAATTTACCCAAAAAGACATAAAATTTTAAAATCTAAAATTTCCACCCTGGATTTGAACCGACAACCTTCAGATTTAGAGTCAGTAGTCCATACCATTCGACTAAGTGTAATTTCACAATTTTTAAGGGTTACGAAATTAACTATAATGTTTTAATTTACCCCAAAAAGTAATAAAATTTTAAAATCTAAAATTCCCACCCTGGAATTAAACCCACAACCTCCAGATTTAGAGTCAGTAGTCCATACCATTGGACTAAGTGTAAGTTCACAATTTTTAAATGTTACGAAATTAACTATGAAGTTTCAATTTACCCAAAAATAAATAAAATCTAAAATTTCCAACCTGAATTTGAACCCGAAACCTTCAGATTTAGAGTCAGCAGTCCATACCATTGGACTAAGCATAATTTCACACTTTTTAAAGGTTACAAAATTAACTATAATGTTTTAATTTACCCAAAAAAGTAATAAAATTTTAAAATCTAAAATTCCCAACCTGGAATGGAACCCACAACCTTCAGATTTCGAGTCAGTAGTCCATACCATTGGACTAAGTGTAATTTCACAATTTTTAAATGTTACGAAATTAACTATGAAGTTTCAATTTACCCAAAAATAAATAAAATCTAAATTCTAAAATTTCCTACCTGGATTTGAACCCGCAATCTTCAGATTTAGAGTCGGCAGTCCATACTATTCGACTAAGCATAATTTCACACTTTTTAGTGTTAACGAAATTAACTATAAAGTTTAAATTTACCCAAAAAGACATAAAATTTTAAAATCTAAAATTTCCACCCTGGATTTGTACCCTCATCCTTTAGATTTAGACTCAGCAGTCCATACCATTGGACTAAGCATAATTTCACACTTTTGAGTGGTTACAAAATTAACTATCAAGTTTAAATTGACCCAAAAAGAAATAAATTTTTAAAATCTAAAATTCCCACCCTGGATTTGAACCCACAACCTTCAGATTTAGACTCAGCAGTCCATACCATTGGACTAAGCATAATTTCACACTTTTGAGTGGTTACAAAATTAACTATCAATTTTAAATTGACCCAAAAAGAAATAAATTTTAAAATCTAAAACTCTCACCCTGGATTTGAACCCACAACCTTCAGATTTCGAGTCAGCAATCCATACCATTGGACTAAGTGTAATTTCACAATTTTTAAATGTTACGATATTAACTATGATGTTTTAATTTACCCCAAAAAGTAATAAAATTTGAAAATCTAAAATTCCCACTCTGGAATTGAACCCACAACCTTCAGATTTCGAGTCAGTAGTCCATACCATTGGACTAAGCATAATTTCACACTTTTTTGTGGTTACGAAATTAACTATAAAATTTAAATTTACCCTAAAAGACTTAAAATTTGAAAATCTAAATTTCCACCCCGGATTTGAACCGAGAACCTTCAGATTTAGAGTCAGTAGTCCATACCATTGGACTAAGTGTAATTTCACAATTTTTAAAGGTTACGAAATTAACTATAATGTTTTAATTTACCCCAAAAAGTAATAAAATTTTAAAATCTAAAATTCCCACCCTGGAATTGAACCCACAACCTTCAGATTCCGAGTCAGTAGTCCATACCATTGGACTAAGTGTAATTTCACAATTTTTAAATGTTACGATATTAACTATGAAGTTTCAATTTACCCAAAAATAAATGAAATCTAAAATCTAAAATTTCCAACCTGGATTTGAACCCACAACCTTCAGATTTAGATTCAGCAGTCCATACCATTGGACTAAGCCTAATTTCACAATTTTTAAGTGTTACGATACTAACTATGAAGTTTCAATTTACCCAAAAATAAATAAAATCTAAAATTTCCAACCTGGATTTGAACCCACAACCTTCAGATTTAGAGTCAGCAGTCCATACCATTGGACTAAGCATAATTTGACACTTTTTTGTGGTTACGAAATTAACTATAAAATTAAAATTTACCCTAAAAAACATAAAATTTTAAAATCTAAAATTTCCACCCTGGATTTGAACCCACAACCTTCAGATTTAGAGTCAGTAGTCCATACCATTGGACTTAGTGTAATTTCACATTTTTTAAGGGTTACGAAATTAACTACAATGTTTTAATTTACCCCAAAAAGTAATAAAATTTTAAAATCTAAAATTCCCACCCTGGAATTGAACCCGCAACCTTCAGATTTCGAGTCAGTAGTCCATACCATTGGACTAAGTGTAATTTCACAATTTTTAAATGTTACGAAATTAACTATGAAGTTTCAATTTACCCAAAAATAAATAAAATCTAAAATTTCCAACCTGGATTTGAACCCGCAACCTCAGATTTAGAGTCAGCAGTCCATACCAAGTGTAATTTCACAATTTTTAAAGGTTACGATATTAACTATAATGATTTGATTTACCCAAAAAGTAATAAAATTTTAAAATCTAAAATTCCAACTGTGGGACTTGAACCAGCAACCTTCAGATTTCGAGTCGGTAGTCCATACCATTGGACTAAGCCTAATTTCACACTATTTAAAGGTTACAAAATTAACTATAATGTTTTAATTTACCCAAAAAGTAATAAAATTTTAAAATCTAAAATTCCCATCCTGGATTTGAACCCACAACCTTCAGATTTCGAGTCAGTAGTCCATACCATTGGACTAAGTGTAATTTCACAATTTTTAAAGGTTTTGAAATTAACTATAATGTTTTAATTTACCCAAAAAAGTAATAAACTTTAAAATGTAAAATTCCCACCCTGGAATTGAACCCACAACCTTCAGATTTCGAGTCAGTAGTCCATACTATTGGACTAAGTGTAATTTCACAACTTTTAAATGTTACGAAATTAACTATGAAGTTTCAATTTACCCAAAAATAAATAAAATCTAAAATTTCCACCCTGGATTTGAACCCACAACCTTCAGATTTAGAGTCAGCAGTCCATACCATTGGACTAAGCATAATTTCACACTTTTTTGTGGATACGAAATTAACTATTAATTTTAAATTTACCCAAAAAGACATAAAATTTTAAAATCTAAAATTTCCACCCTGGATTTGAACCGACAACCTTCAGATTTAGAGTCAGTAGTCCATACCATTCGACTAAGTGTAATTTCACAATTTTTAAGGGTTACGAAATTAACTATAATGTTTTAATTTACCCCAAAAAGTAATAAAATTTTAAAATCTAAAATTCCCACCCTGGAATTGAACCCACAACCTTCAGATTTCGAGTCAGTAGTCCATACCATTGGACTAAGTGTAAGTTCACAATTTTTAAATGTTACAAAATTAACTATGAAGTTTCAATTTACCCAAAAATAAATAAAATTTAAATTTCCACCCTGAATTTGAACCCGAAACCTTCAGATTTAGAGTCAGCAGTCCATACCATTCGACTAAGCCTAATTTCACACTTTTTAAAGGTTACGAAATTAACTATAATGTTTTAATTTACCCAAAAAAGTAATAAAATTTTAAAATCTAAAATTCCCAACCTGGAATGGAACCCACAACCTTCAGATTTCGAGTCAGTAGTCCATACCATTGGACTAAGTGTAATTTCACAATTTTTAAATGTTACGAAATTAACTATGAAGTTTCAATTTACCCAAAAATAAATAAAATCTAAATTCTAAAATTTCCTACCTGGATTTGAACCCGCAATCTTCAGATTTAGAGTCGGCAGTCCATACTATTTGACTAAGCATAATTTCACACTTTTTAGTGTTAACGAAATTAACTATAAAGTTTAAATTTACCCAAAAAGACATAAAATTTTAAAATCTAAAATTTCCACCCTGGATTTGTACCCTCATCCTTTAGATTTAGACTCAGCAGTCCATACCATTGGACTAAGCATAATTTCACACTTTTGAGTGGTTACAAAATTAACTATCAAGTTTAAATTTACCCAAAAAGAAATAAATTTTTAAAATCTAAAATTCCCACCCTGGATTTGAACCCACAACCTTCAGATTTAGACTCAGCAGTCCATACCATTGGACTAAGCATAATTTCACACTTTTGAGTGGTTACAAAATTAACTATCAAGTTTAAATTGACCCAAAAAGAAATAAATTTTAAAATCTAAAACTTCCACCCTTGATTTGAACCCACAACCTTCAGATTTCGAGTCAGCAATCCATACCATTGGACTTAGTGTAATTTCACAATTTTTAAATGTTACGATATTAACTATGATGTTTTAATTTACCCAAAAAAGTAATAAAATTTTAAAATCTAAAATTCCCACTCTGGAATTGAACCCACAACCTTCAGATTTCGAGTCAGTAGTCCTTATTATTGGACTAAGCATTATTTCACACTTTTTTTTGGTTACGAAATTAACTATAAAATTTAAATTTACCCTAAAAGACTTAAAATTTGAAAATCTAAAATTTCCACCCCGGATTTGAACCGACAACCTTCAGATTTAGAGTCAGTAGTCCATACCATTGGACTAAGTGTAATTTCACAATTTTTAAAGGTTACGAAATTAACTATAATGTTTTAATTTACCCCAAAAAGTAATAAAATTTTAAAATCTAAAATTCCCAACCTGGAATTGAACCCACAACCTTCAGATTCCAAGTCAGTAGTCCATACCATTGGACTAATTGTAATTTCACAATTTTTAAATGTTACGATATTAACTATGAAGTTTCAATTTACCCAAAAATAAATGAAATCTAAAATCTAAAATTTCCAACCTGGATTTGAACCCACAACCTTCAGATTTAGATTCAGCAGTCCATACCATTGGACTAAGCCTAGTTTCACAATTTTTAAGTGTTACGATATTAACTATGAAGTTTCAATTTACCCAAAAATAAATAAAATCTAAAATTTCCAACCTGGATTTGAACCCACAACCTTCAGATTTAGAGTCAGCAGTCCATACCATTGGACTAAGCATAATTTGACACTTTTTTGTGGTTACGAAATTAACTATAAAATTAAATTTACCCTAAAACACATAAAATTTTAAAATCTAAAATTTCCACCCTGGATTTGAACCCACAACCTTCAGATTTAGAGTCAGTAGTCCATACCATTGGACTAAGTGAAATTTCACATTTTTTAAAGGTTACGAAATTAACTATAATGTTTAATTTACCCAAAAAAAGTAATAAAATTTTTAAATCTAAAATTCCCACCCTGGAATTGAACCCACAACCTTCAGATTTCGAGTCAGTAGTCCATACCATTGGACTAAGTGTAATTTCACAATTTTTAAATGTTACGAAATCAACTATGAAGTTTCAATTTACCCAAAAATAAATAAAATCTAAAATCTAAAATTTCCACCCTGGATTTGAACCCGCAACCTTCAGATTTAGATTCAGCAGTCCATACCATTGGACTAAGCATAATTTCACACTTTTTAGTGGTTACGAAATTAACTATGAAGTTTCAATTGACCTTAAAAGTAATAAACTCTTGAAATCTAAAATTTCCACCCTGGAATTGAACCCACAACCTTCAGATTTCGAGTCAGTAGTCCATACCATTGGACTAAGTGTAATTTCACGATTTTTAAATGTTACGAAATTAACTATGAAGTTTCAATTTACCCAAAAATAAATAAAATCTAAAATCTAAAATTTCCAACCTGGATTTGAACCCGCAATCTTCAGATTTAGAGTCGGCAGTCCATACCATTCGACTAAGCATAATTTCACACTTTTTAGTGGTTACGAAATTAACTATAAAGTTTAAATTTACCCAAAAAGACATAAAATTTTAAAATCTAAAATTTCCACCCTGGATTTGTACCCTCATCCTTCAGATTTAGACTCAGCAGTCCATACCATTGGACTAAGCATAATTTCACACTTTTGAGTTTAAATTTACCCAAAAAGAAATAAATTTTTAAAATCTAAAATTCCCACCCTGGAATTGAACCCACAACCTTCAGATTTCGAGTCAGTAGTCCATACCATTGGACTAAGTGTAATTTCACAATTTTTAAATATTACGAAATCAACTATGAAGTTTCAATTTACCCAAAAATCAATAAAATCTAAAATCTAAAATGTCCACCCTGGATTTGAACCCGCAACCTTCAGATTTAGACTCAGCAGTCCATACCATTGGACTAAGCATAATTTCACACTTTTTAGTGGTTACGAAATTAACTATGAAGTTTCAATTGACCTTAAAAGTAATAAAATCTTGAAATCTAAAATTTCCACCCTGGAATTGAACCCACAACCTTCAGATTTCGAGTCAGTAGTCCATACCATTGGACTAAGTGTAATTTCACAATTTTTAAATGTTACGAAATTAACTATGAAGTTTCAATTTACCCAAAAATAAATAAAATCTAAAATCTAAAATTTCCAACCTGGATTTGAACCCGCAATCTTCAGATTTAGAGTCGGCAGTCCATACCATTCAACTAAGCACAATTTCACACTTTTTAGTGGTTACGAAATTAACTATAAAATTAAAATTTACCCTAAAAAACATAAAATTTTAAAATCTAAAATTTCCACCCTGGATTTGAACCCACAACCTTCAGATTTAGAGTCAGTAGTCCATACCATTGGACTAAGTGTAATTTCACATTTTTTAAAGGTTACGAAATTAACTATAATGTTTTAGTTTACCCAAAAAAGTAATAAAATTTTTAAATCTAAAATTCCCACCCTGGATTTGAACCCACAACCTTCAGATTTAGACTCAGCAGGCCATACCATTGGACTAAGCATAATTTCACACTTTTGAGTGGTTACAAAATTAACTATCAAGTTTAAATTGACCCAAAAAGAAATAAATTTTAAAATCTAAAATTTCCACCCTGGATTTGAACCCACAACCTTCAGATTTCGAGTCAGCAATCCATACCATTGGACTAAGCATAATTTCACACTTTTTAGTGGTTACGAAATTAAATATCAAGTTTAAATTTACCCAAAAAGAAATCCAATTTTAAAATCTAAAATTCCCCCCCTGGAATTGAACCTGCAACCTTCAGATTTCGAGTCGGTAGTCCATACCATTGGACTAAGCCTAATTTCACGCTTTTAAAGGTTACGAAATTAACTATAATGTTTTAATTTACCTAAAAAAGTAATAAAATTTTTAAATCTAAAATTCCCACTCTGGAATTGAACCCACAACCTTCAGACTTCGAGTCAGTAGTCCATACCATTGGACTAAGTGTAATTTCACAATTTTTAAATGTTACGAAATTAACTATGAAGTTTCAATTTACCCAAAAATAAATAAAATCTAAAATCTAAAATTTCCACCCTGGAATTGAACCCACAACCCTAAGATTTTGAGTCAGTAGTCCATACCATTGGACTAAGTGTAATTTCACAATTTTTAAATGTTACGAAATTAACTATGAAGTTTCAATTCACCCAAAAAGACATAAAATTTTAAAACAAAACTCCACCCCCCCCCCCCAGATTTGAACCCGTAACCTTCAGATTTAGAGTCAGCAGTCCATACCATTGGGCTAAGCATAATTTCACACTTTTTTGTGGTTACCAAATTAACTATAAAATTTAAATTTACCCAAAAAGACATAAAATTTTAAAATCTAAAATTTCCACCCTGGATTTGAACCCACAACCTTCAGATTTTGAGTCAGCAATCCATACCATTGGACTTAGCATAATTTCACACTTTTTAGTGGTTACGAAATTAACTATCAAGTTTAAATTCACCCAAAAAGAAATCCAATTTTAAAATCTAAAATTCCCCCCCTGGAATTGAACCTGCAACCTTCAGATATAGAGTCAGTAGTCCATACCATTGGACTAAGCCAAATTTCACACTTTTAAAGGTTACGAAATTAACTATAGTGTTTTAATTTACCCCAAAAGTAATAAAATTTTAAAATCTAAAATTCCCACTCTGGAATTGAACCCACAACCTTCAGATTTCGAGTCAGTAGTCCATACCATTGGACTAAGTGTAATTTCACAATTTTTAAATGTAACGAAATTAACTATCAAGTTTAAATTTACCCAAAAAGACATAAAATTTTAAAATCTAAAATTTCCACCCTGGATTTGAACCCACAACCTTCAGATTTAGACTCAGCAGTCCATACCATTGGACTAAGCATAATTTCACACTTTTGAGTGGTTACAAATTAACTATCAAGTTTAAATTTACCCAAAAAGAAATAAATTTTTAAAATCTAAAATTCCCACCCTGGATTTGAACCCACAACCTTCAGATTTAGAGTCAGCAGTCCATACCATTGGACTAAGCATAATGTCACACTTTTGAGTGGTTACAAAATTAACTATCAAGTTTAAATTGACCCAAAAAGAAATAAATTTTAAAATCTAAAATTTCCACCCTGGAATTGAACCCACAACCTTCAGATTTCGAGTCAGTAGTCCATACCATTGGACTAAGTGTAATTTCACAATTTTTAAATGTAACGAAATTAACTATCAAGTTTAAATTTACCCAAAAGACATACAATTTTAAAATCTAAAATTTCCACCCTGGATTTGAACCCACAACCTTCAGATTTAGAGTCAGCAGTCCATACCATTGGAATAAGCATAATTTCACACTTTTGAGTGGTTACAAAATTAACTATCAAGTTTAAATTTACCCAAAAAGAATAAATTTTTAAAATCTAAAATTCCCACCCTGGATTTGAACCCACAACCTTCAGATTTAGACTCAGCAGTCCATACCATTGGACTAGGCATAATGTCACACTTTTGAGTGGTTACAAAATTAACTATCAAGTTTAAATTGACCCAAAAAGAAATAAATTTTAAAATCTAAAATTTCCACCCTGGATTTGAACCCACAACCTTCAGATTTCGAGTCAGCAATCCATACCATTGGACATAATATAATTTCACACTTCTTAGTGGTTACGAAATTAAATATCAAGTTTAAATTTACCCAAAAACCCGCAACCTTCAGATTGAGAGTCAGCAGTCCATACCATTGGACTAAGCATAATTTCACACTTTTTAGTGTTACGAAATTAACTATCAAGTTTAAATTTACCGAAAAAAACACAAATTTTAAAATCTAAAAATTCCACCCTGGATTTGAACCCACAACCTTCAGATTTCAAGTCAGCAATCCATACCATTGGACTTAGCATAATTTAACACTTTTTAGTGGTTACGAAATTAAATATCAAGTTTAAATTTACCCAAAAAGAAATCCAATTTTAAAATCTAAAATTCCCCCCCCTGGAATTGAACCTGCAACCTTCAGATATAGAGTCAGTAGTCCATACCATTGGACTAAGCCAAATTTCACACTTTTAAAGGTTACGAAATTAACTATGATGTTTTAATTTACCCCAAAAGTAATAAAATTTTAAAATCTAAAATTCCCACCCTGGAATTGAACCCACAACCTTCAGATTTCGAGTCAGTAGTCCATACCATTGGACTAAGTGTAATTTCACAATTTTTAAATGTTACGAAATTAACTATGAAGTTTCAATTTACCCAAAAATAAATAAAATCTAAAATCTAAAATTTCCAACCTGGATTTGAACCCGCAACCTTCAGAGTCGGCAGTCCATACCATTCATGCCATTGGACTAAGCATAATTTCACACTTTTTAGTGGTTACGAAATTAACTATGAAGTTTTAATTTACCCAAAATAACATAAAATTTTAAAATCTAAAATTTCCAACCTGGATTTGAACCCGCAACCTTCAGATTGAGAGTCAGCAGTCCATACCATTGGACTAAGCATAATTTCACACTTTTTAGTGTTACGAAATTAACTATCAAGTTTTAATTTACCCAAAAAGGAATCAATTTTAAAATCTAAAATTTCCACCCTGGATTTGAACCCACAACCTTCAGATTTCGAGTCAGCAGTCCATTCCATTGGACTAATCATCATTTCACACTTTTTAGTGGTTACACTATCAAGTTTAAATTTACACAAAAAGACATAAAATTTTAAAATCTAAAATTCCCACCCTGGATTTGTACCCTCAACCATCAGATTTAGACTCAGCAGTCCATACAATTGGACTAAGCATAATTTCACACTTTTGAGTGGTTATGAAATTAACTATCAAGTTTAAATTTACCGAAAAAAACACAAATTTTAAATCTAAAAATTCCACCCTGGATTTGAACCCACAACCTTCAGATTTCGAGTCAGCAATCCATACCATTGGACTTAGCATAATTTAACACTTTTTAGTGGTTACGAAATTAACTATCAAGTTTAAATTTACCCAAAAAGAAATACAATTTTAAAATCTAAAATTCCCCCCCTGGAATTGAACCCGCAACTTTCAGATTTCGAGTCAGTAGTCCATACCATTGGACTAAGCCTAATTTCACACTTTTTAGTGATGACGAAATTAACTATCAAATTTAAATTTACCCAAAAAGACATAAAATTTTAAAATCTTAAATTTCCACCCTGGATTTGTACCCTCAACCTTCAGATTTAGACGCAGCAGTCCGTACCATTGGACTAAGCATAATTTCACACTTTTGAGTGGTTATGAAATTAACTATCAAGTTTAAATTTACCCAAAAAGACATAAAATGTTTAAAACCAAAAATTTCCACCCTGGATTTGAACCCACAACCTTCAGATTGAGAGTCAGCAGTCCATACCATTGGACTAAGCATAATTTCACACTTTTTATTGGTTACGAAATTAACTATCAAGTTTAAATTTACCCAAGAAGACATAAAATTTTAAAATCTAAAATTCCCCCCCTGGAATTGAACCCGCAACTTTCAGATTTCGAGTCAGTAGTCCATACCATGGACTTAAACTTTATAGTTAATTTTGAAACTAGTGTATGGTGTGAACAGTAGTAGTCGAGTGGTGTGGACTGCTGACTCTGAATCGGAAGGTTCCAGGTTCAAATCCTACAGCGAATTTTTAGGTTACGAAATTTTATTTATTTTGAGGTCAACTTAAACTTTATAGTTAATTTTGTAACTAGTGTACGGTGTGAAATGTTGGTAGTCGCGTTGTGTGGACTGCTGGCTCTGACTCGGAAGGTTGCAGGTTCAAATCCCACAGTGTATTTTTAAGTTACAATTTTTTTTTTTATTTTGAAGTCAACTTAAATTTTATAGTTAAATTCTAAACTAGTGTACAGTGTGAAATGGTGGTAGTCGAGAGGTGTGGACTGCTAACTCTGAATCGGAAGGTTGCAGGTTCAAATCCCAAAGCGTATTTTTAGGTTACAAAATTTTATTAATTTTGAAGTCAACTTAAATTTTATATTTTAATTTGAAACTAGTGTACGGTGTGAAATGGTGGTAGTCGAGAGGTGTGGACTGCAAACTCTGAATGGGAAGGTTGCAGGTTCAAATCCCACAGCGTATTTTTAAGTTACAAAATTTTATTAATTTTGAGGTCAACTTAAACTTTATAGTTAATTTCGAAACTAGTGTACGGTGTGAAATGGTGGTAGTCGAGTAGTGTGGATTGCTGACTCTGAATCGGAAGGTTGCAGGTTCAAATCCCACAGCATATTTTTAAGTTACAAAATTTTATTAATTTTGAGGTCAACTTAAACTTTATAGTTAATTTCAAAACTAGTGTATGGTGTGAAATGGTGGTAGTCGAGTAGTGTGGACTGCTGACTCTGAATCGGAAGGTTGCAGGTTCAAATCCCACAGCGTATTTTTAAGTTACAAAATTTTATTATTTTGAAGTCAACTTAAATTTTATAGTTTATTTCGAAACTAGTGTACGGTGTGAAATGGTGGTAGTCGAGAGGTGTGGACTGCTAACTCTGAATCGGAAGGTTGCAGGTTCAAATCCCACAGCGTATTTTTTAGGTTACGAAATTTTATTAATTTTGAGGTCAACTTAAACTTGATAGTTAATTTTGAAACTAGTGTACGGTGTGAAATGGTGGTAGTCGAGAGTCAAAATTTCTTGAAAAGGGCACTTGCACATCGTGCTGAAATGTAGACATGTTTTTTTTTCCGGACATTAATCCGATGATTATGCACACTAACGGACAATATATGGTCCTTTTCAGGACAATACATGCGTGAAGTAAAAAAAAGGCACCCGGAATGGCCGCAGGCACATGGAAGGGCACGACATCTTTTTCAAAAGGGCATTTGTTCAGAAAAAAAGGGCACTTTGCAAAAAAGGACACTCTTTACAACAAAATGAGGAAGGGGGTAAGCACTGGTGAAAAAGCATTTGAATGGAAAAGGGCAGTCTTGACACAAATATTGGGGGTAAAATACCTCCCCCCCCCCCCTTGCTACGCTGATGGACACTACATGTATATATTATGCTTGTTAGTTTGTACCCACATTGGGGAGTTGTACGTTCTTAATAAGCCGAGTGTGCAATTTGTTTGCACTGTTGGGAATGAGTCCCACAGAGTTGGTAGGCTGCGGGCGTCCTCGTCTCCTCGTCACCGTCAATAAAACACAGACCAGGTTATTTGCCATAACCTGTAAGTACTATTATTGCTTTGCAGATTCCAAAGTAACATTTCAAAGTGCAAATTGATATTGGTATAATTGTTGTAAAACATTGTAAATGTGCCTTGGCAATAACTAGTTGTTTGGGTTTTTGTGTATAAAATGTACCTTGCATTTTATGGTATGTTAAATGATATTGAGCTGCTATGGACGATGCATGTAATAATCTTGTGTAGGAGATGCATTACTGGTGACAATTTGTACTTAATTTTAAACCAGGGTTTTTGGGTGTAACGTCTGGTGTGACAAACTCCGCAGTGAGACAGACATCCTCGGCCGACCGAAGTTAAGTCCACCATTGACCAGTCGGATTGCCAGACAGGTCACGCATGCTATTCATTGTGTAGAATAGTCACTTCAGGTTCTGGCACTCACGCCGTATATCCAACCCTTATTCGTCTTCCATTGCTTACGGTATTTACTTACATAGTTTGGCTTAGTTTGCATAATGTCGACAGAGGCAGACCACTCCACGAATCCTGATCCGTCGGCGTTTATGTTCGACAAATGTAAAGATTACTTTGACAAGAAGTTTAACGCTATCTCTGCACCGAAAGAGGACTCCACCTCCATTCGGGAACTCAAGAATAAACTGGACTCCAAAGAGTTAACAAAACCAGGCAACTTGGCCCGATTTGAGTTTTGTGGGAAACTTCAAATTGCCCTTGGCGACATCAAGACGGCAATTATCGTTAAAGGCGATACAGACCAAGCCAGCTGCTGGCAGAACACAGATTAAGATCGCCAACTCGAGCAAGGCAGGGTGGATGACCGTCTCGTATATGGACAAACAAAAAGGAACAGGCAACTTGTCTCCAGATCAACAGAAAATCATATAACAGCGGAGAAAGAAGTTTTTAAGGACACTGAAGCCCGAAAAAGAAGAAAGCGAGACTACCAGCATGGCCCAGTCGGTTAAGATGCTGCTGATCGTCGCCTTTTTTGAGGTACATGTATTGACCCTATTATCTCTCCCCCTTGCATACTTTGTTATTTCAGCCTGCATGCCTGTGTGCAGGCCAGCACCCATCATGTATAATAATAAAATTCTGAATATGAACAAATTGTGTCCTCCTTTTCCTTTATAACGTTCTGTAAAACCTAACTGTTTTTCATGCGTATGAGCGAAGCGAAGTAGCATGAAAATGTGTTCGTATGTTACTTACAAGCTTGATGCTTGAGTGATCATGATAAAGAATAGGTTAAATTTGAATAGAATGTCATTGAGGACGTAATTGAGTAAATTAAAGGGAAAATACAACATTTGCAAACATCGAACAACAAAACTACCAAGTTTTTACGAAATACACAACAGGATGTTGGTAAATGACAGTCTAAAGCATCCTGTAAAATTATGGCACCTGGTGTGAAGTCACTTTCAAGAAAATGGTAATTTTGTATACATTTCCAACGGTGGTCGGCTGACCACCGTTGGAAAAACCTAACTGTTTTTCAACTACTGCTCCAAATGTACAATTTTTTTTCAGCCCAAATTTTGTTTGCTATTGGTTGCATGTTCTGAATAGGTGCAGGCCAGCTAGACTGGTTCCCTAATCGTACAATTTTCCGGCATCTATAAATTAATCCATTTAATCTTCAGTGGAGTCAGGGAACCAGAATACTCAAACATTTTTGTTTTTCTTAGTTTTTCCAGCAATTTCCAACACAAAACTTCAGACATGTCAGTGTAACAATAATTTGATATATTATACTAACCCCTCAAGTAGTTCATTTCTGAAAACTAATGCAAATGCCAATGATGTACATGTACATGTACATTCCCTTGAGTGATCATGATAAAGAATAGGTTAAATTTGAATAGAATGTCATTGAGGACGTAATCGAGTAAATTAAGGGCGTGTGTGGCTGTAGTATGGCCATTCTAGCCTGTGTTCACCACGTCGCTAGGTCAGTAATTTTCATAATGACCACAATACATCGTATATTTTAATTTAAAAGAAGAGGAGAAACTCGGAGTTTGTAAGTATTAAAGTTAATGTATAAGGGATCGGCCACAAGGTTTTCCAGAGTTTTTACCTCATAGAGTTTTACCTCTGGTGTTTCACTCTGGGCACTTGACAAGTAATAGAATGAAATCATAGATCTATACAAATTCAGTATTAATTAAAATTTTAATTTACAGCAAACATAAATGAAAGCAGTGGCGGTTCTACCGGGGGGGGGGGGGGCAACAATTTGGCAAGCCCCCCCCCAAAAAAATTCCATACAAAAAAAAAAAGCACTAGCAAAGTGTAAGAATTTGATGTACAGGGGAACGGTCTCCCCCTAAATGAGAAGGGTGCATTTGTACACTTTTAGTTAATAGGCCTACAACATGTATAGTGTGCCTGATTGTAGGATTTTATCAGCGCTCCCCATAGAAAATATGGCACGAGCCCCCCCCCCCCCCCCCCCATCTTTCGAGACAATTATTTCTTCTTTCTTAATTATGAAAACATAATTCCTAGTTTCAGGGGCAAACATAAGTAACTCTACTGCCATGATTCTCCCACTTATGAAGTATGCAGACTAATAAAACGCCGGGAGATGATGACTTGCCCAAAGAATTCTACGTTCAATTTTGGGATCTTTTATGCTCAGACTAGATCTTCTGAAAGTGTATCATAGATCTTTTGACGATAACATCTCGCCAACTTTCAAACACAGAAGTATGATAACTTTGCTTGAAAAAGCTGGAGATCAGCTGAATCCTCAGAAAAAAAGACTAATTTGGTTACTCAACGTAGATTACAAGATTGTCTCTAAAGCTATTTACCTTCGTCTGGGCAAAGTTATCCCTTTTGTTTAATATTAATCCTTTCCAGACCTGCAGGATCAAAAGGCAGAAGTATTCACAATAACGCCAGACTTCTGAGAGATTTGGTTGACTATATGAGCTCCATGCGCTACCAAAAGAGGGCGCCCTTTTACTTAGCAACGACGTCCCATGGGCGGTACATTTGGCTGGTTGACGCGCACCGTTCCTTGTCAGTGTGACACGCATACACCAGGGGATTTGTTCCATGTACACGCAGTGGCCGCGCACCCCCAACTGTACTTCCTTTGCCGGTGAGGGGGTACTTGTGAACAGAGCGGATAAGTTCAAAGGGTATTAATTCCTTGGTCATTTCATATCAATTTGTTAGCGCTCCTTTTCAAGCGCCCACACAGTCCCTGATTTTCCGCTATGGGAGTTGCCATCAAAAACTGTGCCTCGATGTCTCTTTTTGTACACCATTGAAAAACGGAACAATGCTTTCACTTCTTAAAAGAATACAAGACAGACAATAATATCCTACATGTACATCATACTGATAAGAAATATTGAATTTATATTAACAGGAAAGCCTGTACTTTTCAGGATTTATATTGTTGTTTTAGCAGAATTTAACACGATTATGTGTAAATCATAGTTTTCAGTAAAACCTGCACCATTTCAACTCGCCGTAAATACAAACAGCGCCACCGTATGGCCTTCTTAAAAAAAGCATTGTTAGGGAAGGTTCTGGTCTAACTAACTATGTATTCTGATTAGACCTTGTTAAGACCTGTACTTTTAGGATTGAAGAAGATGATCGCCAATCATAACCCCGCTCACATAAGCCATGGGCATTGCATTTTGTGTGTGCGTGCGTGCTATTCGATAATCAGGTCCAAAGATATAGCGCACAAAGTACATTCACTTCCACACACATGCGTGCGCGCATTTGTCTTACATTTTGTTAAAATTGAGCAATGCGCAAAATCGAGTTGAATCAAATAAGATAAATAGGAGTGCGGTTTCGGCCATAAACAAATTGATATGCCTTATCAATAAAAAACTTTTGAAGAGTTAATTAGAATTTTCATTTTAAAGCTTTGGAACCTGTTTCGGCCCTGTTTTTATTCATTATATTAAGGGTTTTAATTAATGGTTTTATGTCCGACCCCTTTCAATTTTCAAAGGTGCTAAGCAGGGGTGTACATTATCCCCACTTTTGTTGAGAATTGAGATTTGAAGTTGTTGCTGATATTTTTAAACTGATAGTTACAGTAATGTCTTTTTATACTAGTGGGAAAAGCAAATGAAAAGTACCAAGCCTATTGCGTTCTACTTTAAGTTGCGCATAATCAGAAACTAAAACCAGTGATTTATTTCATTTCACAATTCTTCTTTTTGAATTGTTGAATTAAGAGTTCATAACTTAGAAATATACCGCGTTTATTTTGCGATATACCTTTATTGTTTTCCACCTTCCTAGTGATTCGGGCACTGCATAAGTTGACGTACATATGTATAAAGTTTGACAACAGATCTTTTTATGACTTAATAATAATTGTAAATACTGCAAGTGGAAGAATTTGACTTGCAAATTATATTGCACATAATAACGTGTACATAGAACTGAACTTGTCCAATATTTGGTTTTTGTATTCTGATCGTCTTGATCTTTTCAAGCTCCACTGATGTGCTACTCTCTGGCATTCATGCAGAGTCAAAACAGATCAACCTAAAATCATCATATCATGCCTAGCTGTATTGACAGGCAATTATGACAAGCTCACTACACCCCATCTGCAAGTTATCCAGTTATTCAGGGTATCTACGTGACATGGTATCATCACCCTGTTCCTCATTGGTGTTTGTCAGCAAAATACATTGTAAACTTCACCAAGACCTCATGGGCTGCAACTACAATATAGTGTCCCTGCTTAAGAGGGCTACACACGTAGTTCTCATGTTGCTATACAAGAAAGTAATTATTTCAAAGGATTAGGCCTACATTTTCAGGTTCTGCAAAAAAAAATACTGGCAGTGCAGAGCAAAAATAAGCATTCAGCACACAATACAAAATTGGTGAAAATTTATCAAAATAACACAGCATTGTTGGCATAATGATGCAGCGTCCCCTTTTGTTTCCTGTGGGGATACATGTGTTGGCCCTGTCACGATTAATTCCAGAATAAGAATTATCTTTGCCTGCGTTACAGTTGTATAGCAGGCAAATGTGTCTAATCGGTTGAGGAATGAATTCTGGGAGGCGGAGTTACATAAGGGTAGAAAGGGTGTGTCAAATTTGCATAGGAAAGAACGTGCGTTTAACATAGAACGTACGTAGAACGTACGAGGCGAAGGTGTGGTGGGATCATTCTAGCTTGCGACTTCAGTTCAGTTAAGGACAAACTGAGAATGGATCAGCTTTAAAAATAGCTTTGTGTAAACGTGCGAAATGTTTTGTTTTGCTGGCAACCACAAGGTTTTCCAGAGTTTTTGCTCATCGAGTTTTATCTCTGGTTTTTAATCCAGTGGGTTTCTTCGGGAGTTTGTAACAGTGTTTAAAAAATTCAATTACATGGAATTTGTATAATTAGTCCTATTGTTTCTAAAAAATCCAGCACCAACTGGTTGACTGCCCCTTGGCAAGCCGTACCCTATATGGTGATATATGTCGTATATTAATTTGGTGTTGTGTTCATAGGAAAGGATGTATCATTAGAATAGACTGGCAAGAGCAGTCTTGTCTGCTCAAAGAACAAGAGATATATGATTGTAGACATCATCAAAGCAAGTCTTACCCTGTCCAGATTTTGTATCAGAGGCTTTGTTGAAGTTAAGGAGAGCAAAGAAAATGCAAGAGGCAACGTGAAAGATATCATAAAGGGTTCAACTGCACTTCCTCGGAATCTGAACATGAACCAGCCAAGAATATCTTGAAGGGTATCTGCTAATAGCTCAATGTAATTAGCTTTCATAATGGTCAAGTGGACAAGATTTCTTTGGCCAAGAGTTTGCCATGGAATCGTTCATTATGAACAACAGAATATTAAATATATTTAAGACTATTTCAGTACCTGTTAGTACCTATTACGCGAACGACCTTAAATATTGCAAGGGACAATATTCAACGGATGCGAAAGGTGATTCAAAGGATTGAATGATGAAGACCTGATTTATGATTGGATAGTTTGTCATTGTGGGTATATGTACATGTACAGGTACACCAGTGCTTTCTAAGAGCTTGGTAGGAAAAAAATCACAAGCTTAGTCAGCTTTTAGTGAACAAATGAACTCCTGTTTATATTCAAATATATTTAGCTCAAATATTTAGGAAATTTGGATTGCCCAAAAGACAAAATTGCAAATACCTAATGTTAATATTTACAGTGACTTGACACAAAAGTTCATCTAGGAAAACAGCATCAGCTGACTAACTTTGTATCAAAGAAAATGACAGTATTTTATGCATTCCTTCCTGGTCATATTTTAAATAAATGTTAATTCCATCAGCACTTGTACTGCATTGTGTAGTTTGTAATCAATAAACAATTAATCAATAAAACCATGGAGTGCACAGGCTGTTTCAGGCGCTACAGTGATTAGGCATTGCAGTTTTGGACACTACAGTGATTATATAGTGTCCAAAACTGCCATGCCTAATCACTATAGTGTCCAAAACTGCCATGCCTAATATTAGGCATGGCAGTTTTGGACACTACAGTGAATAGGCATTGCAGTTTTGGACACTACAGTTAGGCATGGCAGTTTTGGACACTACAGTGATTAGGCATGGCAGTTTCGGACACTTCAGTGCCTATGAAAGGGTTGGGTAATTAATTCTTTAAGTAATGAAGGCTAATCCTTCTTATGGATGTACATGTAAAGTTTACATGTACATCCATAAGAAGGATTAGCCTTCATTACTTAAAGAATTATTATTGAAATGCTAGACTATGGAAAACTAACATTAACTTTAAAAGCCATTGAACTCATTACTGTAATGAGTGAGGTACACGGTCAGAAAAAAATATGGCTTTACTTTGCCTTCAAATAAGGTACCGGTACATGTATAGCTTTAATAAGCAACAGATGAAAAGCATGAGTTTAATGAAGAGTAAAAACAGTCAACAAGAGGCTCCTAAACCGAAGTGTAGGGTCATCGACGCCTTCACCGACAGCTGGAGATACCCCCAGTGTCACCCTGATGTTGGGTTATTCCGAGGATTGGGCGCCTATTCCTTATTTCCACATACCACCCAAAAATGTTGTAGAAAATGGCATCATATTCATGGAAAGCACATTCACAGGCAACACAAACCACATTGGCATGATGAATTCATCTTCAATTTTATGAGCCAACAAAAGTGTTTGCAGTTTAAATACAAAAAAATTACAATGACTTAATGTCTTTCTGTGTGCTTCCTAGATGGTTTGTAGCCCACACATTTTAGTGGCCTTGGCTTTATGGCTGGGCTATACGACAAACCAGCACCTCTGCTTGCGTTTGCCACTAAAACTGAAAGGAATATTTAGCCCAAAATATTTTGGGGAAAAAAAAGGGAGATCGGTTGTTAAACATGAATCTCAGGTACATGTAAGTTGGAAGGCACAAGTGAATTAAACTAATGAATTAATTAGCAAACACAAATCAGTGTACAATGTACATGTATGAATGCAATCAGTAGCATAGCTTTTTGTGGCGGGGGGGGGGGGTGTCTGAACCATCTTAAAAGCCCTTAAAAAGACTGTTGTTTTATGTCACCATCAAATACTGCCAGGGGCCTTCCCTCCCCCCCCCCCACCACCATCCAGCTAACTATACGCCACTGTACTTTTCATGCATCAAACTAGTTTTACCAAGGCATTTGGTTTGAACGCCTTCATATAATATATTTCACTGGATTTTGCCCTCCACTGCCGTAATCAGTGAAGGGCAAACTCTGGTAAAACCCAACATTTAACCCTCCTATGCAATTTCTGTTTAAAAGTTGTCCTTTCAGTCTAATTCTCACAAGTGACTGTTTTCAACAGTTTAGAGCTCCCAGCACACATAAAGCAGGATTGACTGGCTGTGACTGTTTATGTAACTTGATACAGCTATGCTTTGACTGTAGATAATTGATAAGACAGCTTTGCCTACTTCCTGCCTGCTGTTGCCTGATGACTGAATTTGACTAGTCACATGCTAGCTTGCTTGAAATATAATCTGACTGTTGGTGACTAGCTTAGGTAAAAAGCATGGCAGAGGAAGAGGATTATTTTTTTACTGTCTGTGACTGTTGAAACAGCAGGAGGGTTAAAATTGAGAAATCATGTCATTGTGAAAACCTTACATTAAAATTACACCAACCTGACGCAATTTCCATCAAAAGTCTGTACTGCGTAATAAAGTATTAATTACAAAGAATTCCTCACAATGAAAAGTGAACACAAAAATATACAATCAGTAAAATTATAACAGCTTTTAAATGCTTTGTTTCATAAAATATAAACAGCAATACATTTAAATGTTGCTGGATCAAATATTAAACTGTCACTTTCAAGAATCTAAATTTTTTGTTTTAATAAAACAACGGATGAATTATGCATATCATGTGATACTTCAGTCTCAAACGACAGTATGGATTACGCCTTCACCGACAGCCAGATACTGATACCCCACTGTCACCCTGATGTTGGGTTATTCCAAGGATCAGGCACCTCCTCTTTTTAACTCTACGCTGATTACAAGCATCTCGCTTTTATGCCAAGTGCCACTGCATTGTTTAAGGGTCTTGATCCAGCCGAGTCTCTGTACTGCTGAAGAGTTCATCAGAAAATATCATTATCAGAGCTGAATCCTTGATCATCTATGCCAAGTCCTGCTGCAAAGTTTCAGGTTCGGCGGATTTCTGCAGAGTGACCCAGACCCACAGCTCAAATGAACCTAGGACATGCACAAAGCTGCTGTATCAGATGTCCCGCTGCAATACTTGAGGATAATGAGCCAAAACACTGCCTTCACCGACAGCCAGATACTGATACCCCACTGTCACCCTGATGTTGGGTTATTCCAAGGATCAGGCACCTCCTCTTTTAAACTCTCTGCTAATTACAAGCATCTCGCCTTTATGCCAAGTGCCACTGCATTGCTTCAGGGTCTCGATCTAGCTGAGTCTCTGTAATGCTGAAGAGCTCATCAGAAAATATCACTATCACAGCTGCAAAGTTTCAGGTTCAGCGGATTTATGCAGGGTGACCCACAGCTCAAACTAACCCAGGACATACACAAAGCTGCTGTATCAGATATCCCGCTGCAATACTTGAGGATAATGAGACCAGTCACTGCCATGCAAACGAGCTCAGAAAACATTATCAGAACAAAATCATCGACATGCAGGTATTCCATGTTCTGCTGCAAAGTTTCCATTTTTAAGCAGAGTCTCTGCAACATCTCTACAGCTCAAGAAAACATGTCCACGTACAGTTTTTATTGAGCTACTTCAATGGCAGAATCTCTGATGTACATCATCTCTGGCTTTGAAGTACATGTATCCTAGGATACAGACATCTTTAAACGGCCAACTAGATGCTTATCTGTTACACCGTTAGTGGAGGTTAGGCAGGATTACCGATGTGACAACTCGGGGAAAAACAACCATCTCACTAGGCGTATGTACAGCAAGGGGCAGCTTGTACTACTTGCAATCACTTCAGGCCTAGTTGAGTCTGCAGGTGTTTATGCCAAGTTTCTTGCATATCATCCAGTAAGGCTTATCCTGGATTTCTAATACTGCAGGTGTTCTGCTGCATAATACGGGTAAAAGTCGACCAGGATCTGATGAGCTGTCACTGTCATTTCCCTGCTAACTTAAACTGTACGTGAACAGCTCTGCTGTGTTTCTTTAGAGACAAATATTCCACCGTGCATCAATGCCTCGTGTTGATCAGGGATGGCGCAAAGTTCACCTATGATCGTTTCCACTGCACTGTAAACTTGTCACCCTGAGATCGAGACCCTTTTTATTATCAGGTACTAGCGACTGAGTCAGTTGGACCTGGGGATCGGCACGGGAAGGGTCCAAACTCCCTGAAGAAGCAATTGCAATGACACAGCTGCATTCACTGCTTATTAAATTACTCTTTAGAATCCTTGCCGGATCATACATGTTCACATTTGCATTTATTTATAAATCTGATAAATTTGGCTTTAACCAAGGGTAAAGTTTTTACTTTACACCGAAATATCTTGGCACCAAGATGCAGGAAGTAGTGGCTTACTTTTGGCACAAAAGCCATCTTGCCAACAAATAAATAAATGTACGGCATTGCACATCAATAATGTGTAATAATTGTATCTTGCACACACCAAGGAGGTCATCCTCTTAAATATGACTTGGGTGCCACTGCTATCCCACTTTGATTTTCAATGTACCCTGCATTGACCACGGTATAACGTGTACAAGCAGTGAATGGGCAGATGGGCTCTGGTACAAAATTGGATCAATATTGTAAGACTCCTGTTGTGTGGGGCGTGGTGTTTTACCAAGACCAAGTGCTCCATGGTACCTTCAGCTTTGTGTTTGAGTGCCATGCATCTTGAGCAATAAATGCCCTACATGAGTAAATACACAGTATTGCATTGACATGCTGAGCTATACTGGTCAACATACAGTTTAAACAATTTCCCTATTTTTAGACATATTTGTAAAAGCAGACTACTGTATGTTAGCATACTTTTCATTGAAGAGTTTTGTCATTACTTTTTGTCCTGTAAAACTGACACCAGGAATTCTGGTGCAATCCACTTAACATTCTAACTGCAACATACCCAAGGGCTGTTACAATTACAAGACCATACTCTTACACCAAGCCACTACAATTGCAAACATGTGGGCTCTCTTTCCATTCATCATTAGAAAAATTACACTTTGTCAGTATTTGACTTTTGATGGAATTTGCATCAGGATAATTTATATTTTACAAATAATGAATGTTTCACGTTCGTGCAGTGGTAAGAATAATTCCATTCGGTGACAAATGAAAAGTTCCATTCCACTATTGAAATTATTCTCACCATTGCACTCACAAATATTCATTATTTGTATACTATAATTACTGGCACTGTATAATCAGTGCTTTTCAACAGAAATTAAAACCAATAGCAAAAGCTATCTTGAAAGGCCAATAGCATCATTTGCAATAACAGAAATGTAAATAAAATGGCTGACTTTTCAGCTCAAGTGTCATGTATCTTTTAAAGATCATGAATGTACACAATTTGTGCTTTTATTTAACAGGTTATTTCAAAAGGCAAATTTTTGAGTACTTGCAAATGATCCTGTCAAGCCATGTTACTTCCAACCTACATGTAGGCCAATGAGGCCTTTACTTTTAAAAGATATGCCAGGCCTGTACAGAGCATTTTCAAATGAGTGTCATGTACCGTTTCTATCAGAGAGTGTTCATATCAAGTAGCAAAGACTATTCATAAGATAGAATTTGCATCAATATTAGGTTTTGTCCTTCATCGACGAACAAACACTGTATACTCAGTGTGTTCAACCTGAGTGAAAGTCAGCAAAAGCACTCGGGTGGGAATCGAACCCACAACCTTCTGCTTTGTTGAGCAGACGTCTTACCACTCGACCACCAAGCACGTGAGGTTGTTTAACTTTCACTCGGGTGTAACACACCGAGTAGACAGTGGTTATATGTCGGCGAAGGGCAAAACCTAATTATTGCAAATTGTAAAGACTTAAATTGTGAAAGCAAAATGTATGCCAAATATAAATCACACAACAAAAATATGATTTAGCTAAATAACACCTTTTCAAAGGTACATGTATTAGCACCCATCTCTGGTGCAGGCCTGCATATTTTATTTTAACTTTTAGTCACTGTAGCGCCCAAAACTGCCCTGCCTGTTACTCACTGTAGCACCAAAACTGCCCTAGCACTCTTAGGGTACATTCGAGTACAATGTACATGTAGCTCACCCGGATCGATGTCTCAGGTTAACCCCTTGCTGTTCAATTCGCTCCAACGTCTCGAGTCAGCCACCACAGAAACTGCTCAAGGACCAAACTCAGTGGTGGAAACAGGTCCCATGCATACAAGTGTTGTTCATTTCAAGAAACGAACAAATTTGGCGGCTAGACGGCAAAAATGTCGAGCGGACCCAAAAATCAACTTATTTCAAGCAAAAGGGTAATTATTTATGTAGTTAATTTCAACTTTAGAGGCTGTAATTCCAGCCCAACATTTTACTTTTGCAACTCTCTAAAAAGCAGTAAATCTCAAACTTAACACCCAGTCTGAAATGGGCATTTTGTACGGACATCACGTGAGGATCGTGATGGCCCACGGTTGAATGTTTGATTAGTCCGGCTGTCATACAGTAGTTAACGTCTCCCTTTACAGAGTCGATCCCAGTGAGCTACTTAAAAGGCACCCTATGATTAATTTTTTTCAGTGAATAAATACACTGTAATAAAATACAGACCAAGATGCTAATGGGTTAATTATATTGAATGACAGATATAAAAATCATCAGTTAAAAAAAAATTGCTCAGCCATTCGGAAGAACATAAATTGCAATTGGTCTCAAATTAAAGCTGATGGTCAAGTGCTATACACACTACCAAAGCTTATATCATCATAGCTCCTTGATTGTTTATTTAAGCACAGTTTTTGTAACTGATGCATTTTTTTATGCACACCCTGTGTAACAGCTATAAAGTGCTTTTGGGCAGCCAGGGGAGAGTAGGATTCTCAAAGGGAAGAAAATGGCGTATATCGCATTTTGGAAATACACTCTTCATATGTTCATACACCACACAACAAACATTTCATATTACAGCTTTAGCTAGAAAAATATTCTCACTAATAGGAAATTAGATCTTCATCATTCAATCCTAACTATGAGGTGTTTTACGTGAAAAATAGGGAGGGGGACTTCCACAAATGACTTCTTTTATCAAGTGATACTAACTTTTCTTTCATTTTGTTTTTAAGTTGTGCACCATGTTACACAATTGTTAAAAACCCGATTAAAAACTCTTTTCTTTTTACATTCTTGCAATGGTTGACATGTACATAGAACTCTCTGAGAAGTTGCAGTTGTATAAAAGAGAAGAGATATAAGCCACAGAAAAATCACTATCTGATAATGCTTGTCCAGTAACTTTACAGAAAACATTGTTGCTGACCAAGATTTGGTCAGTGACGGATGACATAGTTTGGTTTAATTAGCATTTTAAAGAGATTTTACACTTCAGATCAAACGTTTGTTTGAAAGTGATATTTATGGGAGTATGCACTCTGTATGCCTAACAGCAACAGTGACACCTTCCCTTGAATATGGCCACATTGGTCATTTTGTCAGGCAACACAACCTACATAATGACACACTAGCAGGGCAAATTCATCAAGGCAACAGAAAGGGACACAGGGGGAAAAAGTGGCCTGAGTGAATCAAAGAGGACCAAGCTGAAAGATTGATTCAAACAGGAAAGAGGTACAAGCATATAAGGGCAGCCAGCTTCCAGACTGGACAAAGTGCTGGGTGGAAAGGTACATAGTTTACGATGGAAAAAATATCATGTTTTTACTGTTTACATGCCAACTTAGTTGGCAGGAAAATGAACGAACATAGATATTGACTAGATGCGTATTGTGATTTGCAATGTTTCAAAGTCACGACAAGTAATCCACAGGACCAAGACAATTAATCCACAGGAAAAAAACAACTTTACATGAGGGCATTCAAAAGTAGAGGCCAACAAGCACTGTGTTATTCAGATAAGTTGTCACCATGGGAATTACACATTTTTCTTGAGAGATTTTTCTTTTAAGAATGATTAAAAAGTATGGCACAGTCTTACCTAGCAACTGCAATTGGGACAAGTTCGTGTTTCCATGACTCCTGGTCTCCATTCTGTGCATCATCAGTGACAGGAGATGCTAATGAGACGAGAGAAGCTGGTGCTATCCTTGAGGGCTGGATGACTCCTGACTCCTTGGCTATGGAGATGCTCCTCACAGAGTACAGTCAATCATAACTGCTCCTCCAGTGAAGGTAAACGAAGAAGGTCTATTGTCCCTGGGCCCAGCACAGGAGTAAGATGCCATGGGTATAGAAGACCCGTAGGCTTGCTAAAGTGGGGACACATTGCTATGGGTGCCGAGTCCTTGGGTATAGGTGACCCATCGGACTGTCCAGTGAGGATGGGCTAAAACATGTCACCACCAGGATGTCGATATCTTAGAGGTGGCTCAGCTATAGGAACCAGTGTCAGCTTGCTGTAAATAGATCCTTGCTGGTGCCAGGTTGGGCAGTTTATCACTATCCCATATTTGCCAAGGGATCTTTATTCACCGAGTCCCGTAGGTGATGTCTTGCACTTCACCACATTCGCAGCAGATTCTCCAAGTCTGCACTTCAGGTCCTGCTTGTCCTTGTGGGATTGTAAAAGGCTGTGAATACTGATTAGTGTGCCCTTGTAAAATAATATAGCAAACCACCAAACAACTGGCCAGTGGTAAGGTGGTCTTCCAACTGACATTCAATTTGGCGTTTGGCACTATGCTGAAGTTTCATTGGAGTCAACATTGATTTGAATTTGTTGACTCTCAAGCAATTTGATCGTCAGAGAAAGCAAATCCCAACTTAAGTGTCCTACATGTATATATTAAGACCTGTTCTGTATACCAATACTCTAATATAGTAAAATGCCATTTTTAATATATTTTCAAAGAGTATGGTGGCATATTGATCTCATCTAATCAATGCTCGCAGTAACGTTAATCCTTCATCATTACCTTCAGTATTATTCCCATGCAATATTCACATGCAACTAAACTTTCAAAGTTAAGCTGATGAGTATAAAGTATTGACTCGGACATATTCAAGTTGACTATGAAAGGACAATAAATATTACCATATTATGCTATGAATTATCAATAACATATATGCATACGAGTAATAACTTGAGTACTATATTATTCAAACATTTCCAGAGTTTTCTAATTTAAAAGAATAATTTCACATTTTACTGGTATTTTCAATGGTTTTTGATAGTCGGTAATTGAAGAATGTAAAATATTTATGGTTAGAAAGTTGGCACATGATCCATATGTGAGAAGAATTAGATTACCATTTTTATTTGTCAAGGTAGGTCTATATCGTGTTTAAATGAAATAATCAGAGAACAGTTTCCAAATTACATTTTGATGAAACCCTGAGGCACACAGAGTATGGTGGCATTAATGTTAAATCTATTTTTGCAGTAACATTACCCCCCCCCCTTCATTGCCAAAGGAATTATTCCAACGAAATTTTTACATCCATTTTTTTTATTTGCAAAGTTAAGCTGGTGAGTATACAGTATACATGTAGATTCCGACATATTAGAGTTGACAACTATAAAGCATGTGAAGTGCTGCTATGAAGCGCGTCACCTTTTCAGTTTGGTAGCGCACGATCATTGAGGGCGTACTTGTGGGAAAAAGAGGCGTTGCGCATTAGTCTGTTGCTAGCCAGGGAACAGAGTACTGCATAGACTCAAATCGGGGTAATAGCACACCAGGCCCGTCATTTTTAATCCTTGTTCTGTTCTTTCAGTATATTTTACTTTTTTAAGAATGTGGGGATTTTGTGATGTGAACATGTTTTTTTTTCTTGTTTTGTTTTGTATTATAGTGCAATATTGTGGCACATGTATCTTCTGTGCATAATTCTTATAATTTACTATTTCACTGTATTGATGTCCTTTATATTATTATATTGTTATTGTAACATGTGTGTGTCACTATTTATAGCTATAGCTTCCTATGGTTGTGAGTCCAAGGGCAGACTAGCGTAGAGTGGATGCCTTTGAGATCTGGGCATACAGACGCGTTTTCCGAGTGTCGTGGATGGAGAGGAGGACCAACCGCTGGGTATTGGATACCACAGGGAGTGAGTTGATGCTGAGACAACAGATGGCTGTGCGGAAGATGCATTTCTTTGGCCACGTCATGCGCCGCGAAGGAATCGACAAAGAAATAATCCAGGGATTGGTCTATGGGAAGAGACGTCATCCAACAACATCATGGAACCAACGACATAAAGCAGTGGACTAGACAGGGACTTGCAGCAGCATCAAGATCAGCAGTGGATCAAGATTGTTGGCGTAGACCAGTAATGGCCACTGAGCGCAAATTGCGCCATCGGACTGAAGAGAGAGGGAGGTACTTGACCGTGATTCATTCATGTGGTATCCCCCATTCAACATGTGGTATCCCCCCTTCGGCCACTACGTTCACTGTTTAACCAAGAAGAATCGTGATTTCATATGGGACGAGTAGTGTGACAGCTCTTTCAACACCCTCAAGACAGGATTGCAGGAGGCCACTATCCTGGGTTACTCTCAACTGGAGGGCCAATACATACTCAATCTGATGCCAGCAGGGATGGGATCAGTCAGTTCTCTCGCAAATTTAGGAAGGGAAAGAAAGAGTTATCACCTATGCAAGTCTGGCATTGTCCGAACCAGGTGCCTACCTATGTTGCCCAATACCTACATGTTCCACAACCCTAACCCTGGAAGCATCTGCATGTAACCCTAAGCATCTAACCCTAAGCATCTAATCCTAAGCATCTAACCCTGAGCATCTAACCCTAAGCATCTAACCCTAAGCATCTAACCCTAACCTAAACCTAACCATCTAACCCTAAGCATCTAACCCTAAGCATCTAACCCTAACCTAAACCCTAACCATCTAACCCTAACCATCTAAACCTAACCCTTACCCTAAGCCTAACCCTGAGTATTTTGGGGGACATATATAGGTATTGGGGAACAGGTATTGGGGAACATCGGGTAGACCCAGTCCAAACCCAAACCTAATTACTGTGTAACAAGGCGTAAATTGCTAGCTGCTGTCCAGCTTCCTCAAGCATCGAACGCAACACCTCTAGGGCCGAGTCACCAGTAGAAGAAGCCATGCAGGCGGGATCTCTACATGCAGAGCCAATCAAAACATGAAGAGCCAATCAAAACAAGTGAGGCCCAACTAAAGAACGACACCATAACGTGGGTTCTGAAGGAGAAAAATGAAGCAGTCGACCATACCAGAGTGCCGTATCAATAAATGGTCCAGCATCAAAAACTTACTGGTCCAACTGGGACCAGTTGGAGTGAACTTGTGCCAGACATCGATCTTGAGGAGACATTGAGCTGGACTGCTACCAAGATGACAAAAACCTTCATCGTCACCAAGTTTCAGCCAGCATAGCAACCAAGATCAGAAAAGGATGTGGATGTTTGACATCATCTTCAATGCCAAGCTTAAGAAGAAATGAACCATTAGGTCCCAAATTATTCTTTCTGAGTACTGCTCCCATTAGAGACGTCCCATAATTTAAAAGTGTTATTAAAGTGCTTTTAAAATATTCTAAAATCATTCTTAACTTGTTTGGAAAAGGTTCTTAAATGGTTCTTAAATTGTTATGAAAATGTTCTTTAAAGTACTCTCTTAATTAAAACAAATTAAACTGTAAGACATCTCCAGTACCACAGTTAACAAGAGGTAACTTTTCATGTTGGCAAAATTGTTATTTTTTATTAATGTATTTTGTGAGTTATTGTGTATAAGCTTTCAGGTCGGGACACCCTGGCTTAATTAAAGAGGGCCCATTGTAATGCAAATCATACATCGCTACGAGTGTTGCTATGAAGCACGTCACGTGAACAGTTGCATAGTGCGCTTTCATTGAGGGCATACTTGCATGAAGAGGCGCAGCACATCAGTCTGTTGCTAGCCAAGGCACGGAGCACACGAACAGTTTACCCGATGGTAAGTCTACACTACACTACGCTATGCTACTGTCAGAATTCCCCTTAGATTTGAAGTGTTTTATATATTTCCAAATGTGCTTGTAGACTTCTTCATGTTTATTCATTAACTTCTGACTCTTATTTACACAGGGCCATGGATTTCTTTGCCAACATGTAAATAACCTACTATTTTGTTTAGCAATACAGGACTGACAGGAGCAGTAGAATTCTCTTCCTTTGTGTTACCCATACCAATAGCATGTAATGCCTTTTGTGTTTAATGGAATAAGCTTATCCAATTCTTCCTCAATCTTTGTGTTTGAATTCCTTGAGGTTGTAATGAATGAAGCGGAATGTTAGGTATCAGGGTTGGTTTGCAGTGATTGCTGGTATAAGAGAGATTTTTGGGTGTGCCACAGCAGAGCACATTTGATTTTTGATAGACATGGATGTCATGCTTTGATCCTCTGAGCCGCGCGCTTTCTTACAAGCCGGTATAGCTGCCGCATTTGCTGCAACTTGCAGAAGCAGATATTACAGACTGCTTAAGGGCAAATAGTGGTGTGGAGCTGAGACCAAGAGCGGCTGGATCAGCGAATCCAAGATCGTGAATGACAAGGAAACCATGGCCCTTGGCCCTTGTAGCCTGTAGCCTGAGGTGCAAATTTGAGGTAGATGGTTGGTGAGCCGGGATGCTCAAGACGTGGATTAATGCAGTAGCAACCGTCGAGTTTGAGGTAGAGTCGCAGAGACGACAGAGGACACCGGAAGGGCTGTCATCTCTAGTGTAACACCACTGAGAGGCTGAAATCAGCAGCAGAACACCAAAGTTTTAAAATACGGTGAACTGTATTATTTCTTATTATTTGCAATAACATTTAATTGTTATTGAAATCTATTTAGATAGATTTCTTTGATCATCTTGATTTACAAGACATGTTTTTTTGTGATTTATAAATTGAAGAGGTATTTTGTTTTTGGCAAATTTGACTGGAAATTGAATTTGGAAGTAGTAGTTAACTGGTCATTGTTGTTTTTTAATAGATCCTTTGGAAAACATCCAAAGTTAGTATACCGGTACATTGCTTTTTTTTATGACTTAGTGGACAAACGTAGAAGTGGTTTTGAAAGTATCCACACCTAGCGTTCTTGTTTGAGTTTAATTTGTTCAGAAAGTAAAAACAGATATTCCTTTAATTACTATTTTTTTGGTTCAGTTGTGTTTCAAGTTAAGAGTTTAAAACTGAGAAGAAAGAATACTTATAGTTTTTTTTGTGAGATATTTTTGTTGTTTTCCGCATTAATCATCCATTTTATGACTTAAGAGAAATTTATAATCCTTTTTATGACTTAAGGAGAAATATTGTAAATACTGCAAGAAGAAGTGGACTTATAAATTAAATTGTAAATAATAATTGTGTAAATAGAACTGATCTTGTCCATTGTTGTGATTATTTGGTGTTTGCAATCTAATCATTTTATCTTTCCAGCCACAGTCCCTAAAACAAAAGGGTAACTGTGACAGCTACGAGTCATACGCTGCACTGTGTACAGCTGGAGGTCCAGACTGCACCGCCATATCAGTGTGACCAGCCGACATGCTTATTGGTTGGGCCTGTGACTCACATTTTCATTATTTAATGCGTGGCTTGGATGCCGACATGCTTATTGGTTGGGCCTGTGACTACACATTTTCATTATTTAATGCGTGGCTTGGATGCGCTGCATAGCGAGCACTGTATTGACTCAAACTGGGGTAGAAGCACATACTGTGGAGGCATGCAATCAAAGCGTGAGTCCATTTCCTACCCAGGCTGCTAAAGATTTCACCTATCGTTTTTTTAGCGTTCGTTATTAATAAATGTGTTGAATCTAGTAACTGCTGTCACTGTCTCTTTACTGCATTGTCCACTGACTCATTCAGTTTTCTTGCCTATAGATGGGGATATGTTTTCTCTAAACGGTGAGGATTACTGGTGACCAACTTAAAAATACTAGTTTCCTAATTCATGTAACTGGAGGAACATAGGGAGCAAATTGCTAGTTCAGGAATATTTTTCAAGCAAAATAATTAATTGAAATAAATCATATTACAGCCTAACATTGTACTGAATCATTTCTAAAAAGTCAAACAAACCCTTTTGAAATACTGTGTGCCTCAGTGTTTTATCAAAAGATATTTGAACCTTTTTTTCTAATGATAATGATTATTCAAATGCTTATGTATGTTTACTGTTTTCAGGCATGCAACTGGCATTTTAGGGGGAAAAAAGGAAACT
Source organism: Patiria miniata (assembly GCF_015706575.1). Lineage (NCBI taxonomy): Eukaryota > Metazoa > Echinodermata > Asteroidea > Valvatida > Asterinidae > Patiria > Patiria miniata. Next base: position 24,993,316 of record NW_024037073.1, on the reverse strand, counting down.
CCAAAACCACACAAGACTTTGTATGGTATTTTCAATTTGTAATAGCATTCACGAAAAGTTAAAAACAAGGAAATCAGCAGATCCGAGGAAAAGTTGCATGCCTGAATTTTGACTTTAGTTTAATTTGGTTTTCTTGATTTTGAATACCAAAATAAAATGTAAGACAAAGTAAAGTAATAAACTGCTGACACTTATTTAAATTCGGTCATTACTGTTAAGTAGCCTTCAACACTAACTTTTGTGTGATCGGTCACAGACAGTCAAAATTTCAATTCTTTTCCCCTGCCATGCCTTTTACACAGGCTAGTCACCAACAGTCAGATCTTGTTTAAAGGCACTGTGACAGTCCATTCCATCAACAGACAAAAGCAGGAGATTCAAAGGTGTTCAAGTTTTTTGTAAAAAACTGATGGAAATACCAAAAAAATATTTAAATCAGAAATCATGATTTGGTTTTGACATTTATGCCCTCGCACTTACTACGTGGACAAGCCCAAAGCTTAGACTTGAGTAGGCCTACTTGAGGCAACACTCACACTCAATTAATAAGCTAGTGAAAACACCATAATTCTTGTTACATGTAGATGGGTTTGCCTTCTCTGACCCCAAATTCTTTAAAAGATCAAGAAATGTCAAATGACACCAACAAATTGCCTATCAAAAAGAATCAACAATAAAAAGTAACACAAATTTGAAGTTATAACAAAAAAGGATTGAAAACGTTGAATGTATTTAAAAAGTAGAAGTAATTTTTTATCAAGTATCAAAGATTTAACAAGTGTTGCCATGCTGAGTCACAAAGTCAGTGGTTAGGATAAGGGTAGGGGTGTTTTGGGGGAGGGGGGTTTCATAGTCTTGTTTTTGTTTTTTTATTTTGTTTCAAACAATTTCTAATTCAAGGGCTCTGGTGAACATGTTTTTCAAAGGAAGTGACAAAATTAAGTGGTTACTCACCATATGCATGCAAGTACATTACTTGTGTGGTCGTCCACATAAAAGACAACTGGTGCCAATGGTTTGGCTTTGCATGGTTTACCTAATAAGGGTGATGACCTGCTTGCAACAGCAGCAATACTAGCATCCAGTACAATTAATTGAAATAAAACAACGTAAAGGGCTGTGGCTTTCAGTGTGAACTTTTACCCAATTTTCTGTATGACTAAACAAATTAGCAAGGGATTACTTTGAATTAATCTTAACCTAAAAAAACCTAATGAACTAGACCTTCAATCCAGCCATTGACTTGAAGTTGAAGGCAACTAACTGAGGTTAGAACTAGAATTGTGTGTCTAGAATGGGAGTGTACATGCCTGGCAAGGAGGGTTGATGCATGGCAGCTTTGATTGGAATAACATTTTGCACGTAGGACAGTATCGGTAAAGAAGGGATGTAATTATGGCAAGTGATGGCAATAGGCCTAGAGACATTAGACAACATGGCAAGAATTATCACTTTAGGCAAGAATTAATTGGCACTTTAGGCGAGAATTGGCACTTGAGGCAAGAGTTAGCACTTTAGGCGAGAGATGGCACTTTAGGCGAGAGATGGCACTTGAGGCAAGAGATGGCACTTCAGGCTAGAGATGGCACTTTAGGCAAGAGATGGCACTTTAGACAAGGATTGGCACTTTAGGCAAGAATTAATTGGCACTTTAGGCAAGAATTAATTGGCACTTTTGGCAAGAAATAGTTGGCACTTTAGGTAAGAATTAAGTGGCACTTTAGGCAAATATTGGCACTTTAGGCAAGAAAGTGGCAGGCAAGACAGGACAATTAACATAAGGCAAGAAAGGGCAATTTTTGTTCACTATAGAATGTCAAGTGAGTACATGTACATGAATGTTACTTACAGAGCTGAGTTTTGAGGACAGACACCCACAGACAAGCTAAAAGGGGAACTAGATGTTAACTATTGGTGGAGTGAGTATTGGAGGCCTGTGGAATATTGAGATGCTAGCACAGCAAAGGACTCCAGATATCACTGATGATGGAACTGATGTCCTGCAGAAAAATCCTGTGCCAGACATCCAAGGCCTTTCAGACTCGGCAAGGATTGTGGCACTCAATACTTATGACGAGGTGCTACCGATCGGTAAAATGCTGAATTATCAAAAATTTCCTGCAATCTCCCCAAAGAACCATGCGCCTTGTGTTCATGGAGTCCAGCGCTAAGATCCTCACCGATGTACCCAATGCAGACCTTTCTGTATTCACAGGTGTTACATCAGGTTAGGTCTCAGAGTCTTACTCATCCTTGTAGGCTATTGCAGATCATGTTAGGCATGGAAAACCTAGATGCCAGTGTCATTCAGGAAGGACTAAATGCAATAAGAGCTGCCTATGAAGGGAAGTGTAATGGACCAGATGAACCTGATGGGTAGACTTTGAGTATACGAAACACTTTAGTCAGTGAAAGACTTCGGATCAAGTGTCTCAACTTGATGTACCCCAAATCGGTCGTGTTGGATTGTTGCCTTGACATAGCAAAGTTGTCGCAGCAAAGGATCGTGGTCAATGATGAAGGATTGCCAGACAAGGGTGCCAATGACTGATGAATAGATCCCAGGGCACTGGACAGATTGATTGTGGAGATGCCTATCAATGTGTGGCTCTCTGATAGACAAAAGGGCTGAGAATACTGCCAGACTGCCTGGAGGCCTCAATATCCAGGAAGAAGATTCGATCCAAGGTGAGCCAGATGCTGCTGTGTGTGAACCAGCTGAAGTGTCTCAGGAACTGCTGGAGGTACTGTGCTGTGTGATAAAATGATGAAAGTGTCATCCACAAACTGAAGATAACTGTTGCTCTCAAATCCACGAAAGCTGTACAGAACTATATGATGATATTGGCCGGAACTGGAGATGGGGTTAATCCTGTGGAAGTTCCAGCTGACTGCTTGAAGAATTGACCTGTCCACTGGATGAAGGACGGCAGGATGTAGATGGGTAGGAGATCACAAACCTAATCCAGAGAGAGGGTTTCACACTCACACAGCTTGTCTTCATGAAGGTTTCCTGACCGAGACCTTGAGACATGCCTCACCCATGGGATTGGTGATGAATACCTGGAGTCTCCACTGAAGCTGCACATGGCTTTGTTGGGATCACAAGTAAAGGTTTTCGCAGCAGCAGCAGCAGCAGCAGCAGCAGCAGCAGCAGCAGCGCAGCGCAGCGCAGCGCAGTGCAGCGCAGTGCAGCAGCAGCAGCATGATGATGATGGTGATGGTGGTGGTGAGGGTGAGGGGGGTGGTGGCGGCCGCCAGTGGGGGTGATGGGGATGGTGAGGGTGATGATCCCAATGACACCATGAGCGCAACCTCACAGTGTTCCCAACGACACCATGGTCAACCCCGATGAAGGCTACCAGATATTCACTGCCATCCCCACAGGCTACTCATGCCTCGGTGCCAAGGGGGACTCCGACTTGACTACGCCCTGCAGAAATATGAAGCCCCACACTCCAAACCAGGTTCATGATCTGCGACCCACCTACATCCTGCTGTCTTTCTTCCAATGAACAGCCAGTTGTCCAAGCAGCCTTCTGGAACTTCCACAGGATCAACTCTATCCCCAGTTTTAGTCAATGCCTTCATATAGGAGTACTGCCTTCGTAGATCTGAGACCAAGAGTTTGTCTTCAGTACATGGATGAGACTCTCATCACTTCATCATACAGCATGGGACCTCCAGCAGGTCCTGAAAGACTTCAACTGGATTTACAGCAGCATCTGGCGCAGTGAGGATCAGGCGCCTTGAATCTCATCCCCGGATGCTAAGGTCTGAAAACAGTCTGACAACACCCTCGACCCCTGAGTCTATTAGAGATGACCGACAGACACTGACTGGCAACATCGACAACCAATCCTTCCTGCACCCGGAAATCCAAACACCAGTCAAAGAGCAACCTTGTCCGGGAAGCCTGCATCAGCAACCACAATCCTGGCCGGCAACAACTTTACCATATCAAGACAGCACTACAACACAACAGATTCAAGGCTCATCCAGTCAAGACGCAAGATCCAAAGTCTTTCACCTACCAAAGGGTCCCCTACACCCAAGGTCGAACCCACTAGGCTCACCCCGCCTATTACACAGCCAAACACAGGCAGTTCTCATCACATCCAGTACTTCCTAAATGACAAAGGTATCCGGGCTTTCCACACCCACAAGATCCACAATAGCCCACAGGACAAGCAAGCCTCCAAGACCGAACCTGATGCATCCCCTGCAAATGCAGAAGGTGTACACTGGGTACACCAGCAAGAGAACTCAACACCAGACAGCACAAACACAGAGCACATGGCAGATGGGGAGAATTACAGGAAATCAGTGAACACCCAGCACTCACCAAAAGGGACACCATCATCATGAGTATCAAGCAGCTACATCCATGCTCTGTCCGTCTAGCAATGAAGGTCAGCAAACAGACGATAGCTCTGCAAAACTTCAGCATCACCATCAGAGACATCTGTTACCCTCTACATGTACGTAGTAGCTCAAACATCCACAGACCTCCAATTGCCTTCCTCCTCCAATTTCTTAGACCTCCTCCTCCAATGTCTTCTAAGGATGTGACGTTTCATTTTGTAAATGTTTAGCAAACATTTAAAGAACCATCTCAATGTTGAGCCCTTTCACAAAGACTGACGACTGCCCATTGTGCAGACCAACATGATCGACACAACAAATAATAAATGAGTAACATAATAAAAAGAGGGCTGTCATTGAAAACAATAAAAAGATGAGCACATAGCCTGAAAGTAATCTAGTACTGCAGTTCTCCTTAGCTTTTAGCAAATTGAATAGGTTTGGATTATTTTTGTTATGCATGCTCAACTCAAAGGAAGATAGCGGAAAATAGGTTCCTGTTTTTAAAATTTGAGTTTTGTTAAAACTTTTGGAAAAATACGATTTAGAATTTTGTTTATTATTTTAAATGTTTAAATGTGTAAATGTCACATCCATAATTTCCTCACTCCACCAATACATAGTTCCCCTTTTGCCTGTGGATTTCAGTTTAATGTTTACACTCAGCCTGCAGAGGACAAAAATACTTTTTGATATCAGATTTTATATATTTATTGAATTTGTTAAAAGCACAAGTAAATTAATATGCACAGTTTAAGTAGCGAAATTAAATTTATGATATACATCTTTTTTCAAAGTGGATTTTTGTTAATTTTCACCTACTGCTTCTAATTATTTCAGCTTCTTTTCAAAAAATTAAATGTACCCACTGACACCCTATAGTGAACATAGTTAAACAGTACAACTGCCAATGCATCAACCTTACGCTAGAATCATTCGTGGGTTTATCTCTATCCTAAATGCTGGAGATAGTTTATCATGAATTTCTTCCCGCATGTACACTCCCAGCAAGTTTTTATTAAAAAGGGGCCTATGAGTCATTCTTCAGTATCAAGTGTCTACTTTCATGTCCCGACACTTTAAGGCACTATAATTAAAAAAAAATAGAATGAAAATAAGATTTTTGAGCAGTGAAATTAACACGACTCCTATTATGTGCAGTGTTAAAAACTCTTTAACATAATGGACAAGATGCTCATTCTTTACAATACTCCCTCAAAACCCCCTCAAAATGCATGTCCCCGTGTATTTCTCAATATGTACCTACTGCCATAATTTGTAAAGTAAACAACTTGAAAAGGTAATTATACCTCCAAAAGCCAAGTAATATAATAATTGTCATTTCCGTCACAAAAGGTGTGACGGATATGACTTTTGCATTCTTTTCACAATCAATATTTCTTTGGGTCCTATTGAAAATAAAGGAACCCAGCATTAATTATTTCCTGTAGAAAACTACTTCACATCACCACTCCAATACAATAGAGACTAAAATAACAGAGAGAGAGATATGTTGCAAGGATGAATGAAGTCCCTGAAAGCCATCAGCCCTGTTTTTGGTACATAATAATTGTCAATTATCAGATTGATCTTCGATCAGGCCAATTAAATATGTTGAACACTTCAAGTTATTCAACATGGGAAAATGCACATGACGAACGTGAGAAACCACTAGCTTAATTGTCACTTCCTTAACATGCTCAAAATCCAAAATGTTTAAATAGGATTATGTGAAAATCTTAGATTTACGGTTTATGGAAAAGGTCCGTTGATGCGATTGCAAACCCCGCGCTTTGTGAATGCACATTGCCATGATCGCAACCTTGGTAATACGATTCTTTCCCTGTTAAATACTCACGACCAGGCCATGAACGTCTTGCAGTTTTTCAGGGGTTAATAAAATCGAGTTGACGGCGGACACACTGAACCAAGTACCTCACAGTCACAAATTAGCAGAGATAAAACCATGAAAACATCCGGAGAAAGTGACCCAACATGGCGACGACACTTGCGAGACGGGCTTGAGTACAGGGTCTTTTCATTGTGACATGTGCATGCAGCACTGACATGACAACAAACCGCCACGTGTGAATTGTAATCATTCATTTTGCACCTGTCAGTGTCACAGAACAACACCACCTGTATGCGCCCTCACGTGGGCAATACGTCATACCTTGGGAATTTTCGTAAACATTGGTTTCCTTTGAAAGATTTAGCTTTGACTTCCAGCGATGTTATTTTGTCACTTTCGGGATATACTGGTATCGGTCTTTGTTTTGCTTTGAACATTTCTTGTTGTTGACAGCCCAAATGTTATGACATGCCTGTATCGGACATGTAATTAGTTGTGGAAATGATTACGACACCGAGTCCGAAGCTAGTCCGAAATTTCAAAAACGCCACTCTCAAAGATTTGTTTAGAGGGCGCTGTTAAAGTTACCGGTAGAAACTTTTTAACATGGACTTGGTGGCAGGATTACCCCCAGAGAGATTGACCCCTCATGATACCAAAAATGCTACCTCAAAATGAAAAAAAGTAGAACATAGTTCCCTAAGAACGGTGTAAAGATTATGTATGTTTGTTTTTGTGTTTACGTATATGTATTATATCCTGGGCAAATAGCAGAGCTGCAGCTCAGTCCATTATTTGTTTGCCAAATTGTGGTAAACGCAAGAAATGTGGCCTACAGAACCGAAATGGGCCGAGTCATTTGAGGGTACTCACCCTCAGGTGCAGTTCCACCAATGGGGGGGGGGGGGGGGGGGGGGGGGACAGGGAGCACCCAAATTTTTGTTGAGACCACCCCCCCCCCCATTAAAAAAAAAAGAAATTCCCTACAAAAGACGGTAGCAAATGTTAGAATTAAGGTGATGTCACATTCGAACGGTCTCTCCCTCCCCCCTTCCCCCTCAACAAAATAGTTGTGAGCAGGGGCCATGAATTGTACACCAGGCGCGGATCCAGAGGTGGGTGTCAACCCCCCCCCCCCCCAGCTCTGTCAAAAAAACAAAAAAAATTATCATACAAATTCCTAAAAAATTATACTGGTATATGTCCGCCTGTTCAAATTACGGTACACCAGTCTGTAATCTAGTGTTACTAATCATCGAATTTGAACAGCGCCCCCTATTGAAATATGGAACCAGCCCCCACCCCCACCCCAGTTTTTGATTTTACGGAGGCCAAGTGTTTACATTTTCTGATTTTTTCGCTGATGAACCCCCTCCCCTGTGAAAATTCCTGGATCCGCCCCTGTACACTATTAGGTAATGTAGTGTGCACGATTGTAGGATTTTATCGGCACTCCCCTGGGCACTCCCCATTGAATATATGTACAAGAAAAGGAAGATACTTAAATTTTTTAAGATATTTTAAATTTGGGTTTGAGTATTTTTCTTGAGTACTTTCCATTAGCCATGATATCTACTTGGAAACATTGGGATTCTGTAACCAAGAAATTAAGCGTGACACAATGAAATAAGCCAGAGGAAAAATGGTCAATCTTTCACACAGAATAATTTGACTCAAACAAGTAAATTGGCTCAGATCTACATGTACATGTATTTAATATAAAATTTGCCATTGAAAATACAATTTTATTAAAAGTTCAAAAGAGTTCATTTCTAACATCACGTTGCCAGAAAACTAGAACATTTATAGAATAGAAAGTCTGATTCATTTTAAACACCGCATCCACTTTAATAATTTGCCATGGAAATATAGTTTTTTGAAATATGAAAGAAGTGACTGTTAATTTTTAAACCAAGTCACAAAAATCCAAAATGTACAGCACAGTTTAATAACTATATGGTGTACATGTATTATAAATGACAAACACAACTACATGTACATTAAAGTAGGTGAATCATATCCACATCATCTACGTTCATACCAACATCCATGACAGAAAACCTTATCGTATTTGCATAAATAATCTCAACAAGGCAAATTTGCACTTCACTGTAACACACATTGTTTTGATGTTCCAATGTATTTCACTCTCGAAGGTTATACGAAATGACAAAAACACTTCTAAATTGTATATAAATTCTTTGGAAGATTTGGCAACTTAAAACAAAGGGAATACAAATTCATCTTGATGTTTTATAATTACACATTGCACTCAGATGAATACATGCCTTTCATGATTGCATGTGCTGTCCAAATCTGGTCTCAGATTATCATGATCATGACTAATCCTACACATGCAAGAGTCATTTGACCAACTATTAAAAATGTTCACATTTGATGTTTCCCGTTTACCATCAGAAGCAATGAAATACACTTCTTGTATAATCCTAATGACTGCAACTTTCTTAAAAGGTACATATGATTATTTGCTTCTTGTGCCTTTACTTTCATTTGAAGCAACAAAATTGCTAAAAGTCTGAAGCAGGGTGCATGACAACAAACCTGTTGAAGGCTGATTGGATAGTATACGTTTTAAGAAAACCGAGAAAATACATTCACTTTTTTGGGGTGTCTTGTAACTGGATTCCATTGCTAATGCATAATGTGCCGTGGACACCCTCTTTCAACACCACCTCAGTTTTCATCCACACGAAACAATTTCAGCTGGAATATTTTCAAAGGGTATTTGGTACCACTCCTATCTTGACTTTGAGCAGAGTTTTGTCATTAAATCAATGCTTCTCCAGGTCATTGCAAATGATGCACATGGCTTTGAGTTAACAGTGTTTCAATTTTATCTGTGAATGTACATTGGTCCAGTGAAAAATACTTTCAGGTACTGTTGTCCACAAGATTTTCACACAAAATTTGAGCCCTGCTAACGAACTCATTGCACAGAGTAAGATGTGACAATAGCTTGTAGATTGACAACTAGTCTCTGTGGTTGAAGTAAAATATATAAAAAACATGTTTACATAATAAAATATGTATATTGCATTATTAATTTAGAGCACAAAATTGCATCATGACAAGTTCCAATTTAAGAGTACCGATTTCAACAATGAATTAATCATTATTTTTTAAAAAATATAACACTGTCTTTATTTTGTTACAATTGTTATATTATAATAATGCAATATATTTCATAATGCACTAATCGTCGGTTTCCCTTTTTGGTTTATTGGAACATTTGTTTGTTTATTTTAACAATCCTTTGTACTGATCCAGTGTAACCGGCACAAATTTGGACACCATGTATTGGTTCAGTTGAGCTTGCCATTTGGGGTCGAGATGCATGTTGAGAAGATGCCTGGTGATAGATGTCTTGAGATCCTCTGAGGAAAAAAAAAGAAGAATATTCAAAATGAGACGAGCAAAATGGTGGTTAATCTAAACGCAGACTCAAAACGGCAGGTTCTTGCAGGCCGTTCAAAGTCTGATACTGGCAAGCGCGTAGATTGTCAGATCGACCTATGATGCAGGGTTCAACATTATTTAAATATCTACAAGCGTACTAAATATCAGAATCATGAGGCCCTTGTATGTCCTCATGTACACGTGTCAGGTCAGATCTTCTGTTTAAACGGTGGTCTGACTGTCTGAGGTACTGTCCTCTTCCACACAACAAATATCTTTACGCAAAGTATGTACATGTGTATCACTCATTTTATTCAGTATTCATAAGATGGATTTTGCGTCGGAGTGATGTAAATCAAATTAAGTTTTGCCCTTCACCGACGTATAAACGGTTGGTACCTCCCGAGTGAAAGTTGGAAAAAAATCACTCGGGTGGGACTCGAACCCAAGACCTCCTACTTTCTAGTGCAGATGTCTTACCACTCAACCACCGAGCTAAGGGAATCAGTTGGCTGGTTCGAATCTGATGTACATAGCAGTAGGTATAGTATAGCATTAACTATTCATAAGATGGAATTTTAAGTTGGGGTTATGTAAATCAAGTTAGGTTTTGCCCCTCGCCAACGTTTTTTTTCCAACTTTCACTCAGGAGGTAACACACTCATACAGTGTTTATACGTCAGTGTTTATACGTTGGTTATTTGATTAGAGTTTTATTCAGCATGCAGAGTCCTGTGGTCAAAAGGTTCCTGTGTTTGACTCATGCACGATGTTATGTTGAGTCAATCTTGACAGGGGACACGGTGCTGGTGTTCTTGGGCAAGATACATTACTACAATTGCCTCCATTGAGTACATGTGGGGGGGGGGTGCAGACCAGATAGGGCTGATCTCGAGCTTATAGCAGGAAAGTGTTCTCATGGCCTGATGAACAGGGGTAATAAGTGTGAGCAATCTGAGAGTGTTGTATAAGAGTGCTATATGAACACTGCACTATGATCATCAAATATCTTAACATCAGCACAAGGTGTTGGGCGACAATGCGTTCAAGAGTTCCACCTAAACCTTTTCTTAAGAGGGATTACTGGGCAGTGTTGTAGGACTCGAGTCTAGGACTCGGACTTGAGTTGGACTCTAGTCACATTGGAAAATGACTCGGACTTGACCATGACTCCTCGAACTCGATGACTCGCGACTCGAGTTACGTAATTTCATCAAAAGTAAAAACCTAACGTAGGGATGGGAAAGGATCATTGAGGAATACTGTTTGGATGATAAAACATAGAGGGAAGGGTTGGAGGAAGATTTTTTAGGGATGGGAATTAAAAGGAAAACACATTTTGGCTGTAAACAAAATGTACACACACTACTATATACACTGGGATTTACTTAAAAGACAGAATGGAGGATCAAAAAATAATTTAAAAAAAACTATTAGTTCGGTGAACAAGTGACTTGTGTCTCGGACTCGGACTCGAGGCTTGTGACTCGAGACTTGGACTCGGACTCGGACTCGACGTTGGTAACTCGACTACAACACTGGTACTTGGTCACAGAGTCCACTGTACCTACCAGGTAATTCTGAGTTGACCACCCCAGGGTAGACAGGCAAAGGCCCCCATGAGGTGACGACATGAAGCTTGTCCCTCAGCTCAGGATGGCCCTTCATCTGTAAGGCCAGGGTGTTGGAGTTGATGCCTGTACCGTCTGCCGTCTTATTAAGGATCATCTGGATGGACTTCAGATGGGAACCTGGGCAGGAAAAAAAAAATTATGAGATGTAAATTAGCCTTTTTTATATTTGATTTTTGTTTGCCCTTCGCTGACATATTTTGTAAACACTGTGCACTTAGTGTTGTCCGAAGGCTTAGGTGGGACTCAAACTAATGACCTCCTACACAAACAAAGTTGGGTTAAGCGCAAGCTCAGTGGTCGAGTGGTTAATGCGTCTGCACTAGGAAGCAGAAGGTTGGGGGTTTGTGTCCAAGCAGAAGTAAGCTTGTTGATTTTTTTCTTGCAAACCCTCGGACAAAACTCAATGTGTACAGTGTTTGTAAAATACTTCAGGGAAGGGCAACAAAAAAAATACATATATGAAAAAGAAGATCAATAATTATATGGATGAAATTGAATAAAGTTGATTCCTACTTTCTAATTCACAATTTCGAATTTCACAACTATTCACATAGAATTGAGATGCAGACCAATTGCAAAGGAGTCTTCACAGATGTTTGTGTTACCCGACTGGATAATTTTACCGAAGAAACTGGCCTTGTTCTCTCCTATCTTTTCGAGTCCTCGATGGGTAATCCCGAATCCGCTCAGTGAATGGACGTCATTGTAGGCCCAAACAGATCCACGTAGGTCCTCAAACACTTTATATCTATCAATGAAATATATTCAATACAATTATGATTAGCATTGAAATATTTACATAGAATCGGGGGGGGGGGGGGGGGATGTCAGGGGAAGAAAAGGGGTTGGGGATTATATTCCCCCCCCCAAACAAAAATGGACAAACACACTTTCCCCTTCCCAATTGTCACATTTGTGGAAGACAGCGTTCTAGTGAAGGTTTGCAGTTTGCAGTAACACCATGTAGGCATGCAGAGTCTCTTTTGGGAAGATGTGTGGTTCTGAAAAGAACCACACATCTTCCCAAAAGAGACTTCTACATGGTGGTACTGCAAAGTTTTACTAAACCATGCCACCACGTAATTAGACCAAGTAGTTAGCCCTTGCAAATTGTCTTGCAAAGATGTTCAATCAACAAAACTGAGAACACGACAACATCAACTTGATCGTAAGGCAAGGCAGAGACTGATTTCAAATAATATAATAATAATAACGTAAATTTATACTGCGCCATTATCCGCCATAAATGACACTCATGGCGCAAACAAACATTATATCAAATCAGAAATAACAAAACAATTAAATGTAACTAAACCAGAACATTCTGAGTGTTCTGAAACACATAGGTCTTTAGGGCAACTTTAAATTCAGAAAGCGATGAGATGTTGCGAATGGCGAGGGGTAGTTTGTTCCAAAGATGAGGACCTGCGTGAGAAAATGATCGATCACCCCAAGATTTGTGAGTGTGAGGGACAACCAGCAAAGAAGCATCAGAAGATCTCAATCGCCTGGATGGATTGTAAGGAGTTAATAGGTCTATGTTGTATTCAGGAGCTGAATCAAGAAGGCAATGAAAAACAAGCAGTAACAGTTTGTACTTAATCCGGTCAGCAATGACAACAACCCCAGAAAGTGAAGAAGAAACTCTGATCAGATGACAACCAACATTTGCCCAGGAAAGAAAAAAAAGGCAACTGATGAACAGAAATCAAATTGTGATTTGTGAATAAAAACTTCCATTTGACTTCATTCCTTCAAATTGAATATCAAACATAAGGGAAGTACAGAATTGTTGTATGGGTAAATAAATCAACATCCAGGGGAAGAACACAATTCATTTTGGGGAAAAAGACAACAAGGATTGATAGAAAAGAAAATCTCCTCTTTTATTTGCTGTTGTCTACATCTACATATACCTTTGTACAAAGTAATATTAGTGCTTAAAGATGTTTTGAGTAAATGTTACTGTCCGTCATCAGTAACATGACCAAATTGAAACCAACTACCAACTACCTGCTCCTCCGTCCAATCACATCCATATACTGTCATTATCCCCAAAGCCATTTTCAGGATGTATTCATCAAGTTTATTCCCACGTGAATGGTTGAACCAACTACAGGATGAGTCAAAAAGAAAGTGACCGAATTTGAAAAAAAATGTTAAAAATATTTGGCTGGTTCTATGTTAATAAAAAAAACACGGATAAGGCCAAAAAAAAAAAGTCTCCGGTTTCTGGTATGCGCGCGCGTCGCGGTAGCCATGCGCGTCGGCAAAATGAAAAAGTTTTTTTTTCAATACAAGATGATGTTTCAAAACCGCCAAACTCACTGGTTTGACTGGAATTCTGCTGCTGCACAATTTTAACGTGTTTTTAGAAGGGTTATGATCGAGAATAAGATTTATGTGGCCTCTCTGGACTCCCATATATTTGCACTAAGTTTAGTCGGGCACCATTTGCAGTCATCAGCCGACATTTGAAGCCAAAAAAAAAAAAAGCCGCGTCGCCGCACCACTTTTGGGGCAAGCTCCATACCAGAAACCAGAGACTTTTTTTTTTTGGCCTAAAGTACATCTTAGCAGACTTGTATGACTCGTGACTCGGACTTGAGTCCAACTCGAATCACTGGGACTCGAGTCACCTTGACTTACGACTCGGACTCGGGGCTACGGACTCGGACTTGGACTTGAACTGACTTGTGACTTGACGGAAATTACCGCACTGCACACGCGCACATATATAATTTGATCGTTTTCTTTACTGTGCAATACATGTACAGGGCGCTCGATGTGGTGCGTGCGTGGCAGTGGCCTGTTACCGATATATTGACTTATAGAAATCAATGCACTGAAACTTGTACCCCGCCATCAACACGCAATACTGCATTGGTGCAAGATTGATAGGGTAAGGTACCAGACTTTTCTTGTCAGACGTCCTGTCGTTCACACGTGTATTGCTGTCGCATCGCGATAACGCGATATGAATAGTCTGCTGATCTGCCCGTTTCGGTAACATATGTATGCAAGTTGCAACGTACGAAGATCATGATGGCATCCACTCCAAAAATTGTCCATTTTGGATATCTTAACTTCATGAGAATTGCCAATGGAAGATCAAGTGCAGAATGCAAGTTCTGCAGGAAGAAAATAGAGGAGAAAACCGGCACTACGTCCAACTTCAATCGCCACCTTTCACGTATATAGAAGTCTAAACAAAATATTTGAAATGCCTGAACTTTAAATGCAAAAGTTAGGCCAATACCAGTTTTGTCTGAATTGCCTTTATAACTGTTTTTGCAAATGAACTCCTCATTTCCAGAGAAAACTAGAGAAAAGCCGTGGGGGAAAATGAAAATTTACAGCACCTGAAATGCTTTTTCCATACTATATCAAAGGTGACTCTGAATCTCTGAATTCCCTAAAATGTACATTTTTTTTATACAAAGAGGTGACTCGTGACTTGGACTCAACCTTTGTGACTCTCTGACTCGGACTTGACCTGGAGGACTCGGGTCTCGGACTTAGACTCGAAAAATGTGACTCGGACTTCAACTCGATGTTTTGTGACTCGAATACAAGTCTGCATCTTATTGACTATTAACTGAGAAAATTTCACTTTAATTGCAAACTTTATTCCCAATTCATGTCTATTTCAATAAAACGATCACAAAACTTGGCTGTCCACCACTTATCAATTACCGTGCTGCGAACTGATAATACATCTCCCAATGAGGATAATGAAACATCAATTATTTTCCCACCTCTATGAATGAACGAGAACTTGCAAAGGAAAAGATACAAAAATCACCATCGATATTTCAAAGAAAAAAGAGAGTTAACTTGCTTCTCATATTCAAAACACACAACCTGATAGTAAAAATTCTCTTGATTTCAATTATTAAAATCTCATTTGTATTTGAATACTTGTGTGTAATCTGTAATTCTCACTTAGCTCATTTAGCTTTCAATATTATCGCATTCCTTGGACAGCTACACAAATGGGTTCTTTTTAGTAAAACATGCATAACTTTGGATGGCATGATCAAATTTAGTGATTGTTTTTTTTTAAGATGAGTGGAAAAACATGCTCTTTTAAGACATATTTCTTCGGTGTATCTTAGAATTTGATTGCTTAAGTGAAAAAAAATCTTGAGTGCGGGTCACTCTTTTTTTTAATCACCCTGTATAAACACAATGTGAACATGCATCTCTCATACACACTAAACTTAATTGTCTTCATTTTCTATCATCCTCTTTCTTTTTCTGTCTTTTCTTTTTGTACGGTAGCCCTCACATTGAGTGGCATTTATGCCTTGTAAAGGGCCGACTTGCATAAAAAAGAACAATTACATGTACACAATATGCATGTTTAATCTGGAGCCAATTATTAAAACTGAAACAAATTCAATGCTCAGTTTTCATGTCAGTGCAAGTAGTGAAACTGACTCACATGCATCTGCTTTGGCTACAGGAACTGATACCACAAGATAGTCACATGCATTAAAATCTAACAGAAATGTTGGGGGGAAAAGAAGGAAAAGAACAAGAAACTTTCTGTTTCAATTACACTTTGCTCAAGGTCTTACAATCCCTGTAAGTATAAATCTGGAGTGATCTTGAAATAGAGAAGAACATTCTTTGCTGCATCTGAACAACATGTGGCTCACGGAGCTCAATGCTACATTGTGCATGAACTATGGGTGATGGCTACCAAAACAGTTCCACTCCATCAACTGGGTGGAAAACTGAAGTTGAAAAGCATCGTGAGAACTTTTACATGAGTGAAGAAAGAACTAAACAAATAACATGGTTAAGTGCTGAAATCATTGCACCAATCGGCCTCTGCTTAAACTTCGTCTTTCTCTTCACAGTCATTGGAGTGAAGTCCATGCGTACAATCATCAACATCTACTTATCCAATCTGGCTGTGGCTGACTCCCTCTGCTTTATGACTTCCTTCATATTTGCACTGTTTTCACCTATAGAGTCCAACTTATTGGTCAAAAAGGCAATATCAAGTTTCCAAAACACGTTCCGCGCTACTTCTAATTTCTTTGTGGTTACCATAGCAGCTGAGAGATTCTCTGCAGTGTGCAACCCTATAACGTTCAAAGAAAAGCCTCTAAATCTCGAGCAGCAAAGATATCAGCAGGACTCTGGGTGCCAACAATTATTGTTGGTGTGATTCTGATTTTCGTACCATTAACAGACGCTGTCTTCAATAAAGTCTACTTTGGGATTCTTTCCATTATCAACATTGCCTCTTTGATAGCAACTGTTGCTTTGTACATCTATGTAGTATTGAAAGTACGCAAGCAATCAGCCCTGTTGCTGAACCGTCCCAAGCGAGCAGGCAAGGTCCTCTGCATGGTTATCATCAACACTGCTGTTTTCTTCATTCTGAACTCACTGTACACTGCAGCTGCAATTATGACAATTCATGTACTTGTAGTGGCATCAAAGTTTACTTCAACTGCTCAGATTGTTGCCAATCTGGAACTTGCAGAGACAATAAATATTCTGTCTATATGCATTACAATTTTGCTACTGACCAATAGCTCAATTAATTCCCTAGTCTACAGTGTCACAAACGCTGACTTTCGTGAAGCTGTAGTCAAGGCTTTCTCATTCCTGAAACTGTGCTGTCGTTGTTGCCCAAGACAGAATCCCAGCCGACCATCGCAGCCAGGGAAGCAGATTGAGCTTCATGTGATTCCACAGGCAGAAAATGACCAAGAGCACCGTGCTGCCAGGCCAAGCAGCAGCAAGCCACCAAGCCAAGGGCATGCACAACACAGAGAGAGTCAGCAGTCACTGGACAGCTGTCAAGAACAATGTTCCAGGCAAAGCAGCAGCAAGGCATCCATGCACAGTCAGCAGCATGTTCAAGTGCATGTTGAGGTACATGCAGAACCAGCTGGGATCCCAGCACTTGCAAGTTCTCATCAGGAACAATGCTCTAGTCTGACTGACTGCAAGCCATCCATGCAAGGGGAACAGTGTGAACATCCAGAACCAGCAGAGAGCCATCAGTCACTTGCAAGTACTCAGGAACAATGTCCTGGGCTGACTGGCACCGAGCCATCAGCACAAGGAGAGCAGTATGCACATCCTGAACCAGAAGGGATTTAATCTTTGGAAAGTTGTCAAGAACAATGTTCACTGGTACCTGATAAGTGCAAGCTGTCTTTAAGGGCAGCAGTGTGTAGAGTGAGTGCTGCTTTTGAACTTGCTGTGTTCAAAGTGTAGAGCAGAATTAAGGCCGTTTCATACATCTTCTTCATTGGAATGCCAAGTAGATTTGACATCGAGAAACATTAACAGCACATTATGCTGGAGTTGAAATGTGTTTTACTTCAGCGAATTGCCAATACATGTACGCACCATGACATCAGTAATGTGCAGGCCTGCCCAGAGCAGATTGCAACCAACTATCAGTAAAGGGAACAGCTGGTATTCATGCAATGTATGTATGTAAAAGGTTCAGAAATTAACAAATCCTAAATAGTTTAATTATTTGAATCAAACTTTTGTTCGTGTTTAAAGGTAGAGTAGATCATTTGCAGCTATCCAAAAAGTAACTGACAAAATTATTGCTAAAAGGCTTTTGGTTTTAATGGCACTAAACTCCCTGTGAAATCATTCTTTCTGGCATGCTGTCATTTTAAAGGAAACAATGAAAGAAAGCAATTTTAACGATGCATCATGTTAGTTCATGTAGTTGGTTTGTAAATTCGGTGAATCCATGAATATGTGCGCACAAGCGTCGACACGACGCACACTAGGTTGCTATTATTCGTCAGTTCAGTGCATGACATCTCGTAGCTGCAATTGACTGAATGAGAATGTGTCCCTGGGGCTGAATTCAGACACAATATAAAACATGACTCAGCAACTTTTGAATTGAACCTGAGATCCTAGAATATATGATTGGAATATACTGCATTCACAGAGCTAAAACTTCATCATGTTAGTTGTTAAGCACCCGTTTTTAGATTTTGAGCACTTTTGTAGCTTCAAATGAAAAAACAAATGCACAATTGACAAATGATCTACCCTTCCTTTAAATGAACAAGTTTGTTACTTTTTTCAGTATGAAAATATACAAGTAATGGTACTAACATATGGATAACCCTGAATTTTCTCCACTGTAAATAGGTTTTTAAAAAAGGCACAAACTGCATGGTTATTGTTATTGAGGGTTCAATATTTAGGGATCTAACTCACCGCAAATCCAAAGTGTCTTGGGAGATTTTGGATCTCAATCTTGAAGATATCTGAGGTGAAAAGCTGTTGTGTCGGATAGTGATAAGGATCCGTTATGGCAGCGCCAGTCACTGGTACGTCAGAGGTGCTGGTGGAATGGTTATCTTGTGGGTCAAGACCTGATGCACAAATGAACAGATTAAAAAAATTGATATGGCTAGAGCTATACTGTCCAGGTCTTCACCCAAAACAATTACATGGGAACAATCTGACAATAGCCGTAGCCATAGCTCTAGAAGCCCGTTTCAGACACAGCCTAAGTAACAGATCAACAAAGTTGCAAGTTATGCATTAGGAGCATCTGATTCCAAATGTATACCAATCTTTGTGCATACATGTTGCACAATGTGGATAACTTTTTTTGAAGACCAAATAAAGTGCTGTTTTTTTGTTCGAAGTTTCTTGAAAAATCCTCTACACAGCAGAGATATATAATATGAGACCATTGTAGGCTTTAGATGTACAGTATGGGATTTAAGTCTGGTGTATTAAGGCCTTTTCACACTATCTCCGTTTCGAACCGTGTTGAAACCTACCCGGATCCAACCCGGTTCAGCCCGAGTATTTTTCGACACGGATCGGAGAGACGCGACGTTCAGACTGTCCTTTACGGGAACGGCCGCTACGTGAACCGTGTAATGTTCAATCCGGCTACGGCCCACGTGTATTCACACTACAAATTCTCGACACGGATCGCATTCGGCACAGGGTGCTGCGATGATTTTCTCAATCCCATAATGCATTGCGACGCACGCGGCGGCTGCGCGCACAAGGCTTACGGACAGGCCGATGTTCAGCGTGAATTTACTACTCTGTGAAATACGGACTCATTGGTAGTATTGCAAATGCCTATTAGGAGAAGGACCTGTCACGTGAAAGGGTTTGGCCAATAATAAGAGAGTAAAGGAATCCGATTTGGGAGTCCGATTTTTGTACGACACCAACGCAGCTGTGTGCAATATTTCCAAAATGGCTCTGGTCATTTCGTTAGACGATTCGTTCTATTTAACATTAGAAATGTACTTTTTTGGGGTACATTTTGCAGACCTAATACAAGCCCAGACTCGGTAAAGGATGCTCCATACACCGATACATTATTGGATGATAATTAGGGAGCAATTGTTTCGTGATCTGTGTTGTGACGGCGATAGTGGTGGGGGGAAATATTATGCACTGATTTTCGGTAAAATGTCGGCCTCAACTCAACACGGATCGGCCGTGAGTGACTCAACCCCGGGCGGTTCACACTGTCATTTTCGACACGGTTCAGGCCGAAAAATGCAATTTCGATCCGGGTTGAGATTTTCAACCCTGGTCCCTCCCAGGGTTGATTTCGATCCGGCTAGAGCACGCTACCCGGGTCGGAACCGGGTTGAAATGTTAGAAGTGGGAAAAGGGTTGAAAAAAATCTCGGGGTTGGAACCGGTTCCAACCCGGAGATTTTGGACAGTGTGAAAAGGCCTCTAAAGGTGTCTTCACAGCTACTAGCTGGAAAAAATGTAGTTGATAGTTAAAAGCCCGGTTCATACTTCACGCAAAAGCGAAAGCGAAGCGAAATTCGTGATGTCAGCAATACATTCGAAGGGCGTCCACCATTGTTGACGACATGAATTTTGCTTCGCACAAGCTTTCATGTGAAGTATGAACCAGGCTAAAGTCAGCAATTTGTTCTCCACTTCTGTCAATAGAGCGTGGAAGTTGACCTCAAAAACCTAGGTGATTTTACTAGGTATATCCAGTCAAGGGCAAAGAATGGGTTCTGAACAAGAAAAAATCATTCCAATTTACAACACATTCAAAAAATATTGCAAGTTGATTACTATAGTAAATTGAAAAAAACTGTTGACCTCCACTTCCGTTCATTGGGTGAATTCAAAGACGGGAGTCTGTGGCTAGACTAGTCAGTGTTTGGTACCAAGATGTTCACATGAAAAGTGAATGTGAACTGGTGAGACTTGCACGCTCTATAATTGTACATAATCTGTGTAACACCACTAGTCTGTTGTATTACATTATGAGCTCCATGTCTGTATGATGTTTAAATGCAAAGCAATATTCTAACATTTCTTTTAGATGGACTCAAGGGTACTTCAAATTTGGGTAAATTGAAAAATCAATGCTGTAAAATATGAATGTCGTTGTAAAGTTAGCATCATACAAGATGTATCTTAAATTGCACAGTATCCGAGGAATTGCTGCTTTTTATATGTTCATTAAAGCTGCTATTTCCTTGTGTAATTTAACACTCTAAACACAAATAATACAGAAATGTACTATCACCAAATCGGTGTTTGAGCTCTTACGTCTTTCTGATACCTAGTAATATTTGGGAAAAAAAATTGCAGGGCAAACCATGTTTCTAAAAGTCACACACTTTTTATAGGACAAACAAATTTGCGTGTAAAAGCAAGATCAGTGATAAAATAAATAAAAGTGTACACTAGCAAAATTTAAACAAACAGTGATTTCCTGAATTTTTTTATTTAAAATCTAATTCTTGCTTGTACAAAAGTAATTGTTAAAAAATCCCTATTGAGTAAAAGAGCTTGCTGGTCAATGTTGAAAGTACAAACATATACCCTCAATATTCATGCCACAAAAGTAAGCCAACATATTGGTTAGCAAAGGGGATGACAAGGGTTTAAGTCTTTTGTGGCTTGTTTCTTTCTTTTCAATAATTAATTCCTGACAGACATATTAGACAATGCACAATATGTTCACCTGTCAATCTTTCTGTGTGTTGCATTCTGATTGGTTGGAATTGATCAGCATTAGCTACCAATAGGCCACGCCCCTCGACAGCCGATCCAATCAAACATGAAAGCTGATCTACGTCTTTTGCAAAAAGGAAACTTCAGAGGAAATACTTACTTTTGTAAGCGCCAAGCCGGAAACCAACAGTGTTATCTGTCAATGAAAATAATAAGACATGAAACTGAAACGTTTGCACAATTTATCCAGGGCCAAGTTTCATGTAGACCTGACAAGAATTTAGGGGAATAACTGAGAAAAAAATTCCTGAAACTTTCGGTTGCGGTGTTCATAACAGGCACATTGTATGAAATGTTATGTCCATTCCAGGCAATGTGCACTTTTAATGATGCAGTGCCTTGAACACCAATACTGGTGGATAGGTGTGCTCTATCTTAAAAAAAAAAACCAAGAAAAGAAATGCTTTGATGTTAAACTTTACTTTCATTTAAGAGTGCCTAGGGTTGCTCTTTGCTTCTCTCAGAACTACTTCAACTTCTTTGTAAAGTCATGTTGACAGGATTCAACGAGCAGCATTTTTCCTAACACATGATGATGCCATTGCCCATCCCCCCACCTCTGGTCAAAACATGGGTGAGAGAGACCCAGTTTGTTCACATCCCACCAATGACACTTCAGAGTTGCCCAGAAATCATCAAATCCAAAGGATGCAGAACCACAAAACGTAGAGGTTGGATGAATAAAAAAAAATGAATGCCAGTTTCACTCACCGATGCCATAGACACTCTTTCCGATGGTAAACTCACACTTGTTGCGATAACTCTCTAATACTGGCTGTTGATGAGGAAACAAACAATGTCACGAACATTTACCCCACAAAAGATTCACATGCTGTATAGTTTATCTAACAAGAAATCCAGGTTGAAATATAAATTTAGTACAAGTAAGGTGACTCTATCTATCTACCCGAGTTCAAAGATCACACCAGTCACATATGGAGAACTAGGGAGCATTTGCTCACTCGCCACTAGTGGAGCTCTGTTTACGTGGGAAGACTGGCTCATGTCTAGGCGCTCTGAGCAAATTTTCGTTAATATGTGGAAAGTGTGTCGGTTAAACTTACTTCCTCGCATCGCATTACAAAATACAGATTCTCCTCTTTCACATGAATATAATTCTTTATGATGAAAGGCGAATAATTATGTGCACTTTTTCATTGAAAAACGGGCAACTCAGTGAAAATTTCGCGTTTCCTATGGAGGTCACGGCACATTTCCCCGATTTTTGAGGGTGCGGGTTTACTTCTTCGAACAGCACACGTGTGAACCCGGTCGCATACAATTACCTCGCACGGTTTCTGAAAGATAACACAATAAGCTTTCAATTCATGTAACAACCGTTTAGATTGGTTGAGGAGAACAAGGGTCACTTTTCTTGTCAAATCAGACATCGCTTTTGTTCTGAGGATCGACCTGCTGTTTATGTATAGTCCGGTCTACGCAGTGGGGCTGTGCAGGTCACCGGGTCAATGCACCGTTGTGTGTGACCGCAGAGCATGTAGGGCTTTGATTTTCTGCACATATGGGTGGCAAAGTTCTCCATATGGCTAACCTAACACTATGTGCCAATGTGAACTATCATTGAGATTATAATTCATGAAATCATTCACAATACTACACATAAATTTAAATAAAATCTATATTTTTATCAACAAATATTTGTCACCTAGCTTACTCACCGATGGCTTAATTGGCAGCAACTCACATTCCATCCCACTGTGGTTCTTCCTGTCAATCAAATGAAGAGTGCACTATTAAACATGAGGGTGTGGGTTCGAATCCCACTCCAACAGGCTTGTGAATTTCTTGTGGTAACCAAAGCTATATATGCAGAAGATTCAAACTGGCCCACTAACCTTTGCAAGCTCTGTTATTGAGTGGTTAAGATGTCTGCACTAGTAAGCAAGAGGTCATGGGTTCATATCCCACCCAAGCAAGCTTGCAGAATCTTTGCTTGTAAGCTCTCAGACAGCACTGAATATACAGTGCATTCAAATTTACATTGGTGAAGGTCAAAACCAGGTATTCACATTCACAACTCCCCTACGTAAACAATTAATTAAACTCATTGATTGTGGCACCTGCTATATCAGATTGGGGCCCGCCAGCCAACCCCAGCAAGCCTGGTGGTCAAGTAGTTGAGACATCTGCACTAGGTAGCAGGAGATTGTTGGTGCGAGTCTCATTCGAGCAGCTTATGAATTGTGAAGTTTGGTTTTGTGTTCATTTTTCTGCTTTTTGTTTGTAAACATTTTTTTTACCAACTCCCCCCCCCCCTTTTAATCTTTGGGACTTTTGTGTGTGAAAAGGAAGTTTATTTCAGAAGTTGGCCCAAAGTTTGCTGAGTTTTAATTGATTCTCAAGAAAAATGAGGCATCATTTTTCTGGACTTTTAATGAAATTTCAGGGCAGCTGTACATGTAAGTCCACTTGCCAGAAAACTGTGTCTGGAAACAGTTTTTTGTCAACGGAGATCACATTTCCATTCTGGCCCACAACCATCCCGTGTCTTTGGCGAGTAGCTCACCTTTCTTGCTTCAGCCAGGGAGGCATCTCCCCAATGTTCCGTTGCAGCATCTTGGATAAATTCCTCAGAAACTCCCTGGTGTTAGTCTGTTTGGTGGATAGCTGGTCCTCATACGGCTGGTTCCACAGTGGAGTCACCATGTTGTTTAACCTGAAGATTGGGAAAAGATGTGAAAAGCACATTCAGTATTCCAGAGTCTTAACAAATTTTCGAAAAAGTGCATAGCTCAACTGCTCTAAGCCTTTTGCGATATGGCAGACACAATACAAGGGTGTTATTTGATTTGGGTATACTGGGGTAATTTATGCAAAAGACTAGACCTAAACCAAATAGCGCCCAAGGGCGGATCCACAACACAATTCTGGGGGGGCCAAAAAAATGTTTGGTCCCCCAAAAAGTGGGTCTAAAAAATTACGGCGTGGGGTTCGGGGCCCGCTAGGGCCCCGAAAATTTTTTGGATTCTAGATGCTCTGTGGTGCGATCTGAGGCAATTTCTGACCACTTTAACCAATTTTTTTGAGGAAAAGATGGTGGTGTACTCATTGCCTGCCTTTATTGCGATGTCACATTAAAAAAAAAAAAAAATTGGTTTCGTTTTGGGGGGGGCCATGGCCCCCTTTGGCCCCCCCCTGGATCCGCCCTTGATAGCGCCCTCGTATTGTGTCCACCGTATCTCCAAAGGGTAATGGATTGTGTGTGAAACTAGTTATCTTTCTACATACATCCATTCTCCTAACTACAGTTCATAGTTCTGGTAGTGCATGAGCAAATTAAAGATTAAGCTTGAAACAATGAGGGTAATGTGTTCAACTTAGACAGTTATCAGATAAAATAAGAATCATCTGAAACTGTGAATCGCACACACACTCTACACAGACATGCCACCTTTAATGCTGTACCTTCTAGGAAAAAAAACAAGGAAAACTGTCCACATAACAGTTTTACTCAACAAATGCCGGATGAAGTACTAAATTTACTTAAAGTTCCGTGCTATTTTCGAGTTTCATCCCGATAAACAGATTTCTTTACCAATCTGCTATTTTTCAAGCAATGCAAAAGTTATTCACTTTTGAATGAAACACCAAACACAAAAAAGCTCACGTTCAGTTATTGAATTATTACTTTACAATTCCAAATTATTGGCTGCCAAACATAATTTCTGTTCTTGTTGGATAGGCTGGTATCAATAATGTACGGACGGGAGCCAATCTGTTGGCAAAGCTGGTCATCAGTTTAGGCCAAGAACAAAAAGAAAAGTTCATGGGTAATTTCTTAGTATAACATTTGATAGCAGAATTCAAAGTACACTTTCAATTTCAAGCAAGAGAGTGTAGGAATTCCATGGTTTCAAATCTTTGTTGATGCAGTGACTATTTGTATCTGTATTTTAAATGTCTTTCTTGATTATCCAAACACCAAATCTAAAGCTTGTGTCAAGTTTCTATATGTGAGATATAAATAAATATGTTGTAAGCAAAATGTAGTGAACGACCTGAAAGATTTTGTGTCATTTTTTGATCTGCATCTAATTTTATTTAGTTATAGATAATTCAAGCGTTACGTTATGTCTGTGATCTTTTATGAGCTGTAAAACTCTACATGTAAAAAGTGCAGAGTGCCATTTCACTTTTTTTTTAGTAACCTACATGTAGATATGAGCAAAACCTTAGTGACAGATTACACAATGTACATGTAAAAAAGTCTTGAAGAGAAAATAAAAAGTTATTCTGAAGCACTTCGATCTATGCCAAAGTCAACTGTGAAACTCTATTGTCTACTTTGGTTTAGTATGCATTCAATACAAGGAACAGAGAGCTAATCCTTACAAATCTTAGAGATAAAAAAACACTAAGGGCAAAAATGCAGAACCTTTTTTTAACTACACATTGCTGCAGGTCTTATATTCGCTGTTAGTATAAAACTGGAGTGATCTTGACTAGGACAGAACACTCTTTGCTACATCTGAATAAAATGTTGGATATGGAGAACGATGAAGTTGAAAAGCACCTTGAGAACTTTATCAAGACTCACAAAAGAAATGAACAAATACTATGGTTAAGTACTGAAATCAATGCACCAATCGGCCTCCTCTTAAACTTGGTCTTTCTCTTCACAGTTATTCGAGTGAAGTCAATGCGTACAATCATCAACATCTACTTATCCAATCTGGCTGTGGCTGACTTGCTCTTCCTTATGACTCAATGTATATTTGTATTGTGTTCATCCAAAGTGTACAAAGCATTCCAGAGTGTCAAATAAATCCCGGGACATACCGTTATTTTGTTTTACGGTTTTGGATTTCCTCAAAAACAAAAACAGTAAGCGAACCATTGACTGTTTTGTCGTTTTACAGTTTTATAAAACGACAAACGGTATTAACATAATACGGTTTCTCCGTTTTATAAGTTTAGTAAAATTCATTATAGCAATACGATCGATTATTTTTGTTTTACACAAATAACTTTGAAAAACAGCAAAACGGTCAGTATTGAATACACACTGTTTTTTATTTTAGTGTCATAGTTAACAGTCCGTGGTGCATTTTGTGGCGGTGGGCAAGGGGGTGGAGGGGGACCCTGCTTTACACGAGTGTTAGCTCGGCATAATTAATGCGTGGTGTGATTCCTGGCGCGGACCCTGACCCCCTTCTCATGCCATTCAGTTGGTGGGGCTTAAAGAGTTGCAAGCAAAAATGGCGCTGGAAAACTGCAAGGGAGGGCATTACTTTTCACAATGGATACAGGATGGTATATATAAGACGTTTGATGAAGTTGCAGATATTTTGAAGGAAATTGGAGTTTAAGTCGACGCGGCTCTTCAATAGCTAATTCGCAAATTCTGTCATGAGAACGAAAATGTAAGGAGGGCCCAGGCAATGACTCGATCCCAAGGAAGCATTAACATTCCTAAGTGCATTGCTTAATTGCCGAACCTAAATCAAAAAAATGGTCGGCAAGAGTATTGACCATTTTGTCATTGTCATGATTTTGTAAAACAACACTCTAAAATAAAGCAACTAACCGTTTAACGCTTTCTACAATTAAAAACAACAACAAAAAGTATTTTTTGTGTGTGACTTAATACAGTTTGACCGTTTTACAAAACTGTAAAACGACAAAACGGTCAATAGTTCGTTCACGGTTTTTGTTTTTGAGGAAATCCAAAACGGTAAAACAAAATAACGGTATGTCCTGGGATTCAAATACATGTTTGTTGCTGTTTCTAGTTATTTTGTAGTGATCATAGCAGCTGAGAGATTCTCTGCAGTGCACAATCTTCTGACATTCAAGGAAAAAGCCTCTAAATCTCGAGCAGCAAAGATATCAGCAGGACTCTGGGTGGCAACAATTATTGTTGGTGTGATCCCAATATTCTTGCCAGAGACTTTCTTTAAAGACATCTTTTTTTGGATTAATTTTGTTACCAACACTACCTGTTTAGTAGCCACTCTTGCTTTGTACATCTTGGTAGTAGTTAAAGTGTGCAAGCAATCAGCACAGTTGCCAAATTGTCCCAAGCGAGCAGGCAAGGTCCTCTGTATGGTTATCATCAATACTGCCATTTTTTTTCATTCTGAACTCACTGAACGTTTCAGCTGCAATTATTTATACTCTGGGAACAACTTATACTTTGCCTGCCCAAGCTATTGAATATCTAGAACTTGCAGAAAATCTTCCGACTTATCAATAGCTCAATTAATTCCCTCGTCTACAGTGCTGACTAACGCTGACTATCGTGCAGCTGTCGTCAAGGCTTTCTCATTCCTCAAACTGTGCTGTCGTTGCTTCCCAAGATGGAATCCCAGCCGACCATTGCAGCCGGGGAAGCAGATTGAGCTTCATGTGATTCCACAGCCAGAAAATGACCAAGAGCACCATGCTGCCAGGCCAAGCAGCAGCAAACCACCAAGCCAAAGGCATGCACAACACACAGAGAGTCAGCAGTCACTGGAAAGAACAATATTCCTTTTTCTCAGTGCTTGCACACGCGGTACACAATGCATTGATGCTCGTGTATGAGGCAACTTTCTCTCGGGAGGTAAAGCCCCTGTCACACTGTCTGCGATCTTATGTGCGCTCTTACTGCGTCCTTGAAAAATAGCTGGGGTGCAAAAACAACTACTAGATCGCAGCGACAACTACATAGGTTGCCAGATGGGCGCCGGAGGGTCTTAATGGTCTCCGATGAGCACCAAGGTCTTTGAACATGCACAAAACAATCACAACACCTCGGCGCTCTGGCCAAGGCGCCACAATGATGCAACTCGAGGGGCTGTGCGAGCGTGAATCGTGCGACATTTAAGGGGCATTGAGGCAGCCTAGGCGCAAGACAGTTGATGTAGTCTCCATGAGAAAGTAACTCGACTGCGTTGAACTTGTAGAATAATTTTGAAACTGGACTGTGTATTGACCGTTTTGTCGTGGTATTTATACATTGTAAGTGACGTCACATGAGCATATTTTGGTCTAATAGAGAGCGCGACGCGAGCTATTAGGACGTATCAACAGCGAGCAGAGCGTAGTGTGAGCGCAGTGACAGCGACTAGATAGAGTAATTGAGCTTGATAGGGGCGCATAGAGAGCGAGTTGAGCACATTGTAAGCGTGGGGAGAGCACAGTGTGAGCGTAGCTTGAGCTTCTTTGATACAGAAAGTTGTCATTTTCTGGCGTCCTCGCTGCGATTGTTAAATTTATGAAATACTTTTGGTCACTGTAAGGTCTCCTATGAGATCGCATATAATGTGACAGGCCCTTAACACACTGAGTAAACAGTGTATACACGTCAGAGAAGGGCGAAACCTAATTTTGCATCTGCAAAAATTCCATCTTGTGATTGGTGCATATTACCGTGAAACACCTTACTGGTAACGAGAAACATTCACAGTATATTATCAAGAATAGAAAAGTATTTTACTTTAACGTAGAGAATTGTCAATACTTCCTGTGTCATCAGTAATGTGCAGGCCCAGAACAGATTGCAACCAACTGTCAGTGTCACATTCCCTGGTTTGCCCCTCCCCAAGAAATATGACCCTCAGAAGTCTGGTACACCCGTCACACAAAATAAATTGTCACACAAAATAAATTGTCAATTCACTCGACAATTTATTTTGTGTGACGGTGTACCAGACTACTGAGGGTTATATTTCTTGGGGAGGAGCAAACCAGGGAATGTGACAAATGGGGGCTCGTCCGGGAAATGAAAACACAAATTGAGAAAAGCCGGTAGTCTCAGGTGTGTGGTTATACATGATACTTCGAGATTGATACAGGGTGAGTTAAATAAAAACGGAGCCAAAATCCCAAAAATTATATTTCATATTTAAAAAATATGTAGCATCAAAAATAATGAAGGGAAAGCAAACATCTTAAGGTACTTTAAGATGAAAAATGGATAAGTAAAGTGGTCCATCCATTCAGAAAATATCACCATTTAAACACAATGACCCTAAAAACCTGTCTCCTCAAAAAAATGTGATTTCAAGAATCGTTGTCACAATTGTCTTCAAACATCTCCAGCAATAAACTCTCAGTTTAAACATTAAAAAGGTTCAACGGAATCACTTTGAAGGCCTGTCCTTTAAAGCTATAGTCCATCATTTTTTTTCGTTTGAAGCAATAAATGTGTTCAAAATCTAATGAAGGATACTGAACAACTTACTTGATGAAGTTTCAGCTCAGCTTCAGCTTTATATTCCGAGAAAAACAGCATTCTAGGATCTCAATTTCAAATCAAAAGTTGCTAAATCATGTTTCGAATTGTTTTGAATTGCAGCTTTACGCGATGTCGCACATTGATCCGACAAATTATAGCAACCGCGCACGCCTGTGCGTCGTTCCAATGCTTGTGCGCACTGCGCTGAATAACAAAACGAACTATTAATTTAAATTTTCCTATGGTGCTTCTTAAGACGCACCATTGGAAATGAGTTTCGTTGATTTCTTCGAATTGAGAGCTTGCCAGAAAGGATAATTTCACAGGGAGTTTAGTTCCCTTACTATCTTTACAGGGGTTGCCCTTAACTTTTTTTTTGACTGGCCAGCCTGACCAGTTGGCCAGCATTTTGACTGGTCCGCCAGGTTTTTGACTGGTCCGTCTTATACAGCGTGTACCCACCAGTTAATCAGTTTCACATAAGTCTTATTAAACTAGACTATAGTCAACACCCATGTCACCTGAGCAATAGAGGTCTATTTTCTTCCTCCATGATCTGAGGCCGCCAAAAAAATATAAAGTTCTGCCTCAGATTACATGCCTTTTAAAAATAGGGTTGGTAGGTCTGATTTTTGGGGTTTTTTTTGGCCAATATTTTTTATGCAGCTTGAAAGGGGTATTCAATTAGGCCTCAGTAGGCAAAGTTTTAGCCCGATTTATTTTCATTGTACTACGAACAAGGGCGGATCCAGAACACATTTTTGGGGGGGGGGCCAAAAAAAATTGGGTCAAAAAAATTACGGCGTGGGGTTCGGGGCCCGCTTAAGGGCCCCAAAAACATTTTGGATTCTAGATGCTCTGTGGTGCGATCTGAGGCAATTTCTGACCACTTTAACCAATGGAAAAGATGGTGGTGTACTCATTGCCTGCCTTTACTGCGATGTCACATAAAAAAAAAATTTAAAAATTGGTTTCGTTTTTGGGGGGGGGGGGGGCATAGCCCCCTTTGGCCCCCCTGGATCCGCCCTTGACTACGAAAGCTAAACACAAAATGATGGCCACAAAAAGTGAATAAAACCTACCTTAATTAGGCCAAAAAAATAGTTCTGCTTCCGATTACATGCCTTTCAAAAATAGGGTCGGTCGGTCGGAAATTCTTTTTTTGCCAATTTTTTTTTATGCAGAGTGAATGGGGTATTCAATTTTTTATATGCGAAGTATTAGCCTGAACTATTTTCATTGCACTACGAAAGCTATACACGAAATAGCGACAAAAAGTGAATAAAACCTACCTGTAATTATTGTCAATATATTTACGTTCGATAATTTCAAAAAAATGGTAATCCTTACATTTAGGACACCTCTATTTTGTACGAGTTCTGTTCAAAACTGACTTTTGCAGATGACTGTCCAGTACCAAAGTGACTTTTGCAGGCTAAAGAAGTCTTTTTTCTTCAGACAAACTCATGTTAGTTATAATTTTGAAAGCACTTTCAAAGAAAAAGTGAATTTCCTACCTTTTTTGGCAGTTTGCCATCTTGCTTTTAAATCTATTTTCTGTTTGTCATCGTCCCCTCATAAATCAAAACCCTGCCCTCTTTCTACAAATCAAACCTGCTGATATTCAAGAGGTGTCATTGCCAACTGTTCAAATGTGCCAAGAAATACCAGAATGTCACTTTTGAGTGTCATTTAGTCAGCTGTTTTGGTGAGTCTTTTAACCTTATATAGGAAAGGGGTCCTAAAAATAAGAATTACCCAAAAATTAATGGAAAATTCAGGTTGTTCGCACCATATGCACAACGCTAGTCAAGACGTGGGGAGCTGGCCAAAACTCCGAGGTGTGTGATGCGTGCGTGTGTGGCAAGCGGCCCACCATGGGCCGACAGACCCGTTTTCACGGTCAAAAATTTCGGGAAACACACGGCATGTATCACTCCAAATACGAGTAGTTCGTTCTCAAAATGAACTCTTGAACACAGAAAATACACAGACAAGCTAGATCAATTCTGTATAAAATTAACTTGCAAAAATGTTCTTTCTCCATTGGTGTTTTCTTGGCATTTTTACGATGTCGAATCCGACCAGTTGACAGAGCACGTGCCTGGCGCCTGCACGATGCATAACAGCAATGCTCTAGCGCTATCGATTGCATAGCCGTGCACAGACTAGTTACCGCATTTTCATCATGATGTCTTCTAAATTGGCGCGGCGGGAACCAGTCATCGCTGCATTGGGCTGGATTACGGGTTACCGGATTACGCACATGATTATAGTCACCGTGACATCGAATTGCGAAGTAGTCATATCGCGAAGCAAATTTGTAAAAATAACGGAGGTTTCTTTTGAAAAAATAGCGAATGTACATATACATGTAAGTAAGAAACCAAATAAATACAACAAGCATTTTTTTGACACAGATTTTTTCAGCTGGCCAGCCGGACCACTTGGCAAGGTGTTTCAGCTGGTCCGGCGGCAATTCAACTGGCGTTTGGCCAGCGGACCACCGCTAAGGTCGAACCCTGATTAATTAGTGCATTAAGTCAAAAGCTATTGCCACAGACAACAATGCCTGTCTCATCAGACACAGCCTCACATACCTAGTCTAGGGGCTAGACGATGTTATGGTCGGATACACAATTACATGCTACAGCGATGACCCGCCGTCGCAAGAGGTGGCTATCAAAACCAACCAATATCCCCCACCATCGGAACGTCTAGGCCAACTCATAAAATCTCTCCCCCCCCCCCCAAAAAAAAATGGGGGAAGTGCGCATGCGCTACTTCCGCAGGCAATTACTGTTCATTTTCAGTCCCACACAAACTACACACAACAAAAGTGCTGACCAGTGAAGTTGCACAAACGTCTTGCTGCATCTTTTACGTTACTTGAAGAAATTTGAAAGTTTCCTTGGGAACTACTGTGAATTGTTTTTGAATGCGCGCTGCATATATTAGGCCAAAGGTGCGCGCACATTACACAACCAGTAGGAATTGGCCTATACGTTGTTCCGACGGGTTCGTGGGTGATATTGGTTGGTCAGTGGTTGTGGGTTTATCACTGCAGCAGGTTATTGCATATCAAACCATAACAATGTCTAGCCGTTAAGCCTCAGTCATACATTCACTGTTTGGAGCTACAGCTATCCACAGTTGAGAATTGTGATAACCGTGGGAGTACTGTATTCATCCTAAATATCTGCGTGGTTATCCCTCATCTTCCTTTGGTATTCGTGGAGGCGCTACAGAACTTTTAAACTGTTCCAAACGTCCTTGGTGAATCGTCATGAAAATCAATGCGCAGTGAAACCCGGGGACATCCATAGAACAACTGTACTAATTCGTAGTGTTATTTGTAGCTATTTGTACATACTCTTGGAGATTTGTAGCTCATTCGTGGTGGAAATCTATTCTCTACGAATTCACTACAAATGTCCTACGGTTATGCCCAGATATGCTTGAATTCTGCTAAGGTTGTGCTACGAATATGACTATGCTTTATTTGTAGGAGAACCTTGGTCATCCGTGGCCCAATCGCAGACAACTGTGGCATTAACATCATTATTCTTGGTAATACTGTCAATATTCGTAAACAATCCGTTCAAGAAACCGTGGTGTATTCCTAGAGAAACCTCCGAAAGTTGTGGCTATCCGTCCTGAAACCCTAGTGCATTCTTAGAAAGTCAATTTCTCCATGAGTCTTGACGGTTCATTGTGATCAATTGATTCTTGGTAAACGGTGGATATTCGTAGGTCCAACCGTGAATGTGTTACTAGGGCCTTAAGACTATGACATACCTTGATCTTATTGCTGAGAGTCTGCATCTCAGTGGACAGTGTCTGCACCTTGTTGTGTAGCTCCTGGGTGGAGTCCCTGGTGGGTCTGTAGTTGGCATACTTCTCGTGTACGGCGTGGTAGATTTCACCCTTGATCTCATCAATGTGAGTTGATAATTTGCCGATGCGCGTCCCCAGGTCTTCCTTTTCCAACAGATCTGGGCAAAGAATTACAAAATATTGGGTGAGTAAAAAACACCAAAACCCAAATAGCAGGACCAACTTTCGAATGAAGTTTTGCCTGTAGCACTTTTAAACTCTAGGATATAAAAACCCAATCAATAAGCTAGTGGACTTGTAAGGGTTAATAAGGCACGTATGTTTCAGCCGCTCATTTAGTTTGTGCGCATGTGCACTCAAAATATGAAATACTGATAATCAGCAAACATGGATGCCTGCAGTGGCAGTTTGAGCCACTGAAGTATCGGTCAACATCACGCTCAAAGTACTTAAATAAATTTGTCTTTCCACGTGGACAGGAATTTAAGGCAATCAAAGTCACTTTTGCAAACCTTAGCGCTAAAAAACAGAGAGTATTTGTTGCATTTTTTTTGTTTTTCCGTGTCGTGTAGTAGGAAAGTATTGGGTCACAAATTCAAAACAGGCGACAGTTTAGGGGATAATTTTTGCAGTTTTGCCGAGTAATTGTAAACTTGTCTTCACTGAAAATGGTCAAGAATGCCACGGAAAGTTTAAATATCATTTAAGTCGGAAACCGTTTCAATGAGAAAAGTAAGGTCTCACGTTATACGTTTTTGTTGTTGAATGTAACGTTAGTGTGCACGTACCTGTACACAGACCCTGGAATTTGGCCCGTTAACATGGCTAGCCACGCGCCACGTGCTGCGGCGCTCCATTTGTAATCTTTCGACGCGTTGGAAATGTATACATTTAACTGAAACGATTTACAACTGACTGGTTCCCGGCCCAGAAATGCAGTTAAGTACAATCATAGAGGGCACGAAGCTTTCAAAATGGGTTTACTCGAAAAATGACGATTTTTATAAGCTACAGGTTTCCTCTTACATTAAATCACATGTAAAATGAAAATAATCTATCATCCTTTCCGATGGAACTACGGCTGATCTAAGGTAAACCCGGCAAATTGTCCAAATGTGTGAACCAAACTCAAAGGCGAACGATGTTTTTTCCTTTTCATTTTGTACGTTTTTTGTCCATAATTATTGGGTTTTTTTTATATATTTGAAAAGGTAGAGACAATTGTAGAGAGACACTGTAGAGACAATTTATATCTTTGAAATTTCCCGTTCAATTCTGAGAGCTCCCCTCGCGATCTTGAACAAGTTAAATTTCCGACTCGTGTTGTTAATGTTTGAACGACACGATTTCTTCTTCATGCCCAGCGTACATTCGATGGTCCCCGTATCCCGAGTGCGATTCTGTTACCGAGCGCGCGCGATGCATCGATTATGATAATGAGTAGGCTGGATCAGGTTTGTAAACACATGTGCATTTCGAACGATAATAGGGAGTCGTGAACTCTAGCGCAGCTTTTATGGCGGATACCAGTTCAAGCTGGTTCCTGATATCCTTTTACAGTTTGAAATGCAAGTTTGTGTTTACAAACGTGATAATTATCATAATCGATGCATCGCACGCGCTCGGTATCGGAATCGCACTCGGGATACGGGGACCATCGAATGTACGCTGGGCATGAAGAAAAAATCGCGTCGCTCAAACATTAACACGAGTCAGAAATTTAACGTGTTCAAGATCGCGAGGGGAGCTCTCAGAATTGAACGAGAAATTTCACTTTTCTTTCGGTTCGTAAGTAAACTTCAGTACAACCATCTTAATCATTGATGTCTACTTGTACCTCAGGTGGCATATCTAGTAATTTGGAGGCCGTTTTGCGGGTGAAATCTGATGTTTTTTTGTTGGAAAATGTTGGTTTCTGGGACAGTGACAGGATGATGTTGTCCAGCTCGCACTATTAGCTTGGACCTTACTATCACCAGACCATGTCCGAATGTTAAAAAGGCGATAAGTTTGGTCCAAGTTACTCGGACTAAGTATGTCATTGGTCATTCAATGCCAATTGTTCAGATGGGTCAAGAAATATCAGAATGTCAATTTTGAGTGTCATGATTTAGTCAACTGTTTTGGTGAGTCTTTCCCTCCTTACGTAGGAACAGGGTCATAATATACTCCTAGAACTATGAGGCTCCACGTAGTGGAGCCTCATAGAGTCAGAACCCCGCAAAATTGTTGTCAGCACAAAACACTAATTAAGTACAAAAACGTCCATCCCAACCAAGCTTTTTCCCACAGAACCGCTGCACAGTTTGCCCCTAAACTCCGTACAATACCTCATGACATACTCACATTATGTGCACCCAACAAACATCGATGGATTCTGTCTGTTTTCAGCAAAAATGATGAAAAATATGCCCTTTCTGCACTGAGCCTAGTCCGAGTAACTTGGACCCAACTTATCGCCTTTTTAAAAATTTTGACATGGTCTGGCGATAGTAGGGTCCAAGCTCATTCCTCGACCTAGACAACACAGTCACTGACAGTCCCAAAAACCAACATTTTCCAACAAAAAAACATCAGATTTCACCTTCAAAACGGCCTCCAAATTACTACACGGCAGATTCCCCTGCGCCGCGCCGACGACTGTTTCCTGATGTAGAGCGCTGTGTAAGTTCGCGGTACGCCTGGGAGTCGCGCTGGCTAGCCAGGCGTACCGCAAACTTACACAGCGCTCTACATCAGGAAACAGTCGTCGGCGCGGCGCAGGGGAATCTGCCGGGTATGCATGCAGTGCATTATGCGCAAGCGCGCCGCACCACATTTGCATGAGGTCGAGGTCAGACGCCATTATCATGCAGTTTTGAACGTGAGCACAACAACGACAACCTAGGCAGAGGGGGTCTCCAGAATTTGGAGGCCGTTTTGAAGGTGAAATCTGATGTTTTTTGTTGGAAAATGTTGGTTTTTGGGACTGTCAGTGACTGTGTTGTCTAGGTCGAGGAATGAGCTTGGACCCTACTATCGCCAGACCATGTCCAAATTTTTAAAAAGGCGATAAGTTGGGTCCAAGTTACTCGGACTACACTGAGCCAACCTAACACTTGAAACGAGCACGCGCGCAGAATGATCGCAGTCATTTTCGGGTTCAATCGCTAGGAGCCCGCCGCGGGGGGTACATACTTGCACTTGTATGCATGCGCATACTATCGTTCCGCTCCTACACCATACCCCCGCGGCGCGCTCCGAGCGATCGAACCGAAAATGACTGCGATCATTCAGGGCGCGTGCTCGTTTCAAGTGTTAGGTTGGCTCAGTGCGGAAAGGGCATATTTTTCATCATTTTTGCCGAAAACAGACAGAATCCACCGATGTTTGTTGGGTGCACATAACGTGAGTATGTCATGAGGTATTGTACGGAGTTTAGGGGCAAACTGTGCAGCGGTTCTGTGGGAAAAAGCTTGGTTGGGATGGACGTTTTTGTACTTAATTAGTGTTTTGTGCTGACAACAATTTTGCGGGGTTCTGTGTCTATGAGGCTCACTGGAGAGCCTCATAGTTCTTGGAGTAGTCATAATACTAGTAAGGATTACCGGGCGAAGCTTAGTGACCGACACCCGTTCTCATACGTTGTATCACGCAACCGATGCAACGATAAAGATCGAATACTTACCAACCAAAAAGCGTTTCAAATACTCGGCCTACATAGGAATTAAATGCACTAAGTTTTTTATTTTTCCTACAATAATCTCTGGAACTTTTTTGAGAGAACCTTTGTCTGAAAGGTTAGTATTATTGGAAAACAGCTGAGTTTTACCCGTGTTTGCGAGCAGAACATCGGTGACATGGGACGTCATCTTGATTCTTGGATCTGCCGCCGGTACAGCGCCCTCTAAACAAATTTTTTGACAGTGACGTTTCTAAAATTTCGGATTAAGCTTCGCCTTAGAGTCATAACTGTCTACGTAATCATTTTAACAACTAATTAAACAGTCTAATGCAAGCATAACAACTGTAACATTAGATCTGTTGACAATCGATGTTTTCAATGCAGAACAAAGACCGTTACCAATATATACAAAAATTGACAAAAATCCCAAGGTATGCGCTTGGTATGACGTATGCCCACGTGATGGCGCGCACAGGTGGTGGTTTTGTGATACTGACAGGTGCAAAATGGATGGATAATATTCACACGTGGTGGTTTGTTGTCTGCGTGTTACAAAAATGTAACAATGCCCGTCTCGCAAAAGTTGGTGTGTCCCTTGCCCTATGATGTCGTTGCCATGTTGGGTCATGCAACTTTCTCCAGATTCGTTGTCGAGGAACGTGTTGTATCTCTACTTGTGAGGTGGTTTCAGTGTGTCCGTCGTCAACTCGATTTTCTTAAAAACCTGAAAAACTGCAAGACGTTCATGGTCCGGTCGTGAGTATTTAGCAGGGAAAGAATCATAGGCCTATACCAAGGTTGCGATCATGGCGATTTGCATTCACAAAGCGTGGGATTCGCAATTGTGCCAATCCTGTTGCATAAACCGCAGATCTAAGATTTTCACATAATCCTATTTAAACATTTTGGATTTTGAGCATGTTAGGAAGTGACAATTAAGCTAGTGGTTACTCACGTACGTCACAATTAATATGTGCATCCCCCCCATGCTGAAGCACTTGAAAGTGTTCAACATATTTGATTGGCCTGATCGAAGATCAATCTGATAATTGACAATTATTATGTACCAAAAACAGGGCTGATGGCTTTCAGGGACTTCATTCATCCTTGCAACATATCTCTCTCTGTTATTTTAGTCTCTATTGTATTGGGGTGGTGATGTGAAGTAGTTTTCTACAGGAAATAATGCTGGGTTCCTTTATTTTCAATAGGGCCCAAAGAAATATTGATTGTGAAAAGAATGCAAAAGTCATATCCGTTACACCTTTTGTGACGGAAATGACAATTATTATATTACTTGGCTTTTGGAGGTATAATTACCTTTTCAAGTTGTTTACTTTACAAATTATGGCAGTAGGTACATATTGAGAACATGCATTTTGAGGGGGTTTTGAGGGAGTATTGTAAAGAATGAGCATCTTGTCCAAGAGTTTTTAACACTGCACATAATAGGAGTCGTGTTGAAGTTAATTTCACTGCTCAAAAATCTTATTTTCATTCTATATTTTTTCGAATTATAGTGCCTTAAAGTGTCGGGACATGAAAGTAGACACTTGATACTGAAGAATGACCCATAGGCCCCTTTTTAGTAAGAACTTGCTGGGAGTGTACATGCGGGAAGAAATTCATGATAAACTATCTCCAGCATTTAGGATAGAGATAAACCCACGAATGATTCTAGCGTAAGGTTGATGCATTGGCAGTTGTACTGTTTAACTATGTTCACTATAGGGTGTCAGTGGGTACATTGAATTTTTTTAAAAGAAGCTGAACAATTAGAAGCAGTAGGTGGAAATTAACAAAAATCCACTTTGAAAAAAGATGTATATCATAAATTTAATTTAGCCAGTTAAACTGTGCACATTAATTTACTTGTGCTTTTAACAAATTCAATGAATATATAAAATCTGATATCAAAAAGTATTTTTGCCCTCTGCAGGCTGAGTGTAAACATTAAACTGAAATCCACAGGCAAGGGGAACTATGTATTGGTGGAGTGAGGAAATTATGGATGTGACATTTACACATTTAAAATAAACAAAATTCTAAATCGTACTTTTCCAAAAGTTTTAACAAAACTCAAATTTTAAAAACAGGAACCTATTTTCCGCTATCTTCCTTTGAGTTGAGCAAACATAACAAAAATAATCCAAACCTATTCAATTTGCTAAAAGCTAAGGAGAACTGCAGTACTAGATTACTTTCAGGCTGCGTGCTCATCTTTTTATTGTTTTCAATGACAGCCCTCTTTTTATTATGTTACTCATTTATTATTTGTTGTGTCGATCATGTTGGTCTGCATAATGGGCAGTCGTCAGTCTTTGTGAAAGGGCTCAACATTGAGATGGTTCTTTAAATGTGTGCTAAACATTTACAAAATGAAACGTCACATCCTTAGAAGACATTGGAGGAGGAGGTCTAAGAAATTGGAGGAGGAAGGCAATTGGAGGTCTGTGGATGTTTGAGCTACTACGTACATGTAGAGGGTAACAGATGTCTCTGATGGTGATGCTGAAGTTTTGCGGAGCTATCGTCTGTTTGCTGACCTTCATTGCTAGACGGACAGAGCATGGATGTAGCTGCTTGATACTCATGATGATGGTGTCCCTTTTGGTGAGTGCTGGGTGTTCACTGATTTCCTGTAATTCTCCCCATCTGCCATGTGCTCTGTGTTTGTGCTGTCTGGCGTTGAGTTCTCTTGCTGGTGTACCCAGTGTACACCTTCTGCATTCGCAGGGGATGCATCAGGTTCGGTCTTGGAGGCTTGCTTGTCCTGTGGGCTATTGTGGATCTTGTGGGTGTGGAAAGCCCGGATACCTTTGTCATTTAGGAAGTACTGGATGTGATGAGAACTGCCTGTGTTGGGCTGTGTAATAGGCGGGGTGAGCCTAGTGGGTTCGACCTTGGGTGTAGGGGACCCTTTGGTAGGTGAAAGACTTTGGATCTTGCGTCTTGACTGGATGAGCCTTGAATCTGTTGTGTTGTAGTGCTGTCTTGATATGGTTAAGTTGTTGCTGGCCAGGATTGTGGTTGCTGATGCAGGCTTCCTGGACAAGGTTGCTCTTTGACTGGTGTTTGGATTTCCGGGTGCAGGAAGGATTGGTTGTCGATGTTGCCAGTCAGTGTCTGTCGGTCATCTCTAATAGACTCAGGGGTCGAGGGTGTTGTCAGACTGTTTTCAGACCTTAGCATCCGGGGATGAGATTCAAGGCGCCTGATCCTCACTGCGCCAGATGCTGCTGTAAATCCAGTTGAAGTCTTTCAGGACCTGCTGGAGGTCCCATGCTGTATGATGAAGTGATGAGAGTCTCATCCATGTACTGAAGACAAACTCTTGGTCTCAGATCTACGAAGGCAGTACTCCTATATGAAGGCATTGACTTAAACTGGGGATAGAGTTGATCCTATGGAAGTTCCAGAAGGCTGCTTGGACAACTGGCTGTTCATTGGAAGAAAGACAGCAGGATGTAGGTGGGTCGCAGATCATGAACCTGGTTTGGAGTGTGGGGCTTCAT
Organism: Patiria miniata; assembly: GCF_015706575.1. Classification (NCBI taxonomy): domain Eukaryota; kingdom Metazoa; phylum Echinodermata; class Asteroidea; order Valvatida; family Asterinidae; genus Patiria; species Patiria miniata. The sequence goes on along the minus strand of NW_024037073.1, from coordinate 24,952,816 downwards.
ATTTCTGCAGGGCGTAGTCAAGTCGGAGTCCCCCTTGGCACCGAGGCATGAGTAGCCTGTGGAGATGGCAGTGAATATCTGGTAGCCTTCATCGGGGTTGACCATGGTGTCGTTGGGAACACTGTGAGGTTGCGCTCATGGTGTCATTGGGATCATCACCCTCACCATCCCCATCACCCCCACTGGCGGCCGCCACCACCCCCCTCACCCTCACCACCACCATCATCATCATGCTGCTGCTGCTGCACTGCGCTGCGCTGCGCTGCGCTGCGCTGCTGCTGCTGCTGCTGCTGCCGCCGCTGCTGCGAACACCTTTACTTGTGATCCCAACAAAGCCATGTGCAGCTTCAGTGGAGACTCCAGGTATTCATCACCAATCCCATGGGTGAGGCATGTCTCAAGGTCTCGGTCAGGAAACCTTCATGAAGACAAGCTGTGTGAGTGTGAAACCCTCTCTCTGGATTAGGTTTGTGATCTCCTACCCATCTACATCCTGCCGTCCTTCATCCAGTGGACAGGTCAATTCTTCAAGCAGTCAGCTGGAACTTCCACAGGATTAACCCCATCTCCAGTTCTGGCCAATATCATCATATAGTTCTGTACAGCTTTCGTGGATTTGAGAGCAACAGTTATCTTCAGTTTGTGGATGACACTTTCATCATTTTATCACACAGCACAGTACCTCCAGCAGTTCCTGAGACACTTCAGCTGGTTCACACACAGCAGCATCTGGCTCACCTTGGATCGAATCTTCTTCCTGGATATTGAGGCCTCCAGACAGTCTGGCAGTATTCTCAGCCCTTTTGTCTATCAGAGAGCCACACATTGATAGGCATCTCCACAATCAATCTGTCCAGTGCCCTGGGATCTATTCATCAGTCATTGGCACCCTTGTCTGGCAATCCTTCATCATTGACCACGATCCTTTGCTGCGACAACTTTGCTATGTCAAGGCAACAATCCAACACGACCGATTTGGGGTACATCAAGTTGAGACACTTGATCCGAAGTATTTCACTGACTAAAGTGTTTCGTATACTCAAAGTCTACCCATCAGGTTCATCTGGTCCATTACACTTCCCTTCATAGGCAGCTCTTATTGCATTTAGTCCTTCCTGAATGACACTGGCATCTAGGTTTTCCATGCCTAACATGATCTGCAATAGCCTACAAGGATGAGTAAGACTCTGAGACCTAACCTGATGTAACACCTGTGAATACAGAAAGGTCTGCATTGGGTACATCGGTGAGGATCTTAGCGCTGGACTCCATGAACACAAGGCGCATGGTTCTTTGGGGAGATTGCAGGAAATTTTTGATAATTCAGCATTTTACCGATCGGTAGCACCTCATCATAAGTATTGAGTACCACAATCCTTGCCGAGTCTGAAAGGCCTTGGATGTCTGGCACAGGATTTTTCTGCAGGACATCAGTTCCATCATCAGTGATATCTGGAGTCCTTTGCTGTGCTAGCATCTCAATATTCCACAGGCCTCCAATACTCACTCCACCAATAGTTAACATCTAGTTCCCCTTTTAGCTTGTCTGTGGGTGTCTGTCCTCAAAACTCAGCTCTGTAAGTAACATTCATGTACATGTACTCACTTGACATTCTATAGTGAACAAAAATTGCCCTTTCTTGCCTTATGTTAATTGTCCTGTCTTGCCTGCCACTTTCTTGCCTAAAGTGCCAATATTTGCCTAAAGTGCCAATTAATTCTTACCTTAAGTGCCAACTATTTCTTGCCAAAAGTGCCAACTATTTCTTGCCAAAAGTGCCAATGAATTTTTGCCTAAAGTGCCAATTAATTCTTGCCTAATGTGCCAATTAATTCTTACCTAAAGTGCCAATCCTTGTCTAAAGTGCCATCTCTTGCCTAAAGTGCCATCTCTAGCCTCAAGTGCCATCTCTTGCCTCAAGTGCCATCTCTCGCCTAAAGTGCCATCTCTTGCGTAAAGTGCTAACTCTTGCCTCAAGTGCCAATTCTCGCCTAAAGTGCCAATTAATTCTTGCCTAAAGTGATAATTCTTGCCATGTTGTCTAATGTCTCTAGGCCTATTGCCATCACTTGCCATAATTACATCCCTTCTTTACCGATACTGTCCTACGTGCAAAATGTTATTCCAATCAAAGCTGCCATGCATCAACCCTCCTTGCCAGGCATGTACACTCCCATTCTAGACACACAATTCTAGTTCTTACCTCAGTTAGTTGCCTTCAACTTCAAGTCAATGGCTTGGTTGAAGGTCTAGTTCATTAGGTTTTTTTAGGTCAAGATTAATTCAAAGTAATCCCTTGCTAATTTGTTTAGTCATAAAGAAAATTGGGTAAAAGTTCACACTGAAAGCCACAGCCCTTTACGTTGTTTTATTTCAATTAATTGTACTGGATGCTAGTATTGCTGTTGCAAGCAGGTCATCACCCACATTAGGTAAATCATGCAAAGCCAAACCATTAGCACCAGTTGTCTTTTATATGAACGGCCACCCAAGTAATGCACATGCATGCATATGGTGAGTAACCACTTAATTTTGTCACTTCCTTTGAAAAACATGTTCACCAGAGCTCTTGAAATAAAAATTGTTTGGAACAAAAAGAAAAAACAAGTCTATGAACCCCCCCCCCCTTTTCCTAAACCTTGACTTTGTGACTCGGCATGGCAACACTTGTTAAATCTTTGATACTTGATAAAAAAATTAATTCTACTATTAAATACATTCAACATTTTCAATTTTCTTTTAACTTCAAATTTGTGTTACTTTTTATTGTTAATTACTTTTGATATGCATTTTGTTGGTGTCATTTGACTTTTCTTTATTTTCTAAAGAATTTGGGGTCAGAGAAGGCAAACCCAACTACATGTAAGAAGGTTTATGCTGTTTTCACTAGCTTATTAATTGAGTGTAAGTGTTGCCTCAAGTAGGCGTACACAAGTCGAAACTTTGTGCTTGTCCACGTAGTAAGTGCGAGGGCATAAATGTCAAAAACAAATCATAATTTCTGATTTCAAAAACAAATACATTTTAAAATGACATGATATTTTATAAACAAATGCTCAGTGAACCCTCCCTCTATGGGGGGGGGGGGGCAATTTCAGCAAGTCCAGCCCAGCAGTCAAATGAGATTAAGTGACTGTTTTTAACAGTTTAGTGCTCCCTGTCTTCATAAAGCAGGATTGACTGGCTGTGACTGTTTATGTAACTTGATACAGCTATGTTTTGACTGTCATATATTGATAAGCCAACTGTGACTTGAACACCTTTCAATCTCCTGCTTTTGTCTGTTGATGGAATGGACTGTCACAGTGCCTATAAACAAGATCTGACTGTTGGTGACAAGCCCGAGTAAAAAGGCATGGCAGGGGAAAAGAAGTGAAATTTTGACTGTCTGTGACTGATCAAACAAAAGATAAATGTTGAAGTATACTTAACAGTAATGGCCGAATTTAAATAATTGTCAGCAGTTTATTACTTAACTTTGTCTTCCATTTTATTTTGGTACTAAAAATCAAGAAAAAAAAATTGAACAGAAGTCAACACCCAGGCATACAAGTTTTCCTCGGATCTGCTGATTTCCTTGTTTTTAAGTTTTTGTGAATGCTATTACAAATTGAAAATACCATACAAAGTCTTGTGTGGTTACTTTTGGAGTTTCCTTGTTTTGTTTTTTTCCCTAAAGTCCCAGTTGCATGCCTGAAACAGTAAACGTACATGAGCATTTGAATAATCATTATTTAGAAAAAAGTTTCCAAATATCTTTTGATAAAACACTGAGGCACACAGTATTTCAAAAGGGCTTGTTTGACTTTTTAGAAATGATTCAGTACAATATTAGGCTGTAACATGATTTATTTCAATTGATTATTTTGCTTGACAAATATTCCTGAACTAGCAATTGGCTCCCTATGTTCCTCCAGTTACACGAATTAGGAAACTAGTATTTGTAAGTTGGTGACCAGTAATCCTCACCATTTAGAGAAAACATATCCCCATCTATAGGCAAGAAAACTGAATGAGTCAGTGAACAATACAATAAAAAGATAGTGACAGCAGTTACTAGATTCAACACATTTATTAGTAACGTAATGCTAATAACATGATGGATGCAATCCTTAGCAGCCTGGGTAGGAAATTGATTCGTGCTTCGATTGCATGCCTCCACAGTATGTGCTTCTACCCCAGTTTGAGTCAATACAGTGCTCACTATGTAGCGCATCCAAGCCACACATTAAATAATGGATGTATGCGTACTCACAGGCCCAACCAATAAGCATGTCGGCTCGTCACACTGATATGGCGGTGCAGTCTGGACCTCCAGCTGTACACAGTGCAGCGTATGACTCGTAGGTTAGTGTAGTGTAGACTTACCATCGGGTAAACTGGTCGTGTGCTCCGTGCCTTGGCTAGCAACAGACTGATGTGCTGCGCCTCTTCATGCAAGTACGCCCTCAATGAAAGCGCACTATGCAACTGATCACTTGACGTGCTTCATAGCAACACTCCTAGCGATGTATTTTGCATTACAATGGCCCGACCTGAAAACTTAAACAAAATAACTCACAAATTACATTAATAAAAAATTATAATTTTGCCAACATGAAAAGTTACCTATTGTTAACTGTGGTACTGGAGATGTCTTACAGTTTAATGTTTTAATTAAGAGAATACTCTAAAGAACATTTTCATAACAATTTAAGAACCATTTAAGAACCTTTTCCAAACAAGTTAAGAATGATTTTAGAATATTTTGAGAGCACTTTAATAACACATTTAAATTATTGGACGTCTCTAATGGGAGCAGTACTCGGAAAGAATAATTTCATGCTCCTTCGCTACGCTCATCCGCATGAAAAGCAGTTTTATTCTAACGAGACAACCTCAATAAATCACACAACAAACATTTCTGATAATGTTCTTATTGATATTTATTTAAAGCATGGGATTGTGGCTATGATTCAGGCCACTCTGAAACAAGACAAAGCATAAGAAGTGAAACTCTACCTTGAAAAAGACTGCGATCCGCGCCAATCTTGTTATTGATAAAAGTACCATCTTGATAGTGTCGCTCGCTGGTTGACCTCTTTTGCCGCTTTCTACCTTCCAGCTCCTTAAGCATGTTAAGGGCAGCCTCTTCTGCAATTTGTACTTTCTTGTGCTCGTCAGCTGTCAGATGTTTTTTGTCTCCTTTTTCTAATTGGCTGATCGTCAACCAACCTGCTTTGCTACTATCTGCGATCTTTATTTGTCGTTTTCTTGCAGCTATTAGCTCCTCTCCTTTTTGAATTGCGTCAATTGCTTTTTGTACGTCTGCTTTTTTTTTTTTAGTAAAGCGAGCTTGATGTTGTCGAAGACAATCTCGATGTCCCCACAAAAAACAAACTGCGCTGTGTTGCCCGGCCTGGATAACTCTTGCGCGTCCAATTTATTTCTCAGTTCTTTCAGCGAGGATTCATCTCTTTTGGAACTTGAACTAGATATATTGTCAAACTTCTCATCGAAGTAGGTTTGAAGTTTTTGAAACAAAACTTCAGCATTCACGTTTGACGCTTGTGGTATGTTTTCTTGGGTAGACATGGCCTCAGAATCTTTCCACATGTAACTTCACGTGAACATTAAGTGGTAATGCACATTGGTCTAGCAAAGATACTCAGCGTTGAAGCTTAAGCCTGAATGAAAAGGCTTGGCTTTCGTGACGCTTTTATATCAGAATACTCATCAATGCACACGGGGAGAGAAATCTCAATGGAAACAATATAAAGAACGGAATGTGATTCAGCCACACCTTAACATTCCAAGCATCGATGGTTACACCTTGAATCATTCTGGTCGCTCAAAGGAACAAAACTAAATTTTGGGACCTAATGGTTCATTTCTTCTTAAGCTTGGCATTGAAGATGATGTCAAACATCCACATTCTTTGATCTTGGTTGCTATGCCAGACTGAAACTTGGTGACGATGAACGTTTCTGTCATCTTGGTAGCAGTCCAGCTCAATGTCTCCTCAAGATCGATGTCTGGCACCAGCTCACCCGAACTGGTCCCAGTTGGACCAGTAAGTTTTTGATGCTGGACCATTTATTGATACAGCACTCTGATATGGTCGACTGCTGCGTTTTTCTCCTTCAGAACCCAGGTTATGGTGTCGTTCTTTAGTTGGGCCTCGCTTGTTTTGATTGGCTCTTCATGTTTTGATTGGCTCTGCATGTAGAGATCCCGCCTGCATGGCTTCTTCTACTGGTGACTCGGCCCTAGAGGTGTTGCGTTCGATGCTTGAGGAAGCTGGACAACAGCTAGCAATTTACGCCTTGTTACACAGTAATTAGGTTTGGGTTTGGACGGGGTCTACCCGATGTTCCCCAATACCTGTTCCCCAATACCTATATATGTCCCCCAAAATACTCAGGGTTAGGCTTAGGGTTAGGGTTAGGGTTAGGTTTAGATGGTTAGGGTTAGATGGTTAGGGTTTAGGTTAGGGTTAGATGCTTAGGGTTAGATGCTTAGGTTTAGGTTAGGGTTAGATGCTTAGGGTTAGATGCTTAGGTTTAGATGCTTAGGGTTACATGCAGATGCTTCCAGGGTCAGGGTTGTGGAACATGTAGGTATTGGGCAACATAGGTAGGCACCTGGTTCGGACAATGCCAGACTTGCATAGGTGATAACTCTTTCTTTCCCTTCCTAAATTTGCGAGAGAACTGACTGATCCCATCCCTGCTGGCATCAGATCGAGTATGTATTGGCCCTCCAGTTGAGAGTAACCCAGGATAGTGACCTCCTGCAATCCTGTCTTGAGGGTGTTGAAAGAGCTGTCACACTACTCGTCCCATATGAAATCACGATTCTTCTTGGTTAAACAGTGAACGTAGTGGCCGTGCTTGTAGTGAGTGTATCTCGTTCTTCCAGTAGGAAGAAGACTTTGAAAAGTTCCTCACAAAGGTTTGAATGGTATTTGTATGTTTGAAGGGTTTGTTTTGCATGAGGTATGCAATTCTCATTCGTCTTTGGTAGTGGTTTGGCCGGAGTGGGAACAAAGTTTAAATCTTTACTCAGGGCTGTTTTCTCTGATGTGGAGATGGATAGCTTATGATAGGTTGAATATAACGTGTTCATTGTTTTTGTTTTTGGCCAAATAAGCTCGGGATTGGGTTTTATTTACTTGGTGGAGTTCCATGTGAACTTTACAAGGAAGCTTGAAATATTTGAAATGATATGTATTGTAGGTTGTGTTTCCAGATGTCGAAGGAGTTGACAGTTTCATTCTTGTCCAAACACCATTGTTTTGTTGCTCGATGTGAACTGGCCATGGTGATTGGAAGGGTAAGGACACTCTTGTTGGTAAAAACTGAAAGTTAGTGTTATTACGCAGCTGTAGTATCAGCTGGCTAGCTGTTCACCTGTTTGTGAATGATGCACCGGGTCGGAAGTCCAAATGTAGCACTCAAAGTCGGCGGTTTGTTGTGACCAGTCCTTTTATGAGCTGAAAAGTGCATGGAAATGTTTCCAACGTTGCCACCATGCCACTATAGTAGTTGAATGGGGGATACCACATGAATGAATCACCATTGCAGGCCTGCACCAGAGACGGGTACTAATACATGTACTGTTGAAAAGTGTTATTTAGCTAAATCATATTTTTGTTGTGTGATTTATATCTTGCAGACACTTTGCTTCCACAATTTAAGTCTTTACAATTTGCAATAATTAGGTTTTGCCCTTCACCGACATATAACCACTGTCTACTCGGTGTGTTACACCCGAGTAAAAGTTAAACAACCTCACGTACTTGGTGGTCGAGTGGTAAGACGTCTGCTCAACAAAGCAGAAGGTTGTGGGTTCGATTCCCACCCGAGTGCTTTTGCTGACTTTCACTCAGGTTGAACACACTGAGTATACAGTGTTTGTACGTCGATGAAGGACAAAACCTAATATTGATGCAAATTCTATCTTATGAATAGTCTTTGCTACTTGATATGAACACTCCCCGATAGAAACGATACATGACACTCATTTGAAAATCCTCTGTACAGGCCTGGCATATCTTTTAAAAGTAAAGGTCTCAGATGCAGATGCTTCCAGGGTTAGGGTTGTGGAACATGTAGGTATTGGGCAACATAGGTAGGCACCTGGTTCGGACAATGCCAGACTTGCATAGGTGATAACTCTTTCTTTCCCTTCCTAAATTTGCGAGAGAACTGACTGATCCCATCCCTGCTGGCATCAGATCGAGTATGTATTGGCCCTCCAGTTGAGAGTAACCCAGGATAGGGGCCTCCTGCAATCCTGTCTTGAGGGTGTTGAAAGAGCTGTCACACTACTCGTCCCATATGAAATCACGATTCTTCTTGGTTAAACAGTGAACGTAGTGGCCGAAGGGGGGATACCACATGTTGAATGGGGGATACCACATGAATGAATCACGGTCAAGTACCTCCCTCTCTCTTCAGTCCGATGGCGTAATTTGCGCTCAGTGGCCATTACTAGTCTACGCCAACAATCTTGATCCACTGCTGATCTTGATGCTGCTGCAAGTCCCTGTCTGGTCCACTGCTTTATGTCGTTGGTTCCATGATGTTGTTGGAGGACGTCTCTTCCCATAGACCAATCCCTGGATTATTTCTTTGTCGATTCCTTCGCGGCGCATGACGTGGCCAAAGAAATGCATCTTCCGCACAGCCATCTGTTGTCTCAGCATCAACTCACTCCCTGTGGTATCCAATACCCAGCGGTTGGTCCTCCTCTCCATCCACGACACTCGGAGAACGCGTCTGTATGCCCAGATCTCAAAGGCATCCACTCTACGCTAGTCTGCCCTTGGACTCACAACCGTAGGAAGCTATAGCTATAAATAGTGACACACATGTAACAATAACAATATAATAATATAAAGGACATCAATACAGTGAAATAGTAAATTATAAGAATTATGCACAGAAGATACATGTGCCACAATATTGCACTATGAGACAAAACAAAACAAGAAAAAAAAAAACATGTTCACATCACAAAATCACCACATTCTTAAAAAAGTAAAATATACTGAAAGAACAGAACAAGGATTAAAAATGACGGGCCTGGTGTGCTATTACCCCGATTTGAGTCTATGCAGCACTCTGTTCCCTGGCTAGCAACAGACTAATGCGCAACGCCTCTTTTTCCCACAAGTACGCCCTCAATGATCGTGCGCTACCAAACTGAAAAGGTGACGCGCTTCATAGCAGCACTTCACATGCTTTATAGTTGTCAACTCTAATATGTCGGAATCTACATGTATACTGTATACTCACCAGCTTAACTTTGCAAATAAAAAAAAAGGATGTGACTATTTCGTTGGAATAATTCCTTTGGCAATGAAGGGGGGGGGGTAATGTTACTGCAAAAATAGATTTAACATTAATGCCACCATACTCTGTGTGCCTCAGTGTTTCATCGAAATATAATTTGGAAACTGTTCTCTGATTATTTCATTTAAACACGATATAGACCTACCTTGACAAATAAAAATGTTAATCTAATTCTTCTCACATATGGATCATGTGCCAACTTTCTAACCATAAATATTTTACTTTCTTCAATTACCGACTATCAAAAACCATTGAAAATACCAGTAAAATGTGAAATTATTCTTTTAAATTAGAAAACTCTGGAAATGTTTGAACAATATAGTACTCAAGTTATTACTCGTACGCATATATGTTATTGATAATTCATAGCATAATATGATAATATTTATTGTCCTTTCATAGTCAACTTGAATATGTCTGAGTCAATACGTTATACTCATCAGCTTAACTTTGTAAGTTTAGTTGCATGTGAATATTGCATGGGAATAATACTGAAGGCAATGATGAAGGATTAACGCTACTGCGAACATTGATTAAATGAGATCAATATGCCACCATACTCTTTGAAAATATATTAAAAATGGCATTTTACTATATTAGAGTATTGGTATACAGAACAGGTCTTAATATATACATGTAGGACACTTAAGTTGGGATTTGCTTTCTCTGACGATCAAATTGCTTGAGAGTCAACAAATTCAAATCAATGTTGACTCCAATGAAACTTCTGCATAGTGCCACATTGAATGTCAGTTGAAAGACCACTTAACCACTGGCCAGTTGTTTGGTGGTTTGCTATGCTATTTTATAAGGGCACACTAATCAGTATTCACAGTGTTTTACAATCCCACAAGGACAAGCAGGACCTGAAGTGCAGACCTTGAGAGAATCTGCTGCGAATGTGGTGAGGTGCAATGCGAGACTCGATGAATAAAGATCCCTGTTTTGGCCCATCCTCACTGGACAGTCCGATGGGTCACCTATACCCAAGGACTCGGCACCCATAGCAATGTGTCCCCACTTTAGCAAGCCTACGGGTCTTCTATACCCATGGCATCTTACTCCTGTGCTGGGCCCAGGGACAATAGACCTGCTTCGTTTACCTTCACTGGAGGAGCAGTAATGATTGGCTGTACTCTGTGAGGAGCATCTCCATAGCCAAGGAGTCAGGAGTCATCCAGCCCTCAAGGATAGCACCAGCTTCTCTCGTCTCATTAGCATCTCCTGTCACTGATGATGCACAGAATGGAGACCAGGAGTCATGGAAACACGAGCTTGTCCCAATTGCAGTTGCTAGGTAAGACTGTGCCATACTTTTTAATCATTCTTAAAAGAAAATATCTCGAAAGAAAAATGTGTAATTCCCATGGTGAAAACTTATCTGAATAACACAGTGCTTGTTGGCCTCTACTTTTGAATGCCCTCATGTAAAGTTGTTTTTTTCCTGTGGATTAATTGTCTTGGTCCTGTGGATTACTTGTCGTGACTTTGAAACATTGCAAATCACAATATGCATCTAGTCAATATCTATGTTCGTTCATTTTCCTGCCAACTAAGTTGGCATGTAAACAGTAAAAACATGATATTTTTTCCATCGTAAACTATGTACCTTTCCACCCAGCACTTTGTCCAGTCTGGAGGTTGGCTGCCCTTATATGCTTGTACCTCTTTCCTGTTTGAATCAATTTTTTACCAAGAGCTTGGTCCTCTTTGATTCACTCAGGCCACTTTTTTTCCCCTGTGTCCCTTTCTGTTGCCTTGATGAATTTGCCCTGCTAGTGTGTCATTATGTAGGTTGTGTTGCCTGACAAAATGACCAAATGTGGCCATATTCAAGGGAAGGTGGCACTGTTGCTGTTAGGCATACAGAGTGCATACTCCCATAAATATCACTTTCAAACAAACGTTTGATCTGAAGTGTAAAATCTCTTTAAAATGCTAATTAAACCAAACTATGTCATCCGTCACTGACCAAATCTTGGTCAGCAACAATGTTTTCTGTAAAGTTACTGGACAAGCATTATCAGATAGTGATTTTTCTGTGGCTTATATCTCTTCTCTTTTATACAACTGCAACTTCTCAGAGAGTTCTATGTACATGTCAACCATTGCAAGAATGTAAAAAGAAAAGAGTTTTTTATCAGGTTTTTAACAATTGTGTAACATGGTGCACAACTTAAAAACAAATAGAAAGAAAAGTTAGTGCCACTTGATAAAAGAATTTGTGGAAGTCCCCCTCCCTATTTTTCACGTAAAACACCTCATAGTTAGGATTGAATGATGAAGATCTAATTTCCTATTAGTGAGAATATTTTTCTAGCTAAAGCTGTAATATGAAATGTTTGTTGTGTGGTGTATGAACATATGAAGAGTGTATTTCCAAAATGCGATATACGCCATTTTCTTCCCTTTGAGAATCCTACTCTCCCCTGGCTGCCCAAAAGCACTTTAAATACACAGGGTGTGCATAAAAAAATGCATCAGTTACAAAATCTGTGCTTAAATAAACAATCAAGGAACTATGATGATATAAGCTTTGGTAGTGTGTATAGCACTTGACCATCAGCTTTAATTTGAGACCAATTGCAATTTATGTTCTTCTGAATGGCTGAGCAATCTTTTTTTAACTGATGATTTTTATATCTGTCATTCAATATAATTAACCCATTAGCATCTTGGTCTGTATTTTATTACAGTGTATTTATTCACTGAAAAAAAATTAATCATAGGGTGCCTTTAAGTAGCTCACTGGGATCGACTCTGTAAAGGGAGACGTTAGCTATGACAGCTAGACTAATCAAACATTCAAGCGTGGGCCATCACGATCCTCACGTGATGTCATGGGCTCGCCAGCTAGATCGCCAATGCATGCACAGACAGCAGGGACATAATCATTCACCAGTCGTTACAATACGTGATGTCCGTACAAAATGCCCATTTCAGACTGGGTGTTAAGTTTGAGATTTACTGCTTTTTAGAGAGTTGCAAAAGTAAAATGTTGGGCTGGAATTACAGCCTCTAAAGTTGAAATTAACTAAATAAATAATTACCCTTTTGCTTGAAATAAGTTGATTTTTGGGTCCGCTCGACATTTTCGCTGTCTAGCCGCCAAATTTGTTCGTTTCTTGAAATGAACAACACTTGTATGCATGGGACCTGTTTCCACCACTGAGTTTGGTCCTTGAGCAGTTTCTGTGGTGGCTGACTCGAGACGTTGGAGCGAATTGAACGGCAAGGGGCTAACCTGAGACATCGATCCGGGTGAGCTACATGTACATTGTACTCGAATGTACCCTAAGAGTGCTAGGGCAGTTTTGGTGCTACAGTGAGTAACAGGCAGGGCAGTTTTGGGCGCTACAGTGACTAAAAGTTAAAATAAAATATGCAGGCCTGCACCAGAGATGGGTGCTAATACATGTACCATTGAAAAGTGTTATTTAGCTAAATCATATTTTTGTTGTGTGATTTATATCTTGCATACATTTTGCTTCCACAATTTAAGTCTTTACAATTTGCAATAATTAGGTTTTGCCCTTCACCGACATATAACCACTGTCTACTCGGTGTGTTACACCCGAGTGAAAGTTAAACAACCTCACGTGCTTGGTGGTCGAGTGGTAAGACGTCTGCTCAACAAAGCAGAAGGTTGTGGGTTCGATTCCCACCCGAGTGCTTTTGCTGACTTTCACTCAGGTTGAACACACTGAGTATACAGTGTTTGTACGTCGATGAAGGACAAAACCTAATATTGATGCAAATTCTATCTTATGAATAGTCTTTGCTACTTGATATGAACACTCCCCGATAGAAACGATACATGACACTCATTTGAAAATCCTCTGTACAGGCCTGGCATATCTTTAAAAAGTAAAGGCCTCATTGGCCTACATGTAGGTTGGAAGTAACATGGCTTGACAGGATCATTTGCAAGTACTCAAAAATCTGCCTTTTGAAATAACCTGTTAAATAAAAGCACAAATTGTGTTCATGATCTTTATTAAAGATACATGACACTTGAGCTGAAAAGTCAGCCATTTTATTTACATTTCTGTAATTGCAAATGATACTATTGGCCTTTCAAGATAGCTTTTGCTATTGGTTTTAATTTCTGTTGAAAAGCACTGATTATACAGTGCCAGTAATTATAGTATACAAATAATGAATGTTTGTGAGTGCAATGGTAAGAATAATTTCAATAGTGGAATGGAACTTTTCATCTGTCACCAAATGGAATTATTCTTACCATTGCACGAACGTGAAACATTCATTATTTGTAAAATATAAATTATCCTGATGCAAATTCCATCAAAAGTCAAATACTGACAAAGTGTAATTTTTCTAATGATGAATGGAAAGAGAGCCCACATGTTTGCAATTGTAGTGGCTTGGTGTAAGAGTATGGTCTTGTAATTGTAACAGCCCTTGGGTATGTTGCAGTTAGAATGTTAGAAGTGGATTGCACCAGAATTCCTGGTGTCAGTTTTACAGGACAAAAAGTAATGACAAAACTCTTCAATGAAAAGTATGCTAACATACAGTAGTCTGCTTTTACAAATAGGGAAATTGTTCAAACTGTATGTTGACCAGTATAGCTCAGCATGTCAATGCAATACTGTGTATTTACTCATGTAGGGCATTTATTGCTCAAGATGCATGGCACTCAAACACAAAGCTGAAGGTACCATGGAGCACTTGGTCTTGGTAAAACACCACGCCCCACACCACAGGAGTCTTACAATATTGATCCAATTTTGTACCAGAGGCCATCTGCCCATTCACTGCTTGTACACGTTATACCGTGATCAATGCAGGGTACATTGAAAATAAAAGTGAGATAGCATTGGCACCCAAGTCATATTTAAGAGGATGACCTCCTTGGTGTGTGCAAGATACAATTATTACACATTATTGATGTGCAATGCCGTACATTTATTTATTTATTGGCAAGATGGCTTTTGTGCCAAAAGTAAGCCACTACTTCCTGCATCTTGGTGCCAAGACATGATATGACTGTGCGTTTATTTCGGTGTAAAGTAAAAACTTTACCCTTGGTTAAAGCCAAATTTATCAGATTTATAAATAAATGCAAATGTGAACATGTATGATCCGGCAAGGATTCTAAAGAGTAATTTAATAAGCAGTGAATGCAGCTGTGTCATTGCAATTGCTTCTTCAGGGAGTTTGGACCCTTCCCGTGCCGATCCCCAGGTCCAACTGACTCAGTCGCTAGTACCTGATAATAAAAAGGGTCTCGATCTCAGGGTGACAAGTTTACAGTGCAGTGGAAACGATCATAGGTGAACTTTGCGCCATCCCTGATCAACACGAGGCATTGATGCACGGTGGAATATTTGTCTCTAAAGAAACACAGCAGAGCTGTTCACGTACAGTTTAAGTTAGCAGGGAAATGACAGTGACAGCTCATCAGATCCTGGTCGACTTTTACCCGTATTATGCAGCAGAACACCTGCAGTATTAGAAATCCAGGATAAGCCTTACTGGATGATATGCAAGAAACTTGGCATAAACACCTGCAGACTCAACTAGGCCTGAAGTGATTGCAAGTAGTACAAGCTGCCCCTTGCTTACAGCTAATTGGGTAGGCTTAACTGTACATACGCCTAGTGAGATGGTTGTTTTTCCCCGAGTTGTCACATCGATAATCCTGCCGAACCTCCACTAACGGTGTAACAGATAAGCATCTAGTTGGCCGTTTAAAGATGTCTGTATCCTAGGATACATGTACTTCAAAGCCAGAGATGATGTAAATCAGAGATTCTGCCATTGAAGTAGCTTAATAAAAACTGTACGTGGACATGTTTTCTTGAGCTGTAGGATGTTGCAGAGACTCTGCTTAAAACTGGAAACTTTGCAGCAGAACATGGAATACCTGCATGTCGATGATTTTGTTCTGATAATGTTTTCTGAGCTCGTTTGCACGGCAGTGGCTCGGCTCATTATCCTCAAGTATTGCAGCGGGACATCTGATACAGCAGCTTTGTGTATGTCCTGGGTTAGTTTGAGCTGTGGGTCACCCTGCATAAATCCGCTGAACCTGAAACTTTGCAGCAGGACTTGGCATAGATGATCAAGGATTCAGCTGTGATAGTGATATTTTCTGATGAGCTCTTCAGCATTACAGAGACTCAGCTAGATCGAGACCCTTAAGCAATGCAGTGGCACTTGGCATAAAGGCGAGATGCTTGTAATTAGCAGAGAGTTTAAAAGAGGAGGTGCCTGATCCTTGGAATAACCCAACATCAGGGTGACAGTGGGGTATCAGTATCTGGCTGTCGGTGAAGGCAGTGTTTTGGCTCATTATCCTCAAGTATTGCAGCGGGACATCTGATACAGCAGCTTTGTGCATGTCCTAGGTTCATTTGAGCTGTGGGTCTGGGTCACTCTGCAGAAATCCGCCGAACCTGAAACTTTGCAGCAGGACTTGGCATAGATGATCAAGGATTCAGCTCTGATAATGATATTTTCTGATGAACTCTTCAGCAGTACAGAGACTCGGCTGGATCGAGACCCTTAAACAATGCAGTGGCACTTGGCATAAAAGCGAGATGCTTGTAATCAGCATAGAGAGTTAAAAAGAGGAGGTACCTGATCCTTGGAATAACCCAACATCAGGGTGACAGTGGGGTATCAGTATCTGGCTGTCGGTGAAGGCGTAATCCATACTGTCGTTTGAGACTGAAGTATCACATGATATGCATAATTCATCCGTTGTTTTATTAGAACGAAAAATTTAGATTCTTGAAAGTGACAGTTTAATATTTGATCCAGCAACATTTAAATGTATTGCTTTTATACTTTATGAAACAAAGCATTTAAAAGCTGTTATAATTTTAGCAATTGTATATTTTTGTGGTCACTTTTCATTGTGATGAATTCTTTTTAATTGATACTTTACGTAGTAGAGACTTTTGATGGAAATTGCGTCAGGTTGGTGTAATTTTAATGTAAGGTTTTTCACAATGACACGATTCTCAATTTTAACCCTCCTGCTGTTTCAACAGTCACAGACAGTAAAAAAATAATCCTCTTCCTCTGCCATGCTTTTTACCTAAGCTAGTCACCAACAGTCAGATCATATTTCAAGCAAGCTAGCATGTGACTAGTCAAACTCAGTCATCAGACAACAGCAGGCAGGAAGTAGGCACAGCTGTCTTATCAATCATCTACAGTCAAAGTATAGCTGTATCAAGTTACATAAACAGTCACAGCCAGTCAATCCTGCTTTATAAGGGCTGGGAGCTCTTAACTGTTGAAAACAGTCACTTGTGAGAATTAGACTGAAAGGACAACTTTAAACAGAATGTTTGCATAGGAGGGTTAAAATGTTGAATTTGCCCTTCACTGATTACGGCAGTTGAGGGCAAAACCAAGTGAAATATTGGCTTAAATATATGAAGGTGTTCAGACCAAATGCCTTTGTAAAAACTAATTTGATGCATAAAAAGTACAGTGGCCTTTATTTAGCTGGATGGTGGTATTGGTGGGGGGAAGGCCCCTGGCAGCATTTAATGGTGTCATAAAAGAACAATCTTTTTAAGAGCTTTTAAGATAGTTCAGACACCCCCCCCCCCCCCGCCACAAAAAGCTATGCTACTGATTACATTCAAACATGTTAACTAATTTGTGTTCATTAATTAATTTAATTCACTTGTGCCTGCCAACCTACATGTACCTGAAGATTCATTTTTGATAACAACCATTTTTTTAAAAAATATTTTTAACTAAATATTCCTTTCAGTTTTAGTGGGAAACACAAGCCGAGGTGGTGGTTTGTTGTATAGCCCAACCATAAAGCCAAGGCCCCTAAAATGTGTGGGCTACAAACCATCTAGAAACAACACAGAAAACATAAACTCATGAAATTGAACATGAAAGTTCATCATGCCAATGTGGTTTGTGTTGCCTGTGAATGTGCTTTCCATGAATATGATGCCATTTTCTACAACATTTTTGTGTGGTATGTGGAAATAAGGAATAGGCGCCCAATCCTCGGAATAACCCAACATCAGGGTGACACTGGGGGTATCTCCAGCTGTCGGTGAAGGCGTCGATGACCCTACACTTCGGTTTAGGAGCCTCTTGTTGACTGTTTTTACTCTTCATTAAACTCATGCTTTTCATCTGTTGCTTATTAAAGCTTTACATGTACCGGTACCTTATTTGAAGGCAAAGTAAAGCCATATTTTTTTCTGACCGTGTACCTCACTCATTACAGTAATGAGTTCAAGGGCTTTTAAAGTTAATGTTAGTTTTCCATAGTCTAGCATTTTATTGATAAAAGTGTGAATGGGGTTTACATTAAAAATTCTTTAAGTAATGAAGGCTAATCCTTCTTATGGATGTACATGTAAACTTTACATGTACATCCATAAGAAGGATTAGCCTTCATTACTTAAAGAATTAATTACCCAACCCTTTCATAGGCACTGAAGTGTCCGAAACTGCCATGCCTAATCACTGTAGTGTCCAAAACTGCAATGCCTATTCACTGTAGTGTCCAAAACTGCCATGCCTAATATTAGGCATGGCAGTTTTGGACACTATAGTGATTAGGCATGGCAGTTTTGGACACTATATAATCACTGTAGTGTCCAAAACTGCAATGCCTAATCACTGTAGCGCCTGAAACAGCCTGTGCACTCCATGGATTTATTGATTAATTGTTTATTGATTACAAAATACACAATGTAGTACAAGTGCTGATGGAATTAACATTTATTTAAAATATGACCAGGAAGGAATGCATAAAATACTGTCATTTTCTTTGATACAAATTAGTCAGCTGATGCTGTTTTCCTAGATGAACTTTTGTGTCAAGTCACTGTAAATATTAACATTTGCAATTTTGTCTTTTGGGGCAATCCAAATTTCCTAATTATTTGAGCTAAATATATTTGAATATAAACAGGAGGTCATTTGTTCACTAAAAGCTGACTAAGCTTGTGATTTTTTTCCTACCGAGCTCTTAGAAAGCACTGGTGTACCTGTACATGTACATATACCCACAATGACAAACTATCCAATCATAAATCAGGTCTTCATCATTCAATCCTTTGAATCACATTTCGCATCCGTTGAATATTGTCCCTTGCAATATTTAAGGTCGTTCGCGTAATAGGTACTAACAGGTACTGAAATAGTCTTAAATATATTGAATATTCTGTTGTTCATAATGAACGATTCCATGGCAAACTCTTGGCCAAAGAAATCTTGTCCACTTGACCATTATGAAAGCTAATTACATTGAGCTATTAGCAGATACCCTTCAAGATATTCTTGGCTGGTTCATGTTCAGATTCCGAGGAAGTGCAGTTGAACCCTTTGTGATATCTTTCACGTTGCCTCTTGCATTTTCTTTGCTCTCCTTAACTTCAACAAAGCCTCTGATACAAAATCTGGACAGGGTAAGACTTGCTTTGATGATGTCTACAATCATATATCTCTTGTTCTTTGAGCAGACAAGACTGCTCTTGCCAGTCTATTCTAATGATACATCCTTTCCTATGAACACAACACCAAATTAATATACGACATATATCACCATATAGGGTACGGCTTGCCAAGGGGCAGTCAACCAGTTGGTGCTGGATTTTTAATTGTTTAATTACAAACAATAGGCCTAATTATACAAATTCCATGTAATTGAATTTTTAAACACTGTTACAAACTCCCGAAGAAACCCACTGGATTAAAAACCAGAGATAAAACTCAATGAGCAAAAACTCTGGAAAACCTTGTGGTTGCCAGCAAAACAAAACATTTCGCACGTTTACACAAAGCTATTTTTAAAGCTGATCCATTCTCAGTTTGTCCTTAACTGAACTGAAGTCGCAAGCTAGAATGATCCCACCACACCTTCGCCTCGTACGTTCTACGTACGTTCTATGTTAAACGCACGTTCTTTCCTATGCAAATTTGACACACCCTTTCTACCCTTATGTAACTCCGCCTCCCAGAATTCATTCCTCAACCGATTAGACACATTTGCCTGCTATACAACTGTAACGCAGGCAAAGATAATTCTTATTCTGGAATTAATCGTGACAGGGCCAACACATGTATCCCCACAGGAAACAAAAGGGGACGCTGCATCATTATGCCAACAATGCTGTGTTATTTTGATAAGTTTTCACCAATTTTGTATTGTGTGCAGAATGCTTATTTTTGCTCTGCACTGCCAGTATTTTTGTTTTTGCAGAACCTGAAAATATAGGCCTAATCCTTTGAAATAATTACTTTCTTGTATAGCAACATGAGAACTACGTGTGTAGCCCTCTTAAGCAGGGACACTATATTGTAGTTGCAGCCCATGAGGTCTTGGTGAAGTTTACAATGTATTTTGCTGACAAACACCAATGAGGAACAGGGTGATGATACCATGTCACGTAGATACCCTGAATAACTGGATAACTTGCAGATGGGGTGTAGTGAGCTTCTAATAATTGCCTGTCGATACAGCTAGGCATGATATGATGATTTTAGGTTGATCTGTTTTGACTCTGCATGAATGCCAGAGAGTAGCACATCAGTGGAGCTTGAAAAGATCAAGACGATCAGAATACAAAAACCAAATATTGGACAAGTTCAGTTCTATGTACACATTATTATGTGCAATATAATTTGCAAGTCAACTTCTTCCACTTGCAGTATTTACAATTATTATTAAGTCATAAAAAGATCTGTTGTCAAACTTTATACACATGTACGTCAACTTATGCAGTGCTCCGAATCACTAGGAAGGTGGAAAACAATAAAGGTATATCGCAAAATAAACGCGGTATATTTCTAAGTTATGAACTCTTAATTCAAACAATTCAAAAAGAAGAATTGTGAAATGAAATAAATCACTGGTTTTAGTTTCTGATTATGCGCAACTTAAAGTAGAACGCAATAGGCTTGGTACTTTTCATCATTGCTTTTCCCACTAGTATAAAAAGACATTACTGTAACTATCAGTTTAAAAATATCAGCAACAACTTCAAATCTCAATTCTCAACAAAAGTGAAGATAATGTACACCCCTGCTTAGCACCTTTGAAAATTGAAAGGGGTCGGATATAAAACCATTAATTAAAACCCTTAATATAATGAATAAAAACAGGGCCGAAACAGGTTCCAAAGCTTTAAAATGAAAATTCTAAATAACCCTTCAAAAGTTTTTTATTGATAAGGCATATCAATTTGTTTATGGCCGAAACCGCACTCCTATTTATCTTATTTGATTCAACTCGATTTTGCACATTGCTCAATTTTAACAAAATGTAAGACAAATGCGCGCACACGTGTGTGTGGAAGTGAACGTACTTTGTGCGCTATATCTTTGGACCTGATTATCGAATAGCACGCACACACACACACAAAATGCAATGCCCATGGCGTATGTGAGCGGGGTTATGATTGGCGATCATCTTCTTCAATCCTAAAAGTACAGGTCTTAACAAGGTCTAATCAGAATACATAATTAGTTAGACCAGAACCTTCCCTAACAATGCTTTTTTTAAGAAGGCCATACGGTGGCGCTGTTTGTATTTACGGCGAGTTGAAATGGTGCAGGTTTTACTGAAAACTATGATTTACACATAATCGTGTTAAATTCTGCTAAAACAACAATATCAATCCTGAAAAGTACAGGCTTTCCTGTTAATATCAATTCAATATTTCTTATCAGTATGATGTAGAATATTATTGTCTGTCTTGTATTCTTTTAAGAAGTGAAAGCGTTGTTCCGTTTTTCAATGGTGTACAAAAAGAGACATCGAGGCACAGTTTTTGATGGCAACTCCCATAGCGGAAAATCAGGGACTGTGTGGGCACTTGAAAAGGAGCGCTAACAAATTGATATGAAATGACCAAGGAATTAATACCCTTTGAACTTATCCGCTCCGTTCACAAGTACCCCCTCACCGGCAAAGGAAGTACAGTTGGGGGTGCGCGGCCACTGCGTGTACATAGAACAAATCCCCTGGTGTACGCGTGTCACACACAAGGAACGGTGCGCGTCAACCAGCGAAATGTACCGCCCATGGGACGTCGTTGCTAGGTGAAAGGGCGCCCTCTTTTGGTAGCGCATGGAGCTCATATAGTCGACCAAATCTGGCGTTATTGTGAATACTTCTGCCTTTTGATCCTGCAGGTCTGGAAAGGATTAATATTAAACAAAAGGGATAACTTTGCCCAGACGAAGGTAAATAGCTTTAGAGACAATCTTGTAATCTACGTTGAGTAACCAAATTAGTCTTTTTTTCTGAGGATTCAGCTGATCTCCAGCTTTTTCAAGCAAAGTTATCATACTTCTGTGTTTGAAAGTTGGCGAGATGTTATCGTCAAAAGATCTATGATACACTTTAAGAAGATCTAGTCTGGGCCTAAAAGATCCCAAAATTGAACGTAGAATTCTTTGGGCAAGTCATCATCTCCCGGCGTTTTATTAGTCTGCATACTTCAAAAGTGGGAGAATCATGGCAGTAGAGTTACTTATGTTTGCCCCTGAAACTAGGAATTATGTTTTCATAATTAAGAAAGAAGAAATAATTGTCTCGAAAGATGGGGGGGGGGGGGGGGGGGGGGGGGGGGCTCGTGCCATATTTTCTATGGGGAGCGCTGATAAAATCCTACAATCAGGCACACTATACATGTTGTAGGCCTATTAACTAAAAGTGTACAAATGCACCCTTCTCATTTAGGGGGAGACCGTTCCCCTGTACATCAAATTCTTACACTTTGCTAGTGCTTTTTTTTTTTGTATGGAATTTGGGGGGGGGGGGGGGCTAGCCAAATTTTTGCCCCCCCCCCCGGTAGAACCGCCACTGCTTTCATTTATGTTTGCTGTAAATTAAAATTTTAATTAATACTGAATTTGTATAGATCTATGATTTCATTCTATTACTTGTCAAGTGCCCCGAGTGAAACACCAGAGGTAAAACTCTATGAGGTAAAAACTCTGGAAAACCTTGTGGCCGATCCCTCATACATTAACTTTAATACTTACATACTCCGAGTTTCTCCTCTTCTTTTAAATTAAAATATACGATGTATTGTGGTCATTATGAAAATTACTGACCTAGCGACGTGGTGAACACAGGCTAGAATGGCCATACTACAGCCACACACGCCCTTAATTTACTCGATTACGTCCTCAATGACATTCTATTCAAATTTAACCTATTCTTTATCATGATCACTCAAGGGAATGTACATGTACATGTACATCATTGGCATTTGCATTAATTTCAGAAATGAACTACTTGAGGGGTTAGTATAATATATCAAATTATTGTTACACTGACATGTCTGAAGTTTTGTGTTGGAAATTGCTGGAAAAACTAAGAAAAACAAAAATGTTTGAGTATTCTGGTTCCCTGACTCCACTGAAGATTAAATGGATTAATTTATAGATGCCGGAAAATTGTACGATTAGGGAACCAGTCTAGCTGGCCTGCACCTATACAGAACATGCAACCAATAGCAAACAATATTTGGACTGAAAAAAAAATGGTACATTTGGAGCAGTAGTTGAAAAACAGTTAGGTTTTTCCAACGGTGGTCAGCCGACCACCGTTGGAAATGTATACAAAATTACCATTTTCTTGAAAGTGACTTCACACCAGGTGCCATAATTTTACAGGATGCTTTAGACTGTCATTTACCAACATCCTGTTGTGTATTTCGTAAAAACTTGGTAGTTTTGTTTTTCGATGTTTGCAAATGTTGTATTTTCCCTTTAATTTACTCAATTACATCCTCAATGACATTCTATTCAAATTTAACCTATTCTTTATCATGATCACTCAAGCATCAAGCTTGTAAGTAACATACGAACACATTTTCATGCTACTTCGCTTCGCTCATACGCATGAAAAACAGTTAGGTTTTACAGAACGTTATAAAGGAAAAGGAGGACACAATTTGTTCATATTCAGAATTTTATTATTATACATGATGGGGGCTGGCCTGCACACAGGCATGCAGGCTGAAATAAGAAAGTATGCAAGGGGGAGAGATAATAGGGTCAATACATGTACCTCAAAAAAGGCGACGATCAGCAGCATCTTAACCGACTGGGCCATGCTGGTAGTCTCGTTTTCTTCTTTTTCGGGCTTCAGTGTCCTTAAAAACTTCTTTCTCCGCTGTTATATGATTTTCTGTTGATCTGGAGACAAGTTGCCTGTTCCTTTTTTTTTG
This sequence comes from Patiria miniata, assembly GCF_015706575.1. Taxonomy (NCBI): domain Eukaryota; kingdom Metazoa; phylum Echinodermata; class Asteroidea; order Valvatida; family Asterinidae; genus Patiria; species Patiria miniata. The sequence continues at coordinate 24,929,276 of NW_024037073.1, read as the reverse complement.
TCCATATACGAGACGGTCATCCACCCTGCCTTGCTCGAGTTGGCGATCTTAATCTTGTTCTTGTGTTCTGCCAGCAGCTGGCTTGGTCTGTATCGCCTTTAACGATAATTGCCGTCTTGATGTCGCCAAGGGCAATTTGAAGTTTCCCACAAAAATCAAATCGGGCCACGTTGCCTGGTTTTGTTAACTCTTTGGAGTCCAGTTTATTCTTGAGTTCCCGAATGGAGGTGAAGTCCTCTTTCGGTGCAGAGATAGCGTTAAACTTCTTGTCAAAGTAATCTTTACATTTGTCGAACATAAACGCCGACGGATCAGGATTCGTGGAGTGGTCTGCCTCTGTCGACATTACGCAAACTAAGCCAAACTATGTAAGTAAATACCGTAAGCAATGGAAGACGAATAAGGGTTGGATATACGGCGTGAGTGCCAGAACCTGAAGTGACTATTCTACACAATGAATAGCATGCGTGACCTGTCTGGCAATCCGACTGGTCAATGGTGGACTTAACTTCGGTCGGCCGAGGATGTCTGTCTCACTGCGGAGTTTGTCACACCAGACGTTACACCCAAAAACCCTGGTTTAAAATTAAGTACAAATTGTCACCAGTAATGCATCTCCTACACAAGATTATTACATGCATCGTCCATAGCAGCTCAATATCATTTAACATACCATAAAATGCAAGGTACATTTTATACACAAAAACCCAAACAACTAGTTATTGCCAAGGCACATTTACACATGTTTTACAACAGTTATACAAATATCAATTTGCACTTTGAAATGTTACTTTGGAATCTGCAAAGCAATAATAGTACTTACAGGTTATGGCAAATAACCTGGTCTGTGTTTTATTGACGGTGACGAGGAGACGAGGACGACCGCAGCCTACCAACTCTGTGGGACTCATTCCCAACAGTGCAAACAAATTGCACACTCGGCTTATTAAGAACGTACAACTCCCCAATGTGGGTACAAACTAACAAGCATAATATATACATGTAGTGTCCATCAGCGTAGCAAGGGGGGGGGGGGAGGTATTTTACCCCCAATATTTGTGTCAAGACTGCCCTTTTCCATTCAAATGCTTTTTCACCAGTGCTTACCCCCTTCCTCATTTTGTTGTAAAGAGTGTCCTTTTTTGCAAAGTGCCCTTTTTTTCTGAACAAATGCCCTTTTGAAAAAGATGTCGTGCCCTTCCATGTGCCTGCGGCCATTCCGGGTGCCTTTTTTTTACTTCACGCATGTATTGTCCTGAAAAGGACCATATATTGTCCGTTAGTGTGCATAATCATCGGATTAATGTCCGGAAAAAAAACATGTCTACATTTCAGCACGATGTGCAAGTGCCCTTTTCAAGAAATTTTGACTCTCGACTACCACCATTTCACACCGTACACTAGTTTCAAAATTAACTATCAAGTTTAAGTTGACCACAAAATTAATGAAATTTCATAACCTAAAAAATACGCTGTGGGATTTGAACCTGCAACTTCCGATTCAGAGTTAGCAGTCCACACCTCTCGACTGCCACCACTTCACACCGTACACTAGTTTCGAATTTAACTATAAAATTTAAGTTGACTTCAAAATAAAATAAAAATTTGTAACTTAAAAATACACTGTGGGATTTGAACCTGCAACCTTCCGATTCAGAGTCAGCAGTCCACACAACTCGACTACCACCATTTCACACCGTACACTAGTTTCAAATTAACTATAAAGTTTAAGTTGACTTTAAAATTTTATGTCTTCTTGGGTAAATTTAAACTTGATAGTTAATTTCGTAACCAATAAAAAGTGTGAAATTATGCTTAGTCCAATGGTATGGACTACTGACTCTCAATCTGAAGGTTGTGGGTTCAATTCCAGGGTGGAAATTTTAGATTTTAAAACTTTGTCTTTTTGGGTAAATTTAAACTTCATAGTTAATTTCGTAACCACTAAAAAGTGTGAAATTATGCTTAGTCCCATGGTATGGACTGCTGACTCTAAATCTGAAGGTTGTCGGTTCAAATCCAGGGTGGAAATTTTAGATTTTAAAATTTTATGTCTTTTTGGGTAAATTTTAACTTCATAGTTAATTTCGTAACCACTAAAAAGTGTGAAATTATGCTTAGTCCAATGTATGGACTGCTGACTCTAAATCTGAAGGTTGTGGGTTCAAATCCAGGTTGGAAATTTTAGATTTTAGATTTTATTTATTTTTGGGTAAATTGAAACTTCATAGTTAATTTCCTAACATTTAAAAATTGTGAAATTACACTTAGTCCAATGGTATGGACTACTGACTCGAAATCTGAAGGTTGTGGGTTCAATTCCAGAGTGGGAATTTTAGATTTTAAAATTTTATTACTTTTTGGGTAAATTAAAACATTACAGTTAATTTCATAACCTTAAAAATTGTGAAATTACACTTAGTCCAATGGTATAGACTACTGACTCTAAATCTCATTGTTGTGGGTTCAAATCCAGGGTGGAAATTTTAGATTTTAAAATTTTATGTCTTTTTGGGTAAATTTAAATTTTATAGTTAATTTTGTAACCACAAAAAAGTGTGAAATTCTGCTTAGTCCAATGGTACGGACGGCTGACTCAAAATCTGAAGGTTGCGGGTTCAAATCCAGGTTGGAAATTTTAGATTTTATTTATTTTTGGGTAAATTGAAACTTCATAGTTAATTTCGTAACATTTAAAAATTGTGAAATTACACTTAGTCCAATGGTATGGACTACTGACTCGAAATCTGAAGGTTGTGGGTTCAATTCCAGGGTGGGAATTTTAGATTTTAAAATTTTATTACTTTTTGGGTAAATAAAACATTATAGTTAATTTCGTAACCTTAAAAAGTGTGAAATTAGGCCTAGTCCAATGGTATGCACTGCTGACTCTAAATCTGAAGGTTATGGGTTCAAATCTGGGGGGGAGGGGGGTGGAGTTTTGGTTTAAAATTTTTGTTTTTTGGGTAAATTTAAATTCATAGTTAATTTCGTAACCACAAAAAAGTGTGAAATTATGCTTAGTCCAATGGTATGGACTGCTGACTCTAAATCTGAAGGTTGCGGGTTCAAATCCAGGTTGGAAATTTTAGATTTTAGATTTTATTTATTTTTGGGTAAATTGAAACTTCATAGTTAATATCGTAACATTTAAAATTGTGAAATTACACTTAGTCCAATGGTATGGACTACTGACTCTAAATCTGAAGGTTGTGGGTTCAAATCCAGGGTGGAGTTTTGGTTTTGAAATGTTATGTCTTTTGGGGTAAATTTAACTTCATAGTTAATTTCGTAACCACTAAAAAGTGTGAAATTATGCTTAGTCCAATGGTATGGACTACTGACTTGAAATCTGAAGGTTGTGGGTCAATTTCAGGGTGGAATTTTAGATTTAAAAATTGTATTACTTTTTTGGGTAAATTAAATCATTATAGTTAATTTCGTAACCTTTAAAAATTGTGAAATTACACTTAGTCCAATGGTATGTACTCCTGACTCTAAATCTGAAGGTTGTGGGTTCAAATCCAGGGTGGAAATTTAGATTTTAAATTTTTATGTCTTTTTGGGTAAATTTAAACTTCATAGTTAATTTCGTAACCACTAAAAAGTGTGAAATTATGCTTAGTCCAATGGTATGGACTACTGACTCTAAATCTGAAGGTTGTGGGTTCAAATCCAGGGTGGAAATTTTAGATTCTTAAATTTTATGTCTTTTAGGGTAAATTTAAATTTTATAGTTAATTTCGTAACCACAAAAAAGTGTGAAATTATGCTTAGTCCAATGGTAGGAACTGCCGACTCTAAATCTGAAGGTTGCTGGTTCAAATCCAGGTTGGAAATTTTAGATTTTAGATTTTATTTATTTTTGGGTAAATTGGAACTTCATAGTTAATATCGTAACATTTAAAAAATGTGAAATTACACTTAGTCCAATGGTATGGACTACTGACCCGAAATCTGAAGGTTGTGGGTTCAATTCCAGGGTGGGAATTTTAGATTTTAAAATTTTATACTTTTTTGGGTAAATTAAAACATTATAGTTAATTTCGTAACCTTTAAAAAGTGTGAAATTAGGCTTAGTCCAATGGTATGGACTACCGACTCGAAATCTGAAGGTTGCGGATTCAATTCCAGGGGGGGAATTTTAGATTTTAAATTTAGTTCTTTTTATGTAAATTTAAACTTGATAGTTAATTTTGTAACCACTAAAAAGTGTGAAATTATGCTTAGTCCAATGGTACGGACGGCTGACTTGAAATCTGAAGGTTGTGGGTTCAAATCCAGGGGTGGAGTTTTAGTTTTTGAAATTTTATGTCTTTGGGGTAAATTTAACTTCATAGTTATTTTCGTAACCACTAAAAAGTGTGAAATTATGCTTAGTCAATGGTATGGACTGCTGACTTGAAATCTGAAGGTTGTGGGTTCAATTCCAGGGTGGGAATTTTAGATTTTAAAGTTGATTACTTTTTTGGGTAAATTAAATCATTATAGTTAATTTCGTAACCTTTAAAAATTGTGAAATTACACTTAGTCCAATGGTATGGACTACTGACTCTAAATCTGAAGGTTGTGGTTCAAATCCAGGGTGGAAATTTTAGATTTTAAAATTTATGTCTTTTTGGGTAAATTTAAACTTCATAAATAATTTCGTAACCACTAAAAAGTGTGAAATTATTCTTAGTCCAATGGTATGGACTGCTGACTCTAAATCTGAAGGTTGCGGGTTCAAATCCAGGTTGGAAATTTTAGATTTTAGATTTTATTTATTTTTGGGTAAATTGAAACTTCATAGTTAATTTCGTAACATTTAAAAATTGTGAAATTACACTTAGTTCAATGGTATGGACTACTGACTTGAAATCTGAAGGTTGTGGGTTCAATTCCAGGGTGGGAATTTTAGATTTAAAAATTTTATTACTTTTTGGGGTAAATTAAAACATTATAGTTAATTTCGTAACCTTTAAAAATTGTGAAATTACACTTAGTCCAATGGTATGTACTCCTGATTCTAAATCTGAAGGTTATGGGTTCAAATCCAGGGTGGAAATTTTAGATTTTAAAATTTTATGTCTTTTTGGGTAAATTTAAACTTCATAGTTAAATTCGTAACCACTAAAAAGTGTGAAATTATGCTTAGTCCAATGGTATGGACTACTGACTCTAAATCTGAAGGTTGTCGGTTCAAATCCAGGGTGGAAATTTTAGATTTTAAAATTTTATGTCTTTTTGGGTAAATTTAAATTTTATAGTTAATTTCGTAACCTCAAAAAAGTGTGAAATTATGCTTAGTCCAATGGTATGGACTGCCGACTCTAAATCTGAAGGTTGCTGGTTCAAATCCAGGTTGAAATTTTAGATTTTAGATTTTATTTATTTTTGGGTAAATTGAAACTTCATAGTTAATATCGTAACATTTAAAAAATGTGAAATTACACTTAGTCCAATGGTATGGACTACTGACTCTAAATCTGAAGGTTGTGGGTTCAATTCCAGGGTGGGAATTTTAGATTTTAAAATTTTATTACTTTTTTGGGTAAATTAAAACATTATAGTTAATTTCGTAACCTTTAAAAAGTGTGAAATTAGGCTTAGTCCAATGGTATGGACTACCGACTCGAAATCTGAAGGTTGCGGATTCAATTCCAGGGGGGGAATTTTAGATTTTAAATTTTAGTTCTTTTTATGTAAATTTAAACTTGATAGTTAATTTTGTAACCACTAAAAAGTGTGAAATTATGCTTAGTCCAATGGTACGGACGGCTGACTTGAAATCAGAAGGTTGTGGTTTCAATCCAGGGGTGGAGTTTTAGTTTTTGAAATTTTATGTCTTTTGGGGTAAATTTAAACTTCATAGTTAATTTCGTAACCACTGAAAAGTGTGAAATTATGCTTAGTTCAATGGTATGGACTGCTGACTTGAAATCTGAAGGTTGTGGGTTCAATTCCAGGGGGGAATTTTAGATTTAAAATTTTATTACTTTTTTGGGTAAATCAAATCATTATAGTTAATTTCGTAACCTTTAAAATTGTGAAATTACACTTAGTCCAATGGTATGGACTACTGACTCTAAATCTGAAGGTTGTCGGTTCAAATCCAGGGTGGAAATTTTAGATTTTAAAATTTTATGTCTTTTTGGGTAAATTTAAACTTCATAAATAATTTCGTAACCACTAAAAAGTGTGAAATTATTCTTAGTCCAATGGTATGGACTGCTGACTCTAAATCTGAAGGTTGCGGGTTCAAATCCAGGTTGGAAATTTTAGATTTTAGATTTTATTTATTTTGGGTAAATTGAAACTTCATAGTTAATTTCGTAACATTTAAAAATTTGGAAATTACACTTAGTCAATGGTATGGACTACTGACTTGAAATCTGAAGGTTGTGGGTTCAATTCCAGGGTGGGAATTTTAGATTTTAAAATTGTATTACTTTTTGGGGTAAATTAAAACATTATAGTTAATTTCGTAACCTTTAAAAATTGTGAAATTACACTTAGTCCAATGGTATGGACTACTGACTCTAAATCTGAAGGTTGTCAGTTCAAATCCAGGGTGGAAATTTTAGATTTTAAAATTTTATGTCTTTTTGGGTAAATTTAAAATTATAGTTAATTTCGTTACCACAAAAAAGTGTGAAATTATGCTTAGTCCAATGGTATGGACTGCTGACTCTAAATCTGAAGGTTGCGGGTTCAAATCCAGGTTGGAAATTTTAGATTTTAGATTTTATTTATTTTTGGGTAAATTGAAACTTCATAGTTAATATCGTAACATTTAAAAATTGTGAAATTACACTTAGTCCAATGGTATGGACTACTGACTCGAAGGTTGTGGGTTCAATTCCAGGGTGGAAATTTTAGATTTTAAAATTTTATGTCTTTTTGGGTAAATTTAAACTTCATAAATAATTTCGTAACCACTAAAAAGTGTGAAATTATTCTTAGTCCAATGGTATGGACTGCTGACTCTAAATCTGAAGGTTGCGGGTTCAAATCCAGGTTGGAAATTTTAGATTTTAGATTTTATTTATTTTTGGGTAAATTGAAACTTCATAGTTAATTTCGTAACATTTAAAAATTGTGAAATTACACTTAGTTCAATGGTATGGACTACTGACTTGAAATCTGAAGGTTGTGGGTTCAATTCCAGGGTGGGAATTTTAGATTTAAAAATTTATTACTTTTTGGGGTAAATTAAACATTATAGTTAATTTCGTAACCTTTAAAAATTGTGAAATTACACTTAGTCCAATGGTATGTACTCCTGATTCTAAATCTGAAGGTTATGGGTTCAAATCCAGGGTGGAAATTTTAGATTTAAAAATTTTATGTCTTTTTGGGTAAATTTAAACTTCATAGTTAATTTCGTAACCACTAAAAAGTGTGAAATTATGCTTAGTCCAATGGTATGGACTACTGACTCTAAATCTGAAGGTTGTCGGTTCAAATCCAGGGTGGAAATTTTAGATTTTAAAATTTTATGTCTTTTTGGGTAAATTTAAATTTTATAGTTAATTTCGTAACCTCAAAAAAGTGTGAAATTATGCTTAGTCCAATGGTATGGACTACTGACTCTAAATCTGAAGGTTGCTGGTTCAAATCCAGGTTGAAAATTTTAGATTTTAGATTTTATTTATTTTTGGGTAAATTGAAACTTCATAGTTAATATCGTAACATTTAAAAAATGTGAAATTACACTTAGTCCAATGGTATGGACTACTGACTCTAAATCTGAAGGTTGTGGGTTCAATTCCAGGGTGGGAATTTTAGATTTTAAAATTTTATTACTTTTTTGGGTAAATTAAAACATTATAGTTAATTTCGTAACCTTTAAAAAGTGTGAAATTAGGCTTAGTCCAATGGTATGGACTACCGACTCGAAATCTGAAGGTTGCGGATTCAATTCCAGGGGGGAATTTTAGATTTTAAATTTTAGTTCTTTTTATGTAAATTTAAACTTGATAGTTAATTTTGTAACCACTAAAAAGTGTGAAATTATGCTTAGTCCAATGGTACGGACGGCTGACTTGAAATCAGAAGGTTGTGGTTTCAAATCCAGGGGTGGAGTTTTAGTTTTTGAAATTTTATGTCTTTTGGGGTAATTTAACTTCATAGTTAATTTCGTAACCACTGAAAAGTGTGAAATTATGCTTAGTTCAATGGTATGGACTGCTGACTTGAAATCTGAAGGTTGTGGGTTCAATTCCAGGGGGGGAATTTTAGATTTAAAAATTTTATTACTTTTTTGGTAAATCAAATCATTATAGTTAATTTCGTAACCTTTAAAAATTGTGAAATTACACTTAGTCCAATGGTATGGACTACTGACTCTAAATCTGAAGGTTGTCGGTTCAAATCCAGGGTGGAAATTTTAGATTTTAAAATTTTATGTCTTTTTGGGTAAATTTAAACTTCATAAATAATTTCGTAACCACTAAAAAGTGTGAAATTATTCTTAGTCCAATGGTATGGACTGCTGACTCTAAATCTGAAGGTTGCGGGTTCAAATCCAGGTTGGAAATTTTAGATTTTAGATTTTATTTATTTTTGGGTAAATTGAAACTTCATAGTTAATTTCGTAACATTTAAAAATTTGGAAATTACACTTAGTTCAATGGTATGGACTACTGACTTGAAATCTGAAGGTTGTGGGTTCAATTCCAGGGTGGGAATTTTAGATTTTAAAATTGTATTACTTTTTGGGGTAAATTAAAACATTATAGTTAATTTCGTAACCTTTAAAAATTGTGAAATTACACTTAGTCCAATGGTATGGACTACTGACTCTAAATCTGAAGGTTGTCGGTTCAAATCCAGGGTGGAAATTTTAGATTTTAAAATTTTATGTCTTTTTGGGTAAATTTAAAATTTATAGTTAATTTCGTTACCACAAAAAAGTGTGAAATTATGCTTAGTCCAATGGTATGGACTGCTGACTCTAAATCTGAAGGTTGCGGGTTCAAATCCAGGTTGGAAATTTTAGATTTTAGATTTTATTTATTTTTGGGTAAATTGAAACTTCATAGTTAATATCGTAACATTTAAAATTGTGAAATTACACTTAGTCCAATGGTATGGACTACTGACTCGAAGGTTGTGGGTTCAATTCCAGGGTGGGAATTTTAGATTTTAAAATTTTATTACTTTTTTGGGTAAATTAAAACATTATAGTTAATTTCGTAACCCTTAAAAAAGTGTGAAATTAGGCTTAGTCCAATGGTATGGACTGCCGACTCTAAATCTGAAGGTTGCGGGTTCAAATCCAGGTTGGAAATTTTAGATTTTAGATTTTATTTATTTTTGGGTAAATTGAAACTTCATAGTTAATATCGTAACACTTAAAAATTGTGAAATTACACTTAGAGCAATGGTATGGACTACTGACTCTAAATCTGAAGGTTGTGGGTTCAAATCCAGGGTGGAAATTTTAGATTTTATTTATTTTGGGGTAAATTGAAACTTCATAGTTAATTTCGTTACATTTAAAAATTGTGAAATTACACTTTGTCCAATGGTATGGACTACTGACTCGAAATCTGAAAGTTGTGGGTTCAATTCCAGGGTGGGAATTTTAGATTTTAAAATTTTATTACTTTTTGGGTAAATTAAAACATTATAGTTCATTTCGTAACCTTTAAAAATTGTGAAATTACACTTAGTCCAATGGTATGGACTACTGACTCGAAATCTGAAGGTTGTGGGTTCAATTCCAGGGTGGGAATTTTAGATTTTAAAATTTTATTACTTTTTGGGTAAATTAAAACATTATAGTTCATTTCGTAACCTTTAAAAAGTGTGAAATTAGGCTTAGTCCAATGGTATGGACTACTGACTCAAAATCTGAAGGTTGCAGGTTCAATTCCAGGGGGGAATTTTAGATTTTAAAATTTAGTTCTTTTTGGATAAATTTAAACTTGATAGCATAATTTCACACTTTTTAGTGGTGACAAAATTAACTATCAAGTTTAAATTTACCCAAAAAGAACTAAATTCACACTTTTTAGTGGTTACAAAATTAACTAAGTCCAATGGCTGACTTGAAATCTGAAGGTTGTGGGTTCAAATCCAGGTTGGAAATTTTAGATTTTAAAATTTTATGTCTTTTTGGGTAAATTTAAACTTCATAGTTAATTTCGTAACCACTAGAAAGTGTGAAATTATGCTTAGTCCAATGGTATGGACTGCTGACTCTTAATCTGAAGCTTGCGGGTTCAAATCCAGGTTGGAAATTTTAGATTTTTAGATTTCATTTATTTTTGGGTAAATTGAAACTTCATAGTTAATTTCGTAACATTTAAAAATTGTGATATTACACTTAGTCCAATGGTATGGACTACTGACTCGAAATCTGAAGGTTGTGGGTTCAAATCCAGGGTGGGAATTTTAGATTTTAAAATTTTATTACTTTTTTGGGTAAAATAAAACATTATAGTTAATTTCGTAACCTTTAAAAAAGTGTGAAATTACACTTAGTCCAATGGTATGGACTACTGACTCTAAATCTGAAGGTTGTCGGTTCAATTCCAGGGTGGGAATTTTAGATTTTAAAATGTTATTACTTTTTTGGGTAAATTAAAATATTATAGTTAATTTCGTAACATTTAAAAATTGTGAAATTACACTTAGTCCAATGGTATGGACTACTGACTCGAAATCTGAAGGTTGTGGGTTCAATTCCAGGGTGGGAATTTTAGATTTTAAAATTTTATTACTTTTTTGGGTAAATTAAAACATTTTAGTTAATTTCGTAACCCTTAAAAAGTGTGAAATTAGGCTTAGTTCAATGGTACGGACGGCTGACTTGAAATCTGATGGTTGTGGGTTCAAATCCAGGGGTGGAGTTTTGGTTTTTGAAATGTTATGTCTTTTGGGGTAAATTTAACTTCATAGTTAATTTCGTAACCACTAAAAAGTGTGAAATTATGCTTAGTCCAATGGTATGGACTACTGACTCTAAATCTGAAGGTTGTGGGTTCAAATCCAGGGTGGAAATTTTAGATTTTAGATTTATTTATTTTTGGGTAAATTGAAACTTCATAGTTAATATCGTAATATTTAAAAATTGTGAAATTACACTTAGTCCAATGGTATGGACTACTGACTCGAAATCTGAAGGTTGTGGGTTCAATTCCAGGGTGGGAATTTTAGATTTTAAAATTTTATTACTTTTTTGGGTAAATTAAAACATTATAGTTAATTTCGTAACCTTTAAAAAGTGTGAAATTAGGCTTAGTCCAATGGTATGGACTACCGACTCGAAATCTGAAGGTTGCCGGTTCAATTCCAGGGTGGGGGAATTTTAGATTTTTAAATTTTATTTCTTTTTGGGTAAATTTAAACTTGATAGTTAATATTGTAACCGCTAAAAAGTGTGAAATTATGCTTAGTCCAATGGTACGGACGGCTGACTTGAAATCTGAAGGTTGTGGGTTCAAATCCAGGGTCGGAGTTTTAGTTTTTGAAATTTTATGTCTTTTGGGGTAAATTTAACTTTATAGTTAATTTCGTAACCACTAAAAAGTGTGAAATTATGCTAAGTCCAATGGTATGGACTGCTGACTTGAAATCTGAAGGTTGTGGGTTCAATTCCAGGGTGGGAATTTTAGATTTTAAAATTGTATTACTTTTTTGGGTAAATTAAATCATTATAGTTAATTTCGTAACCTTTAAAAATTGTGAAATTACACTTAGTCCAATGGTATGGACTACTGACTCTAAATCTGAAGGTTGTGTGTTCAAATCCAGGTTGGAAATTTTAGATTGTAAAATTTTATGTCTTTTTGGGTAAATTTAAACTTCATAGTTAATTTCGTAACCACTAAAAAGTGTGAAATTATGCTTAGTCCAATGGTATGGACTGCTGACTCTAAATCTGAAGGTTGTGGGTTCAAATCCAGGTTGGAAATTTTACATTTTATTTATTTTTGGGTAAATTGAAACTTCATAGTTAATTTCGTAACATTTAAAAATTGTGATATTACACTTAGTCCAATGGTATGGACTACTCACTCGAAATCTGAAGGTTGTGGGTTCAATTCCAGGGTGGGAATTTTAGATTTTAAAATTTTATTACTTTTTGGGGTAAATTAAAACATTATAGTTAATTTCGTAACCTTTAAAAATTGTGAAATTACACTTAGTCCAATGGTATGGACTACTGACTCTAAATCTGAAGGTTGTCGGTCCAAATCCGGGGTGGAATTTTTAGATTTTAAAATTTTATGTCTTTTTGGGTAAATTTAAATTTTATAGTTAATTTCGTAACCACAAAAAGTGTGAAATTATGCTTAGTCCAATGGTATGGACTGCTGACTCTAAATCTGAAGGTTGCGGGTTCAAATCCAGGTTGGAAATTTTAGATTTTATTTATTTTTGGGTAAATTGAAACTTCATAGTTAATTTCGTAACATTTAAAAATTGTGAAATTACACTTAGTCCAATGGTATGGACTACTGACTCGAAGGTTGTGGGTTCAATTCCAGGGTGAGAATTTTAGATTTTAAAATTTTATTACTTTTTGGGGTAAATTAAAACATTACAGTTAATTTCATAACCTTTAAAAATTGTGAAATTACACTTAGTCCAATGGTATGGACTACTGACTCTAAATCTGAAGGTTGTGGGTTCAAATCCAGGGTGGAAATTTTAGATTTTAAAATTTTATGTCTTTTTGGGTAAATTTAAACTTCATAGTTAATTTCGTAACCACTAAAAAGTGTGAAATTATGCTTAGTCCAATGGTATGGACTGCTGACTCTCAATCTGAAGGTTGCGGGTTCAAATCCAGGTTTTAGATTTTAGATTTTATTTATTTTTGGGTAAATTGAAACTTCATAGTTAATTTCGTAACCTTTAAAAATTGTGAAATTACACTTAGTCCAATGGTATGGACTACTGACTCGAAATCTGAAGGTTGTGGGTTCAATTCCAGGGTGGGAATTTTAGATTTTAAAATTTTATTACTTTTTTGGGTAAATTAAAACATTATAGTTCATTTCGTAACCTTTAAAAAGTGTGAAATTAGGCTTAGTACAATGGTATGGACTACTGACTCAAAATCTGAAGGTTGCGGGTTCAATTCCAGGGGGGGAATTTTAGATTTAAAAATTTAGTTCTTTTTGGATAAATTTAAACTTGATAGCATAATTTCACACTTTTTAGTGGTTACAAAATTAACTATCAAGTTTAAATTTACCCAAAAAGAACTAAATTCACACTTTTTAGTGGTTACAAAATTAACTAAGTCCAATGGCTGACTTGAAATCTGAAGGTTGTGGGTTCAAATCCAGGGGTGGAGTTTTGGTTTTGAATTTTTATGTCTTTTGGGGTAAATTTAACTTCATAGATAATTTCGTAACCACTAAAAAAGTGTGAAATTATGCTTAGTCCAATGGTATGGACTGCTGACTTGAAAACTGAAGGTTGTGGGTTCAATTCCAGGGTGGGAATTTTAGATTTTAAAATTTTATCACTTTTTTGGGTAAATTAAATCATTATAGTTATTTTTGTAACCTTTAAAAATTGTGAAATTACACTTAGTGCAATGGTATGGACTACTGACTCTAAATCTGAAGGTTGTGGGTTCAAATCCAGGGTGGAAATTTTAGATTTTAAAATTTTATGTCTTTTTGGGTAAATTTTAACTTCATAGTTAATTTCGTAACCACTAAAAAGTGTGAAATTATGCTTAGTCCAATGGTATGGACTGCCCGACTCTAAATCTGAAGGTTGCGGGTTCAAATCCAGGTTGGAAATTTTAGATTTTAGATTTTATATATTTTTGGGTAAATTGAAACTTCATAGTTAATTTCGTAACATTTAAAAATTGTGAAATTACACTTAGTCCAATGGGATGGACTTCTGACTCGAAATCTGAAGGTTGTGGGTTCAATTCCAGGGTGGGAATTTTAGATTTTAAAATTTTGTTACTTTTTGGGTAAATTAAAACATTATAGTTAATTTCGTAACCTTTAACAAGTGTGAAATTAGGCTTAGTCCAATGGTATGGACTATCGACTCGAAATCTGAAGGTTGCGGATTCAATTCCAGGGGGGGAATTTTAGATTTTAAAATTTATTTCTTTTTGGGTAAATATAAACATTATAGTTAATTTCGTAACCACTAAAAAGTGTGAAATTATGCTAAGTCCACCATTGGACTACTGACTCTAAATCTGAAGGTTGTGGGTTCAAATCCAGGGTGGGAATTTTATTTTTTAAAATTTTATTACTTTTTGGGTAAATTAAAACATTATAGTTAATTTCGTAACCTTTAACAAGTGTGAAATTAGGCTTAGTCCAATGGTATGGACTACCGACACGATATCTGAAGGTTGCGGGTTCAATTCCAGGGGGGGAATTTTAGATTTTAAAATTTTATTTCTTTTTGGGTAAATTTAAACTTGATAGTTAATTTCGTAAGCTGTAAAAAGTGTGAAATTATGCTAAGTCCAATGGTTTCGGACTGCTGACTCGAAATCTGAAGGTTCTTGGTTCAAATCCAGGAAGGGAATTAAAGATTTTAAAATTTTATTTCTTTTTGGGTTAATTGAAACTTTATAGTTAATTTTTTAACCAATAAAAACAGTGGAATTATGCTAAGTACAATGGTACGGACTGCTGACTTTAAATTTTAAGGTTGTGGGTTCAAATCCAGGGTGGAAATTTTAGATTTTAAAATTTTATTTCTTTTGGGTAAATTGAAACTTGATAGTTAATTCCGTAACCACTAAAACGCATGAAATTATGCTTAGTGCAGTGGTTCAGACTGCTGACTCTAAATCTAAAGGTTGCAGGTTCATTCCCACGCTGGGAATTTTAGATTTCAAAATTTTACTACTTTTTAGGTCAATTGAAACTTTACAGTTAATTTTGTAACCACAAAATAGTGTGAAGTTGTGCTTAATCAATTAATACGGACTGATGACCCTAAATCTGAACTTCTGAAGGTTGCTGGTTCAAGTCCCACAGTTGGAGTTTCAGATTTTAAAATTTTATTAATTTTGAGGTCAATTGAAATTTATATTTTTTTTAAGTTTGAAACCAGTCCACACTTCTAGTCTAGCAAAAGCCAAAAAGTAAAAAAGCAAATACTTTTAGCTTGAAGCAAAGAGTGAAAGCATTTGCTCTCGTTTTTATTCATGCAAGTAAAAGTTATGCTTAAAAATATGTAGTAAAAAAAAAAAGCAAATGCTAGTTTTTAAACATACGACCAAATGTTTCAATGTTAATCATAATTGCATCGTTTATGTTTCAGTAATAGATTTGAGGACCTACATGGATCTGTTTGGGCCTACAACGACGCCCATTCACTGAGCGGATTCGGGATTGCCCATCGAGAACTCGAAAAGATAGGAGAGACCAAGGCCAGTTGCTTTGGTAAAATTTTTCATTCAGGTAAGACAAACTTCCATGAAGACTCAACTCATTAGTTCAAGTCCCCCCCCCCCCAACTAAGCCCTAAGACAACACTGAGTGTACACTGTTTACAAAATATGTCCGGTTTTATTTAGTTAAGTGGCTTTCAGGCTATTAGTTCTCCCACATTTTAATGGTGGTCCCTCATTTGACATGTTGTCATCAAACGTTCTTTTGTCAAAGCCATCGGGGCAGAATATTTTTGGCATGCTGTTGGAAAGAACCAATTTTCAACTTTTGTTCTTGTGAAAATCCTGTTGCGTGACATCACAGCCTGTGTTGTGATGTGAATGAGTTCTACCTGATTGATAAACGTGACCCGACTCAGAGGTGGCATGTCTTGGTGACAGTCCCTCGCTTGTCAGTTGGTACAGAATGTCATTTGGTGACAAGTGAACGTCCTTATCCAAAGTCAAGGAGTCATGTCCCACAGTATCTCCGGGGTTATCCACGATGTTGCCGAGCGGCTCCGAATCCTCCTCAGACGTTATCGTCATGACGACTGTCTGCTCCATGTTCCCAAGGGTGCCCTCCGAGGACAACATCATGGCCATGTGTGAGATGTCCTGTGATTGGTCAGCCAGGTCTGGTACCAAGACTGTAGATTCAGCTGCAGATTCCTCGGGGGCTGATTCGGATAATGCGCAGGCCTGAGCGTACAGCCGTAGCTGTGCTAGATGGTGGTGCAGCAGCTGGGTGTGCTCCTCAGACATGTGTTGCAGTAACTCTTGCAAAATGGACTGGTTCTCGTTGTCGTTGGTCAGATGTTTCAAACTGGACGTGTGAATCATGGACAGCTGCTGCTTGAGTGACATGTTTGTGTTGGACAAATACTCAACCTGGAGGGCAAGACGGATGGGCAGAGAAATTATTTGTTTACAGATGGAATTTTAATAGACCAATCCATTAGGCTCTGCCCCATGATGTGTAACCAATCACAACCATGACAGCGCACACCAAAGTCTGACATTTATGCACTTCATGATGTGTGCAGTTGGAGCATGAATGCTTAAGAAGGCACATGTGTTGTTACCCAGTTATTTAGTGCAACTAGAGTTTGAGTGAAACCACGGATCCTCTACACAAGGATAAACGACACATCTGAGCTTGTGTACAAAATGTGTGCAACGGTTTGTCTGCATTTATCATAAGCAGCGTCAGCGCATAGAACAACGTAGAACGTGTAGAAAATGTAGAGCAATGACAACAACAGTGCACACCATGATCGCCCACAGCCATGACAGCTGGCATCCTGACAGAAATCTGACCACTGAAAGAACGCAGTCGCATTAGTGTGCCTGCATTAGTTCTGATCAAGGTATGTCCCCCCTCCCACTTTTGAGAAGCGATTGACGCCCTTGGTACCTGTTGCATGCAGGGAACAAGATCCAAACTCATTGTTAGACCAAGACCAGATGGAATGCCCACTCACCTTTGTACGAAGCCTTTCTATAGTGCCTTTCATTCTGTGCTCTGTCTGGGCCCACGTGGTCCGCTCCTCCTCAAGAGTCTTCTCCAGACTTTCCTTCTCCTGCAGCAGCAGCGACAAGTTGTGCTCTGTGTAGCAAGTCTCGTCCTCCAAATCCTCTTTGCTTCCTTCATCTGGTATTTCAATAAGGACAACTGTTTACGAGAGGGAAAGGTTGAGTAATTATCCTGGATAATGATTCCTGTAATAATGAAAGTCGGTCATCAAAAGGTCACTCCAGGTGTGGGCTACACAAAGAGGGGAAATGATGGGAGGAGTTTATGGAGTAGAAAGGTCGACATATATGTTGCGCTTGAATGGCACACCCTTTGCACCTTGTAATTTCAATTTGTAAAATCCACTGTCAATATTGGCCCTCATCCACCCCAACCCCCTAAAAAAATGCTGAACTTTTGGTTGTTGTTTTATTTATTTTATTGACCAAACAAGTGCAGGAGTGAAGACAACTGTATTAAACATGCTGTTGTCTACCCATTCCCTTCTTCCATATGGATTCACGATATATCAATTGAAAACAAAGTGGGGGGGGGGGGTGGGGCGGGGTAAGAGTTCTTTCTTGCATCAAATGCCTCCCCCTTGGCTTTTTGGTCAGCTTCTTCTAATTATCCTTCACTGCTGGTGGCAATATCCACCTTAACCTCTGCGTAGATGCTGAAGGATTCTTGGAGGGTCAGGGTTAATATTCTTACCATCTTACCTTCCCCATTGGCAGTGCTCTGGCTCGGATCATTGATGCAGGCATACTGGTACTCGATCTGCGGCTGCTGCCCATCAGTCTGCTCATAGCCCCGGGGATGATGTGTCTGTCTCCGATGGCTGCTGTGACTGGGGGACTATGAGGTGTGTTACCAGGCTGGTACTGTTGGGTGCTGGGTCAGTGTATGTGGTGAAGATCTGGTTGACATCCTGGGTAAAAATGGTGGAGTGAAGTGGTTGAGGATGATAAAATGAGACAAAACCTGCAGGGTTGCAAAAGATTCAATTTACACCGCAAATGTACAGGGAAAAATTAAAGTTCAAACTTAATTATTTTAAAAGACCCTAAGTGTTGGCATTTGATAAAATCCACCAAAATCCTTGTAAACCACCATACCTGCTCACAAGGTACATCAATTTCAACTGATTAAATTTATTTCATTGTTTTTTGTTTTTTTCATGCAGATTAAAGGGGACCATTACATTACAGCAACGGCATACTCAGTTGTCTTGAAACAGCACTGAAACTGCGAAGGTTAAAAAAATAAGTGCATTTTCAAACAGTTTAAGCCAAAAAGGTGTCTCTAATCATTCTCAAAAGAATAAATACTTGAGTCAAATGTTTGATTGTGAAATTTATTTCAGAGAGTCTTTAAAGCTATAAATAAGTCCCATGAGCTCCGGAATTCAAGCATCAGGAATTTACAACATTTTCTGAGTGAACCATGGTAGTTTACCCACCTGTGCCAATGTTTAATAGCTTATCACTGTTGATGCAGTTTAAAGGGAATAAAAGTATGCTTGGAAGGTCTTAATCACTCCGTTTAAAACCGCTTGGAGTCGAAGGCGATGGTATTTATCAGCACCCAGACTCCAAGCGGTCTTAAACTTAAATACCGACCAAGCACATATTTATTCCCATTCATAAATACCTATTCGGTCAAAAAAATCCAAACCTTTTGGTAAAAAACCTGATTTTGCTCAACAAGTTCACTTCATGTTTTTTTAACACCCCTCTTTAGCTAAATAATGGAGTGTCCAGCTCGCGAGTAAGATGTTAACAACTCCTTTTTTGGAGATTGGCACATGCGTCACACATACTGCGCGATGTCATGCAAAACGCACCTGGGGCGTTGCGTTGTGAATTTAGGACTATGAAATACTGACTCACTGGTAGCATTGCGCATGCCTACGTGAGGACCAATAAAATGGAAAGAGGCACTGGATTTCATAGGAGCCAAAATTTCAAGTGAGACTGGAAAAGAGTTGAAGACCAGCCAGCCATGTCCTTATCATCCGTTTAAGACCGGCCACATGGCGGCTTCTCGACCAATAGGAATGGATAAACTGCCATTGGTATTTATGAATTGTGGTTTACATGTATTGTACGTGCAGTCTGATGTGCCCACTGGGATAAAATGAAGTACATGATTGTAACATTGACCATGACATACTGTACCCGAGTAATAACTATCTGTATTGTGGTCTCTGGATTACGGAAGTGTTGCTGGTAGTGCTTCATAGCCTCGTCCCTCCTGCTGAACCCGTTGTGACAGTGGTAGCAGTGCCAGTGGGCACCCTTGAAGTATTTCTGCTCGTGAATGATGCCGTGGACGATGCAGGATCTACATCACCGCAATATTTTAAGACCTGGGGAGGGATACAGTAGAGGATTGGTTTGGCAATTTTGACAAAAGCTGACAGCTATATGCACTTTGACAAAACATGAACTGTGGATCTTTTTATATAGTTCTCTTGCTGTAACAGGCACAAGTAAGCTATTGACCTGAGTTAGGACTCTTGTTCAGGCAGGCCGGATGCAAAGTTTTTCCTGAGACACAGCCAGCGCTTGGGCATGGCCTGTGACAATTGAGTCTATCAAACACTGGTATCTGCTAAGAATAACCAGCCCAGGTATCTGTCAATTTCATAAAACTTCCACAAATGCCACTACCTTGTCCTGCTGTTCACTACCTTCAACTTATCTTAATTAACCCTAACCCTGCCACATGCAGCACAGTGCATCAGGTGGAAAAGTCTGGTGCACTTTGCTGCATTTCAGCTATCAACACCAGTGCAATAACAGCCAGTTCTGAAACAATGAGAGCTAATCCCATTGAACAATGCCTCAGTTGTATCCTGCTGCGTTCGAGGACCACAGACTCCGAGGCAATTTGGCCTTGAGACTTTTGACCTGATGGATCTTGCTGCACTCGGCAGGCTTGTCACTTAGACAAGTGTTGCATTCAACTCACATGGACCTTAAAAGTCATCTTGTAGCATGACTTGTGAAGAGAAAGTGAAAAACATTGTCCTTTGGCTTAACCTAAAACATATTTCTTGGGATCCAGTCACAAGTATGCGAGCGCTTGGTCTTGTTCCCAAATGCAAACTCACCCCCAAAGTTGATGCCTTTATCCACGTGCTTAACCCTGTAGTGCGCCTTGAGGAGAATCTCATCAGTGAAGAGACTGTCCTGGGAGCAGAATGGACAGTGCAGATGCGGAGCCTTCATCAAGGAGTGGCTACACTCCCTGTCTGTGCATTGTATGGGCGTCCAGTCTGCCTCAGCGCCTTTCATCCGCACTGATGGATGCGCCTACAGTTGCGAAAAAAAAACATGAGAAAAACTGTCAAGTAAACATGTGTGATGTAAAAAAAAATGTGAATGTATAAAACGGCTACGCCAATAAAATCAGTAGAAAATCTCATTTTCTACTCGAATCCAAATCTTCACAGCAGTTTTCAAAGTGGTAGTTCATAAAAACCAGGCATAAAACATTTAACAAAGAAACCACTCGCAGATGGGATCTCTTTTGAGGCGGTGGAAGAGGTTTTAGAAGGCTTTCTTGGGGAGCCAACAGTCACCTCGGAAAGAATGTTGCAACCTGACGCTATTTCAGCGGTTGTGTAAAAAGTCTATGGAGAGTCCAAAAAAATTTCAGTATTTCCTAACAAAATTGGAAATGTTTCTCAGTCCAAGATTCATGTTTTATCATTTTTCCAATGACTGACCTTCATTGAGATGATTTATGAGGGAAAAAGCAGCATCAGGTTGCAACATTCTTTCCGTCACCTCTGATGCTGAACCAACACGAGGAAGTGATGTAGAATAGTAGGGAGTACTGAGAACTACCCTAGCAGTCACTCCTAGAACTATGATGCTCCGCGAAGCAGAGCCTCATGGACAGAGAACCTCGCAAAATTGTTTGCTACTACAAAACACCAACTAAGTACAAAAACGTTCATCAAAACATAGACATTTTCCACAGAACCGCTGCACAATTTGCCCAAAAACTCCATACAATACCTCATGACATACGCACGTAAGTTGCGCCCTAACAAACATCGCTGGATTCTGTCGGTTTTTAGGCCAAAATGATGAAAAAATATGCCCTTTCCGCACTGAGCCAACCTGACTCTTGAAACGTGTAGGCAGATTTGATCGATTGATGATTTTCGGTTTGCTCGGAGCACGCCGCAAGCAAATGATACGCGCATGCGTACAAGTGCAAGTACCGTACCCCCCGCGGCGTGCTCCGAGCGAACCGAAAATCAGTGATCGATCATTATCTTTGTGCACGTTTCTAGTGTCAGGTTGGCTCAGTGCAAAAAGGGCACATATTTCGTCATTTTGGCCTAAAAACCGACAGAATCCACCAATGTTTGTTACTAGGTGCAACTTACATTACATGAGTATCCTCGACTCACCATAATTGAGGCAGATAACGCTTGCATTAAAACACGCGCGTGTTGTCCAACGCAAATTGAATGTGAGTGCATCAAAACATATCCTGGTCGTTTTTGTTGGACTGACAATATGTGATGGTCATTCATTCATTCATTCATTCATTCTTCATTATTTTTACCACATCTCATTTCATTATGTGACAAGGCATAAATACATACATGTAGTTTTGGGTATTATAAAGTTCGAGCTTGCTTTACAAAATATATTTATACACTTTGGGCGCATTATTTTCTAATTAGAGATGGTGGAAGGGGATCCCCAAAAAGCGGAGCTTGTCGAGTAGGGATCCCCTTTAACATAGATTAATACAAACATTTAATGAGAAACAAATGAAAAACAATTGAACGTATACATTTTAAATTGTCATGAGGGATTGTGCTGCAATTAACCATTTTGTGGGGTTCTGTGTCTATGCGGCTCCGCTCACGCGGAGCATCATAGTTCTAGGAGTAACCGAATACCGTAGCAGCAGCCATTCAATATTCATTGTGAAGTGTCCGGAAACTGGACAATTTCACATTTTGCTTTCTTAAAATTACTTTTGCGGCGAGGTGTCCAACTCCATCTAAAGAATATAAACAATTTTCCACAATCTCTTGGGTACCTACCACATAGATAGCCATTTTCAATAACTCCTCGTCTTGAATAATCACATAAATTCTGGGGGGGGGGGGAATTCAAGGGGAAAACCTCAAAAACATTGATCCCCCGATATCCCCATGTTCAGCGTAAACAGCGCCCTCCAGAAAAAAAAACAACAACAACATGGGTTTAAAGGGTTTTTGAAATTTCGATTCATTCCCAGATGCGGCTTTGTCTACTATAATTATCTGAAGATTATGAAATTTCCACGCAGCTACTCAGAAAGCGTCAGTTGTCAAATAAGAATAGACAAAAAGGTATTATTTGGCTTCCGTTCGTCTCGTTAAAAAAAAGAAGGATGCCAGTTCAATATATATATATGAACCTGAAGCAGTTGTGAACTGCGATGGAGGCCGATGTTTCGAAAGAGCTTGCATGCCCATCGAACGACACATGAGGGCAGCATTCAACAACATAAACATGCAACTGTACGGCGCTGTCTTCCGAGTGGCTGAAACTGTACCTGTTGTTACCTTTGCCACTTTCTTAATACAGGTTCGTCAGTTTACTAATTTTATTTAACCATTTAATAAATGGTAACATTAATTTGGTTGTTTATATTAGCTATTGGTGAAATCTGCATTATTGTATTTAGTGAAACGTACTGCAAGAAGTCGCCATAGACGTATGGTGGTGTACCCTAACGTGGCGCACTTCGAAGCATACCCAAATTTCCTCGTGTAGTGTTGCCAAACCTCTTTGTTGACAAACCTCAAATTCATGCAGTGAAATACTGGTACTTTTACCTTATTAATGCTTGCTGTTTAACCTCTGTGAACAATTTCGGTTTCATAAAATTTAAGCCGAAATTAAAAAACGGTGGCGTCCGGAAATTGGGCACAATTTGGCGGAGTGTTCCCTAACGTGGCGCACTTAAATAAATCTCGGGAAATTCCAAATTAACATTTAAGAATTTCTGAAAACTTGATAAATTCTGATAAATCATTATTATCTCTACTTACATACCCAGCCAGATGTTTGTCACAAAATTATTTTCTTATTTTTCGGGGCATTTTCAAAGGGTTCACTTTGCACTTGAAAATAAAATCGGAAAATCACGCCAAAATAAGTTTTTCTTTTAACTTTGTAGCGGGTAAATAAATTCGGAAATTGTGGTTTCTATCCAAAAAATCCGTTCAAAATTGCAAAACGGGTGTCATTATAATTGAGGAAAAACTGCTTTGATTGTAAAGGTGATTTTTGAGCAATAAAAAAAAAAAAATTTTGACTCCAATAATATGATCAAAACAAAACAGGGGCCCTACACTTCATGATCGCCGTAATATTTCCCTAAATGACCTAAGTATCAGCCATCAGAAAGTGATATTTTGTCCTAAAAAGTCTAAATTAGGAGTGCCAAATTTTGAATTTTTACCGAGAAAACACTTACAAATTTTCAGAGCAGTCCCATAGGGTTTGTGCACGGTGTGACAGTGTGACAAGTGATGGCCAGGTATGGGAATCTTTCCCAATTAACATCAAAGGAAAGATTCCCATAATATGGCCATCACTTGCCACCCTGTGCACAAACCCTATGAGACTGGTCTGAAAATGTTTAAGTGTTTTTCTCATTTAATACTTCAATATTTTCCTAGCTCTACTGAAAGGAACGCTGGAACTTCGGTACTCATTTTTCGTAAAAATTATTCACATTGCCAGGTTCATGGGCCGGTACGTATGGTAAACCTAGCCAACTGTGCAAACTGCAAAGTGACACGGTTCCTGTGCCGTGCTGACCGGCCAATGTGGCCGTCCGTACACGGTGACATTGTTGCAGTTTGCCATTTTTCAACGGCATTAGAGACTTACTTGCAAATATTACCGAACTGAATTTTTGCACTCGAAATGTATTTCCATACCAAACTGTGTATTTCTTGCTATTTTATTTTTGATTTTATGGATGATCCTGCGGTTTTCTGATGAACCATTGCGCTGCCCGAGAAACGATTGCTTGTCTGCAGTCCATCATGAATCGATGATGATGTCAATTCAAAAAGTCATAGTCAGTGATTTCGAAAGTTTACCTACATGTATGGCAAAAAGTCGGATTTAGTGATTTCAAAAGTTTACCTCTGGCAAAAAAAATAAAAATACCTTTAGGTTTCTTTAAGATAATGTAAACTTTTAGAATTGATCAAATTAGGTTTTGCCCTTCACCGACGTATAAACACTGTATACTCAGTCTGTTACCTCCCGAGTGAAAGTTGGGAAAAATCAAGCCGGTGGGACTCGAACCCACGATGTCCAGTGCTTTCTAGTGCAGATGTCTTACCACTCGACCACCAAGCTAACGGGATCTGTTGGCCGGTTCGATTTGAACTTTAGCAGCGGGTACCGCATTAACTATTTATTGCCAAATCACCCAGTATTGCTGTTCCAATGTGCAAGGAAACAGGTCATCTCGTACCTTGGGCAACTTGTACCTTGGACAACTCTTACATACATTTAATGTGACATCATTATGCCAACTCGTACCTTGGACAACTCGCACCTTCAATAAAGACGTCTCGTTCCATTACGTGTAAGTCAAGTCGTACTGAATCAATTAAAAGTACAGGCTGCTCTTTTAATATGTGTTTTAATTTTGGTTATTAGACTTCGCAAGAAAACGAATGCAGGAATTTCTTTGACAGTCACCATATGTGAAGATGAAATGGTTACCCTCTCCTATTCATCTCAACATTTATTTCCATATTTCAAAGAACATTCAGGTAACTGCACAAAAAGGTCAAGAAACGAATGTTTGTTAAAAAATATGAGATTAATGATTATGTAAAGACACAACTGAAAAAAAAGTAAATTTAGACAAAGTAAATCTTTAAATTTGCTTTCTCTTATTTTGTCTCTGTTTAATTCTTTGCTAAAGCTCGTTCTGGATGAGAACATCATAAGCTTTGAACTTGCTACATGTACCTTGGTACTGGTGCATGCAGAATGCGCATCGGGCACTGAAGCATTATAAAAAAAAGTTTCCAAATATTCTTGAAGTAATAACTAACACTTCTTGGCAGCAATAATCCTTCTGTTTACAAAAAAGGACCACCCACCCCCCCCCAAAAAAAAATGTACATGTACTTAAAGAAAACAAAATAAAAGTTTCCAAATATTATTTAAAGGTACAGTCCATCATTTGCATGGACTGTACTTTGTTCGTTTGAAGCAACAAACGTGCTCAAAATCTAAAGAAGGGTACTGAACAACTAACGTGATGAAGTTTCAGCTCAGCTTCAGCTGTACATTTCGAGTAAAACAACATTCTAGGATCTCGATTTCAAATCAAAAGATGCTGAATCTTGTTTTGAATTTGGCCTGAATTCAGTGTTGGAGACACGTTCTCACTGAGCTAATTGCAGCTATGCAATGTCACGCACTGATCTGACGAATTAAAGCAAGCGCGTGTGCGTCGTGTCAACACTTGCGCGCACTTCGCCAACTAACAAAAGACACTACTATAAATGAAAATTTCCAACCATGTGCCTTTAGACGCATCGTTGGAAAGGCCTTCTTTCATTGATTTCTTCCCAATGACAGCATGCCAGAAAGAATAATTTCACAGGGAGTTTAGTCCCCTTACTATCTTTCAACCAAGTAGTTATTCAACACTAAATATCGTTTTGGATAGCTGCAAATGATGGACTGTAACTTTAAATGATCACTTAAACTTCTTGGCAGCAATAACAGAATATTGAGTGCATATTATGTATATAGCCACGTTCATGGGTCTATATTAAACCATATCTTATTTTTCTTCTGAAAGCAACATTAGAATGTATACGTGTCATCAATAGCAGCCCCAATGCAGTATACAAGGTAGAAAAGCCACCAAAATCATACTGTTTTTCATATTTTAGTATAAAGCATAAATAATGAAATGTTTCTCCTGAAGAGAGTCAGAGCATACTGACCAGAACGTCGAGTTGATACATGTACCTCTGGTGCTTTTCAGAACCATTCTCTTAGTTTAGAAATTATTCTCCCATGGTGTTCCCGCAAACCTTTCATTATTTAGTATCTCCACCTTGCAAGGCCTCAACTCTTACTTATAAAGCATAGTTCTGTTTCAAGTCGACCAAATGCTTCATAAATGATTGCTGCATGGTGTGAAGTAAGTTTAATTTCATCTGGGTTTGGATAATAGGGGAAAAGGTGAAGTTTAGTATTTGCCAAATTTCACGGCCTCCGCCATTTTCGGACTGCTGGACAAAAACTAAATGTGCCTCCAGCTCTACATGTCAAATTCGTGATGAGCATTGGAGCTGGAGTTTCTCATCTCCATCTTGTATTGCAAGTTTTCAATACCTTAATATTTGGCACTCTCATAGACAGTATTGAGAGTCCCAAATGTTTGGACTAGAGTTTCTTAAGCTAGAGCTGGGGGAACAACTATTGGAAAGAGTTCCACACCTGGACATCACTTGACACCCGGTGCACAAACCCTAAGAGACTGGTCTGAAAATTTTGAAGTGTTTTCTTCGTAAACGTTTCAATATTTTCCCTGCTAAATTTGACTTTTAAACATGTTATCCGTTTCTGATGGCTGATACATGTAGGTCACTGTGGGGAAATATTAGTGATGTGCATGCAATATGTACATGTATGGAATTCTTCCCCAACTATTTTTTCCCCAGCAGTCAGAAAATGACGGAGGCCATGAAATATTGCCTGAAATTGTCCTTTTCCCCGATTATCCAAACCTAGTTGAGATTAAACTCACCTAAATACCATGCAGCAGTCATCACAAAGCAAAGGATCGACTGGAAACAGAACTACGCTGGCTAAAATATGGGGAAACAATGATGATTTTGGTGGCTTTTCATATAGAACCGTCGCGTCGCAGCCGTGTTATGGCGACATTTACAGCTCGCATCTCATACTGGTATGGTATCCACATATACATCGCACTGCATAGAGACATGTACACGATATGGTTACCATACTATTTTCAGGTGCACGTTGTGATTTCAAATTTCCACCCCTTTCCCTAGATATCCCACTGGTCATGGCTTGCAATAGTATACAACTGCTTTATGTCAGTTTCTTTATATTTCCAGTGTGTTTTTGGTCCAACGTAATAACACCAAAATGGATGAGAAGCAGGGACCAACTTCTGATGATGTCCCAACTGGGGAGGTAACGTCAACCACAGTTACAGAGGGTGATGTTGTCAAGAAGCCAACAGATGCGGCCATCACTATGGATGCTATTCCCAATGAAGATGAGGAGGACAAATCCAAAGGTGACTTGTTATTCTTTTACTTGGTGAAGACGTTTGCTCCATTCATGTGATTTTGTCCATTCTTGCTTATTGGAAACTTAATACTTTAACCCAGTGAAATTAATTTTGCTGCAAGATAGTTTTGTTGCTTTCCAGGTAATTTTTATAAATTGGGGGAATGAGGGTTCAATTTCATAAAAAAAATTGCACCTTTACTTGGTACCCATACTTGGTGGTTATCCTGAATACTCCACGTGGAAGTCTAGCAAGGAGGCCTTGGGGAAGTGGAACTAAATTAAATCCTTAAAGGTGTTGTGGTTTGGGGCGTCTGTGGTGTCTTGAGGGAGCTTGTTCCATTTCCGGATAGTTCGGGGTAGGAATGACTGCATATAGATGTCTGTCCTTGCTGCAATTTCTGTCAACTGGTGGTTGTGAATTCTACGAGCCGGTGCTGGTTTGGGGACTATGGATGATGAGTTAATGTGAACTATGTTGTGTATTATTTTAGTAGGTAAGTAGGTAAGTTGGTTAACTTTCCTTCTCTCTTCCAGTGAAGACCAGCCTAGGGTTGTCAACATGTCAGTCACACTGCTCAGTCTGGAATAATCTCGCATTACGAAACGAGCAGCCCTCATCAGTTGCACTTTTTCCAGGGATGTTATGTTCTTAGCTATGTGAGGGTTCCAAGCAATGCTGCCATATTCTAGGTGTGGTCTCACTACTGCTAAGTACAGCTTTTTTTTGACAGATCTGGATGCAGAATGAAAATTTATTTTGATGAAGTTCAATATACGACTTGCTTTGGAAGTGGCATGTGCTGTTTGGTGATTCCAACTTGGGTTATTCTGAATGATTATTCCCAAATATGTGATGTTGGTTTTCTCTACGAGGTTGGATCCTAACATGGTGTAGTTAGTTTTGCCGGGGGCCCGCTTCCCGGAGATTCGCATGATGTTACATTTGCTGGAATTAAATTTCATTCCCCAGGTTTGCGCCCAGTGAGCCAAGTTGTCCAGGTCTTTTTGGAACATCGGTTCATCAGTTGATGAGCAGATCTTCCGATATAACAGGCAGTCGTTAGCGAAAAGGCGAGTTGTGCCAGTCACTGATTTGCTAATGTCATCGATGAAAAGTAAAAACCGATGGGGGCCAAGCACGGTGCCTTGTGGTACGCCACTGTCGACACTTTGCCATTTCAAAGATTTTCCATTTACCACAACTCATTGTGACCTGTTGGTTAAGAATTCCCTGATCCACCTTTTTGTGTTTTTCCCCTGACCCCGTAGTAGTCTAATGTTTGGACCAGTTTTTGATGAGAAACTACATGTATGTCGAATGCTTTGGAGAAGTCAAGTACTGCCATGTCTGTGGTGATTTGATTATTGTAATTGTAGGAGATGTCATCCAAAGTTGTTACGAGTTGGGATTTGCAGGACAGGCCTTTACGAAAAGCATGTTGGTTTTCGTTCAGGATGTCGTGTTCCTGGAGGTGTTTCATTTATTGGCTATCAATGATGTGCTCTAATAACTTAAAGCAAACAGAGGTCAACGACACAGGTCTGTAGTTTGCCGGGTCTGCACGAGAGCCTTTCTTAAAAATGGGTGTTACGTTGGCTTCCTTCCAGTCAGATGGTAGAGAACCCAGGTCAAGTGATTGTTGGAATATGAATGCGAGTACTGGGGCAACTTCATTGGCAGCTAGTTTCAAGTTGAGCGACGTCAGTAACTTGAGGACTCCGCTAACAGACACGGTGATGTTTTGTCAAGTCTGGGTAGGGACTCGGTGGTAGAACTGGCTGCACATCGGTGTCATCCCTGCTGAAAACACTACAGAATTGGTCTTGTAGGGTTTCAGCTTTTTCTTGGTCAGATGTGATATTTTTCCCGTTGAGTTTTAGAACCTGAACCCCTGTGTTGTCTTTACGAGTGCTGTTTACGTAGCGCCAACATTTCTGGGGGTTACCTGTAGATGTAGTTTCTTGTAAATGTGTGCGTTTAGCCCTTCGGATTTTGCTGTTCACTTGCTTTTGGGTCATTCCACCGGGTTGGGAAGCAGTGCATGTTACATCCATATATTTGGTTATATTATTAACAGTATCAATGCATTCTAAACAATTGCTCAATTTAATATTTGTCTTAAGTTGTTTCAATACTTGAGAAAGTTTGAAATCATTTGAAAGTACTTTGACAAAAATATGAGCAAAAATGTATTAATTCGGATGTAACATTGACACCGTGTCAATGTTACTTCCAAATATTCCTTTTTGCCATTTTTTACACGTATGTAAAATATTACCCAAACTGACATTGCATATTTACAACTGGACACCCAAGCACCAAGAAAAGCTTTTGTTTTGGTATAGTCAGGGTTCAAATATAGCAGAAACAATACCTCTAGTGTGGATGTAACGGTGTAAAAATCACTCAATGGAAGTGTGACATTGGGTTTTACACCGTGTCAATGTTACATCCACACAACTAAGCTATCATTTCTGCTCCATTTGATACCTGACTACCGTAACAAAAGCTTTTGTGTTGCATGTATAGTAAGAAGTTAGCAAAGTGAATTTGTGTGATGTTTCGCAGAAATTAAAAAAGAGGTACAAATGTCACATTTGGATGTAACACTTACACGGTGTCAATGTTACATCCAAAATGACATTTTTTGCTCATATTTTTGGCCAAATACATTGAAATGATTTCAAACTTTCTGCAGTCGTGAAACACCCAACAACAAATATTATGTAGAGCAACTGCTAGCAAGGCATTTATGCTTTTGTTAATATGGTCATATGTCACACATTGTTCCCCAACCCGGTGGAATGACCCTTTGCAAAAGTTTGAATGTAGACCGCTTGTTACTGCCTTCACATACATGTAGCTGCGCTCTTTCTTCCTGCAGCAACAGATTAGGACAGTAGTGAGCCATGAGGGTCTAGAATGTCCATGGACTGGTTTTTGTGGTACTAATTCGTTAGTTTTCAGCCTGTCCCTAAAAATACTCCAATTTGCCTCAACTGTTCTGGTTTCTGGAGATGACTGCATGAATTCGGTCTTAAGCTCGAGGACGTCATTCATCCACGTCATTCCACTTGAAGATAGTCCTAGGGGGCTTGACAGAGCGAGGTGTGGTGATGTTTATGTCAGCTAACACTGTTGCGTGATCGCTAATCCCGGAGTTGCTGTAAACATTACAAACCAGAGTTGAACATGTGGTGAAGAGCAAATCTAAGATGTTATCTGTTCCTGTAACTGGGTCTCTCCTTGTAGTAAAATTTGCCTTTTGTTGGAGATTGTAGTCATCTGCGATGTTGATAATTTTGGATTGAATACCGTATGTACCAGTCCTTGAGTTCCAAAGCATGCCCAGGATGTTGAAGTCTCCTCCAAGAATGATGAATGGGGAGTTTACGAAAGTCCAAGTGCGGACAGTGGTCACATTTGACCATTTCTCATTTGACCATCGTCTCGGTAAAACCTTAAAAAAAAAGTCCAGTGTGGACACGGCTTAAGATGGAATTTTGCGTCGGGGTGATGTAAATCAAATTGGGTTTTGCCCTTCACCGACTATCCATCTTATGAATAGTTAATGCAGTACCCGCTGCTATGTACATCAG
The DNA here is from genome assembly GCF_015706575.1 of Patiria miniata. Taxonomy (NCBI): domain Eukaryota; kingdom Metazoa; phylum Echinodermata; class Asteroidea; order Valvatida; family Asterinidae; genus Patiria; species Patiria miniata. The sequence goes on along the minus strand of NW_024037073.1, from coordinate 24,898,450 downwards.
ATTTGAACCAACCAGCTCGGTGGTCGAGTGGTAAGATGTCTGCACTAGAAAGCAGGAGGTCGTGGGTTCGAGTCCCACCCGAGTGATTTTTTTCCAACTTTCACTCGGGAGGTACCACACTGAGTATACAGTGTTTATACATCGGTGAAGGCCAAAACCTAATTTGATTCATTCTTTTGTTGATTAATACAAAGCCCATTAAAAAAGGCAAATAAAAATATCAAAATATTATAAGGCATCAATAAAGTACATGTATCAAAAAAGCATACTAGTTCAAATACCAGAATGGTGATAGTACATAGCATTATTTGTGCTTGGCAGTTTTGAATTACGCACACAAAAACAGCAGCTTGTAGAAATTGGTCATTTTTGGGAACCGTCCAAATTAAGATATTTATATATAGGTTTATCTCTAACTTTACAAAGAGGCTCATATTTTAAAGGGAATATACATCATTTGCTTTTGCTGTAATTTTCAGAAATGGATGGAATTGGGGGGTTGCAAATATATAGCAAATATAGTTACACTGACTTTTTTGAGGTTTTGGGTTCAAAAATGCTATAAAAACCAAGAAAAACAATCATTTTCCTGTAGTCTGGTTCCCTGACTCCATTTAAGAAGAAACAGAGCAGTTTACATACATTGGGGAATTGTAAGGTCAGGGAACCAGTCTAGCTGGCTTGTACCCGTTCATAGGTGTGTAATCGATTGCAAACAAGTGCGATGGTCAATTGGGGCCAGTATTTGAAAAAAGCCAGTTGTTTCCAACGCTGGTCGGTCGATCAGCGTTGGAAATTGATACAAAAATACCACTTTTCTTGAAAATGACAGTATACCAGGTGCCATGATTTTACAGGATGCTTTACACTGTCATTCACTAACAGTCCAGCAAGGTATTTCAAAATGATTTGGTAATTTTATTTTTTGATGTTTGCAAATGTTGTATTTTCCCTTTAAAGCATTAATTTTTTTTCAGGTACTGTGTACAATTGTTGTACATCTCTATTAACAGTATTCAACTTTGGGATGTTTTTTATTCAAAATTTGCAATTCATTGATCTGTTTGTCATTGTGAACTGATTTTGTTGTGCAGTGTCTCACTTGAAAACTCATAATTAAACTTGCAAATATCTCATGCTTAAAAAAAATCAAAGTAAATTTATTTTCTCTGTTCGGAGTTGGTTTTTTAGTTTGTTCGTTTTTGTCTATCAGGTCTTGACCCACAAGATAACTATTCTACCAGCACCTTCGACGTACCAGTGACTGGCGCTGCCATAACGGATCCTTATCACTATCTGACACATCAGCACTTCACCTCAGAGATCTTCAAGATTGAGATCCAAAACCTCCCAAGACATTTTGGATTTGTGGTGAGTTTGCTCTCTAAGCATTCAACTCTCGATAATGATATACAGTTTGTGCTCTATTAAGAGTTCACGATGTTCTCCATGGTGAAGATTTCTCAGGGTCTTTATGTAATTTTGTATAACAGAATTTAAAGGCAATTGGATGAATTTCACTAAAGCCTGGAAATATCCTAGCCTCATGTCTATATGAAAGTAATGGTAAACTGCATGTAGAAAGTTTTGATGGTGGGTGATATTAGTTGGTCGTGAGTGAGAGCTCCCTCTTGCGGGGGTTATCGCTGCGGGGTTTATCGCGTATCAAACCATAATAACGTCTAGCCCCTAGACTAGGTATGTGGGGCTGTCTGATGAGATAGGCATTGGTGTCTGTGGTTATCACTTATTGCACCATTGGTAAAAACCTAGCCTATTCTATGGCCACACACTGGAGTAATCTCTGTGCTAAGGGCCATACAAATGTGAGCTCAGCAAGTTGGTAAAATGATGCATTTTTTTCATGGAAATATTTTGGCCTGATATTTGGCATAGGGGTTCTTTTTACCCAAGCGTCCCACTTTGTGCCGAAACCTCATATGGTTCAATACTTTGAGGTGTCCACTGGAACGTAAATTGTCAAACAATTGGCCATGCACAGCGGCCAATTCAAGATCAACACACAGTCTGGCCTGTATGACTTCACAGACTTTTGTGTGTGTGCAAAAGCAGAACGTTACCCGGAGGTGAGTGGAGGCAATTTTGACCTTTTAACCCTAGAAAATCCATCAGCCGTGCCTGTGCATAAAAACAGCCAGTGCGTCTTATCACGTCCTCTGATGCAAACTGGTTAAGATGTTACTTTTTATTGTCAAAAGAAGTCAATTTGGTATCTTTATTTTTTGTTGGTATTCAGGGAGACATCAGTTCCCAGCTCAACAGCTCCACCAGTGATCTTCCTGACCTCACCAGACAGTTTTTTTGTGGTCTGTTTCAAGTCGATCATTAGGCTCTGTGAATGACTGCTGAATCTACGAGGTAGTTAAATGAAATCTGAGTTGGGATATTAGAGGTGAAAATGAACAATTTTTGAGAGGACATTTTTTTAGGGTCTCTTGCTACCACACTCCAGCGTTACATGTGAATGAATATTATGAGCATGTCAGCTGGAGTTACTCAAGCTAAGTTCTAGGTTCTGTAACTTAGCTTGAGTAACTTCAGCTCTAATGCTTTCGCATTAGAGCTGGAGTTGAATGTCAGGCAAGTCGACCGTTGAGACAACTCGACTCGGGACAAGTCGACCGTTGAGACAACTCGACCCTTGAGACAAGTCGCCTGGTTTGACAACTCGACTCGGGACAACTCGACCGTTGAGAATGCTCGACTCAATGGAAATGTATACACATGGAGCGGAAAAAGTTGCATAAATCTGTGGCAGGACCCGGGCACTGCACGGGCATACTCGATGCACAGAGGGCGCTCCGATCCGGTGGCCCGCGAGGACCGGGCCCGGCCCGGCACGCGGGCACGTCAACCGGCGCGGCAAGTGGACTTACAGGCCCGGCAAAAACGATGTCACCGTGCACGGTACGGCCACGTTGACCGGGGATGTGCGCGGCCCAGAAAAACAGACGATGTGCACGGACAATCACGCTGCGCTATATCAGCTTTTTTTTATTTTACATGCAACAAAAAAAATCATGTGTCATAACTCCCAAACGGCGATCAGTCGCCGTCAAAATCCCCGGTACTATCCCCAAAACTAGGCCCCAAAACAAGTGAGTCGAGTTGTCTCAACGGTCTACTTGTCTGACCCCCCTGGAGTCACAACTAATTTAAAAGTACCGGGTCGTAAGAGTCCCGAAATCCCGGACTCTGTATCCCCAGTGCATTACAAAAATGGTCCATTTTCCCTATATTATCCCGACCCAGATTCCATAGTTCATACCTCATACGATGCAACAGGCATTTACGAAGCTTGTAATCGACTTCAAACAGAACAATGAAGACTAAAATATGAAATTTTTCAATGATTTTGGTGGCAATTCTCGAGAAACCATGAGAAAAGTTGCGCGGCACTATTCTGCCGACCGCCGTTGACCCCCCCAAAAAACACAACTTCGGCAAATAAAAACATCAGATTTACCTCAAAACAGCCTTCAAATTACTAGATACGCCACCTGAGGTACAAGGAGAGATCGATGATTAAAATCAAGGTGCTGAAGTTTGCTTACGAGTCGGATAAAAAGTGAAATTTCCCGTTCAATTCCGTGAGCTCCCCTCGCGATCTATTTAATTTGTGTATTTGTGATTTAATTTGTGTATTTGTGTAAGTCGGCAAAATGACGACTTGTAGCAGAAGCCAACATTCGCGTAAGTCGTCACAAATTCTCTGATCCCGAGAGTGCCGTCTTAGCTGGAGTTTATTGTAGGATCCAAAACCTGAAATTTTCGGGGATTTCAGGACCTAGTGCCCCTTTAAAGTTTATTTTATTGGAATATTATTTGAAAATCTTAAATGGAAAATTTTGTTCTAGAAAAAATTGTTCTAGAAATTAAAACACTGAAAATCGAACCGGGAGGTTTTCAGTGATGGAATTGTGCCAATTTGGTAGAAACAATCAAATTCACTTGTGATTTTGTGGTGTATATGAATAAAAAAAGAAAGAAGTCTGCACATTTAATGCTGTGTAGTGAATATTCATGTTTGAAAATGTATTTACAGAAATAGTGTATGATAATATTTGTTAATTTGTTTATTTTATCATATTCACCATTTTAGCTCAATGAATACAAAGCTGTCATCACGGCTACCGAGGTATTTGAAGCTTCTCTACGGAAAACAGGTCAGTCAGCAGTTACACAGCAAACCAAAACAAATAATCATACAGAATATTTATATAATATTGGATGGCTTTGAGGTGGATACAAGAATATATTGCATGAGCTATGACAATATTGCACGAGTCGAAGACAATATATTCTTGTATCCCCCCCCCCCCAAAAGCCATCCAATATTATTATTTTTTATATCGAGCTGACTTAATTCGCTAGAAATACAATTCAAGACACTGTCTTTATTTCTCCTTTTTCGTCAAACTATTTGAAGCTGCCATTGTAATTGTTGACAACAGTGCACGTATATCTGGCCTGCTGCGCGCTGCATGCTTGCTGCGTGGGCGTCTTTGTTCAACGGTACCGCGCACTACGCTCTGTTGAGTGGTTGACAACTGTGAGTTTCCAGCGAAAATGCCTGGATGAGGGCGCGCCGGAGAATTTCCAAATGATTGCTATCTTGGTTCGTTTCACAAAAGCATACAATACGCTGATTTATTTTTGACCGCTGGAAGCCTCATATAAATAATAAAATGAAACACTGCCTTGAAGCTAAATATTTGAAATAGCAGAGAATTTCTCTTATTCAGGGTTTATTGCAGAAACTGCTTCTCCACTGCTGACCTACGCCAGAGATGTCAATGTCCACTGTGCTAACAAAAAGGTGAATTATTTTTCTCAATATGTTGTGGCAACATTTCTTTAATAGCAACATTCAGTTTGTTTGGACTTGTGACTAGACTTGTGACTGGACTTGTGAAAGGACTTGTGAAAGGACTTGTGATTTTCTCGTGATTGAACTCGTGATTTACATGTGACTGGACTTGTGATTTATTTGTGACTGGACTTGTGATTTACTTGTGACTGGACTTGTCATTTACTTGTGACTGGACTTGTGATTTACTTGTGACTGGACTTGTGATGTACTTGACTACATCCCTGACATTGTTTATGTTTGGTTTATTTCATTTTTGCAAGTGTCAAGAGCTGATAGTTGAAGCCCGCAAGCTGATGAAGAGAGAGCTGCACAATACAAAGAGAGTCGGTACAATGAAGGTTGACAACAAGAACCTCAAAGATCAAAAACAAGATGCCAAGGTTAGAATTTGTTGGAAATTGTGCGCTTCAAGACTAAACTGGATTTGATTTTGTCATTCTAATCAGCCTTTAAGAGTTCTTGCAAGTTTAAAACATTAATTGAAATATTTATTGTTGAAATGTGTTGAATGAACTTATCGTATTAAATATAAAATTTCACTTGAGGACACTTGCAATGCATATTTTTTACTTCTTTCAGGACAAGTGCCACGTCAGCGAGGGTATCTTTGCACTGCCTGAGTGTGCAGTCAGTGAAAGCATAGAGTGTCTTGTTAATCTAGCCTACCAGACATTACAAGAAGCTGGTAGTAACACACCACAATGGTGAGTTGGACATAGATTAATTTGGGGGGCTAATCATCCTTACTCGCAGCAGAAGCTGAATTGTGAAGGATGCGGCTACAACGTGGTCGAGCCAAAGGCATGTTATGTACAAGCGCCTCAAGCAGCCATCGTATGACCCTCGTGGCACAGGAGAGAGTTAATGAACAACTCTACTCACATATTACCCGATCCGGGAATCGAACCCAGGCCACAGCAGTGAGAGGCAAGTGCTTCACGCACTGCGCCACCCATGCCAACTGCCTGATGTGATGTGTTTATGCTATTCTCACCATAGTAAACTAAAGTCTGTCGTGAGCCAATATGGTCCATCGGGCCAGCCGTTATCTATGGTTTCCTTGGTATGAAATGATTCAATATTTCTACTCCCCCTGGATGGGATGCTAGCCCATCGCAGGTTACTCCCCAGCTGATGCTAGTACCCATTTACATCCTGGGTGGAGAGAGGCAAGTGGGGGTAAAGTGGCTTGCCCAAGGACACAGCATATGGCCAGCAGCTGGATTCAAACCTCTGAGCCTCTGATCAAGAGTCACGAACCCAAACCACTTTGCCACACTCCCCTGTGTTGGAAATTGTCCCATATCATGTGAAAAAGCAAGAGTGCCTTTTTTTCCATGCAAATTGAAATGTGTGGAACATTTTATAGGTCAGTGTACACAATATTCAACTAAAGGATTCCTGAAAATGTCTTATTTTTATGTTTGCAGTGCCATCCAACTGTTCTACACAGTGCGAAACATGTTTGAGATATTTTGCGATGTCGTACCCACATACCACAGAGATAGTCTGGTGAGTCAACTTCTGGACTTTTTCGAACAGTCATCTGGTATTTCACTGCCGTCTGCTTGTTGAGCCAAAAAAAAAATGCACAGAAGCAAATGTTTCCATGTACCTTTAACAGGCATGCAACTGGGAATTTTGAAAAGAACGAGGAAATTCCAAACCACACATGACTTTGTTCAGTGTTTTTCAATTTGTAATGGCATTATTATAATTATAATTATTCATGAGAAGTAAATAACGAGGAAATCAGTGGATCCAAGGAAAAATTGCATGCCTGCTTTAACCAGTTTGCCCAAGAGGCCGTGTATACACGCAAAAGTTTTGGGTACTCCGAACCGATGACAGATAAACACGCAGGGAGAGAGTCCGGAAATATCTGTCAGTGACCCACTCGCAGCAAGCGAGGCTGGAAATATGAGTGTGCTGCCCGAGGGTGATGGCTTCAACCGGCCTGGCTTGAGGTCGAGTGAAAATATATCCCACGCCTCGTTCCGTTCTTGTCAAAATAATCCCAGCGTGAACAGGTTAAAGGAAGGATGAAATCAACAACCAAAGTAATGTTGATATTGTCTTAACATTTCTTTTACAGAAATCTTAAATTCTTTATTATTTTTGCAAATTTTTCTCGTGAAACAGCAAAAGCTATCTCTGGAGTGCGCACTCCACCACAACAACTGCATGTACATCGTCCCATCACCTGCTGACGCTGGGCCATCAGTATCGTCAATCCTTACCCCCGCCCCTCTGTGACGGCACATCCACATTTGTCGACCTCATCCCTGTCTTCAGGAAGCTGGCATCCGAATGTTTCTTGGTTCAAATGGTAAGAAACAGCAGCCTATGTTTTCTCATTTATACCCAGTCACCACAGCTTCCAGGCAGTCGATTTCTACTGTACCTCCTGATATGTCAGTAGAACTTAACTTCATCACCGAGTTTATTTTATTTGCGTAGAACTGTTATCCCCTTGTGAACCCTAACCCTGTCAGATGCAACACAGTGCATCAGGTGCAAACATCTGTGGGACATTGGTGCACTGAGCCTTCAAAACCAGTGCAAAAACAGCCAATTCTGAAATGCCACAGTTGTATCCTGGTGCAGTTGGTGACCACAGACTCTGAGGCAGTTTAGCCTCAGAAGCGTAAGCAGAAGTCAAACCTTTTATTAATCTCCATTTAGTTAACTTTGTAAAATCGTAGTGGCTATTGTTACGACAGCCGTAATGCGATTTTCAAATACTATCGTTACGGAATTTGAAAAAAAAAATGTTATAGAGATCTTAAGTTTCAGGTTTAAATCAAATTTTTCTTTTTATTTAAGTAGATTTCATTTTCTTTCTTGAAAATTGGAGGATTTGTGGAAATAGGGAAATAAAGTCATAGAACCATTTTGTCGATTCCAACAGCCAAAGATTGTGACGTTGAATACTGGATTGACCTATCGCCGTTTGCAAGTTAGCCACGCTCCTTCACAACCCTACAGAATTTGTGTACACTAAGTATTATTGTCTCAGATTTTGCGCGTTCCTCATCCATCAGTATATCATGTAATTGGACAATATTTCACAAGCTGCGTTGATGCGATTCTACCACAAAAGGTCAACTATGTCAGGAAACCAGACAGTTTTGTAACGATAGCAGTTGAAAGTCATGTTACGTCTGTCGTAACGATAAAGTGTTTCACGGTAATATGCGCCATCTTCCCCGCTGGGCAATTTTACACGCGTTCTGTGTACACATCGTCATTGGAAAGTTTTGGCGCTTCCAAGTCATCATGCGTTCAATCCAAAGTGCACCCGCGTCTAGCAACGTGTGTTCTTTGTGCCCCACGAATAAGATAGCGCACATTACCATGAAACACCTTATTGCCATGGCGTTATTATTTCATATGCCCTCTCCTAAAACAAATTCTTTTGAATGGATATACAAGTATGGCTTAGTTCCACCCCACTTAAATACAGAACTGGTACAATTGAATTTTCTGCATCAAATTTCAAACTTGGTAATAGGCCTAGTAAATGGATTTCATAGGTTTAGCCCTAGGTGAATAAATTATTATTTTATTTCCTCAGAAAATGATGTTGACTTAACTCAGTCCAACTTGAATCTGGCTGGCGGTCGGTCCTCTGGCTGTAACATGGATCTGAAACTACATAACCAGCTGAGTAAATACATGTACCTAGCCCCAGGTAGACAAATATTTGCATTTTTTCACCTTTGCAGATTTGTCCTTTACCTACATTTACTTGCAGAATCCAAAACAACAATTTCAGTGACATTTGTGCATAAGCTTGTTTTACGTATACACACCTTGTGTTCAACTTGAAGTACTTTTACTGTTAATTTGCGCCAATTTCATGGGGCAAAAAGAGCACGCGTGCTTGAGTAATGCACATCCATCGAAAACTTTTGCGCTTCCAAGTCATCATGCATTCAGCAACATGTATTCGTTTTGTCCCGTGATTGATGCAACTTGCATAAAGGTGATATACCAAATGCTCTTAATAATTAGAGTTTTTTTCTCCTTACCAATTTTAAATTGTTTTGTTTTGTAACCAAAAGTATTTTATTCTGATTTTAGGCATCTCAACTCACTGAATAAGGGCTTTCATTTTGGGCACAAGAACCGGCTTTGCGAGAGCAGAATTATTGTCTGACGGCCGATAATTCAATTTTTGGAAAGAAATCATTCAATATCTATAAACGTATGTGGATTTTTTTCAGTCGATGTCACAAAAAGTGAATTAAAAAAAAACCAATCTATTTGTCGAGGTAAACTCAAAAGTAGCACGGGAAACACGTCTTTAAACAAATTCTATGAAAATGCCCCATTTCAAATCTGTGCATCTTTGATGGCATAATTGAAAATTTTGCATTTTTACTTAATCTTGCAGAATTTGACGTCAGTATAGATGATAATGGGGAAATCGTCAACATTCTTAATGTCATCAAGGTAAGAATGAAATCTTGACATTCCAGTTAGTTTCAACCTCGTGTCAAAAAACCATGTCCTACTTTTGACCCTAAATAACTCTGTTGTTTACCAATGAAGTTAAACCGAAATTTCAGATCATGTAAACAAGGCATAACATTTTATGGAGTGAGTTTCATCAGCTTTGTGCAAGAGGGGGAGATTTGAACTCCATACGAAAAAAATACTCACTTAAAAAGACTCCCTAAAAAAGACCTAAAAAACAAAACAAAGACAAATTAGAAGCATTTAACCTGCCGGTAGACATAGACGCGTAAACGTTCACAGGTCCTAGGCCTAGCCTTCCAATGCATTGCCTACTGAAAAAACGGCACTAGACTTTGTTGACAAGACAATTTGACGGAGTGATGTGTCCAGGTATGGGAATCTTTCTGGGGTATTCTTTTTATTGCTTTGCATACATTGTTGGGTAAGACTTAAGTCTTTTTATAGCTCAATAATACTTCACTTTAGCCCCACTAGTGTGGCCGCGGTATGCTGCGCTGAACCTCTGGCCACACACCGTGGTACCGCACACTACTGAGGGCGTTTTCATCAAAATGACGGTCCGTTTCTTACATATGGTTGTATTCTATGATGTCTCATCTATCACTTCTGGGATACTTAGGTGTAATGATGTTCAATTTTCCGAGATATTCTTGAATCTTTCTGGAGCCCATATGCACTCGTGAAACGTCTGGTGATGGCAGCCATTTTGAATGTGACAAGAGATGACCTCAAGCTGTGACGTCGCGTTTATGCAAATTGCTTGTCGAACGAGGGCGCGAGTTGCAAATGCGACGGCTGTTTCCTGTACCATGCATTTATCGTCTGGGGCCACGTGCACTGATCTGAGTGAAATGTTTATTGATTTCATTTTATTTCATTAACAGCTTTGAGAACGGAGTTGAGGCCAGACAGACAGGGGGCATAGGATTGGACTGCATATTTGCTCTGAGGTAATTTTATCTAATTCATTTAATGTTAGACACTATTCGTTATTGAACTTTTCTCTCAGCTGCTATGATCACTACAAAATAACTAGAAACAGCAACAAAGATGTATTTGAATCCCAGGACATACCGTTATTTTGTTTTACCATTTTGGATTTCCTCAAAAATTTGTGAACGAACTATTGACCGTTTTGTCATTTTACAGTTTTACAGTTTTGTAAAACGGTCAAACGGTATTAAGTCACACACAAAAAATACTTTTTGTTGTTGTTTTTAATTGTAAAAAGCGTTAAACGGTTAGTTGCTTTATTTTAGAGTGTTGTTTTACAAAATCATGACAATGACAAAACGGTCAATAGTCTTGCCGACCATTTTTTTGATTTAGGTTCGGCAATTAAGCAATGCACCTAGGAATGTTAATGCGTCCTAGAGATCGAGTCATTGCCTGGGCCCTCCTTGCATTTTCGTTCTCACAACATAATTTGCGAATTAGCTATTGAAGAGCCGCGTCGACTTAAACTCCAATTTCCTTCAAAATATCTGCAACTTCATCAAACGTATTACCATCCTGTATCCATTGTGGATAATTGTGGATAAGTAATGCCCTCCCTTGCAGTTTTCCAGCGCCATTTTTGCTTGCAACTCTTTAAGCCCCACCAACTGAATGGCATGAGAAGGGGGTCAGGGTCCGCGCCAGGAATCACACCACGCATTAATTATGCCGAGCCAACACTCTTGTAAAGCAGGGTCCCCCTCCACCCCCTTGCCCACCGCCACAAAATGCACCACGGACTGTTAACTATGACACTAAAATAAAACAGTGTGTATTCAATACTGACCGTTTTGCTGTTTTTCAAATTTATTTGTGTAAAACAAAAATAATCGATCGTTATGCTATAATGAATTTTACTAAACTTATAAAACGGAGAAACCGTATTGATATTAATACCGTTTGTCGTTTTATAAAACTGTAAAACGAGGAAACGGTCAATGGTTCGTTTACTGTTTTTGTTTTCGAGGAAATCCAAAACCGTAAAACGAAATAACGGTATGTCCCGGGATTTATTTGACACTCTGGAATGCTTTGTACACTTCGGATGAACACAATACAAATATATATTGAGTCATAAGGAAGAGCAAGTCAGCCACAGCCAGATTGGATAAGTAGATGTTGATGATTGTACTCATTGACTTCACTCGAATGCCTGTGAAGAGAAAGACCAAGTTTAAGAGGAGGCCGATTGGTGCATTGATTTCAGTACTTAACCATAGTATTTGTTAATTTCTTTTGTGAGTCTTGATAAAGTTCTCAAGGTGCTTTTCAACTTCATCGTTCTCCATATCCAACATTTTATTCAGATGTAGCAAAGAGTGTTCTGTCCTAGTCAAGATCACTCCAGTTTTATACTAACAGCGAATATAAGACCTGCAGCAATGTGTAGTTGAAATAAAAAGCTTCTGCATTTTTTCCCCTGAGAGTTTTTTTATCTTGAAGATTTGTAAGGATTAGTTCTTTGTTCCTTGTTTTGAATGCATACTAAACCAAAGTAGACAATAGAGTTTCACAGTTGACTTTGGCATAGATGTGCTTCAGAATAACTTTTTATTTTCTCTTCAAGACTTTTTTTACATGTACATTGTGTAATCCGTCGTAAAGGTTTTGCTCATATCTAGGTTACTTAAGAAAAAGTGAAATGGCACTCTGTACTTTTTACAGAGTTTTACAGCTTATAAAAGATCACAGACATAACGTAACGCTTGCATTATCTATAACTGAATAAAATTAGATGCAGATCAAAAAATGACACAAAATCTTTCAGGTCGTTCACTACATTTTGCTTACAACATATTTATTTATATCTCACATATAAAAACTTGACACAAGCTTTAGATCTGGTGTTTGGATAATCAAGAAAGACATTTAAAATACAGATACAAATAGTCACTGCATCAACAAAGATTTGAAACCATGGAATTCCTACACTCTCTTGCTTGAAATTGAAAGTGTACTTAGACTTCTGCTATCAAATGTTATACTAAGAAATTACCCATGAACTTTTCTTTTTGTTCTTGGCCCAAACTGATGACCAGCTTTGCCAACAGATTGGCTCCCGTCCGTACAATATTGATACTGATTGTGGAGGGGGGGGGGACCAGCCTATCCAGCAAGAACAGAAATAATGTTTGGCAGCCAATAATTTGGAATTGTAAAGTAATAATTCAATAACTAAACGTGAGCTTTTTTGTGTTTGGTGTTTCATTCAAAAGTGAATAACTTTTGTATTGCTTGAAAAATAGCAGATTGGTAAAGAAATCTGTTTTTCGGGATGAAACTCGAAAATAGCACGGAACTTTAAGTAAATTTAGTACTTCATCCGGCATTTATTGAGTAAAACTGTTATGTGGACAGTTTTCCTTGTTTTTTTCCCTTAGAAGGTACAGCATTAAAGGTTGCATGTCTGTGTAGAGTGTGTGTGCGATTCACAGTTTCAGATGATTCTTATTTTATCTGATAAACTGTCTAAGTTGAACACATTACCCTCATTGTTTCAAGCTTAATCTTTAAACTGTAGTTAGGAGAATGGTTGTATGTAGAAAGATGACAAGTTCCACACACAATCCATTACTCTTTGGAGATACGGTGGACACAATACGAAGGCGCTATTTGGTTTGGGTCTAGTCTTTTGCATAAGTTACCCCAATATACCCAAATCAAATAACACCCTTGTATTGTGTCTGCCATATATCGCAAAAGGCTTATAGCAGTTGAGCTATTCACTTTTTCCAAAATTTGTTAAGACTCTGGAATACTGAATGTGCTTTTCACATCTTTTTCCAATCTACAGGTTAAACAACATGGTGACTCCACTGTGGAACCAGCCGTATGAGGACCAGCTATCCACCAAACAGACCAACACCAGGGAGTTTCTGAGGAATTTATCCAAGATGCTGCAACGGAACATTGGGGGAGATGTCTCCCTGGCTGAAGCAACAAAGGTGAGCTACTCACCAAAGACACAGGATGGTTGTGGGCCAGAATGGAAATGTGATCTTCGTTGACAAAAAACTTTCAAAACACAGTTTTCTGGCAAGTGGACTTACATGTACAGCTGCCCTGAAATTTCTTTAAAAGTTCAGAAAATGATGCCTCATTTTTCTTGAGAATCAGTTAAAACTCAGCAAAGTTTTAGCCAATTTCTGAAATAAACTTCCTTTCCACACACAAAAGTCCCAAAGATTAAAACGGGGAGGGGGGAGTTGGTTAAAAAAAAATGTTTAAAAACAAAAAACAAAAAAATGAACACAAAACCAAAACTTGGGTGGGATGTGAACCCATGACCTCCTGCTTACTAGTGCAGACATCTTAACAACTCGCCAGCAGAGCTTACCAAGATTGGTCAGCCAGTTTGAATCTTGTGCATATAATAGCTGTGGTTACCACAAGAAGAAATTCACAAGCCTGTTGGAGTGGGATTCGAACCCACAACCTCGTGTTTAATAGTGCACTCTTCATTTCATTGGCAGGAAGAGCCACAGTGGGATGGCATTCAACCTGGATTTCTTGTTAGATAAACTATACAGCATGTGAATCTTTTGTGGGGTAAATATTCCTGACATTGGAGATGTCTGATTTGTTCCTTTCATTTTCATTGTTTGTTTGCACACTCACAGCCAGTATTAGAGAGTTATCGCAACAAGTGTGAGTTTACCATCGGCAAGAGTGTAGATGGCATTGGTGAGTGAAACTGGCATTTATTTTTAGTTATCCAACCTCTTCATTTTTTTGTGTGTATGCGCTCCGTTCACAAGCACCCCCTCGCCTGGATATCAAGTGTGCACACATGTACTTAATGCACCTGTTATGAAAGCTGAACAGAAAGTTCCAGGATTTTTTTTCTCAGTTATTCCCCTAATTTTTTTGTCAGGTCTTCATGAAACTTGGCCCTGGATAAATTGTGCAATAGTTTCGGTATCATTCAGTCTTCTTATTTTCATTGACAGATAACACTGTTGGTTTCCGGCTTGGCGCTTACAAAGGTAAGTATTTCCTCTGAAGTTCCATTTTGGTAAAAGACGTAGATCAGCTTTCATGTTTGATTGGATCAGCTGTCGAGGGGTGTGGCCTATTAGTAGCTAATGCTGATCAATTCCAACCAATCAGAGTGCAACACACAGAAAGATTGACAGGTGTACATATTGTGCATTGTCTATTATGTCTGTCAGGAATTAATTATTGAAAAGAAAGAAACAAGCCACAAAAGACTTAAACCCTTGTCATCCCTTTGCTAACCAATATGTTGGCTTACTTTTGTGGCATGAATATTGAGGGTATATGTTTGTACTTTCAACATTGACCAGCAAGCTGTTTTACTCAGTAGGGACTTTTCAACAATTACATTTGTACAAGCAAGAATTAGGTTTTAAATACAAACTTCAGGAAAATCACTATTTATTTAAATGTTGCTAGTGTACACTTTTATTTATTTTATCACTGATCTTGCTTTTACACGCAAATTTTTTTGTCGTATAAAAAGTATGTGACTTTTAGAAACATGGTTTGCCCTGCAATTTGTTTTTTGCAAATATTGCTAGGTATCAGAAAGACGTAAGAGCTCAAACACCGATTTGGTGATAGTACATTTCTGTATTATTTGTGTTTAGAGTTTTAAATTACACAAGGAAATAGCAGCTTTAATGAACATATAAAAAGCAGCAATTCCTCGGATACTGTGCAAATTAAGATGCATCTTGTATGATGCTAACTTTACAACGACATTCATATTTTACAGCATTGATTTTTCAATTACCCAAATTCGAAGCACCCTTGAGTCCATCTAAAAGAAATATTAGAATATTGCTTTGCATTTAAACATCATACAGACATGGAGCTCATAATGTAATACAACAGACTAGTGGTACTACACAGATTATGTACAATTATAGAGCATGCAAGTCTCGCCAGTTCACATTCACTTTTCATGTGAACATCTTGGTACCAAACACTGACTAGTCTAGCCACAGACTCCCGTCTTTGAATTCACCCAATGAAAGGAAGTGGAGGTCCACATTTTTTCATTTTACTATAGTAATCAACTTGCAATATTTTTTGAATGTGTTGTAAATTGGAATGATTTTTTCTTTGACTGGATAAACCTAGACTGGATAAACCTAGTAAAATCACCTAGGTTTTTGAGGTCAACTTCCACAGAAGTGGAGTACAAATTGCTGACTTTAGCCCGGTTCATACTTCACATGAAAGCATGTGCGAAGCAAAATTCATGTCGTCAACAATGGACGCCCTTCGAATGTATTGCTGACGTCACGAATTTCGCTTCGCTTTCGCGTGAAGTATGAACCCGGCTTTTAACTATCAACTACATTTTTTTCCAGCTAGTAGCTGTGAAGACACCTTTAATACACCAGACTTAAATCCCATACTGTACATCTAAAGCCTACAATGGTCTCATATTATATATCTTTGCTCTGCAGAAAGAAAAGTCTTTACCCTTGATTTCTCCTTGCTAAAGGATTTTTCAAGAAACTTCGAACAAAAAAACAGCACTTTATTTGGTCTTCCAAAAAAGTTATCCTCATTGTGCAACATGTATGCTTAAAGATTGGTATACATTTGGAATCCGATGCTCCTAATGCATAACTTGCAACTTTGTTACTTAGGCTGTGTCTGAAACGGGCTTCTAGAGCTATGGCTACGGCTATTGTCAGATTGTTCCCATGTAATTGTTATGGGTGAAGACCTAGACAATATAGCTCTAGCCATATCAATTTTTTTAATCTGTTCATTTGTGCATCAGGTCTTGACCCACAAGATAACCATTCCACCAGCACCTCTGACGTACCGGTGACTGGCGCTGCCATAACGGATCCTTATCACTATCTGACGCAACAGCACTTCACCTCAGAGATCTTCAAGATTGAGATCCTAAACCTCCCAAGACATTTTGGATTTGCGGTGAGTTTGCTCCCTTAACATTGAACCCTCAATAACAATAACCATACAGTTTGTGCCTTTTTAGGAGTATGTATGTATTGTGCTCCATGCTTGGGATTTGTCAAGGTCTGTTAATAACAGAATAAAAAGGCTAAAATGAATTTCACTAAAACATGAAATATTCTAGCCCTGTGTTTGTATGAAAGTAATGACCACATTTTACGCACACTTTTTTGCAATGCCCGTGCACATGTTCACAATTGTTTCTAATGTTGCTGTGATGTCGATTTAGGTATTTTACACTTCACAGCTTTGGGATTTTCTGTATAATTTATGAACCTAAAATTCATTGCATTGTACATGTGTAAAAGTTTGTACATTTAAGTATCTCATTGGCTGCATGCTATGTGCTAATGAACGTAACAGTCACATCAAACTTGATCAAAACACTTTTGTTACATTTTGTCCCCTCAAACAGCTGTGACACTGAAGTTCCAGCTCATAACATCGCTGTATTGCTCATGAATATGGAATATTTTAAAGCCTGAAACATCCAAAGACTTGGAATATAGTTCCTAAAATTAAAACCTCAAAATATGTTTAAAGGCACTTTAAAAAAAAAACTTTATTTACAGTGAACAATTTCAGGATTATCCATATGTTAGTACCAATACATGTACATTGTCACACTGAAAAAGTAACAAACAAGCTCATTAAACGGAAGGGTAGATCATTTGTCATTTGTGCATTTTTTTTTCATTTGAAGCTACAAAAGTGCTCACAATCTAAAAACGGGTGCTTAACAACTAACACGATGAAGTTTTAGCTCTGTGAATGCAGTATATTCCAAACATATATTCTAGGATCTCAGGTTCAATTCAAAAGTTGCTGAGTCATGTTTTATATTGTGTCTGAATTCAGCCCCAGGGACACATTCTCATTCAGTCAATTGCAGCTACGCGATGTCATGCACTGAACTGACGAATAATAGCAACCTAATGTGCGTGTGCGTCGTGTCAACGCTTGCGCGCACATATTCATGGATTCACCAAATTTACAAACCAACTACATGAACTAACTTGATGCATCGTTGGAAATAGCTTTCTTTCATTGTTTCCTTCAAAATGACAGCATGCCAGAAAGAATGATTTCACAGGGAGTTTAGTGCCATTAAAACCAAAAGCCTTTAACAATAATTTCGTCAGTTACCTTTTGGATAGCTGCAAATGATCTACTCTACCTTTAAACACAAACAAAAGTTTGATTCAAATAATTAAAGTACTTGGGATTTGTTAATTTCTGAACCTTTTACATACATACATTGCATGAATACCAGCTGTTCCCTTTACTGATGGTTGCAATCTGCTCTGAGCGGGCCTGCACATTACCGATGGCATGGTGCGTACATGTATTGGCAATTCACTGAAGTAAAACACATTTCAACTCCAGCATAATGTGATGTTAATGTTTCTCGATGTCAAATCTACTTCATTGGCATTCCAATGAAGAAGATGTATGAAACGGCCTTAAATCTGCTCTACACTTTGAACACAGCAAGTTCAAAAGCAGCACTCACTCTACACACTGCTGCCCTTAAAGACAGCTTGCACTTATCAGGTACCAGTGAACATTGTTCTTGACAACTTTCCAAAGATTAGATCCCTTCTGGTTCAGGATGTGCATACTGCTACCCTTGTGCTGATGGCTCGGTGCCAGTCAGCCCAGGACATTGTTCCTGAGTACTTGCAAGTGACTGCTGGCTCTCTGCTGGTTCTGGATGTACATACTGTTCCCCTTGCATGGATAGCTTGCAGTCAGTCAGACTAGAGCATTGTTCCTAATGAGAACTTGCAAGCGCTGGGGTCCCTGCTGGTTCTGCATGTACCTCAACATGCACTTGAACATGCTGCTGACTGTGCATGGATGCCTTGCTGCTGCTTTGCCTGGAACATTGTTCTTGACAGCTGTCCAGTGGCTGCTTTCTCGCTGTGTGTTGTGCATGCCCTTGGCTTGGTGGCTTGCTGCTGCTTGGCCTGGCAGCACGGTGCTCTTGGTCATTTTCTGCCTGCGGAATCACATGAAGCTCAATCTGCTTCTCTGGCTGCGATGGTCGGCTGGGATTCTGTCTTGGGCAACAACGACAGCACAGTTTCAGGAATGAGAAAGCCTTGACTACAGCTTCACGAAAGTCAGCGTTTGTGGCACTGTAGACTAGGGAATTAATTGAGCTATTGGTCAGTTGCAAAATTGCAATGCATATAGTCAGAGTATTTATTGTCTCTGCAAGTTCCAGATTGGCAACAATCTGAGCAGTTGAAGTAAACTTTGATGCCACTACAAGTACATGAATTGTCATAATTGCAGCTGCAGTGTACAGTGAGTTCAGAATGAAGAAAACAGCAGTGTTGATGATAACCATGCAGAGGACCTTGCCTGCTCGCTTGGGACGGTTCGGAAACAGGGCTGATTGCTTGCGTACTTTCAGTACTACATAGATGTACAAAGCAAGAGTTGCTATCAAAGAGGCAATGTTAATAATGGAAAGAATCCCAAGGTTGACTTTATTGAAGACAGCGTCTGTTAATGGTAAGAAAATCAGAATCACAGCAACAATAATTGTTGGCACCCAGAGTCCTGCTGATATCTTTGCTGCTCGAGATTTAGAGGCTTTTTCTTTGAATGTTATAGGATTGCACACTGCAGAGAATCTCTCAGCTGCTATGGTAACCACAAAGAAATTAGAAGTAGCGAGGAACGTGCTTTGGAAACTATGTATTGCCTTTTTGACCAATAAGTTGGACTTTATAGGTGAAAACAGTGCAATTATGAAGTAAGTTATAAGGTAGAGGGAGTCAGCTACAGCCAGATTGGATAAGTAGATGTTGATGATTGTACGCATGGACTTCACTCGAATGACTGTGAAGAGAAAGACAAAGTTTAAGCAGAGGCCGATTGGTGCAATGATTTCAGCACTTAACCATGTTATTTGATAAGTTCTTTCTCCACTCATGTAAAAGTTCTCAAGATGCTTTTCAACTTCAGTTTTGCACCCAGTTGATGGAGTGGAGGTGTTTTGGTAGCCATCACCCATAGTTCATGCACAATGTAGCATTGAGCTCCGTGAGCCACATGTTGTTCAGATGCAGCAAAGAATGTTCTTCTCTATTTCAAGATCACTCCAGATTTATACTTGTAAGACCTTGAGCAAAGTGTAATTGAAACAGAAAGTTTCTTGTTCTTTTCCTTTCCCCCCCCCAACATTTCTGTCCGATTTTAATGCATGTGACTATCTTGTGGTATCAGTTCCTGTAACCAAAGCAGATGCATGTGAGTCAGTTTCACTACTTGCACTGACATGAAATCTGAGAATTGAATTTGTTGCAGTTTTAATGATTTGCTCCAGATTAAACATGCATATTGTGTACATGTAATTGTTTTTTCATGCAAGTCGGCCCTTCACAAGGCATAAATGCCACTCAATGTGAGGGCTACCGCACAAGAAGAAAAGACAGAAAAAAAAAGAAGGATGGTAGAAAATGAAGACAATTAAGTTTAGTGTGTATGAGAGATGCATGTTCACATTGTGTTATACAGGGTGATTAAAAAAAAAGTGACCCGCACTCAAGATTTTTTTTTAAATTTATGCAATCAAATTAGATACACCGAAGAAATATGTCTTAAAAGAGCATGTTCTTCCACTCATCTGAAAAAAAGCCCAATCACTAAATTTGATCATGCCATCCAAAGTTATGCATGTTTTACTAAAAAGAACCCGTTTGTGTAGCTGTCCAAGGAATGCGATAATATTGAAAGCTAAATGAGCTAAGTGAGATTTACAGATTACACACAAGTATTCAAATACAAATGAGATTTTAATAATTGAAATCAAGAGAATTTTTACTATCAGGTTGTGTGTTTTGAATATGAGAAGCAAGTTAACTCTTTTTTTTTCTTCGAAATATCGATGGTGATTTTTGTATCTCATCCTTTGCAAGTTCTCGTTCATTCATAGAGGTGGGAAAACAATTGATGTTTCATTATCCTCATTGGGAGATGTATTATCAGTTCGCAGCACGGTAATTGATAAGTGGTGGACAGCCAAGTTTTGTGATCGTTTTATTGAAATAGACATGAATTGGGAATAGAGTTTGCAATTTAAGTGAAATTTCACAGTTAATAGTCAATAAGAAGCAGACTTGTATTCGAGTCACGAAACATCGAGTCAAAGTCCGAGTCCGAGTCACATTTTTTCGAGTCTAAGTCCGAGTCCCGAGTCCTCCAGGTCAAGTCCGAGTCAGAGAGTCACAAAGGTTGAGTCCAAGTCCGAGTCACGAGTCACCTCTTTGTATCAAAAAACGTACATTTTAGGGAATTCAGAGATTCAGAGTCACCTTTGATATAGTATGGAAATACGTACATTTCAGGTGCTGTAAATTTTCATTTTTCCCCACAGCTTTTCTCTCATTTTCTCTGGAAATGAGGAGTTCATTTGCAAAAACAGTTATAAAGGCAATTCAGACAAAACTGGTATTGGCCTAACTTTTGCATTTAAAGTTCAGGCGTTTCAAATATCTTTTTTTAGACTTCTTTCATGTCTATATACGTCGTGAAAGGTAGCGATTGAAGTTGGACGTACATGTACGCGTAGTGCCGGTTTTCTCCTCTATTTTCTTCCTGCAGAACTTGCATTCTGCACTTGATCTTCCATTGGCATTTCTCTTGAAGTTAAGATATCCAAAATTGACAATTTTTGGAGTGGATGCCATCATGATCTACGTACGTTGCAACTTGCATACATACGTTACCGAAACAGGCAGATCAGCAGACTATTCATATCGCATTATCCCGATGCGACAGCAATACACGTGTGAACGACGTCTGACAAGAAAAGTCTGGTACCTTACCCTATCAATCTTGCACCAATGCAGTATTGTGTGTTGATGGCGGGGTACAAGTTTCAGTACATTGATTTCTATAAGTCAATATATCGGTAACAGGCCACGGCCATGCATGCACCACATCGAGCGCCCTGTACATGTATTGCACAGTAAAGAAAACAATCAAATTATATATGTGCGTGTGTGCAGTGCGGTAATTTCCGTCAAGTCACAAGTCAGTTCAAGTCCGAGTCCGTAGCCCCGAGTCCGAGTCCGAGTCGTAAGTCAAAGTGACTCGAGTCCCAGTCCAAGTCATTAAAAATGTGACTCGAGTCCGACTCG
This sequence comes from Patiria miniata, assembly GCF_015706575.1. Lineage (NCBI taxonomy): Eukaryota > Metazoa > Echinodermata > Asteroidea > Valvatida > Asterinidae > Patiria > Patiria miniata. Next base: position 24,876,958 of record NW_024037073.1, on the reverse strand, counting down.
AGTCCGAGTCACGAGTCATACAAGTCTGATAAGATGTACTTTATCCGTGTTTTTTTATTAACATAGAACGAGCTAAATATTTCAAACATTTTTTTTTAAATTTGGTCACTTTCTTTTGGACTCATCCTGTAGTTGGTTCAACCGGTCACATGGGAATAAACTTGATGAATACATCCTGAAAATGGCTTTGGGGATAATGACAGTATATGGATGTGATTGGACGGAGGAGCAGGTAGTTGGTAGTTGGTTTCAATTTGGTCATGTTACTGATGACGGAAAGTAACATTCACTCAAAACATCTTTAAGCACTAATATTACTTTGTACAAAGGTATATGTAGATGTAGACAACAGCAAAAAAAGAGGATATTTTCTTTTTTATCAATCCTTGTTGTCTTTTTCCCCCAAATGAATTGTGTTCTTCCCCTGGATGTTGATTTATTTACCCATACAACAATTCTGTACTTCCCTTCTGTTTGATATTCAATTTGATCTGATAAGGAATGAAGTCAAATGGAAGTTTTTATTCACAAATCACAATTTGATTTCTGTTCATCAGTTGCCTTTTTTTCTTTCCTGGGCAAATGTTGGTTGTCATCTGATAAGAGTTTTTTTCACTTTCTGGGGTTGTTGTCATTTGCAATCAGTCTCTGCCTTGCCTGACGATCAAGTTGATGTTGTCATATTCTCATTTTGTTGATGGAACATCTTTGCAAGACAATTTGCAAGGGCTAACTGCTTGGTCTAACTACGTGGTGGCATGATTTAGTAAAGGTTTGCGGTACCACCATGTAGAAGTCTTTTGTGGGAAGATGTGTGGTTCTTTTCAGAACCACACATCTTCCCAAAAGAGACTCTACATGCCTACATGGTGTTACTGCAAACTGCAAATCTTCACTAGAACACTGTCTTCCACAAATGTGACAATTGGGAAGGGGAAAGTGTGTTTGTCCATTTTTGTTTGGGGGGGAAATATAATCCCCAACCCCTTTTCTTCCTCTGACATCCCCCCCCCCTGATTCTATGTTAATATTTCAAAGCTAATCATAATTGTATTGATGATATTTCAATGATAGATATAAAGTGTTTGAGGACCTACGTGGATCTGTTTGGGCCTACAACTACGTCCATTCACTGAGCGGATTCGGGATTACCCATCGAGGACTCGAAAAGATAGGAGAGAACAAGGCCAGTTTCTTCGGTAAAATTATCCAGTCAGGTAAGACAAACATCTGTGAAGACTCATTTGCATTGGTCTGCATCTCAATTCTATGTGGATAGTTGTGAAATTCGAAATTGTGAATTAGAAAGTAGGAATCAACTTTATTCGATTTCATCCATATAATTATTGATCTTCTTTTTCATATATGTATTTTTTTTGTTGCCCTTTACAAACACTGAACACATTGAGTTTTGTCCGAGGGTTTGCAAGAAGCTTACTTCTGGTTGGACACGAACCCCCAACCTTCTGCTTCCTAGTGCAGACACATTAACCACTCGACCACTGAGCTTGCTGTGGCAAGCTGGCCGTTTGGAGTCTGATGAAGCAGTGCTTAACCCAACTTTGTTTGTGTAGGTCATTCATGTCATTAGTTCGAGTCCCACCTAAGCCTTCGGACAACACTAAGTGTACAGTGTTTACAAAATATGTCAGCGAAGGGCAAACAAAAATCAAATATAAAAAAGGCTAATTTACATCTCATAAATTATTTTTTTCCTGCCCAGGTTCCCATCTGAAGTCCATCCAGATGATCCTTAATAAGACAGCAGACGGTACAGGCATCGACTCCAACACCCTAGCCATACAGATGAAGGGCCATCCTGAGCTGAGGGACTAGCTTCATGTCATCACCTCATGGGGGCCTTTGCCTGTCTACCCTGGGGTGGTCAACCCAGAATTACCTGGTAGGTGCAGTGGACTCTGTGACCAAGTACCAGTGTTGTAGTCGAGTTACCAACGTCGAGTCCGAATCCGAGGCCAAGTCTCAAGTCATAAGCCTCGAGTCCGAGTCCGAGTCACAAGTCACTTGTTCTTAGTTGTTCACCGAACTAATCGTTTTTAAAAATTATTTTTTAATCCTCCATTCTGTCTTTTAAGTAAATCCCAGTGTATATAGTTGTGGTTGTACATGTTGTTTAGAGCCAAAATGTGTTTTCCTTTTAATTCCCATCCCTAAAAAATCTTCCTCCAACCCTTCCCTCCATGTTTTATCATCCAAACAGTATTCCTCAATGATCCTTTCCCATCCCTACGTTAGGTTTTTACTTTTGATGAAATTACGTGACTCGAGTCGCGAGTCATCGAGTTCGAGGAGTCATGGTCAAGTCCGAGTCATTTTCCAATGTGACTAGAGTCCAACTCAAGTCCGAGTCCTAGACTCGAGTCCTACAACACTGCCCAGTAATCCCTCTTAAGAAAAGGTTTAGGTGGAACTCTTGAACGAATTGTTGCCCAACACCTTGTGCTGATGTTAAGATATTTGATGATCATAGTGCAGTGTTCATATAGCACTCTTATACAACACTCTCAGATTGCTCACACTTATTACCCCTGTTCATCAGGCCATGAGAACACTTTCCTGCTATAAGCTCGAGATCAGCAATATCTGGTCTGCACCCCCCCCTCACATGTACATGTACTCAATGGAGGCAATTGTAGTAATGTATCTTGCCCAAGAACACCAGCACCGTGTCCCCTGTCAAGATCGACTCAACATAACATCGTGCATGAGTCAAACACAGGAACCTTTTGACCACAGGACTCTGCATGCTGAATAAAACTCTAATCAAATAACCAATGTATAAACACCGACGTATAAACACTGTATGAGTGTGTTACCTCCTAAGTGAAAGTTGGGAAAAAAACGTTGGCGAGGGGCAAAACCTAACTTAATTTACATAACCCCAACTTAAAATTCCATCTTATGAATAGTTAATGCTATACCTGCTGCTATGTACATCAGATTCAAATCAGCCAACTGATTCCCTTAGCTCAGTGATTGAGTGGTAAGACATCTGCACTAGAAAGTAGGAGGTCGTGGGTTCGAGTCCCACCCGAGTGATTTTTTTCCAACTTTCACTCGGGAGGTAACACACTGACCGTTTATACCAACCGTTTATACGTCGGTGAAGGGCAAAACCTAATTTGATTTACATCACCCCGACGCAAAATTCCATCTTATGAATACTGAATAAAATTAGTGATACACATGTACATACTTTGCGTAAAGATATTTATTGCGTGGAAGAGGAAAGTACCCCAGACAGTCGGACCACCGTTTAAACAGAAGATCTGACCTGACACGTGTACATGAGGACATACAAGGGCCTCATGATTCTGATATTTAGTACGCTTGTAGATATTTAAATAATGTTGAACCCTGCATCATAGGTCAATCTGACAATCTACGCGCTTGCCAGTATCAGACTTTAAATGGCCTGCAAGAGCCTGCCGTTTTGAGTCTGCGTTTAGATTAACCACCATTTTGCTCATCTCATTTTGAATATTCTTTGGTCATTTTTTTCCTCATAGGATCTCAAGACATCTATCACCAGGCATCTTCTCAACATGCATCTCGACCCCAAATGGCAAGCTCAACTGAACCAATGCATGGTGTCCAAATTTGTGCCGGTTACACTGGATCAGTACAAAGGATTGTTCAAATAAACAAACAAATGTTCCAATAAACCAAAAAGGGAAACCGACGATTAGTGCATTATAAAATATATTGCATTATTATAATATAACAATTGTAACAAAATAACGAGACAGTGTTATATTTAAAAAAAAATAATGATTAATTCATTGTTGAAATCGGTACTCTTAAAATGGAACTTGTCATGATGCAATTTTGTGCTCTAAATTAATAATGCAATATACATATTTTATTATGTAAACATTTTTTTTTATATATTTTACTGAAACCACAGAGACTAGTTGTCAATGTACAAGCTATTGTCACATCTTACTGTGTGCAATGAGTTCGTTAGCAGGGCTCAAATTTTGTGTGAAAATCTTGTGGACAACAGTACCTGAAAGTATTATTCACTGGACCGATGTACATTCACAGATAAAATTGAAACACTGTTAACTCAAAGCCATGTGCATCATTTGCAATGACCTGGAGAAGCATTGATTTAATGACAAAAAACTCTGCTCAAAGTCAAGATAGGAGTGGTACCAAATACCCTTTGAAAATATTCCAGCTGAAATTGTTTCGTGTGGATGAAAACTGAGGTGGTGTTGAAAGAGGGTGTCCACGGCACATTATGCATTAGCAATGGAATCCAGTTACAAGACACCCCAAAAAAGTGAATGTATTTCCTCGGTTTTCTTAAAATGTATACTATCCAATCAGCCTTCAACAGGTTAGTTGTCATGCACCCTGCTTCAGACTTTTAGCAATTTTGTTGCTTCAAACGAAAGTAAAGGCACAAGAAGCAAATAATCATATGTACCTTTTAAGAAAGTTGCAGTCATTAGGATTATACAAGAAGTGTATTTCATTGCTTCTGATAGTAAATGGGAAACATCAAATGTGAACATTTTGAATAGTTGGTCAAATGACTCTTTCATGTGTAGGATTAGTCATGATCATGATAAACTGAGACCAGATTTGGACAGCACATGCAATCATGAAAGGCATGTATTCATCTGAGTGCAATGTGTAATTATAAAACATCAAGATGAATTTGTATTCCCTTTGTTTTAAGTTTCCAAATCTTCTAAAGAATTTATATACAATTTAGAAGTGTTTTTGTCATTTCGTATAACCTTCGAGAGTGAAATACATTTGAACATCAAAACAATGTGTGTTACAGTGAAGTGCAAATTTGCCTTGTTGAGATTATTTATGCAAATACGATAAGGTTTTCTGTCATGGATGTTGGTATGAACGTAGATGATGTGGATAGGATTCACCTACTTTAATGTACATGTAGTTGTGTTTGTCATTATAATACATGTACACCAAATAGTTATTAAACTTATCAGAATTCATGTGCTGTAAAAATTAACAGTCAATTCTTTCATTTTTCAAAAAACTATATTTCCAATGGCAAATTATTAAAGTGGATGCGGTGTTTAAAATGAATCAGACTTTCTATAAAATGTTCTAGTTTTCTGGCAACGTGATGTTAGAAATGAACTCTTTTGAACTTTTAATAAAATTGTATTTTCAATGGCAAATTTTATATTAAATACATGTACATGTAGATCTGAGCTAATTTACTTGTTTCAGTCAAATTATTCTGTGTGAAAGATTGACCATGTTTTCCTCTGGCTTATTTCATTGTGTCACGCTTAATTTCTTGGTTACAGAATCCCAATGTTTCCAAGTAGATATCATGGCTAATGGAAAGTACTCAAGAAAAATACTCAAACCCAAATTTAAATTATCTTTAAAAATTTAATTATCTTCCTTTGCTTGTACATATATACAATGGGGAGTGCCCAGGGGAGTGCCGATAAAATCCGACAATCGTGCACACTACATTACCTAATAGTGTACAGGGGCGGATCCAGGAATTTTCACAGGGGAGGGGGTTCATCAGCGAAAAAATCAGAAAATGTAAACACTTGGCCTCCGTAAAATCAAAAACTGGGGTGGGGGTGGGGGCTGGTTCCATATTTCAATAGGGGGCGCTGTTCAAATTCGATGATTAGTAACACTAGATTACAGACTGGTGTACGGTAATTTGAACAGGCGGACATATACCAGTATAGTTTTTTAGGAATTTGTATGATAATTTTTTTTGTTTTTTGACAGAGCTGGGGGGGGGGGGTTGACACCCACCTCTGGATCCGCGCCTGGTGTACAATTCATGGCCCCTGCTCACAACTATATTTTGAGGGGGAAGGGGGGAGGGAGAGACCGTTCGAATGTGACATCACCTTAATTCTAACATTTGCTACCGTCTTTTGTAGGGAATTTCTTTTTTTTTTAATGGGGGGGGGGTGGTCTCAACAAAAATTTGGGTGCTCCCTGTCCCCCCCCCCCCCCCCCATTGGTGGAACTGCACATGAGGGTGAGTACCCTCAAATGACTCGGCCCATTTCGGTTCTGTAGGCCACATTTCTTGCGTTTACCACAATTTGGCAAACAAATAATGGACTGAGCTGCAGCTCTGCTATTTGCCCAGGATATAATACATATACGTAAACACAAAAACAAACATACATAATCTTTACACCGTTCTTAGGGAACTATGTTCTACTTTTTTTATTTTGAGGTAGCATTTTTGGTATCATGAGGGGTCAATCTCTCTGGGGGTAATCCTGCCACCAAGTCCATGTTAAAAAGTTTCTACCGGTAACTTTAACAGCGCCCTCTAAACAAATCTTTGAGAGTGGCTTTTTTGAAATTTCGGACTAGCTTCGGACTCGGTGTCGTAATCATTTCCACAACTAATTACATGTCCGATACAGGCATGTCATAACATTTGGGCTGTCAACAACAAGAAATGTTCAAAGAAAAACAAAGACCGATACCAGTATATCCCGAAAGTGACAAAATAACATCGCTGGAAGTCAAAGCTAAATCTTTCAAAGGAAACCAATGTTTACGAAAATTCCCAAGGTATGACGTATTGCCCACGTGAGGGCGCATACAGGTGGTGTTGTTCTGTGACACTGACAGGTGCAAAATGAATGATTACAATTCACACGTGGCGGTTTGTTGTCATGTCAGTGCTGCATGCACATGTCACAATGAAAAGACCCTGTACTCAAGCCCGTCTCGCAAGTGTCGTCGCCATGTTGGGTCACTTTCTCCGGATGTTTTCATGGTTTTATCTCTGCTAATTTGTGACTGTGAGGTACTTGGTTCAGTGTGTCCGCCGTCAACTCGATTTTATTAACCCCTGAAAAACTGCAAGACGTTCATGGCCTGGTCGTGAGTATTTAACAGGGAAAAAATCGTATTACCAAGGTTGCGATCATGGCAATGTGCATTCACAAAGCGCGGGGTTTGCAATCGCATCAACGGACCTTTTCCATAAACCGTAAATCTAAGATTTTCACATAATCCTATTTAAACATTTTGGATTTTGAGCATGTTAAGGAAGTGACAATTAAGCTAGTGGTTTCTCACGTTCGTCATGTGCATTTTCCCATGTTGAATAACTTGAAGTGTTCAACATATTTAATTGGCCTGATCGAAGATCAATCTGATAATTGACAATTATTATGTACCAAAAACAGGGCTGATGGCTTTCAGGGACTTCATTCATCCTTGCAACATATCTCTCTCTCTGTTATTTTAGTCTCTATTGTATTGGAGTGGTGATGTGAAGTAGTTTTCTACAGGAAATAATTAATGCTGGGTTCCTTTATTTTCAATAGGACCCAAAGAAATATTGATTGTGAAAAGAATGCAAAAGTCATATCCGTCACACCTTTTGTGACGGAAATGACAATTATTATATTACTTGGCTTTTGGAGGTATAATTACCTTTTCAAGTTGTTTACTTTACAAATTATGGCAGTAGGTACATATTGAGAAATACACGGGGACATGCATTTTGAGGGGGTTTTGAGGGAGTATTGTAAAGAATGAGCATCTTGTCCATTATGTTAAAGAGTTTTTAACACTGCACATAATAGGAGTCGTGTTAATTTCACTGCTCAAAAATCTTATTTTCATTCTCTATTTTTTTGAATTATAGTGCCTTAAAGTGTCGGGACATGAAAGTAGACACTTGATACTGAAGAATGACTCATAGGCCCCTTTTTAATAAAAACTTGCTGGGAGTGTACATGCGGGAAGAAATTCATGATAAACTATCTCCAGCATTTAGGATAGAGATAAACCCACGAATGATTCTAGCGTAAGGTTGATGCATTGGCAGTTGTACTGTTTAACTATGTTCACTATAGGGTGTCAGTGGGTACATTTAATTTTTTGAAAAGAAGCTGAAATAATTAGAAGCAGTAGGTGAAAATTAACAAAAATCCACTTTGAAAAAAGATGTATATCATAAATTTAATTTAGCTACTTAAACTGTGCATATTAATTTACTTGTGCTTTTAACAAATTCAATAAATATATAAAATCTGATATCAAAAAGTATTTTTGTCCTCTGCAGGCTGAGTGTAAACATTAAACTGAAATCCACAGGCAAAAGGGGAACTATGTATTGGTGGAGTGAGGAAATTATGGATGTGACATTTACACATTTAAACATTTAAAATAATAAACAAAATTCTAAATCGTATTTTTCCCAAAAGTTTTAACAAAACTCAAATTTTAAAAACAGGAACCTATTTTTCGCTATCTTCCTTTGAGTTGAGCATGCATAACAAAAATAATCCAAACCTATTCAATTTGCTAAAAGCTAAGGAGAACTGCAGTACTAGATTACTTTCAGGCTATGTGCTCATCTTTTTATTGTTTTCAATGACAGCCCTCTTTTTATTATGTTACTCATTTATTATTTGTTGTGTCGATCATGTTGGTCTGCACAATGGGCAGTCGTCAGTCTTTGTGAAAGGGCTCAACATTGAGATGGTTCTTTAAATGTTTGCTAAACATTTACAAAATGAAACGTCACATCCTTAGAAGACATTGGAGGAGGAGGTCTAAGAAATTGGAGGAGGAAGGCAATTGGAGGTCTGTGGATGTTTGAGCTACTACGTACATGTAGAGGGTAACAGATGTCTCTGATGGTGATGCTGAAGTTTTGCAGAGCTATCGTCTGTTTGCTGACCTTCATTGCTAGACGGACAGAGCATGGATGTAGCTGCTTGATACTCATGATGATGGTGTCCCTTTTGGTGAGTGCTGGGTGTTCACTGATTTCCTGTAATTCTCCCCATCTGCCATGTGCTCTGTGTTTGTGCTGTCTGGTGTTGAGTTCTCTTGCTGGTGTACCCAGTGTACACCTTCTGCATTTGCAGGGGATGCATCAGGTTCGGTCTTGGAGGCTTGCTTGTCCTGTGGGCTATTGTGGATCTTGTGGGTGTGGAAAGCCCGGATACCTTTGTCATTTAGGAAGTACTGGATGTGATGAGAACTGCCTGTGTTTGGCTGTGTAATAGGCGGGGTGAGCCTAGTGGGTTCGACCTTGGGTGTAGGGGACCCTTTGGTAGGTGAAAGACTTTGGATCTTGCGTCTTGACTGGATGAGCCTTGAATCTGTTGTGTTGTAGTGCTGTCTTGATATGGTAAAGTTGTTGCCGGCCAGGATTGTGGTTGCTGATGCAGGCTTCCCGGACAAGGTTGCTCTTTGACTGGTGTTTGGATTTCCGGGTGCAGGAAGGATTGGTTGTCGATGTTGCCAGTCAGTGTCTGTCGGTCATCTCTAATAGACTCAGGGGTCGAGGGTGTTGTCAGACTGTTTTCAGACCTTAGCATCCGGGGATGAGATTCAAGGCGCCTGATCCTCACTGCGCCAGATGCTGCTGTAAATCCAGTTGAAGTCTTTCAGGACCTGCTGGAGGTCCCATGCTGTATGATGAAGTGATGAGAGTCTCATCCATGTACTGAAGACAAACTCTTGGTCTCAGATCTACGAAGGCAGTACTCCTATATGAAGGCATTGACTAAAACTGGGGATAGAGTTGATCCTGTGGAAGTTCCAGAAGGCTGCTTGGACAACTGGCTGTTCATTGGAAGAAAGACAGCAGGATGTAGGTGGGTCGCAGATCATGAACCTGGTTTGGAGTGTGGGGCTTCATATTTCTGCAGGGCGTAGTCAAGTCGGAGTCCCCCTTGGCACCGAGGCATGAGTAGCCTGTGGGGATGGCAGTGAATATCTGGTAGCCTTCATCGGGGTTGACCATGGTGTCGTTGGGAACACTGTGAGGTTGCGCTCATGGTGTCATTGGGATCATCACCCTCACCATCCCCATCACCCCCACTGGCGGCCGCCACCACCCCCCTCACCCTCACCACCACCATCACCATCATCATCATGCTGCTGCTGCTGCTGCTGCTGCTGCGCTGCTGCTGCTGCTGCTGCTGCTGCTGCTGCTGCTGCTGCTGCTGCGAAAACCTTTACTTGTGATCCCAACAAAGCCATGTGCAGCTTCAGTGGAGACTCCAGGTATTCATCACCAATCCCATGGGTGAGGCATGTCTCAAGGTCTCGGTCAGGAAACCTTCATGAAGACAAGCTGTGTGAGTGTGAAACCCTCTCTCTGGATTAGGTTTGTGATCTCCTACCCATCTACATCCTGCTGTCCTTCATCCAGTGGACAGGTCAATTCTTCAAGCAGTCAGCTGGAACTTCCACAGGATTAACCCCATCTCCAGTTCTGGCCAATATCATCATATAGTTCTGTACAGCTTTCGTGGATTTGAGAGCAACAGTTATCTTCAGTTTGTGGATGACACTTTCATCATTTTATCACACAGCACAGTACCTCCAGCAGTTCCTGAGACACTTCAGCTGGTTCACACACAGCAGCATCTGGCTCACCTTGGATCGAATCTTCTTCCTGGATATTGAGGCCTCCAGGCAGTCTGGCAGTATTCTCAGCCCTTTTGTCTATCAGAGAGCCACACATTGATAGGCATCTCCACAATCAATCTGTCCAGTGCCCTGGGATCTATTCATCAGTCATTGGCACCCTTGTCTGGCAATCCTTCATCATTGACCACGATCCTTTGCTGCGACAACTTTGCTATGTCAAGGCAACAATCCAACACGACCGATTTGGGGTACATCAAGTTGAGACACTTGATCCGAAGTCTTTCACTGACTAAAGTGTTTCGTATACTCAAAGTCTACCCATCAGGTTCATCTGGTCCATTACACTTCCCTTCATAGGCAGCTCTTATTGCATTTAGTCCTTCCTGAATGACACTGGCATCTAGGTTTTCCATGCCTAACATGATCTGCAATAGCCTACAAGGATGAGTAAGACTCTGAGACCTAACCTGATGTAACACCTGTGAATACAGAAAGGTCTGCATTGGGTACATCGGTGAGGATCTTAGCGCTGGACTCCATGAACACAAGGCGCATGGTTCTTTGGGGAGATTGCAGGAAATTTTTGATAATTCAGCATTTTACCGATCGGTAGCACCTCATCATAAGTATTGAGTGCCACAATCCTTGCCGAGTCTGAAAGGCCTTGGATGTCTGGCACAGGATTTTTCTGCAGGACATCAGTTCCATCATCAGTGATATCTGGAGTCCTTTGCTGTGCTAGCATCTCAATATTCCACAGGCCTCCAATACTCACTCCACCAATAGTTAACATCTAGTTCCCCTTTTAGCTTGTCTGTGGGTGTCTGTCCTCAAAACTCAGCTCTGTAAGTAACATTCATGTACATGTACTCACTTGACATTCTATAGTGAACAAAAATTGCCCTTTCTTGCCTTATGTTAATTGTCCTGTCTTGCCTGCCACTTTCTTGCCTAAAGTGCCAATATTTGCCTAAAGTGCCACTTAATTCTTACCTAAAGTGCCAACTATTTCTTGCCAAAAGTGCCAATTAATTCTTGCCTAAAGTGCCAATTAATTCTTGCCTAAAGTGCCAATCCTTGTCTAAAGTGCCATCTCTTGCCTAAAGTGCCATCTCTAGCCTGAAGTGCCATCTCTTGCCTCAAGTGCCATCTCTCGCCTAAAGTGCCATCTCTCGCCTAAAGTGCTAACTCTTGCCTCAAGTGCCAATTCTCGCCTAAAGTGCCAATTAATTCTTGCCTAAAGTGATAATTCTTGCCATGTTGTCTAATGTCTCTAGGCCTATTGCCATCACTTGCCATAATTACATCCCTTCTTTACCGATACTGTCCTACGTGCAAAATGTTATTCCAATCAAAGCTGCCATGCATCAACCCTCCTTGCCAGGCATGTACACTCCCATTCTAGACACACAATTCTAGTTCTAACCTCAGTTAGTTGCCTTCAACTTCAAGTCAATGGCTGGATTGAAGGTCTAGTTCATTAGGTTTTTTTAGGTTAAGATTAATTCAAAGTAATCCCTTGCTAATTTGTTTAGTCATACAGAAAATTGGGTAAAAGTTCACACTGAAAGCCACAGCCCTTTACGTTGTTTTATTTCAATTAATTGTACTGGATGCTAGTATTGCTGTTGCAAGCAGGTCATCACCCACATTAGGTAAATCATGCAAAGCCAAACCATTGGCACCAGTTGTCTTTTATGTGGACGACCACACAAGTAATGCACATGCATGCATATGGTGAGTAACCACTTAATTTTGTCACTTCCTTTGAAAACATGTTCACCAGAGCCCTTGAATTAGAAATTGTTTGAAAAAAAAAAAAAAGTCTATGAAACCCCCCTCCCCCAAAACACCCCTACCCTTATCCTAACCAATGACTTTGTGACTCAGCATGGCAACACTTGTTAAATCTTTGATACTTGATAAAAAATTACTTCTACTTTTTAAATACATTCAACGTTTTCAATCCTTTTTTGTTATAACTTCAAATTTGTGTTACTTTTTATTGTTGATTCTTTTTGATAGGCAATTTGTTGGTGTCATTTGACATTTCTTGATCTTTTAAAGAATTTGGGGTCAGAGAAGGCAAACCCATCTACATGTAACAAGAATTATGGTGTTTTCACTAGCTTATTAATTGAGTGTGAGTGTTGCCTCAAGTAGGCCTACTCAAGTCTAAGCTTTGGGCTTGTCCACGTAGTAAGTGCGAGGGCATAAATGTCGAAACCAAATCATGATTTCTGATTTAAATATTTTTTTGGTATTTCCATCAGTTTTTTTACAAAAAACTTGAACACCTTTGAATCTCCTGCTTTTGTCTGTTGATGGAATGGACTGTCACACACAGTGCCTATAAACAAGATCTGACTGTTGGTGACTAGCCTGTGTAAAAGGCATGGCAGGGGAAAAGAATTGAAATTTTGACTGTCTGTGACCGATCAAACAAAAGTTAGTGTTGAAGTCTACTTAACAGTAATGACCGAATTTAAATAATTGTCAGCAGTTTATTACTTTACTTTGTCTTACATTTTATTTTGGTATTAAAAATCAAGAAAAACCAAATTAAACTAAAGTCAAAATTCAGGCATGCAACTTTTCCTCGGATCTGCTGATTTCCTTGTTTTTAACTTTTCCTGAATGCTATTACAAATTGAAAATACCATACAAAGTCTTGTGTGGTTTTGGAGTTTCTTTTTTTCCCTAAAATGCCAGTTGCATGCCTGAAAACAGTAAATGTACATAAGCATTTGAATAATCATTATCATTAGAAAAAAAGTTTCCAAATATCTTTTGATAAAACACTGAGGCACACAGTATTTCAAAAGGGTTTGTTTGACTTTTTAGAAATGATTCAGTACAATGTTAGGCTGTAATATGATTTATTTCAATTAATTATTTTGCTTGAAAAATATTCCTGAACTAGCAATTTGCTCCCTATGTTCCTCCAGTTACATGAATTAGGAAACTAGTATTTTTAAGTTGGTCACCAGTAATCCTCACCGTTTAGAGAAAACATATCCCCATCTATAGGCAAGAAAACTGAATGAGTCAGTGGACAATGCAGTAAAGAGACAGTGACAGCAGTTACTAGATTCAACACATTTATTAATAATGAACGCTAAAAAAACGATTGCATGCCTCCACAGTATGTGCTTCTACCCTAGTTTGAGTCAATGCAGCGCTCGCTATGCAGCGCATCCAAGCCACGCATTAAATAATGAAAATGTGTAGTCACAGGCCCAACCAATAAGCATGTCGGCTCGTCACACTGATATGGCGGTGCAGTCTGGACCTCCAGCTGTACACAGTGCAGCGTATGACTCGTAGCTGTCACAGTTACCCTTTTGTTTTAGGGACTGTGGCTGGAAAGATAAAATGATTAGATTGCAAACACCAAATAATCACAACAATGGACAAGATCAGTTCTATTTACACAATTATTATTTACAATTTAATTTATAGGTCCACTTCTTCTTGCAGTATTTACAATATTTCTCCTTAAGTCATAAAAAGGATTATAAATTTCTCTTAAGTCATAAAATGGATGATTAATGCGGAAAACAACAAAAATATCTCACAAAATAAACTATAAGTATTCTTTCTTCTCAGTTTTAAACTCTTAACTTGAAACACAACTCAACCAAAAAAATAGTAATTAAAGGAATATCTGTTTTTACTTTCTGAACAAATTAAACTCAAACAAGAACGCTAGGTGTGGATACTTTCAAAACCACTTCTACGTTTGTCCACTAAGTCATAAAAAAAAGCAATGTATACTAACTTTGGATGTTTTCCAAAGGATCTATTAAAAAACAACAATGACCAGTTAACTACTACTTCCAAATTCAATTTCCAGTCAAATTTGCCAAAAAAATACCTCTTCAATTTATAAATCACAAAAAAACATGTCTTGTAAATCAAGATGATCAAACAAATCTATCTAAATAGATTTCAATAACAATTAAATGTTATTGCAAATAATAAGAAATAATACAGTTCACCGTATTTTAAAACTTTGGTGTTCTGCTGCTGATTTCAGCCTCTCAGTGGTGTTACACTAGAGATGACAGCCCTTCCGGTGTCCTCTGTCGTCTCTGCGACTCTACCTCAAACTCGACGGTTGCTACTGCTTAATCCACGTCTTGAGCATCCCGGCTCATCAACCATCTACCTCAAATTTGCACTACAGGCTACAAGGGCCAAGGGCCATGGTTTCCTTGTCATTCACGATCTTGGATTCGCTGATCCAGCCGCTCTTGGTCTCAGCTCCACACCACTATTTGCCCTTAAGCAGTCTGTAATATCTGCTTCTGCAAGTTGCAGCAAATGCGGCAGCTATACCGGCTTGCAAGAAAGCGCGCGGCTCAGAGGATCAAAGCATGACATTGACATCCATGTCTATCAAAAATCAAATGTGCTCTGCCGTGGCACACCCAAAAATCTCTCTTATACCAGCAATCACTGCAAACCAACCGTGATACCTAACATTCCGCTTCATTCATTACAACCTCAAGGAATTCAAACACAAAGATTGAGGACGAATTGGATAAGCTTATTCAATTAAACACAAAAGGCATTACATGCTATTGGTATGGGTAACACAAAGGAAGAGAATTCTACTGCTCCTGTCAGTCCTGTATTGCTAAACAAAATAGTAGGTTATTTACATGTTGGCAAAGAAATCCATGGCCCTGTGTAAATAAGAGTCAGAAGTTAATGAATAAACATGAAGAAGTCTACAAGCACATTTGGAAATATATAAAACACTTCAAATCTAAGGGGAATTCTGACAGTAGCATAGTGTAGTGTAGACTTACCATCGGGTAAACTGTTCGTGTGCTCCGTGCCTTGGCTAGCAACAGACTGATGTGCTGCGCCTCTTCATGCAAGTATGCCCTCAATGAAAGCGCACTATGCAACTGTTCACGTGACGTGCTTCATAGCAACACTCGTAGCGATGTATGATTTGCATTACAATGGGCCCTCTTTAATTAAGCCAGGGTGTCCCGACCTGAAAGCTTATACACAATATTTTAAGAGCACTTTAATAACACTTTTAAATTATGGGACGTCTCTAATGGGAGCAGTACTCAGAAAGAATAATTTGGGACCTAATGGTTCATTTCTTCTTAAGCTTGGCATTGAAGATGATGTCAAACATCCACATCCTTTTCTGATCTTGGTTGCTATGCTGGCTGAAACTTGGTGACGATGAAGGTTTTTGTCATCTTGGTAGCAGTCCAGCTCAATGTCTCCTCAAGATCGATGTCTGGCACCAGCTCACCCGAACTGGTCCCAGTTGGACCAGTAAGTTTTTGATGCTGGACCATTTATTGATACGGCACTCTGGTATGGTCGACTGCTGCATTTTTCTCCTTCAGAACCCAGGTTATGGTGTCGTTCTTTAGTTGGGCCTCACTTGTTTTGATTGGCTCTGCATGTTTTGATTGGCTCTGCACATCCCGCCTGCATGGCTTCTTCTACTGGTGACTCAGCCCTAGAGGTGTTGCGTTCGATGCTTGAGGAAGCTGGACAACAGCTAGCAATTACGCCTTGTTACACAGTAATTAGGTTTGGGTTTGGACGGGGTCTACCCGATGTTCCCCAATACCTGTTCCCCAATACCTATATATGTTCCCCAAAATCCTCAGGGTTAGGCTTAGGGTTAGGGTTAGGTTTAGATGGTTAGGGTTAGATGGTTAGGGTTTAGGTTAGGGTTAGATGCTTAGGGTTAGATGCTTAGGGTTAGATGCTTAGGGTTAGATGGTTAGGTTTAGGTTAGGGTTAGATGCTTAGGGTTAGATGCTTAGGGTTAGATGCTCAGGGTTAGATGCTTAGGGCTAGATGCTTAGGGTTAGATGCTTAGGGTTACATGCAGATGCTTCCAGGGTAAGGGTTGTGGAACATGTAGGTATTGGGCAACATAGGTAGGCACCTGGTTCGGACAATGCCAGACTTGCATAGGTGATAACTCTTTCTTTCCCTTCCTAAATTTGCGAGAGAACTGACTGATCCCATCCCTGCTGGCATCAGATCGAGTATGTATTGGCCCTCCAGTTGAGAGTAACCCAGGATAGTGGCCTCCTGCAATCCTGTCTTGAGGGTGTTGAAAGAGCTGTCACACTACTCGTCCCATATGAAATCACGATTCTTCTTGGTTAAACAGTGAACGTAGTGGCCGTGCTTGTAGTGAGTGTATCTCGTTCTTCCAGTAGGAAGAAGACTTTGAAAAGTTCCTCACAAAGGTTTGAATGGTCTTTGTATGTTTGAAGGGTTTGTTTTGCATGAGGTATGCAATTCTCATTCGTCTTTGGTAGTGGTTTGGCCGGAGTGGGAACAAAGTTTAAATCTTTACTCAGGGCTGTTTTTCTCTGATGTGGAGATGGATAGCTTATGATAGGTTGAATATAACGTGTTCATTGTTTTTGTTTTTGGCCAAATAAGCTCAGGATTGGGTTTTATTTACTCGGTGGAGTTCCATGTGAACTTTACAAGGAAGCTTGAAATATTTGAAATGATATGTATTGTAGGTTGTGTTTCCAGATGTCGAAGGAGTTGACAGTTTCATTCTTGTCCAAACACCATTGTTTTGTTGCTCGATGTGAACTGGCCATGGTGATTGGAAGGGTAAGGACACTCTTGTTGGTAAAAACTGAAAGTTAGTGTTATTACGCAGCTGTAGTATCAGCTGGCTAGCTGTTCACCTGTTTGTGAATGATGCACCGGGTCGGAAGTCCAAATGTAGCACTCAAAGTCGGCGGTTTGTTGTGACCAGTCCTTTTATGAGCTGAAAAGTGCATGGAAATGTTTCCAACGTTGCCACCATGCCACTATAGTAGTTGAATGGGGGATACCACATGAATGAATCACCATTGCAGGCCTGCACCAGAGACGGGTACTAATACATGTACCGTTGAAAAGTGTTATTTAGCTAAATCATATTTTTGTTGTGTGATTTATATCTTGCAGACACTTTGCTTCCACAATTTAAGTCTTTACAATTTGCAATAATTAGGTTTTGCCCTTCACCGACATATAACCACTGTCTACTCGGTGTGTTACACCCGAGTAAAAGTTAAACAACCTCACGTGCTTGGTGGTCGAGTGGTAAGACGTCTGCTCAACAAAGCAGAAGGTTGTGGGTTCGATTCCCACCCGAGTGCTTTTGCTGACTTTCACTCGGGTTGAACACACTGAGTATACAGCGTTTGTACGTCGATGAAGGACAAAACCTAATATTGATGCAAATTCTATCTTATGAATAGTCTTTGCTACTTGATATGAACACTCCCCGATAGAAACGATACATGACACTCATTTGAAAATCCTCTGTACAGGCCTGGCATATCTTTTAAAAGTAAAGGCCTCAGATGCAGATGCTTCCAGGGATAGGGTTGTGGAACATGTAGGTATTGGGCAACATAGGTAGGCACCTGGTTCGGACAATGCCAGACTTGCATAGGTGATAACTCTTTCTTTCCCTTCCTAAATTTGCGAGAGAACTGACTGATCCCATCCCTGCTGGCATCAGATCGAGTATGTATTGGCCCTCCAGTTGAGAGTAACCCAGGATAGTGACCTCCTGCAATCCTGTCTTGAGGGTGTTGAAAGAGCTGTCACACTACTCGTCCCATATGAAATCACGATTCTTCTTGGTTAAACAGTGAACGTAGTGGCCGAAGGGGGGATACCACATGTTGAATGGGGGATACCACATGAATGAATCACGGTCAAGTACCTCCCTCTCTCTTCAGTCCGATGGCGCAATTTGCGCTCAGTGGCCATTACTAGTCTACGCCAACAATCTTGATCCACTGCTGATCTTGATGCTGCTGCAAGTCCCTGTCTGGTCCACTGCTTTATGTTGGTTCCATGATGTTGTTGGATGACGTCCCTTCCCATAGACCAATCCCTGGATTATTTCTTTGTCGATTCCTTCGCGGCGCATGACGTGGCCAAAGAAATGCATCTTCCGCACAGCCATCTGTTGTCTCAGCATCAACTCACTCCCTGTGGTATCCAATACCCAGCGGTTGGTCCTCCTCTCCATCCACGACACTCGGAGAACGCGTCTGTATGCCCAGATCTCAAAGGCATCCACTCTACGCTAGTCTGCCCTTGGACTCACAACCATAGGAAGCTATAGCTATAAATAGTGACACACACGTTACAATAACAATATAATAATATAAAGGACATCAATACAGTGAAATAGTAAATTATAAGAATTATGCACAGAAGATACATGTGCCACAATATTGCACTATAATACAAAACAAAACAAGAAAAAAAAACATGTTCACATCACAAAATCACCACATTCTTGATAAAGTAAAATTTACTGAAAGAACAGAACAAGGATTAAAAATGACGGGCCTGGTGTGCTATTACCCCGATTTGAGTCTATGCAGCACTCTGTTCCCTGGCTAGCAACAGACTAATGCGCAACGCCTCTTTTTCCCACAAGTACGCCCTCAATGATCGTGCGCTACCAAACTGAAAAGGTGACGCGCTTCATAGCAGCACTTCACATGCTTTATAGTAGTTGTCAACTCTAATATGTCGGAATCTACATGTATACTGTATACTCACCAGCTTAACTTTGCAAATAAAACAAATGGATGTAAAAATTTCGTTGGAATAATTCCTTTGGCAATGAAGGGGGGGGGGTAATGTTACTGCAAAAATAGATTTAACATTAATGCCACCATACTCTGTGTGCCTCAGTGTTTCATCAAAATGTAATTTGGAAACTGTTCTCTGATTATTTCATTTAAACACGATATAGACCTACCTTGACAAATAAAAATGGTAATCTAATTCTTCTCACATATGGATCATGTGCCAACTTTCTAACCATAAATATTTTACTTTCTTCAATTACCGACTATCAAAAACCATTGAAAATACCAGTAAAATGTGAAATTATTCTTTTAAATTAGAAAACTCTGGAAATGTTTGAATAATATAGTACTCAAGTTATTACTCGTACGCATATATGTTATTGATAATTCATAGCATAATATGGTAATATTTATTGTCCTTTCATAGTCAACTTGAATATGTCCGAGTCAATACTTTATACTCATCAGCTTAACTTTGAAAGTTTAGTTGCATGTGAATATTGCATGGGAATAATACTGAAGGTAATGATGAAGGATTAACGCTACTGCGAGCATTGATTAGATGAGATCAATATGCCACCATACTCTTTGAAAATATATTAAAAATGGCATTTTACTATATTAGAGTATTGGTATACAGAACAGGTCTTAATATATACATGTAGGACACTTAAGTTGGGATTTGCTTTCTCTGACGATCAAATTGCTTGAGAGTCAACAAATTCAAATCAATGTTGACTCCAATGAAACTTCAGCATAGTGCCAAACGCCAAATTGAATGTCAGTTGGAAGACCACCTTACCACTGGCCAGTTGTTTGGTGGTTGCTATATTATTTTACAAGGGCACACTAATCAGTATTCACAGCCTTTTACAATCCCACAAGGACAAGCAGGACCTGAAGTGCAGACTTGGAGAATCTGCTGCGAATGTGGTGAAGTGCAAGACATCACCTACGGGACTCGGTGAATAAAGATCCCTTGGCAAATATGGGATAGTGATAAACTGCCCAACCTGGCACCAGCAAGGATCTATTGGCAGCAAGCTGACACTGGTTCCTATGGCTGAGCCACCACTAAGATATCGACATCTGGTGGTGACATGTTTTAGCCCATCCTCACTGGACAGTCCGATGGGTCACCTATACCCAAGGACTCGGCACCCATAGCAATGTGTCCCCACTTTAGCAAGCCTACGGGTCTTCTATACCCATGGCATCTTACTCCTGTGCTGGGCCCAGGGACAATAGACCTGCTTCATTTACCTTCACTGGAGGAGCAGTAATGATTGCCTGTACTCTGTGAGGAGCATCTCCATAGCCAAGGAGTCAGGAGTCATCCAGCCCTCAAGGATAGCCCCAGCTTCTCTCGTCTCATTAGCATCTCCTGTCACTGATGATGCACAGAATGGAGACCAGGAGTCATGGAAACACGAGCTTGTCCCAATTGCAGTTGCTAGGTAAGACTGTGCCATACTTTTTAATCATTCTTAAAAGAAAATATCTCAAAAGAAAAATGTGTAATTCCCATGGTGAAAACTTATCTGAATAACACAGTGCTTGTTGGCCTCTACTTTTGAATGCCCTCATGTAAAGTTGTTTTTGTCCTGTGGATTAATTGTCTTGGTCCTGTGGATTACTTGTCGTGACTTTAAAACATTGCAAATCACAATACGCATCTAGTCAATATCTATGTTCGTTCATTTTCCGTCCAACTAAGTTGGCATGTAAACAGTAAAAACATGATATTTTTTCCATCGTAAACTATGTACATGTACCTTTCCACCCAGCACTTTGTCCAGTCTGGAGGTTGGCTGCCCTTATATGCTTGTACCTCTTTCCTGTTTGAATCAATCTTTCACCGAGAGCTTGGTCCTCTTTGATTCACTCAGGCCACTTTTTCCCCCTGTGTCCCTTTCTGTTGCCTTGATGAATTTGCCCTGCTAGTGTGTCATTATGTAGGTTGTGTTGCCTGACAAAATGACCAAATGTGGCCATATTCAAGGGAAGGTGTCACTGTTGCTGTTAGGCATACAGAGTGCATACTCCCATAAATATCACTTTCAAACAAACGTTTGATCTGAAGTGTAAAATCTCTTTAAAATGCTAATTAAACCAAACTATGTCATCCGTCACTGACCAAATCTTGGTCAGCAACAACGTTTTCTGTAAAGTTACTGGACAAGCATTATCAGATAGTGATTTTTCTGTGGCTTATATCTCTTCTCTTTTATACAACTGCAACTTCTCAGAGAGTTCTATGTACATGTCAACCATTGCAAGAATGTAAAAAGAAAAGAGTTTTTAATCGGGTTTTTAACAATTGTGTAACATGGTGCACAACTTAAAAACAAAATGAAAGAAAAGTTAGTATCACTTGATAAAAGAAGTCATTTGTGGAAGTCCCCCTCCCTATTTTTCACGTAAAACACCTCATAGTTAGGATTGAATGATGAAGATCTAATTTCCTATTAGTGAGAATATTTTCTAGCTAAAGCTGTAATATGAAATGTTTGTTGTGTGGTGTACATGTATGAACATATGAAGAGTGTATTTCCAAAATGCGATATACGCCATTTTCTTCCCTTTGAGAATCCTACTCTCCCCTGGCTGCCCAAAAGCACTTTAAATAGCTGTTACACAGGGTGTGCATAAAAAATGCATCAGTTACAAAACTGTGCTTAAATAAACAATCAAGGAACTATGATGATATAAGCTTTGGTAGTGTGTATTGCACTTGACCATCAGCTTTAATTTGAGACCAATTGCAATTTATGTTCTTCCGAATGGCTGAGCAATTTTTTTTAACTGATGATTTTTATATCTGTCATTCAATATAATTAACCCATTAGCATCTTGGTCTGTATTTTATTACAGTGTATTTATTCACTGAAAAAAATTAATCATAGGGTGCCTTTAAGTAGCTCACTGGGATCGACTCTGTAAAGGGAGACGTTAGCTATGACAGCCGGACTAATCAAACATTCAACCATGGGCCATCACGATCCTCACGTGATGTCCGTACAAAATGCCCATTTCAGACTGGGTGTTAAGTTTGAGATTTACTGCTTTTTAGAGAGTTGAAAAGTAAAATGTTGGGCTGGAATTACAGCCTCTAAAGTTGAAATTAACTAAATAAATAATTACCCTTTTGCTTGAAATAAGTTGATTTTTGGGTCCGCTCGACATTTTCGCTGTCTAGCCGCCAAATTTGTTCGTTTCTTGAAATGAACAACACTTGTATGCATGGGACCTGTTTCCACCACTGAGTTTGGTCCTTGAGCAGTTTCTGTGGTGGCTGACTCGAGACGTTGGAGCGAATTGAATGGCAAGGGGCTAACCTGAGACATCGATCCGGGTGAGCTACATGTACATTGTACTCGAATGTACCCTAAGAGTGCTAGGGCAGTTTTGGTGCTACAGTGAGTAACAGGCAGGGCAGTTTTGGGCGCTACAGTGACTAAAAGTTAAAATAAAATATGCAGGCCTGCACCAGAGATGGGTGCTAATACATGTACCTTTGAAAAGTGTTATTTAGCTAAATCATATTTTTGTTGTGTGATTTATATCTTGCATACATTTTGCTTCCACAATTTAAGTCTTTACAATTTGCAATAATTAGGTTTTGCCCTTCACCGACATATAACCACTGTCTACTCGGTGTGTTACACCCGAGTGAAAGTTAACAACCTCACGTGCTTGGTGGTCGAGTGGTAAGACGTCTGCTCAACAAAGCAGAAGGTTGTGGGTTCGATTCCCACCCGAGTGCTTTTGCTGACTTTCACTCAGGTTGAACACACTGAGTATACAGTGTTTGTACGTCGATGAAGGACAAAACCTAATATTGATGCAAATTCTTATGAATAGTCTTTGCTACTTGATATGAACACTCTCTGATAGAAACGGTACATGACACTCATTTGAAAATGCTCTGTACAGGCCTGGCATATCTTTTAAAAGTAAAGGCCTCATTGGCCTACATGTAGGTTGGAAGTAACATGGCTTGACAGGATCATTTGCAAGTACTCAAAAATTTGCCTTTTGAAATAACCTGTTAAATAAAAGCACAAATTGTGTTCATGATCTTTAAAAGATACATGACACTTGAGCTGAAAAGTCAGCCATTTTATTTACATTTCTGTAATTGCAAATGATACTATTGGCCTTTCAAGATAGCTTTTGCTATTGGTTTTAATTTCTGTTGAAAAGCACTGATTATACAGTGCCAGTAATTATAGTATACAAATAATGAATGTTTGTGAGTGCAATGGTAAGAATAATTTCAATAGTGGAATGGAACTTTTCATCTGTCACCGAATGGAATTATTCTTACCATTGCACGAACGTGAAACATTCATTATTTGTAAAATATAAATTATCCTGATGCAAATTCCATCAAAAGTCAAATACTGACAAAGTGTAATTTTTCTAATGATGAATGGAAAGAGAGCCCACATGTTTGCAATTGTAGTGGCTTGGTGTAAGAGTATGGTCTTGTAATTGTAACAGCCCTTGGGTATGTTGCAGTTAGAATGTTAGAAGTGGATTGCACCAGAATTCCTGGTGTCAGTTTTACAGGACAAAAAGTAATGACAAAACTCTTCAATGAAAAGTATGCTAACATACAGTAGTCTGCTTTTACAAATATGTCTAAAAATAGGGAAACAAACTGTATGTTGACCAGTATAGCTCAGCATGTCAATGCAATACTGTGTATTTACTCATGTGGGGCATTTATTGCTCAAGATGCATGGCACTCAAACACAAAGCTGAAGGTACCATGGAGCACTTGGTCTTGGTAAAACACCACGCCCCACACCACAGGAGTCTTACAATATTGATCCAATTTTGTACCAGAGGCCATCTGCCCATTCACTGCTTGTACACGTTATACCGTGATCAATGCAGGGTACATTGAAAATAAAAGTGAGATAGCAGTGGCACCCAAGTCATATTTAAGAGGATGACCTCCTTGGTGTGTGCAAGATACAATTATTACACATTATTGATGTGCAATGCCGTACATTTATTTATTTATTGGCAAGATGGCTTTTGTGCCAAAAGTAAGCCACTACTTCCTGCATCTTGGTGCCAAGACATGATATGACTGTGCGTTTATTTCGGTGTAAAGTAAAAACTTTACCCTTGGTTAAAGCCAAATTTATCAGATTTATAAATAAATGCAAATGTGAACATGTATGATCCGGCAAGGATTCTAAAGAGTAATTTAATAAGCAGTGAATGCAGCTGTGTCATTGCAATTGCTTCTTCAGGGAGTTTGGACCCTTCCCGTGCCGATCCCCAGGTCCAACTGACTCAGTCGCTAGTACCTGATAATAAAAAGGGTCTCGATCTCAGGGTGACAAGTTTACAGTGCAGTGGAAACGATCATAGGTGAACTTTGCGCCATCCCTGATCAACACGAGGCATTGATGCACGGTGGAATATTTGTCTCTAAAGAAACACAGCAGAGCTGTTCACGTACAGTTTAAGTTAGCAGGGAAATGACAGTGACAGCTCATCAGATCCTGGTCGACTTTTACCCGTATTATGCAGCAGAACACCTGCAGTATTAGAAATCCAGGATAAATCTTATATGCAAGAAACTTGGCATAAACACCTGCAGACTCAACTAGGCCTGAAGTGATTGCAAGTAGTACAAGCTGCCCCTTGCTTACAGCTAACTGGGTAGGCCTAACTGTACATACGCCTAGTGAGATGGTTGTTTTTCCCCGAGTTGTCACATCGGTAATCCTGCCGAACCTCCACTAACGGTGTAACAGATAAGCATCTAGTTGGCCGTTTAAAGATGTCTGTATCCTAGGATACATGTACTTCAAAGCCAGAGATGATGTACATCAGAGATTCTGCCATTGAAGTAGTAGCTTAATAAAAACTGTACGTGGACATGTTTTCTTGAGCTGTAGAGATGTTGCAGAGACTCTGCTTAAAACTGGAAACTTTGCAGCAGAACATGGAATACCTGCATGTCGATGATTTTGTTCTGATAATGTTTTCTGAGCTCGTTTGCATGGCAGTGGCTCGGCTCATTATCCTCAAGTATTGCAGCGGGACATCTGATACAGCAGCTTTGTGTATGTCCTGGGTTAGTTTGAGCTGTGGGTCACCCTGCATAAATCCGCTGAACCTGAAACTTTGCAGCAGGACTTGGCATAGATGATCAAGGATTCAGCTGTGATAGTGATATTTTCTGATGAGCTCTTCAGCATTACAGAGACTCAGCTAGATCGAGACCCTTAAGCAATGCAGTGGCACTTGGCATAAAGGCGAGATGCTTGTAATTAGCAGAGAGTTTAAAAGAGGAGGTGCCTGATCCTTGGAATAACCCAACATCAGGGTGACAGTGGGGTATCAGTATCTGGCTGTCGGTGAAGGCAGTGTTTTGGCTCATTATCCTCAAGTATTGCAGCGGGACATCTGATACAGCAGCTTTGTGCATGTCCTAGGTTCATTTGAGCTGTGGGTCTGGGTCACTCTGCAGAAATCCGCCGAACCTGAAACTTTGCAGCAGGACTTGGCATAGATGATCAAGGATTCAGCTCTGATGATTTTCTGATGAACTCTTCAGCAGTACAGAGACTCGGCTGGATCGAGACCCTTAAACAATGCAGTGGCACTTGGCATAAAAGCGAGATGCTTGTAATCAGCGTAGAGTTAAAAAGAGGAGGTGCCTGATCCTTGGAATAACCCAACATCAGGGTGACAGTGGGGTATCAGTATCTGGCTGTCGGTGAAGGCGTAATCCATACTGTCGTTTGAGACTGAAGTATCACATGATATGCATAATTCATCCGTTGTTTTATTAGAACGAAAAATTTAGATTCTTGAAAGTGACAGTTTAATATTTGATCCAGCAACATTTAAATGTATTGCTTTTTATACTTTATGAAACAAAGCATTTAAAAGCTGTTATAATTTTAGCAATTGTATATTTTTGTGGTCACTTTTCATTGTGATGAATTCTTTTTAATTGATAGTTTACGTAGTAGAGACTTTTGATGGAAATTGCGTCAGGTTGGTGTAATTTTAATGTAAGGTTTTTCACAATGACACGATTTCTCAATTTTAACCCTCCTGCTGTTTCAACGGTCACAGACAGTAAAAAAAAAATAATCCTCTTCCTCTGCCATGCTTTTTACCTAAGCTAGTCACCAACAGTCAGATCATATTTCAAGCAAGCTAGCAAGTGACTAGTCAAACTCAGTCATCAGACAACAGCAGGCAGGAAGTAGGCACAGCTGTCTTATCAATCATCTACAGTCAAAGTATAGCTGTATCAAGTTACATAAACAGTCACAGCCAGTCAATCCTGCTTTATAAGGGCTGGGAGCTCTTAACTGTTGAAAACAGTCACTTGTGAGAATTAGACTGAAAGGACAACTTTAAACAGAATGTATGTTTGCATAGGAGGGTTAAATGTTGAATTTGCCCTTCACTGATTACGGCAGGTGAGGGCAAAACCAAGTGAAATATTGGCTTAAATATATGAAGGTGTTCAGACCAAATGCCTTTGTAAAAACTAATTTGATGCATAAAAAGTACAGTGGCCTTTATTTAGCTGGATGGTGGTATTGGTGGGGGCAGCATTTAATGGTGTCATAAAAGAACAATCTTTTTAAGAGCTTTTAAGATAGTTCAGACACCCCCCCCCCCCCCCGCCACAAAAAGCTATGCTACTGATTACATTCAAACATGTTAACTAATTTGTGTTCATTAATTAATTTAATTCACTTGTGCCTGCCAACCTACATGTACCTGAAGATTCATTTTTGATAACAACCAATTTTTTTTTTTATATTTTTAACTAAATATTCCTTTCAGTTTTAGTGGGAAACACAAGCCGAGGTGGTGGTTTGTTGTATAGCCCAACCATAAAGCCAAGGCCCCTAAAATGTGTGGGCTACAAACCATCTGGAAACAACACAGAAAACATAAACTCATGAAATTGAACATGAAAGTTCATCATGCCAATGTGGTTTGTGTTGCCTGTGAATGTGCTTTCCATGAATATGATGCCATTTTCTACAACATTTTTGTGTGGTATGTGGAAATAAGGAATAGGCGCCCAATCCTCGGAATAACCCAACATCAGGGTGACACTGGGGGTATCTCCAGCTGTCGGTGAAGGCGTCGATGACCCTACACTTCGGTTTAGGAGCCTCTTGTTGACTGTTTTTACTCTTCATTAAACTCATGCTTTTCATCTGTTGCTTATTAAAGCTATACATGTACCGGTACCTTATTTGAAGGCAAAGTAAAGCCATATTTTTTTCTGACCGTGTACCTCACTCATTACAGTAATGAGTTCAAGGGCTTTTAAAGTTAATGTTAGTTTTCCATAGTCTAGCATTTTATTGATAAAAGTGTGAATGGGGTTTACAATAAAAATTCTTTAAGTAATGAAGGCTAATCCTTCTTATGGATGTACATGTAAACTTTACATGTACATCCATAAGAAGGATTAGCCTTCATTACTTAAAGAATTAATTACCCAACCCTTTCATAGGCACTGAAGTGTCCAAAACTGCCATGCCTAATCACTGTAGTGTCCAAAACTGCCATGCCTATTTACTGTAGTGTCCAAAACTGCAATGCCTATTCACTGTAGTGTCCAAAACTGCCATGCCTAATATTAGGCATGGCAGTTTTGGACACTATAGTGATTAGGCATGGCAGTTTTGGACACTATATAATCACTGTAGTGTCCAAAACTGCAATGCCTAATCACTGTAGTGCCTGAAACAGCCTGTGCATGACCAGGAAGGAATGCATAAAATACTGTCATTTTCTTTGATACTAAATTATTCAGCTGATGCTGTTTTCCTAGATGAACTTTTGTGTCAAGTCACTGTAAATATTAACATTAGGTATTTGCAATTTTGTCTTTTGGGGCAATCCAAATTTCCTAATTATTTGAGCTAAATATTTTGAATATAAACAGAAGGTCATTTGTTCACTAAAAGCTGACTAAGCTTGTGATTTTTTTTCCTACCGAGCTCTTAGAAAGCACTGGTGTACCTGTACATGTACATATACCCACAATGACAAACTATCCAATCATAAATCAGGTCTTCATCATTCAATCCTTTGAATCACCTTTCGCATCCGTTGAATATTGTCCCTTGCAATATTTAAGGTCGTTTGCGTAATAGGTACTAACAGGTACTGAAATAGTCTTAAATATATTGAATATTCTGTTGTTCATAATGAACGATTCCATGGCAAACTCTTGTCCACTTGACCATTATGAAAGCTAATTACATTGAGCTATTAGCAGATACCCTTCAAGATATTCTTGGCTGGTTCATGTTCAGATTCCGAGGAAGTGCAGTTGAACCCTTTATGATATCTTTCACGTTGCCTCTTGCATTTTCTTTGCTCTCCTTAACTTCAACAAAGTCTCTGATCTCTGATACAAAATCTGGACAGGGTAAGACTTGCTTTGATGATGTCTACAATCATATATCTCCTGTTCTTTGAGCAGACAAGACTGCTCTTGCCAGTCTATTCTAATGATACATCCTTTCCTATGAACACAACACCAAATTAATATACGACATATATCACCATATAGGGTACGGCTTGCCAAGGGGCAGTCAACCAGTTGGTGCTGGATTTTTAATTGTTTAATTACAAACAATAGGCCTAATTATACAAATTCCATGTAATTGAATTTTTAAACACTGTTACAAACTCCCGAAGAAACCCACTGGATTAAAAACCAGAGATAAAACTCAATGAGCAAAAACTCTGGAAAACCTTGTGGTTGCCAGCAAAACAAAACATTTCGCACGTTTACACAAAGCTATTTTTAAAGCTGATCCATTCTCAGTTTGTCCTTAACTGAACTGAAGTCGCAAGCTAGAATGATCCCACCACACCTTTCTACGTACTACGTACGTTCTATGTTAAACGCACGTTCTTTCCTATGCAAATTTGACACACCTTTTCTACCCTTATGTAACTCCGCCTCCCAGAATTCATTCCTCAACCGATTAGACACATTTGCCTGCTATACAACTGTAACGCAGGCAAAGATAATTCTTATTCTGGAATTAATCGTGACAGGGCCAACACATGTATCCCCACAGGAAACAAAAGGGGACGCTGCATCATTATGCCAACAATGCTGTGTTATTTTGATAAGTTTTCACCAATTTTGTATTGTGTGCAGAATGCTTATTTTTGCTCTGCACTGCCAGTATTTTTTTTTACAGAACCTGAAAATATAGGCCTAATCCTTTGAAATAATTACTTTCTTGTATAGCAACATGAGAACTACGTGTGTAGCCCTCTTAAGCAGGGACACTATATTGTAGTTGCAGCCCATGAGGTCTTGGTGAAGTTTACAATGTATTTTGCTGACAAACACCAATGAGGAACAGGGTGATGATACCATGTCACGTAGACCCTGAATAACTGGATAACTTGCAGATGGGGTGTAGTGAGCTTCTAATAATTGCCTGTCAATACAGCTAGGCATGATATGATGATTTTAGGTTGATCTGTTTTGACTCTGCATGAATGCCACTTAAAGAGTAGCACATCAGTGGAGCTTGAAAAGATCAAGACGATCAGAATACAAAAACCAAATATTGGACAAGTTCAGTTCTATGTACACGTTATTATGTGCAATATAATTTGCAAGTCTAATTCTTCCACTTGCAGTATTTACAATTATTATTAAGTCATAAAAAGATCTGTTGTCAAACTTTATACATATGTACGTCAACTTATGCAGTGCTCCGAATCACTAGGAAGGTGGAAAACAATAAAGGTATATCGCAAAATAAACGCGGTATATTTCTAAGTTATGAACTCTTAATTCAAACAATTCAAAAAGAAGAATTGTGAAATGAAATAAATCACTGGTTTTAGTTTCTGATTATGCGCAACTTAAAGTAGAACGCAATAGGCTTGGTACTTTTCATTTGCTTTTCCCACTAGTATAA
Organism: Patiria miniata; assembly: GCF_015706575.1. Lineage (NCBI taxonomy): Eukaryota > Metazoa > Echinodermata > Asteroidea > Valvatida > Asterinidae > Patiria > Patiria miniata. The sequence goes on along the minus strand of NW_024037073.1, from coordinate 24,846,954 downwards.
AAAGACATTACTGTAACTATCAGTTTAAAAATATCAGCAACAACTTCAAATCTCAATTCTCAACAAAAGTGAAGATAATGTACACCCCTGCTTAGCACCTTTGAAAATTGAAAGGGGTCGGACATAAAACCATTAATTAAAACCCTTAATATAATGAATAAAAACAGGGCCGAAACAGGTTCCAAAGCTTTAAAATGAAAATTCTAATTAACCCTTCAAAAGTTTTTTATTGATAAGGCATATCAATTTGTTTATGGCCGAAACCGCACTCCTATTTATCTTATTTGATTCAACTCGATTTTGCGCATTGCTCAATTTTAACAAAATGTAAGACAAATGCGCGCACGCGTGTGTGTGGAAGTGAATGTACTTTGTGCGCTATATCTTTGGACCTGATTATCGAATAGCACGCACGCACACACAAAATGCAATGCCCATGGCGTATGTGAGCGGGGTTATGATTGGCGATCATCTTCTTCAATCCTAAAAGTACAGGTCTTAACAAGGTCTAATCAGAATACATAGATAGTTAGACCAGAACCTTCCCTAACAATGCTTTTTTTAGGAAGGCCATACGGTGGCACTGTTTGTATTTACGGCGAGTTGAAATGGTGCAGGTTTTACTGAAAACTATGATTTACACATAATCGTGTGAAATTCTGCTAAAACAACAATATATATCCTGAAAAGTACAGGCTTTCCTGTTAATATAAATTCAATATTTCTTATCAGTATGATGTACATGTAGAATATTATTGTCTGTCTTGTATTCTTTTAAGAAGTGAAAGCGTTGTTCCGTTTTTCAATGGTGTACAAAAAGAGACATCGAGGCACAGTTTTTGATGGCAACTCCCATAGCGGAAAATCAGGGACTGTGTGGGCGCTTGAAAAGGAGCGCTAACAAATTGATATGAAATGACCAAGGAATTAATACCCTTTGAACTTATCCGCTCCGTTCACAAGTACCCCCTCACCGGCAAAGGAAGTACAGTTGGGGGTGCGCGGCCACTGCGTGTACATAGAACAAACCCCTGGTGTACATGTGTCACACACAAGGAACGGTGCGCGTCAACCAGCCAAATGTACCGCCCATGGGACGTCGTTGCTAAGTAAAAGGGCGCCCTCTTTTGGTAGCGCATGGAGCTCATATAGTCAACCAAATCTCTCAAAAGTCTGGCGTTATTGTGAATACTTCTGCCTTTTGATCCTGCAGGTCTGGAAAGGATTAATATTAAACAAAAGGGATAACTTTGCCCAGACGAAGGTAAATAGCTTTAGAGACAATCTTGTAATCTAGGTTGAGTAACCAAATTAGTCTTTCTTTCTGAGGATTAAGCTGATCTCCAGGTTTTTCAAGCAAAGTTATCATACTTCTGTGTTTGGAAGTTAGCGAGATGTTATCGTCAAAAGATCTATGATACCTACTTAAGAAGATCTAGTCTGGGCCTAAAAGATCCCAAAATTGAACGTAGAATTCTTTGGGCAAGTCATCATCTCCCGGCATTTTATTAGTCTGCATACTTCATAAGTGGGAGAATCATGACAGTAGAGTTACTTATGTTTGCCCCTGAAACTAGGAATTATGTTTTCATCATTAAGAAAGAAGAAATTGTTCCCTGTGAATTGTCTCGGAAGACTGGGGGGGGGGGGGGGGGGGGGGGGGGGGGGGCTCGTGCCATATTTTCAATGGGGAGCGCTGATAAAATCCTACAATCAGGCACACTATAGGCCTATTAACTAAAAGTGTACAAATGCACCCTTAATTCTCATTTAGGGAGAGACTGTTCCCCTGTACATCAAATTCTTACACTTTGATAGTGCATTGCTTTTTTTGTATGGAATTTTTTTTGGGGGGGGGGGTAGCCAAAATGTTGCCCCCCCCCCCAGCCCCCCCCCCCCCCCTAAGAACCGCCACTTATGTTTGCTGTAAATTCAAATTTTAATTAATACTGAATTTGTATAGATCTATGATTTCATTCTATTACTTGTCAAGTGCCCAGAGTGAAACAACAGAGGTAAAACTCTATGAGGTAAAAACTCTGGAAAACCTTGTGGCCGATCCCTTATACATTAACTTTAATACTTACAAACTCCGAGTTTCTCCTCTTCTTTTAAATTAAAATATACGATGTATTGTGGTCATTATGAAAATTACTGACCTAGCGACGTGGTGAACACAGGCTAGAATGGCCATACTACAGCCACACACGCCCTTAATTTACTCGATTACGTCCTCAATGACATTCTATTCAAATTTAACCTATTCTTTATCATGATCACTCAAGCATCAAGCTTGTAAGTAACATACAGACATATTTTCATTCTACTTCGCTTCGCTCATACGCATGAAAAACAGTTAGGTTTTACAGAACGTTATAAAGGAAAAGGAGGACACAATATGTTCATATTCAGAATTTTATTATTATACATGATGGGGGCTGGCCTGCACACAGGCATGCAGGCTGAAATAACAAAGTATGCAAGGGGGAGAGATAATAGGGTCAATACATGTACCTCAAAAAAGGCGACGATCAGCAGCATCTTAACCGACTGGGCCATGCTGGTAGTCTCGCTTTCTTCTTTTTCGGGCTTCAGTGTCCTTAAAAACTTCTTCCTCCGCTGTTATATGATTTTCTGTTGATCTGGAGACAGGTTGCCTGTTCCTTTGTTTTGTCCATAAACGAGACGGTCATCCACCCTGCCTTGCTCGAGTCGGCGATCTTAATCTTGTTCTTGCGTCCTGCCAGCAGCTGCTCGGCACGTTGAATGGCATCGATGGCTTGGTCTGTATCGCCTTTAACGATAATTGCCGTCTTGATCTCATCAAGGGCAATTTGAAGTTTCACACAAAACTCAAATCGGGCCACGTTGCCTGGTTTTGTTAACTCTTTGGAGTCCAGTTTATTCTTGAGTTCCTGAATGGAGGTGGAGTCCTCTTTCGGTGCGGAGATAGCGTTAAACTTCTTGTCAAAATAATCTTTACATTTGTCGAAAATAAATGCCGACGGATCAGGATTCTTGGAGCGGTCTGCCTCTGTCGACATTACGCAAACTAAGCCAAACTATGTAAGTAAATACCGTAAGCAATGGAAGACGAATAAGGGTTGGATATACGGCGTGAGTGCCAGAACCTGAAGTGACTATTCTACACAATGAATAGCATGCGTGACCTGTCTGGCAATCCGACTGGTCAATGGTGGACTTAACTTGGGCCGGCCGAGGATGTCTGTCTCACTGCAGAGTTTGTCAGACCAGACGTTACACCCAAAAACCCTGGTTTAAAATTAAGTACAAATTGTCACCAGTAATGCATCTCCTACACAAGATTATTACATGCATCGTCCATAGCAGCTCAATATCATTTAACATACCATAAAATGCAAGGTACATTTTATACACAAAAACCCAAACAACTAGTTATTGCCAAGGCACATTTACAATGTTTTACAACAGTTATACAAATGTCAATTTGCACTTTGAAATGTTACTTTGGAATCTGCAAAGCAATAATAGTACTTACAGGTTATGGCAAATAACCTGGTCTGTGTTTTATTGACGGTGACGAGGAGACGAGGACGGCCACAGCCTACCAACTCTGTGGGACTCATTCCCAACAGCGCAAACAAATTGCACACTCGGCTTATTAAGAACATACAACTCCCCAATGTGGGTACAAACTAACAAGCATAATATATACATGTAGTGTCCATCAGCGTAGCAAGGGGGGGGGGGTATTTTACCCCAATATTTGTGTGAAGACTGCCCTTTTCCATTCAAATGCCCTTTTTCACCAGTGCTTACCCCCTTCCTCATTTTGTTGTAAAGAGTGTCCTTTTTTGCAAAGTGCCCTTTTTTTCTGAACAAAAAAAATACGCTGTGAGATTTGAACCTGCAACCTTCCGATTCAGAGTCAGCAGTCCACACTACTCGACTACCACCATTTCACACCGTACACTAGTTTCGAAATTAACTATAAAGTTTTAGTTAACCTCAAAATTAATAAAATTTTGTAACTTAAACATATGCTGTGGGATTTGAACCTGCAACCTTCCAATTCAGAGTCAGCAATCCACACTACTCGACTACCACCATTTCACACCATACACTAGTTTCGAAATTAAGTATGAAGTTTAAGTTGACTCAAAATTAATAAAATTTTGTAACTTAAAGATACGCTGTGGGATTTGAACCTGCAACCTTCCGATTCAGAGTCAGCAGTCCACACTACTCGACTACCACCATTTCACACCATACGATAGTTTCGAAATTAACTATAAAGTTTTAGTTAACCTCAAAATTAATAAAATTTTGTAACTTAAACATATGCTGTGGGATTTGAACCTGCAACCTTCCGATTCAGAGTCAGCAGTCCACACTACTCGACTACCACCATTTCACACCATACACTAGTTTCGAAATTAACTATGAAGTTTAAGTTAAACTCAAAATTAATAAAATTTCGTAACCTAAAAATACGCTGTGGGATTTGAACCTGCAACCTTCCCATTCAGAGTCAGCAGTCCACACCACTCAACTACCACCATTTCACACTGTACACTAGTTTCGAAATTAACTATGAAGTTTAAGTTGACTCAAAATTAATAGAATTTTGTAACTTAAAAAAAACGCTGTGGGATTTGAACCTGCAACCTTCCGATTCAGAGTCAGCAGTCCACACTACTCGACTACCACCATTTCACACCATACACTAGTTTCGAAATTAACTATGAAGTTTAAGTTAAACTCAAAATTAATAAAATTTCGTAACCTAAAAATACGCTGTGGGATTTGAACCTGCAACCTTCCCATTCAGAGTCAGCAGTCCACACCACTCAACTACCACCATTTCACACTGTACACTAGTTTCGAAATTAACTATGAAGTTTAAGTTGACTCAAAATTAATAGAATTTTGTAACTTAAAAAAACGCTGTGGGATTTGAACCTGCAACCTTCCGATTCAGAGTTAGCAGTCTACACCTCTCGACTACCACCATTTCACACCGTACACTAGTTTCGAATTAACTATAAAATTTAAGTTGACTTCAAAATTAATGAAATTTTGTAACTTAAAAATACGCTGTGGGATTTGAACCTGCAACCTTCCGATTCAGAGTCAGCAGTCCACACTACTCGACTACCACCATTTCACACCGTACACTAGTTTCGAAATTAACTATAAAGTTTTAGTTAACCTCAAAATTAATAGAATTTTGTAACTTAAAAATACGCTGTGGGATTTGAACCTGCAACCTTCCGATTCAGAGTCAGCAGTCCAGACCACTCAACTACCACCATTTCACACTGTAAACTAGTTTCGAAATTAAGTATGAAGTTTAAGTTGACTCAAAATTACTAAAAGTTTGTAACTTAAAAATACGCTGTGGGATTTGAACCTGCAACCTTCCGCTTCAGAGTCAGCAGTCCACACTACTCGACTACCACCATTTCACACCATACACTAGTTTCGAAATTAACTATAAAGTTTAAGTTAACCTCAAAATTAATAAAATTTCAGTAGTTCAGACCTGTGAAGTCTGAAGGATGCAGGTTCATTTCGAAGGTGGGAAATTTAAATTTTAAGATTTAATTACTTTTTAGGTCAATTGAAACTTTATAGTTAATTCCGTAACAGCTAAAAAGTATGAAGTTGTGCTTAGTTGAGTGGTACGTACTGCTCATTCTAAATCTGGAGGTTGCAGGTTCAATCCCACAGTGGGAAATTTAGTTTTTAAAATTGTATTACTTTTGAGGTAAATTGAAACTTTATAGTTAATTTTGTAACAGCTGAAAAGTGTGAAGTTGTGCTTAGTTGAGTGGTACAGACTGCTGACTCTAAATCCAGGGGTTGCAGGTTCAATCACACAGTGGGAAATTTATATTTTAAAATGTTTTTACTTTTTAGGTCAATTGAAACTTTATAGTTAATTTCGTAACAGCTAAAAAGTGTGAAGTTGTGCTTAGTCTTGTGGTATGGACTGCTGACTCTAAATCTGGAGGTTGCAGGTTCAATCCCACAGTGGGAATTTTAGATTTTAAAATTTTTATTATTTTTTAGGTCAATTGAAACTTCATATATAATTCCGTACTAGCTAAAAAGTGAGGAGTTGTGCTTAGTCGAGTGGTATGTACTGCTCACTCTAAATCTGGAGGTTGCAGGTTCAATCCCAAAGTGGGAAAGTTAGATTTTTTAAATTTTATTAATTTTTAGGTCAGTTGAAACTTTATAGTTAATTTCGTAACAGCTAAAAAGTGTGAAGTTGTGCTTAGTCTAGTGGCACGGAATGCTGACTCTAAATCCGGAGGTTGTAGGTTCATTTCCACAGTGGGAAATTTAGATTTTAAAATTTATTAATTTTTAGGTCAGTTGAAACTTTATAGTTAATTTCGTAACCACAAAAAAGTGTGAAATTATGCTTAGTCCAATGGTACGGACGGCTGACTTGAAATCTGAAGGTTGTGGGTTCAAATCCAGGGGTGGAGTTTTGGTTTTTGAAATTTTATGTCTTTTGGGGTAAATTTAACTTCATAGTTAATTTCGTAACCACTAAAAAGTTTGAAATTATGCTTAGTCCAATGGTATGGACTGCTGACTTGAAATCTGAAGGTTGTGGGTTCAATTCCAGGCTGGGAATTTGAGATTTTAAAATGTTATTACTTTTTTGGGTAAATTAAATCATTATAGTTAATATCGTAACCTTTAAAAATTGTGAAATTACACTTAGTCCAATGGTATGGACTACTGACTCTAAATCTGAAGATTGTGGGTTCAAATCCAGGGTGGAAATTTTAGATTTTAAAATTTTATGTCTTTTTGGGTAAATTTAAACTTCATAGTTAATTTCGTAACCACTAAACAGTGTGAAATTATGCTTAGTCCAATGGTATGGACTACTGACTCTAAATCTGAAGGTTGTGGGTTCAAATCCAGGGTGGAAATTTTAGATTTTAAAATTTTATGTCTTTTAGGGTAAATTTAAATTCTATAGTTAATTTTGTAAACACAAAAAAGTGTGAAATTACACTTAGTCCAATGGTATGGACTACTGACTCGAAATCTGAAGGTTGTGGGTTCAATTCCAGAGTGGGAATTTTAGATTTTAAAATTGTATTACTTTTTTGGGTAAATTAAAACATTATAGTTAATTTCGTAACCTTTAAAAAGTGTGAAATTAGGCTTAGTCCAATGGTATGGACTACTGACTCGAAATCTGAAGGTTTTGGGTTCAATTCCAGGTTGGGAATTTTAGATTTTAAAATTGTATTACTTTTTTGGGTAAATTAAAACATTATAGTTAATTTCGTAACCTTTAAAAAGTGTGAAATTAGGCTTAGTCCAATGGTATGGACTGCCGACTCTAAATCTGAAGGTTGTGGGTTCAAATCCAGGGTGGAAATTTTAGATTTTATTTATATTTGGGTAAATTGAAACTTCATAGTTAATTTCGTAACATTTAAAAATTGTGAAATTACACTTAGTCTAATGGTATGGACTACTGACTCGAAATCTGAAGGTTGCGGGTTCTATTCCAGGGTGGGAATTTTAGATTTTAAAATTTTATTACTTTTTTGGGTAAATTAAAACATTATAGTTAATTTCGTAACCTTTAAAAAATGTGAAATTACACTTAGTCCAATGGTATGGACTACTGACTCTAAATCTGAAGGTTGTGGGTTCAAATCCAGGGTGGAAATTTTAGATTTTAAAATTTTATGTCTTTTAGGGTAAATTTAAATTTTATAGTTAATTTCGTAACCACTAAAAAGTGTGAAATTATGCTTAGTCCAATGGTATGGACTACTGACTCTAAATCTGAAGGTTGTGGGTTCCAATCCAGGTTGGAAATTTTAGATTTTAGATTTTATTTATTTTTGGGTAAATTGAAACTTCATAGTTAATATCGTAACACTTACAAAATTGTGAAATTACACTTAGTCCAATGGTATGGACTACTGACTTGAAATCTGAAGGTTGTGGGTTCAATTCCAGGGTGGAAATTTTAGATTTTATACTTTATGTCTTTTTGGGTAAATTTAAACTTGATAGTTAATTTCGTAACCACTAAAAAGTGTGAAATTATGCTTAGTCCAATGGTATGGACTGCTGACTCTAAATCTGAAGGTTGTGGGTTCAAATCCAGGTTGGAAATTTTAGATTTTAGATTTATTTATTTTGGGGTAAATTGAAACTTCATAGTTAATTTCGTAACCTTTAAAAATTGTGAAATTACACTTAGTCAAATGGTATGGACTACTGACTCGAAATCTGAAGGTTGTGGGTTCAATTCCAGGGTGGGAATTTTAGATTTTAAAATTGTATTACTTCTTTGGGTAAATTAAAACATTATAGTTAATTTCGTAACCTTTAAAAAGTGTGAAATTAGGCTTAGTCCAATGGTATGGACTGCCAACTCTAAATCTGAAGGTTGCGGGTTCAAATCCAGGGTGGAAATTTTAGATTTTATTTATATTTGGGTAAATTGAAACTTCATAGTTAATTTCGTAACATTTAAAAATTGTGAAATTACACTTAGTCCAATGGTATGGACTACTGACTCGAAATCTGAAGGTTGTGGGTTCAATTCCAGGGTGGGAATTTTAGATTTTAAAATTTTATTACTTTTTTGGGTAAATTAAAACATTTTTTGGGGGGGTAAATTAAAACATTATCTGAAGGTTGTGGGTTCAATTCCAGGGTGGGAATTTTAGATTTTAAAATTTTATTACTTTTTTTGGTAAATTAAAACATTATAGTTAATTTCGTAACCTTTAAAAAATGTGAAATTAGGCTTAGTCTAATGGTATGGACTACTGACACGAAATCTGAAGGTTGTGGGTTCAATTCCAGAGTGGGAATTTTAGATTTTAAAATTGTATTACTTTTTTGGGTAAATTAAAACATTATAGTTAATTTCGTAACCTTTAAAAAGTGTGAAATTAGGCTTAGTCCAATGGTATGGACTACTGACTCGAAATCTGAAGGTTTTGGGTTCAATTCCAGGGTGGGAATTTTAGATTTTAAAATTGTATTACTTTTTTGGGTAAATTAAAACATTATAGTTAATTTCGTAACCTTTAAAAAGTGTGAAATTAGGCTTAGTCCAATGGTATGGACTGCCGACTCTAAATCTGAAGGTTGCGGGTTCAAATCCAGGTTGGAAATTTTAGATTTTAGATTTATTTATTTTTGGGTAAATTGAAACTTCATAGTTAATTTCGTAACATTTAAAAATTGTGAAATTACACTTAGTCCAATGGTATGGACTACTGACTCGAAATCTGAAGGTTGCGGGTTCTATTCCAGGGTGGGAATTTTAGATTTTAAAATTTTATTACTTTTTTGGGTAAATTAAAACATTATAGTTAATTTCGTAACCTTTAAAAGATGTGAAATTACACTTAGTCCAATGGTATGGACTACTGACTCTAAATCTGAAGGTTGTGGGTTCAAATCCAGGGTGGAAATTTTAGATTTTAAAATTTTATGTCTTTTAGGGTAAATTTAAATTTTATAGTTAATTTCGTAACCACTAAAAAGTGTGAAATTATGCTTAGTCCAATGGTATGGACTACTGACTCTAAATCTGAAGGTTGTGGGTTCCAATCCAGGTTGGAAATTTTAGATTTTATTTATTTTTGGGTAAATTGAAACTTCATAGTTAATATCGTAACACTTACAAAATTGTGAAATTACACTTAGTCCAATGGTATGGACTACTGACTTGTAATCTGAAGTTTGTGGGTTCAATTCCAGGGTGGAAATTTTAGATTTTATACTTTATGTCTTTTTGGGTAAATTTAAACTTGATAGTTAATTTCGTAACCACTAAAAAGTGTGAAATTATGCTTAGTCCAATGGTATGGACTGCTGACTCTAAATCTGAAGGTTGTGGGTTCAAATCCAGGTTGGAAATTTTAGATTTTAGATTTATTTATTTTTGGGTAAATTGAAACTTCATAGTTAATTTCGTAACATTTAAAAATTGTGAAATTACACTTAGTCCAATGGTATGGACTACTGACTCAAAATCTGAAGGTTGTGGGTTCAATTCCAGGGTGGGAATTTTAGATTTTAAAATTTTATTACTTTTTGGGGTAAATCAAAACATTATAGTTAATTTCGTAACCTTTAAAAATTGTGAAATTACACTTAGTCAAATGGTATGGACTACTGACTCGAAATCTGAAGGTTGTGGGTTCAATTCCAGGGTGGGAATTTTAGATTTTAAAATTGTATTACTTCTTTGGGTAAATTAAAACATTATAGTTAATTTTGTAACCTTTAAAAAGTGTGAAATTAGGCTTAGTCCAATGGTACGGACTGCTGACTCAAAATCTGAAGGTTGTGGGTTCAAATCCAGGGTGGAAATTTTAGATTTTATTTATATTTGGGTAAATTGAAACTTCATAGTTAATTTCGTAACCTTTAAAAAATGTGAAATTACACTTAGTCCAATGGTATGGACTACTGACTCTAAATCTGAAGGTTGTGGGTTCAAATCCAGGGTGGAAATTTTAGATTTTAAAATTTTATGTCTTTTAGGGTAAATTTAAATTTTATAGTTAATTTCGTAACCACTAAAAAGTGTGAAATTAGGCTTAGTCCAATGGTATGGACTGCCGACTCTAAATCTGAAGGTTGTGGGTTCAATTCCAGGGTGGGAATTTTAGATTTAAAAATTTTATTACTTTGTTGGGTAAATTAAAACATTATAGTTAATTTCGTAACCACTAAAAAGTGTGAAATTATGCTAAGTCCAATGGTATGGACTACTGACTCTAAATCTGAAGGTTGTGGGTTCAATTCCAGGGTGGGAATTTTAGATTTAAAAATTGTATTACTTTTTTGGGTAAATTAAAACATTATAGTTAATTTCGTAACCTTTAACAAGTGTGAAATTAGGCTTAGTCCAATGGTATGGACTACCGACTCGAAATCTGAGGGTTGCAGGTTCAATTCCAATGGGGGAAGTTTAGATTTTAAAATTGTATTTCTTTTTGGGTAAATTTAAACTTGATAGTTAATTTCGTAACCTTTAAAAGTGTAAAATTATGCTTAGTCCAATGGTACGGACTGCTGACTCAAAATCTGAAGGTTGTGGGTTCAAATCCAGGGTGGAAATTTTAGATTTTCAAATTTTATTACATTTTGGGTAAATTAAAACTTCATAGTTAATTTCGTAACCTGTAAAAAGTGTGAAATTATGCTAAGTCCAATGGTACGGACTGCTGACTCGAAATCTGAAGGTTGTGGGTTCAAATCCAGGAAGGGAATTAAAGATTTTAAAATTTTATATCTTTTTGGGTAAATTGAAACTTTTTAGTTAATTTTTTAACCAATTAAAACAGTAGAATTATGCTAAGTACAATGGTACGGACTGCTGACTTTAAATGTTAAGGTTGTGGGTTCAAATCCAGGGTGGAAATTTTAGATTTTAAAATTTTATTTCTTTTGGGTAAATTGAAATTTGATAGTTAATTTCGTAACCACTAAAAAGCATGAAATTATGCTTAGTGCAGTGGTTCAGACTGCCGACTATAAATCTAAAGGTTGCAGGTTCATCCCCACGCTGGGAATTTTAGATTTCAAAATTTTACTACCTTTCAGGTCAATTGAAACTTTACAGTTAATTTTGTATCCACAAAATAGTGTGAAGTTGTGCTTAATCAAGTAATACGGACTGATGACCCTAAATCTGAACTTCTGAAGGTTGCTGGTTCAAGTCCCACAGTTGGAGTTTCAGATTTTAAAATTTTATTAATTTTGAGGTCAATTGAAATTTATATTTTTTTCAAGTTTGAAACCAGTCCACACTTCTAGTCTAGCAAAAGCCAAAAAGTAAAAAAGCAAATACTTCTAGCTTGAAGCAAATAGTGAAAGCATTTGCTCTCATTTTTATTCATGCAAATAAAAGTTATGCTTAAAAATATGTAGTAAAAAAAAAAGCAAATGCTAGTTTTTATACATACGACCAAATATTTGTTTCAATGTTAATCATAATTGCATCGTTTATGTTTCAGTAATAGATTTGAGGACCTACATGGATCTGTTTGGGCCTACAACGACGCCCATTCACTGAGCGGATTCGGGATTTGCCCATCGAGAACTCGAAAAGATAGGAGAGACCAAGGCCAGTTGCTTTGGTAAAATTTTTCATTCAGGTAAGACAAACTTCCATGAAGACTCAACTCATTAGTTCAATTCCCCCCCCCCCCAACTAAGCCCTAAGACAACACTGAGTGTACACTATTTACAAAATATGTCCGGTTTTATTTAGTTAGGTGGCTTTCAGGCTGTTAGTTCTCCCACATTTTAATGGTGGTCCCTCATTTGACATGTTGTCATCAAACGTTCTTTTGTCAAAGCCATCGGGGCAGAATATTTTTGGCATGCTGTTGGAAAGAACCAATTTTCAACTTTTGTTCTTGTGAAAATCCTGTTGCGTGACATCACAGCCTGTGTTGTGATGTGAATGAGTTCTACCTGATTGATAAACGTGACCCGACTCAGAGGTGGCATGTCTTGGTGACAGTCCCTCGCTTGTCAGCTGGTATGGAATGTCATTTGGTGACAAGTGAACGTCCTTATCCAAAGTCAAGGAGTAATGTCCCACAGTATCTCCGGGGTTATCCACGATGTTGCCGAGCGGCTCCGAATCTTCCTCAGACGTTATCGTCATGACGACTGTCTGCTCCATGTTCCCAAGGGTGCCCTCCGAGGACGACATCATGGCCATGTGTGAGATGTCCTGTGATTGGTCAGCCAGGTCTGGTACCAAGACTGTAGATTCAGCTGCAGATTCCTCGGGGGCTGATTTGGATAATGCGCAGGCCTGAGCGTACAGTCGTAGCTGTGCTAGATGGTGGTGCAGCAGCTGGGTGTGTTCCTCAGACATGTGTTGCAGTAACTCTTGCAAAATGGACTGGTTTTCGCTGTCGTTGGTTAGATGTTTCAAACTGGACGTGTGAATCATGGACAGCTGCTGCTTGAGTGACATGTTTGTGTTGGACAAATACTCAACCTGGAGGGCAAGACGGATGGGCAGAGAAATTATTTGTTTACAGATGGAATTTTAATAGACCAATCCATTAGGCTCTGCCCCATGATGTGTAACCAATCACAACCATGACAGCGCACACCAAAGTCTGACATTTATGCACTTCATGATGTGTGCAGTTGGAGCATGAATGCTTAAGAAGGCACATGTGTTGTTACCCAGTTATTTAGTGCAACTAGAGTTTGAGTGAAACCACGAATCCTCTACACAAGGATAAACGACACATCTGAGCTTGTGTACAAAATGTGTGCAACGGTTTGTCTGCATTTATCATAAGCAGCGTCAGCGCATAAAATAACGTAGAACGTGTAGCGTAGAACGTGTAGAAAATGTAGAGCAATGACAACAACAGTGCACACCATGATTGCCCACAGCCATGACAGCTGGCATCCTGACAGAAATCTGACCACTGAAAGAACGCAGTCGCATTAGTGTGCCTGCATTAGTTCTGATCAAGGTATGTCCCCCCTCCCACTTTTGAGAAGCGATTGACGCCCTTGGTACCTGTTGCATGCAGGGAACAAGATCCAAACTCATTCTTAGACCAAGACTAGATGGAATGCCCACTCACCTTTGTACGAAGCCTTTCTATAGTGCCTTTCATCCTGTGCTCTGTCTGGGCCCACGTGGTCCGCTCCTCCTCAAGAGTCTTCTCCAGACGTTCCTTCTCCTGCAGCAGCAGCGACAAGTTGTGCTCTGTGTAGCAAGTCTCGTCCTCCAAATCCCCTTTGCTTCCTTCGTCTGGTATCTCAATAAGGACAACTGTTTACGAGAGGACAGAATGGTCGAGGGAAACGTTGAGTAATTATCCTGGATACTAGTTCCTGTATTACAGAAAGTCCCTCAGGCCACTCCTAATGAGTAGACTGGATCACGTTTGTAAACACATGTGCATTTCAAACGATAATAGGGAGTCGGGAACTAGCGCAGCTTTTATGGCGGGTACCAGTTCAAGCTGGTTCCCGATTCCCTTTTACAGTGCGAAATGCACATGTATGTGTTTACAAACGTGACTCATTATCATAATCGATGCATCGCGCGCGCTCGGTAACGGAATCGCACTCGGGATACGGGGACCATCGAATGTACGCTGGGCATGTAGAAGAAATCGCGTCGTTCAAGCATTAAACACGATCGGAAATTTAACGTGTTCAAGATCGCGAGGGGAGCTCTCCGAAATGAACGGAAAATTTCACTTTTTTTCCGGATCGTAAGTACACTTCAGTACAACCATCTTAATTATCGATGTCTACTTGTACCTCAGGTGGCATATCTAGTAATTTGGAGGCCGTTTTGAAGGTGAAATCTGATGTTTTTTGTTGGAAAATGTTGGTTTTCGGGACTGTGTTGTCTAGGTCGCGGTATTAGCTTGGACCTTACTATCGCCAGACCATGTCCAAATGTTAAAAAAGGCGATAAGTTGGGTCCAAGTTACTCGGACTACATCAAAACATAGACATTTTCCACAGAACCGCTGCACAATTTGCCCATAAACTCCATACCATACCTCATGACATACGCACGTAAGTTGCGCCTAACAAACGTCGCTGGATTCAGTCGGTTTTTAGGCCATAATGATGAAAAAATATGCCCTTTCCGCACTGAGCCAACCTGACTCTTGAAACGTGTACGCAGATTTGATCAAATTGATGATTTTCGGTTCGCTCTGAGCATGCCGCAAGCAAATGATACGCGCATGCGCACAAGTGCAAGTACCGTACCCCCTGCGGCATGCTCCGAGCGAACCGAAAATCAGTGATCGATCATTATCTTTGTGCACGTTTCTAGTGTCAGGTTGGCTCAGTGCAGAAAGGGCTTATTTTTCATCATTTTGGCCTAAAAACCGACAGAATCCACCAATGTTTGTTAGGCGCAACTTACATGAGTATCCTCGACTCATTATAATTGAGGCAGATAACGCTTGCAACACGCGCGTGTTGTCCAACGTAAATTGAATGCGAGTGCGTCAAAACATATCCTGGTCATTTTTGGTGGACTGACGATATGTCATGGTCATGAGGGATTGTGCTGCAATTAACCATTTTGTGGGGTTCTGTGTCTATGCGGCTCCGCTCACGCGGAGCATCATAGTTCTAGGAGTAACCGAATACCGTAGCAGCAGCCATTCAATATTCATTGTGAAGTGTCCAGAAACTGGACAATTTCACATTTTGCTTTCTTAATATTACTTTTGCGACAAGGTGTCCAACTAAAGAATATAAACAATTTTCCACAATCTCTTGGGTACCTACCAATATAGATAGCCATTTTCAATAACTCCTTTGTCTTGAATAATCACATAAATTCTGGGGCGGGGGGGGGGGGAATTCAAGGGGAAAAACTCAAAAACATTGATCTCCATGGTCAGCGTAAACAGCGCCCTCCAGAAAAAATAGAAAACATGGGTTTAAAGGTTTTTTGAAAATTCGATTCATTCCCAGCTGCGGCTTTGTGTGCTATAATTATTTGAAGATTATGAAATTTCCTCACAGCTACTCAGAAAGCGTCAGTTGTCAAATAAGAATAGACAAATAGGTATTATTCGGCTTCCGTGACGGGAGACGTATGCGTCTCGTTAAAAAAAAGACGGATGCCAGTTCAATATATGAACCTGAAGCAGTTGTGATCTGCGATGGAGGCCGATGTTTCGAAAGAGCTTGCATGCCCATCGAACGACACATGAGGGCAGCATTCAACAACATAAACACGCGACTGTACGGCGCTGTCTTCCGAGTGGCTGAAACTGTACCTGTTGTTACCTTTGCCCCTTTCTTATTACTGGTACGTCAGTATTACTAATTTTATTTAACCATTTAATAAATGGTAACATTAATTTGGTTGTTTATATTAGCTATTGGTGAAATCTGCATTATTGTATTTAGTGAAACGTACTGCAAGAAGTGGCCATAGACGTACTGCGTTTATTGTATAGCGTGGCATCCATAGCCACGCACGGCGCGCTGAATCGCAAGGCACAAACCGCGCAGGAAAATCGTGGTTTCTATCCCAAAAAACGTTCAAAATTGCACAACGGGTGTCATTAGAACTAAGGAAAAACTGCTTTGATTGTAAAGGTGATTTTTGAGCAATACCAAAAAAAACCACTTTTGACTCCAATATGACCAAAACAAAACAGGGGCCCTACACTTCATGATCGCCGTAATTTTTCCCTAAATGACCTAGGCCTATCATCAGCCATCTGAAAGTGATATTTTGTCCTAAAAAGTCTAAATTAGCAGTGACAAATTTTATATTTTTACCGAGAAAACACTTACAAATTTTCAGACAAGTGATGGCCAGGTATGGGAATCTTTCCCAATTAAAAATAACATCAAAGGAAAGATTCCCATATATGGCCATCACTTGCCACCCTGTGCACAAACCCTATGAGACTGGTCTGAAAGTGTTTTTCTCATTTAATACTTCAATATTTTCCTAGCTCTACTGAAAGGAACGCTGGAACTTCGGTACGCATTTTTCGTAAAAATTATTCACATTGCCAGGTTCATGGGCCGGTACGTATGGTAAACCTAGCCAACTGTGCAAATTGCAAAGTGACACGGTTCCTGTGCCGTGCTGACTGGCCAATGTGGCCGTCCGTACACGGTGATATTGTTGCAGTTTGCCATTTTTCCACGGCATTAGAGACTTACTTGCAAATATTACCGAACTGAATTTTTGCACTCGAAATGTATTTCCATGCCAAACTGTGTATTTCTTGCTATTTTATTTTTGATTTTATGGATGATCCTGCGGTTTTCTGATGAACCATTGCGCTGCCCGAGAAACGATTGCTTGTCTGCAGTCCATCATGAATCGATGATGATGTCAATTCAAAAAGTCATAGTCAGTGATTTCGAAAGTTTACCTACATGTATGGCAAAAAGTTGGATTTAGTGATTTCAAAAGTTTACCTCTGGCAAAAAAAATAAAAATACCTTTAGGTTTCTTTAAGATAATGTAAACTTTTAGAATTGATCAAATTAGGTTTTGCCCTTCACCGACGTATAAACACTGTATACTCAGTCTGTTACCTCCCGAGTGAAAGTTGGGAAAAATCAAGCCGGTGGGACTCAAACCCACGATGTCCAGTGCTTTCTAGTGCAGATGTCTTACCACTCGACCACCAAGCTAACGGGATCTGTTGGCCGGTTCGATTTGAACTTTAGCAGCGGGTACCGCATTAACTATTTATTGCCAAATCACCCAGTATTGCTGTTCCAATGTGCAAGGAAACAGGTCATCTCGTACCTTGGGCAACTCGTACCTTGGACAACTCATACATACATTTAATGTGACATCATTATGCCAACTCGTACCTTGGACAACTCGCACCTTCAATAAAGACGTCTCGTTCCATTACGTGTAAGTCAAGTCGTACTGAATCAATTAAAAGTACAGGCTGCTCTTTTAATATGTGTTTTAATTTTGGTTATTAGACTTCGCAAGAAAACGAATGCAGGAATTACTTTGACAGTCACCATATGTGAAGATGAAATGGTTAACCTCTCCTATTCATCTCAACATTTATTTCCATATTTCAAAGAACATTCAGGTAACTGTACAAAAAGGTCAAGAAACGAATGTTTGTTAAAAAATATGAGATTAATGATTATGTAAAGACACAATTGAAAAAAAGTAAATTTAGACAAAGTAAATCTTTAAATTTGCTTTCTCTTATTTTGTCTCTGTTTAATTTTTTGCTAAAGCTCGTTCTGGATGAGAACATCATAAGCTTTGAACTTGCTACATGTACCTTGGTACTGGTGCATGCAGAATGCGCATCGGGCACTGAAGCATTATAAAAAAAGGTTCCAAATATTCTTGAAGTAATAACTAACACTTCTTGGCAGCAATAATCCTTCTGTTTACAAAAAAGACCACCCACCCCCCCCAAAAAAATGTACTTAAAGAAAACAAAATAAAAGTTTCCAAATATTCTTTAAAGGTACAGTCCATCATTTTGCAAGGACTGTACTTTGTTCGTTTGAAGCAACAAACGTGCTCAAACTCTAAAGAAGGGTACTGAACAACTAACGTGATGAAGTTTCAGCTCAGCTTCAGCTGTACATTTCGAGTAAAACAACATTCTAGGATCTCGATTTCAAATCAAAAGATGCTGAATCTTGTTTTGAATTTGGCCTGAATTCAGTGTTGGAGACACGCTCTCACTGAGCTAAGTAGCACATGGCTTTCAATAGTATACAACTGCTTTATGTGCAGTTTCTTTATATTTCCAGTGTGTTTTTGGTCCAACGTAATAACACCAAAATGGATGAGAAGCAGGGACCAACTTCTGATGATGTCCCAACTGGGGAGGTAACGTCAACCACAGTTACAGAGGGTGATGTTGTCAAGATGCCAACAGATGTGGCCATCACTATGGATGCTATTCCCAATGAAGATGAGGAGGACAAATCCAAAGGTGACTTGTTATTCTTTTACTTGGTGAAGACGTTTGCCCCTTTGCCAGGTCAGCTAAGTGTAATCCCATTCATGTGATTTTGTCCATGCTTGCTTATTGGAAACTTAATACTTTAACCCAGTGAAATTAATTTTGCTGCAAAATAGTTTTGTTGCTTTCCAGGTAATTGTTTTAAATTGGGGGAATGAGGGTTCAATTTCATAAAAAAATTGCACCTTTACTTGGTACTTGGTACTTGGTACTTGGTGGTTATCCTGAATAGTCCACGTGGAAGTCTAGCAAGGAGGCCTTGGGGAAGTGGAACTAAATTAAATCCTTAAAGGTGTGGTTTGGGGTGTCTGTGGTGTCTTGAGGGAGCTTGTTCCATTTCCGGATAGTTCGGGGTAGGAATGACTGCATATAGATGTCTGTCCTTGCTGCAATTTCTGTGAACTGGTGGTTGTGAAGTCTACGAGCCGGTGCTGGTTTGGGGACTATGGATGATGAGTTAATGTGAACTATGTTGTGTATTATTTTAGTAGGTAAGTAGGTAAGTTGGTTAACTTTCCTTCTCTCTTCCAGTGAAGACCAGCCTAGGGTTGTCAACATGTCGGTCACACTGCTCAGTCTGGAATAATCTTGCACTGTTACGAAACGAGCAGCCCTCATCAGTTGCACTTTTTCCAGGGCTGTTATGTTCTTAGCTATGTGAGGGTTCCAAGCAATGCTGCCATATTCTAGGTGTGGTCTGACTAGTGCTAAGTACAGCTTTTCTTTGACTGATCTGGATGCAGAATGAAAATTTATTTTGATGAAGTTCAATATACGACTTGCTTTGGAAGTGGCATGTGCTGTTTGGTGATTCCAACTTAGGTTATTCTGAATGATTATTCCCAAATATGTGATGTTGGTTTTCTCTACGAGGTTGGATCCCAACATGGTGTAGTTAGTTTTGCCGGGGGCCCGCTTCCCGGAGATTCGCATGATGTTACATTTGCTGGAGTTAAATTTCATTCCCAGGTTTGCGCCCAGTGAGCCAAGTTGTCCAGTTCTTTTTGAACATCAGTTCATCAGTTGATGAGCAGATCTTCCGATATAACAGGCAGTCGTCAGCGAAAAGGCGAGTTGTGCCAGTCACTGATTAGCTAATGTCATCGATGAAAAGTAAAAACCGATGGGGGCCAAGTGCGGTGCCTTGTGGTATGCCACTGTTGACACTTTGCCATTTCAAAGATTTTCCATTTACCACAACTCTTTGTGACCTGTTGGTTAAGAATTCCCTGATCCATCTCTGTGTTTTTCCCCTTATCCCGTAGTAGTCTAATGTTTGGACCAGTTTTTTTTATGAGAAACTATGTCGAATGCTTTGGAGAAGTCAAGTACTGCCATGTCTGTGGTGATTTGATTATTGTAATTGTAGGAGATGTCATCCAGAGTTGTTACGAGTTGGGATTTGCAGGACAGGCCTTTACGAAAAGCATGTTGGTTTTCGTTCAGGATGTGGTGTTCCTGGAGGTGTTTCATTTATTGGCTATCAATGATGTGCTCTAATAACTTAAAGCAAACAGAGGTCAACGACACAGGTCTGTAGTTTGCCGGGTCGGCAGAGAGCCTTTCTTAAAAATGGGTGTTACGTTGGCTTTCTTCCAGTCAGATGGTAGAGAACCCAGCAGGTCAAGTGATTGTTGGAATATGAATGCGAGTACTGGGGCAACTTCATTGGCAGCTAGTTTCAAGTTGAGCGACGTCAGTAACTTGAGGACTCCGCTAACAGACACGGTGATGTTTGTCAAGTCTGAGTAGGGACTCGGTGGTAGAACTGGCTGCACATCGGTGTCATCCCAGCTGAAAACACTACAGAATTGGTCTTGTAGGGTTTCAGCTTTTTCTTGGTCAGATGTGATATTTTTCCTGTTGAGTTTTAGAACCTGAACCCCTGTGTTGTCTTTACGAGTGCTGTTTATGTAGCGCCAAAATTTCTGGGGTTATCTGTAGATGTAGTTTCTTGTGAATGTGTGCGTTTAGCCCTTCGGATTTCGCTGTTCACTTGCTTTTGCAAAAGTTTGAATGTAGACCGCTTGTTACTGCCTTCACATACATGTAGCTGTGCTCTTTCTTCCTGCAGCAACGGATTAGGACAGTAGTGAGCCATGAGGGTCTAGAATGTCCCTGGACTGGTTTTTGTGGTACTAATTCGTTAGTTTTCAGCCTGTCCCTAAAAATAGTTCAATTTGCCTCAACTGTTCTGGTTTCTGGAGATGACTGCATGAATTCGGTCTTAAGCTCGAGGACAGATTTTTTTCAGCTTGGATTCATCCACGTCATTCCACTTGAAGATGGTCCTAGGGGGCTTGACAGAGCGAGGTGCGGTGATGTTTATGTCAGCTAACACTGTTGCGTGATCGCTAATTCCAGAGTTGCTGTAAACATTACAAACCAGAGTTGGACGTGTGGTGAAGAGCAAACCTAAGATGTTATCTGTTCCTGTAACTGGGTCTCTCCTTGTAGTAAAATTTGCCTTTTGTTGGAGATTGTAGTC
The DNA here is from genome assembly GCF_015706575.1 of Patiria miniata. Taxonomy (NCBI): domain Eukaryota; kingdom Metazoa; phylum Echinodermata; class Asteroidea; order Valvatida; family Asterinidae; genus Patiria; species Patiria miniata. The sequence continues at coordinate 24,825,954 of NW_024037073.1, read as the reverse complement.
ATCTGCGATGTTGATAATTTTGGATTGAATACCGTTTGCCGAGAAAGTACATGTACCAGTCCTTGAGTTCCAAAGCATGCCCAGGATGTTCGAAGTCTCCTCCAAGAATGATGAATGGGGAGTTTACCCGAGCCTGCAATTTACTCAGACTCCTGTCTAGGTTTTCTAGAGATTCTGGCCTGTAGGAGTCGGGGGCTCTATAATATGCAGAGACGAAGATGTCCTCTCCTTGCAGCTTGAGCGGCAGTTGGCACCAGAGTAATTCACAACCATCTTCAGAAAGTTCAATGGCTGAGAAACCATCCTTAACCAAGATAAAGACACCTCCGCCACGTCTGTCGTTTCCTCTGTCTTTGAACCTTTGTTCAACTGTCAAACTTGTGAATTTCTGATGAATGAATGCAAAGTTTACAAAGCCATTCATGTCTTAAAACATTCATTCTTTTATAAAGCCCTGTCCGCACTGGACTTTTTTTGGTCAAACTTACCGAGACTATGGGTACTTTTCCCATTTAAAGTCCAGTGCGGACAGCCTAGGACATTTTCCTCTAAAGCCGTGTCCGCACTGGACTTTTTTGGGGGAAGGTTTTACCGAGACGATGGTAAAATGAGAAATGGTCAAATGTGACCACTGTCCGCATTTGGACTTTCGACATGGGAAAATTTACCCAGACCGCGTGGGAGAAGTAACCGAGCTGTCACAGTGTCAGTATAATGACTCACCGTACACAGAAAAGAAATTGCCGATCACATTTTCAGCCGCCGATACGCACAGTAATATTTCACACGCCATTTGCATGCACAACATAATCGTTTACACGATATTATTGCATCTTGACACGCTAAATCTTGACGAAAAGGCCTATAATTCTGACGCATTTGTGATGCACGTCGTCGAAGCCATGTACGATGTTCCGTGCGGCAGCAGTACCATCAGTATTCGTTGGTTCCCATCGCATGCTTACAGAATCAAAGCTATGATGTGGGCCAGGAACCAGTGACTACGGCCTACGTGCGGTACCGGACCATGATGTTCCGTGCATGACTACAGTAGCATATCAGGACGAAATTGGATTGTAGAAAATAACATACATCGGTGGAGAAGAGAATTTCCGCAAATTAATTATATATATTTTATATATTTATAAAATATATAATTTGACGAGATTTTACCGCTCGGACTTGATGATACACCGCAGCGTGTTTCTACAAAATGTTCGGCCACTGCACGTGCAGGTTCGTGCGGTCTCTGTATGCATAACAGGGCGCTCGGGCCGGATGTACTCTTTCCTGAGCCGCTTTTACCGATTCGCACTGTCCGCACTGGGCTTATCGTCTCGGGAAAAGTGACCTGGTCAGTTTTCCTGGGCGCGTGGGAAGTTTTCCTGGGCAGCAGTTGACCAGTAAAAGTAACCGCTGGACTCAAGAAAAGTAATCGAGAGGAAAACGTCCTAGGCTGTCCGCACTGAACTTTAACCCTTACTCTCTGAGGGTAGTTTACTGCATGTCAGTTGGTTATGCCAATGCCCTCCAGCTGCAGTATATTGACAGTGAAGGCTCCAATTGGCAGGAGTTGGAGGCCCTGGAGGGTGCCTGATACTGACCAGCTGGGGGCACTCACTTTGTTATCAGAGGACTCTCATTGTTCTCTGTGGCATGTATTGGAGTGCCTGTCCAGTTACCCTTGAAATGACATGGCAGATATTGGAGGGCCATGCAAAAAACATAGGAGATTTTCTTGAGGCACATATTGGCATGCGTTGGAGGGTCAAGTAGGGTAAGGGTTAGATGGGAAAAGTACCCATAGTCTCGGTTAGTTTGACCAAAAAAAGTCCAGTGCGGACAGGGCTTAAGTTACTTTTCCTGAGTCCAGCGGTTACTTTTACTGGCCAACTGTTACCCAGGAAAACTGACCACGCGCCCAGGAAAATTGACCAGGTCACTTTTCCCGAGACGATAAGTCCAGTGCGGACAGTGCGAGTCGGTAAAAGCGGCTGAGGAAAGTGACATCCGGCCCGAGCGCGAGTATCATGCATACAGAGACCGCACGATCCCACATGTGATGTGGCCGAACATTTTGTGGAAACACGTACCGGTACGCTGCGGTGTGTCAAGTCCGAGCGGTAAAATCTTGTTATAAATATATTTTAACGGAGAATACATTCACAGAAAATATCAAGATCACGTTCTGGGAAATACTTTGCAGTCATTCTTTTTCTCCACCAATGTTTGTTTTGTATTTTCTACGATCCCAATTCGTCCTGTTACGCCGTGTAGTCTGCATGGCACAATACGTAGGCCGCAGTCCCTGGTTCCAGTCCTACATCATAGCTTTGATTCTGTTAGCATGCGGTGGGAACCAGCGATTACCAATGGAACTGCTGCCACATGGCTTCGATGTCGTCCATCACAAATGCGTCAGAATAGTAGGCATTTTCGTCAAGATTTATCGTGTCAAGATGAAATAACATCGTATGTTACGATTATATTTTGCATTTTAATGGTGTGTGTAATATTATACTGTGCATATCGGGGGCTGAAAAAAATGTGATCGGCATTTTATTTCCTGTGCACGTGACTGTGACAGCTCGGTCACTTCTCCCACGCGGTCTGGGTAAAATTTCTCGTGTCGAAAGTCCAAGTGCGGACAGTGGTCACATTTGACCATTTCTCATTTTACCATCGTCTCGGTAAAACCTTAAAAAAAAAAAGTCCAGTGCGGACACGGCTTAAGATGGAATTTTGCGTCGGGGTGATGTAAATCAAATTGGCTTTTGCCCTTCACCGACTATCCATTGTATGAATAGTTAATGCAGTACCCGCTGCTATGTACATCAGATTTGAACCAACCAGCTCGGTGGTCGAGTGGTAAGATGTCTGCACTACAAAGCAGGAGGTTGTGGGTTTGAGTCCCACCCCAGTGATTTTTTTCCAACTTTCACTCGGGAGGTACCACACTGAGTATACAGTGTTTATACATCAGTGAAGGGCTAAACCTAATTTGATTCATTCTTTTCTTGATTAATACAAAGCCCATTAAAAAAGACAAATAAAAATATCAAAATATTATGAGGCATCAATAAAGTATCAAGTATCAGAAAAGCATACTAGTTCAAATACCAGAATGGTGATAGTACATAGCATTATTTGTGCTTGGCAGTTTTGAATTACGCACACAAAAACAGCAGCTTGCATTACAAAAACGGTCCATTTTCACTATATTATCCCGACCCAGATTCCATAATTCATACCTCATACGATGCAACATAATTGATGTTGATGCTAGTAATTGACTTCAAACAGGACAATGAAGACTAAAATATGAAATTTTTCAATGATTTTGGTGGCTATTCTCGAGAAACCATGAGAAAAGTCCCGCGACAATATTCTGCTGACTGCCGTTGACCCCCCAAAAAACACAACATTGGCAAATAAAAACATCAGATTTACCTCAAAACAGCCTCCAAATTACTAGATACGCCACCTGAGGTACAAGGAGAGATCATGTCCTCTGATGCAAACTGGTTAAGATGTTACTTTTTATGGTCAAAAGAAGTCAATTTGGTATCTTTATTTTTTGTTGGTATTCAGGGAGACATCAGTTCCCAGCTCAACAGCTCCACCAGTGATCTTCCTGACCTCACCAGACAGTTTTTTGTGGTCTGTTTCAAGTCGATCATTGGGCTCTGTGAATGACTGCTGCATCTACGAGGTATGTAAATGAAATCCGAGGTGGGATATTAGAGGTGAAAATGAACAATTTTTGAGAGGCCATTTTTTTAGGGTCTCTTGCTACCACACTCCAGAGATACATGTGAATGAATATTATGAGCATGTCAGCTGGAGTTACTCCAGCTAAGTTCTAGGGGTAATTGGCAATGACATAGTCCCATGATGTAACTTAGCTTGAGTAACTTCAGCTCTAATGCCTATCGCATTAGAGCTGGAGTCGAATGTCGGGCAAGTCGACCGTTGAGACAACTCGACTCGGGACAAGTCGACCGTTGAGACAGCTCGACCCTTGAGACAAGTCACCCGGTTTGACAACTCAACTCGGGACAACTCGACCGTTGAGACAGCTCGACTCAATGGAAATGTATACACGTGGAGCGGAAAAAGTTGCAATCTGTGGCAGAACCCGGGCACAGCACGGGTATACTCAATGCACAGAGGCGCGCTCCGATCCAGTGGCCGTCGCGTTGGGCCGGCGCGCCCCGCATGCGAGGACCGGTCCCGGCCCGGCACGCGGGCACGTCGACCGGCGCGGCAAGTGGGCTTACAGGCCCGGCAAAAACAATGCCAGCATGCACGGTACGGCCACGTTGACCAGGGATAAGTGCGCGCACAGGCCCGGCAAAAAACGATGTCACCATGCACGGTACGGCCACGTTGACCAGGGATAAGTGCGCGCACAGGCTCGGCAAAAAACGATGTCACCATGCACGGTACGGCCACGTTGACCAGGGATAAGTGCGCGCACAGGCCTGGCAAAAAACGATGTCACCATGCACGGTACGGCCACGTTGACCAGGGATAAGTGCGCGCACAGGCCCGGCAAAAAACGATGTCACCATGCACGGTACGGCCACGTTGACCAGGGATAAGTGCGCGCACAGGCTCGGCAAAAAACGATGTCACCATGCACGGTACGGCCACGTTGACCGGGGATGCGCGTGGCCCGGAAAAACGGACGATGTGCACGGTCAATCATGCTGCGCTATATCAGCTCTGGTTTTTTTTGATATGCAGCAAAAAAACTCATGTGTCATAACTCCCAATCGGCGATCAGCCGCCGTCAAAATACCCAGTACTATCCCCAAAGCTAGGCCCCAAAACAAGTGAGTCGACTTGACTCAACGGTCGACTTGTCTCAACGATAGATTTGTCTTTCCATTTATCACACATACGGTCAAGTTGTCTCAATGGTCGAGTTGTCTCAACGGTCGACTTGTCTCGAGTCGAGTTGTCTCAACGGTCGACTTGTCTGACCCCCCTGGAGTCACAACTACGTTAAAAGTACCGGGTCGTAAGAGTCCCGAAATCCCGGACTCTGTATCCCCAGTGCATTACAAAAACGGTCCATTTTCCCTCTATTATCCCGACCCAGATTCCATAATTCATACCTCATACAATGCAACAGGCATTCAGGAAGCTAGTAATCGACTTCAAACGGGACAATGAAGACTAAAATATGAAATTTTTCGACGATTTTGGTGGCTATTCTCGAGAAACCATGAGAAAAGTGGCGCGACACTATTCTGCCAACTGCCGTTAACCCCCAAAAAAACACAACATCGGCAAATAAAAACATCAGATTTACCTCAAAACAGCCTCCAAATTACTAGATACACCACCTGAGGTACAAGGAGAGATCGATGATTAAAATCGAGGTGCTGAAGTTTGCTTACGAGTCGGATGAAAAGTGAAATTTCCCGTTCAATTCCGAGAGCTCCCCTCGGGATCTATCGTTAAATTGCTGACTTGTGTTTGAATGACGCGATGTAACCATACGTGCCCAGCATTCATTCAGTGGTCCCAGCGATGCATCCATTATGATAATGGCCGACTGGATCTCGTTTGTACAGACAAGTGCATTCGAACTGGGTCTGGAACTAGAGCAGCTATCAGCGGAAACCAGTTCAAGCTAGTTCCCGACTCCATATCATCGTTCGAAATGCACTTGTACAAACGAGATCCAGTCTACTCATTATCATAATCGATGCATTGCGCTTGTTACCGGAATCGCGCTGAGACCACTGAATGAATGCTGGGACGAACGGTTACATTGCGTTGTTCAAACAAGAGTCAGAAATTTAACGATCGATCGTGAGGGGAGCTCTCAGAATTGAACGGGAAATTTCACTTTTCATCCGACTCGTAAGCAAACTTTAGTACCTCAATTTTAATCATCGATCTCTCCTTGTACCTCAGGTGGCGTATTAAGTAATTTGGAGGCTGTTTTGAGGTAAATCTGATGTTTTTATTTGCCAATGTTGTGTTATTTTTTGGTCAACGGCAGTCGGCAGAATAGTGTCGCTCGACGTTTTCTCATGGTTTCTCGAGAATCGCCACCAAAATCGTCGAAAAATTTCATATTTTAGTCTTCATTGTTCTGTTTGAAGTCGATTACTAGCTTCGTGAATGTCTGTTGCATCGTATGAGGTATGAATTATGGAATCTGGGTTGGGATAATATCTGGGGAAAATGGACCGTTTTTGTAATGTACTGGGGATACAGAGTCCGGGATTTCGGGACTCTTACGACCTGGTGCTTTTAACGTAGTTGTGACTCAAGCTCTAATGCAATAGGCATTAGAGCTGGAGTTACTCAAGCTACAGGTAACTAGTGGACAAGGCCTACCTCCGTATTAACTGTCACAAATCCGCAAGCTTATTGATTGGGTTTTTATATCCTAGAGTTTAAAAGTGCTACAGACAAAACTTCATTCGAAAATTGGTCCTGCTATTTGGGTTTTGGTGTTTTTTACTCACCCAATATTTTGTAATTCTTTGCCCAGATCTGTTGGAAAAGGAAGACCTGGGGACGCGCATCGGCAAATTATCAACTCACATTGATGAGATCAAGGGTGAAATCTACCACGCCGTACACAAGAAGTATGCCAACTACAGACCCACCAGGGACTCCACCCAGGAGCTACACAACAAGGTGCAGACACTGTCCACTGAGATGCAGACTCTCAGCAATAAGATCAAGGTATGTCATAGTCTTAAGGCCCTAGTAACACATTCACGGTTGGACCTACGAATATCCACGGTTTACCAAGAATCAATTGATCACAATGAACCGTCAAGACTCGTGGAGAAATTGACTTTCTAAGAATGCACTAGGGTTTCAGGACGGATAGCCACGACTGTCAGAGGTTTCTTTACGAATACACCACGGTTTCTTGAATGGATTGTTTATGAATATTGACAGTATTACCAAGAATAATGATGTTAATGCCACAGTTGTCTGCGATTGGGCCACTGATGACCAAGGTTCTCCTACAAATAAAGCATAGTCATATTCGTAGTACAACCGTAGCAGAATTCTAGCATATCTTGGCATAACCGTAGGACATTTGTAGTGAATTCGTAGAGATTTCCACCACGAATGAGCTATAAATCTCCAAGAATATTTATGAAAACCTACAAATAACACTACGAATTAGTTCGGTTGTTCTATGGTTGTCTCAGGGTTCTACTGCGCATTGATTTTTATGACGATTCACCACAGAAGTTTGGAACAGTTAAGAACTTCGTAGCCTCTCCAAGAATACCAAAGGAAGTTGACGGATAACCACGCAAATATTTAAGATGAATGGTTATCATATGTAGTATGTGTGGGACTGAAAGTGAACAGTAAATTGCATTTTTTCATGGAAATATTTTGGCCTGAAGCTTGGCATAGGGGTTCTTTTTACCCAAGCGCCCCACTTTGTGCCGAAACCTCATATGGTTCAATACTTTGAGGTGTCCACTGGAACGTAAATTGTCAAACAATTGGCCATGCACAACGGCCAATTCAAGATCAACACACAGTCTGGCCTGTATGACTTCACAGACTTTTGTGTGTGTGCAAAAGCAGAATGTTACCCGGAGGTGAGTGGAGGCAATTTTGACCTTTTAACCCTAGAAAATCCATCAGCCGTGCCTGTGCATAAAAACAGCCAGTGCGTCTTATCACGTCCTCTGATGCAAACTGGTTAAGATGTTACTTTTTATTGTCAAAAAAAGTCAATTTGGTATCTTTATTTTTTGTTGGTATTCAGGAAGACATCAGTTCCCAGCTCAACAGCTCCACCAGTGATCTTCAGGACCTTACCAGACAGTTGGAGAAGACTAACGCTATCATTGATGTGCTACAGTCACTATGCAAGGTAATGATCAACCCCGTATGGCAAGACAGAAACGTTTCCCTAACAGGAACAGGGTGTTTGTGTTCTTGGGCAAGACACTTTACCGCAGTTGTCTTTCTCAAGGTGTACAAATGGTTGCCTGTGAGGGTTGAGACCATATGTGACGCGGTCAAGCTAAATGAATCATTTGTCGGGAACTTTCATTTGGAGATTCGGGCCAAAATAGAGCCACTTCATCACATCACATCTCTTGGTGTTCCGATTTCCATAACTTTTGAACTAAAGATGGTACCAGCATGCGGTTTTTACACCAGTAATGCTGAGATTGTGCTCTTTTCAAATCTGTAAAAAAAATTGACCAGGGTCAACAAACGACTCATTTAGCTCGATCGCATCACATATTGGACTGATCTTAGGCTGTTGCAGAAAACTGGTCTTGCAGCCTGGTGGACAGGGGTGATATTTATGACGCACTTTGAGCCATTATAGTGTAAAGTTCCTATAAGAAAAGGAAAAATCAAGTTATTGAACTCACAAACTGGAGTTTATAGCGATGTTTATAACCAGCATGACTCATGGACAGAGGGTAAGATTTTGATTATTTATGGAAATTTTGGAGTAAAATTACAATGAAGACGACAAAACCCAACATGACAGACCGTGCGACAGACCGTGCGTGTGCAAAAAAGTTGATTTCAATGGCATCAGCTGAAAAAATATCTAAAAAACTGCATTTTCTACCAAAAGATACTGTTCAAAATAAAACATATGGTCATATTTGTTTTTGTTGTGCTGAAGGAACACTTAACTCTTTCGCTACGGCGAGCCGCTGACAGCGGCTCATACAAATTGTACAGGTCGTACGGAGAGCCGCTGGCAGCGGCTCGGTTGCGTGGCTATGAATAAACAGGGTATCCCCATGACATGGGCCATATCTACATAATTTATATCGTATAACCTCTGATCCTAGTTTGAGCCGCTGCCAGCGGCTTTCCGTCTGGCCGGGGTGCGCTTTTGGTTATTGTGAGCAGTTTGTTTACGGAGATACATTCAAAGATGGCGGCGCACACATCGACGCTCGGCGGAATTTTCAGCTTTTAATTACGTCCAGTTGGGACAAAAAAGGTAAATTAAATTCCGTAGCGAAAGAGTTAATATCTTTTGGTGATCCGTGGACAGACTTTTAAAAGTAAGGTTGTGTTTAAAATTACATAAAATACATGAGTGATTTGAATGATTGTTGTACTAAAAGAAAACTTATGAATTGGGCTTTCATATCTTAGAATTTGAAAGTGCTACATGCAGAACTTCACTAAAACAATGCAATTTTTTTTTTTTTTTTTTTCACCCACCCTGTCTGTACTTGACCTAAACTAAACAGGGGCCCGTCACTACATAATCGCCATTTTAAGCACCACATTTTTATCCTGTGATTCCTTAAGGATGAATCATTTTAGATCATGGAATCATAGACAGACGTTGGAAATCATTGTTGACAAGTAAGTTTGTCTTATAATTTCATCCTCTTCATATTAAGAAACCCCACTTTCCTGACGATTCTAATGATTTGTCCGTCCGTTTTGTTTGACGGGTTAACAGTTTACTGACAGACTTTCAAAGCTTCGTCCAGAACAATGAGTTCCTGCAAGCAGCCGATGCTGTCAATGAATTGGTAAGAGACAAATGAAAGTAATTGCCAAATCAAATTAAGATGAGACTTGGTTCCTATTTTCCAAATTTGTCTTCTAAAAGGAATGCATACTTCTCTTCTGTACGAAGTTTACTTTAAAATTACAAATTTCAGGTTGTTTTTGTAAACTTTGAATCCACTGTAATCGAATTGTACTTTGCATATTTTGATTTTTTTTTTTTCCCTGCAGAAATCTGATTTGGATGTTCTCATCGAAGACGGATACTGTGAGCTGAAAATTGTCAAGGCTCTAAGGGTAAGGAGCTTATCCGTTGTCTGTTTACTTGCAGCAGGCCAGTGAGGATGCAGAAAGTAGATTGATCTTGTTAGAATCGCATTTACATCGCGTCAACACTGCTGGTGAAATATTGTCCAATTACAGACATACGAATAGACACGGAATGCGCAAAATCTGAGACAATCAAAACGTAGTGTACAAATATTCCATGGGGTTGTCTAAAGGGGCGTGGCTAACTCGCAAACGGTGACAGGTCAGTTGGGGTGACGTTGTTGAATTTTGCCAGCCAGAGAGAGACATTGCTAATAAGAGTTTTTTTTTCCCCGTTTTAGTCTGAGCAGCGAGTGAACCAAGAGACGCTGCTGCATCATCTAGGAGAGGCCTGGTCTGCCATGACTGTCTGGACTATACCCCATGCCAAAGAACCTGTCACCTTGACCAACGTCAGCCAAGTCCAACTCAAACTAGGTAGGTCAACAAGACGTTGGACGCTATGGCATGTGGTCTGGAGTATCATATTCAAGTTTTGTAGGTTGTGGGTTCGAGTCCAACCTTGGGTAGCGGTGTCGTGCGTGTGTTCGTGCACATTACCTTTTGACACCCATTGCTTCTCCCCACCCAGAAGTAAATTTTGTTTTTTCACATTTTTTAACCAGTTCACAGTGAAAATGCTTCGGTGACTGCCAATGCCATGAGCCAGGTTGGAATTCTGAAGAGCAAAATGTAAGTTTTCGGTGAGTTTCTTAAATGTTTGTCTTCTCTTTGTGACTGTTTTTCAAAACCGAGCTTTGATAAACCAAAAATACATTGGCAGAACGAATTTGAATTTTGAATTCACATTTGAAACAGACTTTGCTCATTGTATCTTTTCAGTCCTTTGAAAACGTCAGCTGCAAATCGACTTATTTCAACAAAATTATTGTCAATTTTCCATTTTCAGGAAAGAAACTGATTTTTTCTACAACCTGCAGAATTACCCGCAGACCACAAATTCAATGCTCCAGTTCACGAGGCCACGGCACTCCTAAGCAAAAGTTGTTTTGTGCATTTAGTGAATGAACGTGCTAACATCTTCTTTGCAGTCGCAGTCAACCACCGTTGGATTCAAGGTGCTACCCAAGAGCTCTGAGGAGGCGTCCGATCCCGTAGCTGTATACAAGAGCACACTGGCAATACTGAAAGCACTGAGTGGGCCGTTACTTAGCCTCACGACAGAGGGTAAAAACGGAGATGAGAACACTACGCTGATGGCTATGCTAGGTAGAGACCATTTCATTGTTTTGTTTTTTTTCCCCACTTTTTGTCTTTCTTTTCCCCATTTTGTCCATATGTTTTGCACACGTTTTCATTCTACAAGTCACTTTGGGAACTTTAATCAACTTTATATTAAGGTCTTTCACTGTAATATGCACCACGCCATCTTGTTCACGGGGCAAAATGAACGCGCGTTGCTAGACGCGGACCATTTTGGAATGACCGCATGTTGACTTGGAAGTGCCAAATGTTTCCATCGACGATGCGTACACAGCAGCGCGTGAAAAATTGCCCCATCAGCAAGATGGCGCATATTACCGTGAAACACCTTATTACAATATTCATTAACCATCATCTGAAGATGTGTGCCAAACACCTTCGTTATCATGCCTTCATCAAGGGTTGTGTGGATTCATTGTTAGAATGGCTTATTCTGATCTTTTAGGCAGTTTTAAGTGTCATTTTTGTAAGTAGATGTTTTAAGTACCAATTTCAGTGTCAGTTTTATGGCTGCTTTTGGAAAAGGCAGCGGGTGAAATTATGATGTGACATCGACAGTTGACCATATTGTGTCCGAACAGAAACATTTTCAGGCAAGTTTTTGTTAACCCCAACCTTTCCAAATCCTTCAAAATCCTCTTTGAAAAATGGAGGTTTTTGCAGAATTGAGGCTATATGGCAAAAATGTGCGGCTCATTTTGGATGATGCACTGTGTCAAGGTCTTAGGCCAGACCTTGTGTTGTTTATGCTCAGCCGTGCATAAATTTAGGCCTAGATTTACACCAGAAATCCTCTCCACTGTTCCAGGATGTCGCTGGCATTGCCTCGACAATTTGACCGTGATTATTGGAGGATTTGGTAGGATTGAGGCAGTGGTCACCCCTCCAAGGACCACATTCAAGAAATGACAGAGGATTTTGCAGGATTGAGGTTGCATCCCAGCAAAAATGCCTAGGTAGTTAATTCATTGTGCTGTTTCATTTTGTTCGTCTGACACGTAAATTAGGTTTGTAACCAAATGTTTCTTTGATCTTTACAGGAGAACACGTCTGGCCAAAGCTGTCCAAGTGTATCATCACACATTGTCTGGTGCACTCGATACCCACAAGCAGCTCAAAGGTAGCCACACAGGATTACTCTCTTCAAGACAATTGTTTCAGGGTTTAGGTTAAAACAAAATCAACATCATTTCCTTAAAGATTTGTTGTCTGTATCGTCATCTCTGAATTAAAGGGACACTGCGTCCTGGAACAGCCCAATTGGGCTAACACGCTTTGAACAAAATGATGTTACTTTTAAAAGTAGGATATAAACATTCACACGGCTATCCTTTAAAAACTGGGCGTTTTTGTGTTATTCTTGTATTATGCATGCGAAAACGACTTTCGGGTCCAATTTTCGACCCCCAAAAGTCGAGCTGTTTGGGTACTAGTTGTGATTCCATCCATAAAGTGTTTGCCTTTTGCGGACGTGTAAGAAACCACATTTTGGGCATTGGTGATTGGTCACCGCTGTTCATGAGCATATGGTGCTGTATGTCAATACACTGAAAACGACAGGACGAGTGTATTCGTACTCCGTCGTGTCTGATGTAAACAACCAATTTCTTTTTGTCTATTCCCAGGAACACTATTACATTAGGTTGGTTTCCTTTCAACCAGATGTTTGAAATACAGTAAACTCCGGCTAAACCGACATCGTATAAACCGTCCTATCGCTTAAATCGGCCGTCTGAGGACAGTCCCGATTGTCTCTAATGCATTTCCATTGACATTTTCATTTCTAAGTCGGCCTTTGTAAGCTGCCATTTTGCCTGTGTCGGCGTGTTACTTTCAGTCCCATTTCCTCAAAACCACAAACATTTCTCTGTATAAGTCGGCATCGTGCTCTGCGGTTTGCAAGAAGTGTCGAGTGAAAAGTCCCACACACTACGAACTGACATCTGTTTATCAATGGCATGGCCCGTGATTGATGCATCGGCCAGCACGTGTACACTAATCGCACTTGTACACTGTTTCATGCACAGTCTGTACATTGTGTGCATCGTTCGCTTACACGTGCGCGATCAAAAAGGGGTTTTCCTGATAGCACATCAATACCAGTAACCCCTCTCGACTGCAGGCATGTGCTTTGTTCATTTTGGGGGTCCCCTTATTGTACCAGCACGTACGTGCACAATGTACACTACATGTACATGGACGTACAGTATGCAAGTGATCTGTATATCGTACCACTGTTAACGCTAGCCGGCCGCGCCGTCCTTGCTTGGTACGTACGTACATGTACATGCATGACTTTCTGTGATCAATACCACAGCCTGTTTGTGATGATAAACATTGAGGATCTATTTGCTGGAATCAACCATGGATGTAGAAATAAAAGAGGGTAAATCAAATCCTTTGAATTTTAGCCATGAATCTTGTTTGCATGATCCAGATAAAGATGCGCATGGGCCATTAATTCAATCTATTTTTTTCACTCCGTGATTTAATTTGTGTATTTGTGTAAGTCGGCAAAATGACGACTTGCAGCAGAAGCCGACATTCGCGTAAGTCGTCACAAATTCTCTGGTCCCCAGAGTGCCGTCTTAGCCGGAGTTTACTGTATGATAAGTAAACAATCCAAAACCTGAAATTTTCGGGGATTTCAGGACCTAGTGCCCCTTTAAAGTTTATTTTATTGGAATATTATTTGAAAATCTTAAATGGAAAATTTGAGGGGACAAAAAGTGTTCTAGAAATTAAAACACTGAAAATCGAACCGGGAGGTTTTCAGTGATGGAATTGTGCCAATTTGGTAGAAACAATAAAATTCACTTGTGATTTTGTGGTGTATATGAATAAAAAAAAGAAAGAAGTCTGCACATTTAATGCTGTGTAGTGAATATTCATGTTTGAAAATGTATTTACAGAAATAGTGTATGATAACATTTGTTAATTTGTTTATTTTATCATATTCACCATTTTAGCTCAATGAATACAAAGCTGTCATCACGGCTACCGAGGGATTTGAAGCTTCTCTACGGAAAACAGGTCAGTCAGCAGTTACAGAATACAGAATATTTATATAATATTGGATGGCTTTGAGGTGGATACAAGAATATATTGCATGAGCTATGACAATATTGCACGAGTCGAAGACAATATATTCTTGTATCCCCCTCCCCAAAAAAGCCATCCAATATTATTATTTTTTATATCGAGCTGACTTAATTCGCTAGAAATACAATTCAAGACACTATCTTCATTTCGCCTTTTTCGTCAAACTATTTGAAGCTGCCATTGTAATTGTTGACAACGGTGCGCGTATATCTGGCCTGCTGAGCGCTGCATGCTTGCTGCGTGGGCGTCTTTGTTCAACGGTACCGCGCACTACGCTCTGTTGAGTGGTTGACAACTGTGAGTTTGCAGCGAAAATGCCTGGATGAGGGCGCGCCGGAGAATTTCCAAATTATTGCTATCTTGGTTCGTTTCACAAAAGCAAACAATACGCTGATTTATTTTTGACCGCTGGAAGCCTCATATAAATAATAAAATAAAACACTGCCTGGAAGCTAAATATTTGAAATAGCAGAGAATTTCTCTTATTCAGGGTTTATTGCAGAAACTGCTTCTCCACTGCTGACCTACGCCAGAGATGTCAATGTCCACTTTGCTAACAAAAAGGTGAATTCTTTTTTTTAAGGTACTTCTCAATATGTTGTGGCAACATTTCTTTAATAGCAACATTCAGTTTGTTTGGACTTGTGACTGGACTTGTGACTGGACTTGTGAAAGGACTTGTGAAAGGACTTGTGATTTTCTCGTGATTGAACTTGTGATTTACTTGTGACTGGACTTGTGATTTACTTATGACTGGACTTGTGACTGGACTTGTGACTGGACTTGTGACTGGTCTTGTGACTGGACTTGTGACTGGACTTGTGACTGGACTTGTGACTGGACTTGTGACTGGACTTGTGATGGACTTGTGACTGGACTTGTGATTTACTTGTGACTGGACTTGTGATTTACTTGTGACTGGACTTGTGACTGGACTTGTGATGTACTTGACTACATCCCTGACATTGTTTATGTTTGGTTTATTTCCTTTTTGCAAGTGTCAAGAGCTGATAGTTGAAGCCCGCAAGCTGATGAAGAGAGAGCTGCACAATACAAAGAGAGTCGGTACATGAAGGTTGACAACAAGAACGTCAAAGATCAAAAACAAGATGCCAAGGTTAGAATTTGTTGGAAATTGTGCGCTTCAAGACTAAACTGGATTTGATTGTGTCATTCTAATCAGCCTTTAACAGTTCTTGCAAGTTTAAAACATTAATTGAAATATTTATTGTTGAAATGTGTTGAATGAACTTATCGTATTAAATATGAAATTTCACTTGAGGACACTTGCAATGTAATTTTTTTTACTTCTTTCAGGACAAGTGCCACGTGAGCGAGGGTATCTTTGCACTGCCTGAGTGTGCAGTCAGTGAAAGCATAGAGTGTCTTGTTAATCTAGCCTACCAGACATTACAAGGAGCTCTTAGTAACACACCACAATGGTGAGTTGGACATAGATTAATTTGGGGGGCTAATCATCCTTACTTGCAGCAGAAGCTGAATTGTGAAGGACACGGCTACAACGTGGTTGAGCCGAAGGCATGTTATGTACAAGCGCCTCAAGCAGCCGTCGTATGACCCTCATGGCACAGGAGAGAATTGATGAGCAACTCTACTCACATCTTACCCGATCCGGGAATCGAACCCAGGCCACAGCGGTGAGAGGCAAGTGCTTTACGCACTGTGCCACCCATGCCAACTGCCTGATGTGATGTGTTTATGCTATTCTCACCATAGTAAAGTGAAGTCTGTTGTGAGCCAATATGGCCCATCAGGCTGGTGTTTACCTCCGGTTTCAGTAGCATGAAACGACTGAGAACATTTCTGTTTCCCACTGGATGGGATGCTAGTTCATCGCAGGTTACTCCCCAGCTAATGCCGGTACCCATTTATACTCCTGGGTGGAGAGAGGCAAGTGAGGGTGATGTGGCTTGCCCAAGGACACAACATATGGCCAGCAGCTGGATTGGAACCTCTGACCCTCTGATCATGAGTCACGAACCCAAACCACTTGGCTGCACTTGTCCCAAGTCATGTGAAAAAGCAAAAGTGCCTTTTGTCCAAGCAAATTGAAATGTGTTGAACAAAATGTCAGTGTACACAATATATTCAACCTCAACCTACATAGTGTAAAGGATTTCTGCTAATGTCTTATTTTTATGTTTGCAGTGCCATCCAGCTGTTCTACACAGTGCGAAACATGTTTGAGATATTTTGTGATGTCGTACCCACATACCACAGAGATAGTCTGGTGAGTCAACTTCTGGACTTTTTCAAACGGTCATTTAGTAATACTGAATTTTATTATCATCTGCTAAATGTCATAGTTGCTCAAAACAATTTGTCTGAAATGCATAGATAGGTGCTCAAAGATTGTATTAGAGATTAGTCATGTACCATTAGGGGAAAAAAGAAGACTTTTTCAGTGTGTAGTTTTTCTTCAAAATGATAACATGCCGGATGTTACAATTTTTCGGGTGCACCACAAAGTGACAAATCGTCTATGGACTTTGTGCACACGATACATCACTTTGTGGTGCAACTGACAAATTTTATGGGAAGATTTTGTTCCATTACTATCCTTTCACCAAATTGATTTTTGTAAATAAGTTGGCCAGTTTGTTTTCAAACAAATAAATTAATACATAAATCTGCCTCCAAGTCTGTGTCATGAAAATGTGAACATGCAGTGAACATAGTCAGAAGTGAACGTGAGTAGTCACTTAAGGCCTCTTTAAACTAGAGCCTCTCAACCCGGGTTGAAAATCTCAACCTGTCAACTGTGATCCAATGAAGATCCAAATTTTGCAAAAGCAAATTCTACTCGTGTTTGAAATACAATAACCAAATATGAATTCACAAGGTCGTAACTCCATTCTGCAACAAAGTCATATCTCGCGCAAGTAAAAACGTTGTATCTCGAGGTCCATTGACTTTGTGTGTTACATCAGGGTTATTTTGAAGTGAGATACAACCTTTTGACATTCTGAAACTCGTGTTTCACGAACGGCCCATTTTAGGAGATACGACCTTGTTGCACAAACACGACTAATTGCTAACTTGGGTTGCTAATGGCACATAGGGACATTTGCAATTAAACTGAAACATACCTACCGATTTAATGCTAGATTTGACCTACCTCGCTACGCCAACCTGACAACCTACCGCTTTAACTAGAAAATCCTAGCTCCAAGTGAAGATAGGACCGGTACCAAATAACCTATGAAACTATTCCGCCTGACATGGTATCATTTAGAAGAAAATAATCATTGAAGGTGCTTTTAGAAAATGTGCCCGCTGGCACATATTTTTCATGTGTTAGCAATGAAATCCAGTTATGAGACCCCTAAAATTGTGCAACCATTCTCTCTGTTTTCCGGAAATGTATAGTATCCACTGAGCTGAAACGTCAACAAGTTTGTTATGCACCCTTTTTATGATTGAGCAATATTATTGATTCGAATGAAAACAAAACAAAAAGCACAAAAAACAAATGTTCCTGTGTACAAAAGCAAGGATGAAAACAATGAAGAAAGTTATGTTGATATTGTCTTCAACTTACACAACAGAAATCTTGACATTTCTTTTATGTTTTTTTTAATTTTTCTTGTGAAACAGCAAAAGCTACCCCAGGTGTGCGCTCTCCACCACAACTGCATGTACATAGCCCATCACCTGCTGACACTGGGCCATCAGTATCGTCAATCCTTACCCCCGCCCCTCTGTGACGGCACGTCCACGTTTGTCGACCTCATCCCTGTCTTCAGGAAGCTGGCATTCGAATGTTTTTTGGCTCAAATGGTAAAAAAACAGCAGCCTATGTTTTCTCATTTGTACCGAGTCAACACAGCCTGGATGTGTCGGGTTTCTACTGTACCTCCTGATATTTCAGTGGGACTAAACTTCAGCACTGAGTTGATTTTATTGGTCTAGAACTGTTATCCCGTTGTTAAGCCTAACCATGCCAGATGCAACACAGTGCATCAGGTGCAAACATCTGTGGGACCTTGCTGCACTGTGCTTTCAAAACCAGTGCATCAACGGCCAATTCTGAAACATTGAGAGTCAGGCCGTGTCCGAAACGGGCTTCCAGAGCTACGGCTACGTCTATTGTCAGCGCGTCCCCGCGTATTTTCAATGGGCGCAGACCTAGACCTAGCTCTAGACAGTTGATTCGGATGCAGCCTGAGTCCCATTGACCAATGCCACAGTGGTATCCTGCTGCAGTTGGTGACCACAGACTCTGAGGCAGTTTAGCCTTGAGATTGCCAACCTGATGGATCTTGCTACACTGAGCAGGGTGGTAGACAAGTGTTGCATGTTGCTGCGTTTAGCAGGGTTTCTAGCCACAATACCCTGGAGGGTTAGGGTTAAGGCCAGTGCATCCTTCTTGGATACGCCAATCCAAAGTTTGGACATCACAACAGGTATTCATCCCACAGATTACAAAAGTTGCAACACATTTCAACTGCAGCAAATTTCACTTTGAGTGTTATGTGAAATGTGCATTGCATTCACATTCATATGAAATGAACAACCCTCATCGTGTTATTGTTACCGCTTCTATGTTGCAGAGAATTCAGCGAGATCAATTAGTGGAGAGTCTGTCTGGTGCTGAGGGCTTTGACAAAGTGGCCACTGATGACAACTTCTTGGCGTGTGAGAGGGCCATTAAACAAGTAGGTTCTGCAACAATCCAAAATTTTGTGAGAGGGCCATTAAACAAGAAGTTTGGCAACAATCCAGAGTTTTAGGCGTGCCATGGCCCGCTTACTTTTTCCTGCTCGCTTCCTCATGCACATGGTGGAGAAAGTCTCCTCACTAGAGGTGCGAATATCCTTAAAATGGATTTGACTGTTTCATGCACGTATGGCGGAAAGCACAAACAACTTATTGAATTCTGTGCAAACCAGGTTAAGTTGAGGTAAGAAAACAA
Organism: Patiria miniata; assembly: GCF_015706575.1. NCBI lineage: Eukaryota > Metazoa > Echinodermata > Asteroidea > Valvatida > Asterinidae > Patiria > Patiria miniata. The sequence continues at coordinate 24,806,876 of NW_024037073.1, read as the reverse complement.
TTCCTGAATCTAATTTGTTTGTTTTTGCAGAATTTGTTAAGACTTTAGGTGGCCCTGGAAGTGATGTTTATAATGTGTTTATTAAATGCACAGTATGTTGCTTTGTGGACACCAAAAAAAAAAGAATTTTGGGGGTTTTTGTTAGGTGTGTAGCAGACTACTCAATGGAACTAGTCATGAGGAAGCCATTTTGTTGTGTTCCCTGAATATGTTTCATAAATTGTGAACTGTTGAATGGGATGGTACCAGCATTTGGAGATACAGGCCAAAATAGGGCCACTTCATCACATCACTTCATCACATCTTTTGAGGCCTTTTCACACTGTCCAATATCAATATCTCTGCGTTGGAACCGGTTCCAAACCTGAGATTTTGTTCAACCCTTTTCCCACTTTTAAACTTTCAACTTGGTTCTGAGCCGGGTAGTGAGCTTTAGCCGGATCGAAATCAACCCAGGGAGGGACCAGGGTTGAAAATCTCAACCCGGATCGAAATTGCATTTTTCGGCGTGAACCGTGTCGAAAATGATAGTGTGAACCGCCCCAAGTTGAGTCACCCGTGGCCGATCCATGTTGAGTTGAGGCCGACATTCTACCAAAAATCTGACACGCCACAGTGACGGCTAACCTATATACACATTTTATTAGGTCATCTGTAGACTATTTATGTTGACATTTAAAAACTGAGCCCTTCACCGTGGCACATCAACGAGAATCCTGATCCCCTTCCATCATGCCCATCCCCAACCCTACCTTCAGCCTCCCTTCCTGCCTTCGACAGCGAGCCATGGCGGCTTCGCCGTTCTAGTTTTTTCCAGAATTTTATTTGAAAGTATATTTTTAAAACGTAATTAAACCTTAAAAACCAAATTATGAGGTTTTCAATAATGGAATAGACCTTAGACATAATGACGTCCTGCTTTGTTTACATGTGCGCTTTCCTATGGGAGCCAGGTGTCTTAGGTCTATTCAGGCATGCCACTTTTCCTCAGATCTGCTGATTTCCTCATTTTTTTACTTCTCATGAATGCCATTACAAATTGGAAAATACACTACAAAATCTTGGTCTGGAATTTCCTCGTTGTTTCTTAATTCTCAGTTGCATGCCTGTCTATTGAATTGAAAAAAAAAAATGCTGTTCGGATATAGGGCACGTTCAATGGCGGCCATCTCTGTAAAAAAAACTGCAACTGCGTATTTTACGCAATCAAGTACACAATGCGCAGTGTTGAAAATGTTCCAAACGCGCGCTTGTTGCTCGAAATATGTTTGAAATACGACGCAGATAATGTGCATTATGCAAGTTGACACTCAAAATGCCGAAATCACATGGTCATCTGCATCTGTAGGAAATGACGTCACTTGAACGAGACCTATTCGGTTGATGATTGAATATTAGAATATTTGGTTTATTCGGCACAGCCCTAGAATAATGTACGATAAAAAAGATATTTTTCTGATTTCATCGTATTCAACATTTCAGCTCAATGAGTACAAAGCTGTCATCACGGCTACCGAGGGATTTGAAGCTTCTCTCCGGAAAACAGGTCAATCAGCAGTTACACTACAACCAAACCAAATAATCATACGAAAGAAATGTAATGAAATACTGCCTTGAAGCTTAATATTATAAATAATATCAGAGATCTTTCTGTTCCAGGGTTTATTGCAGAAACTGCTTCTCCACTGCTGACCTACGCCAGAGATGTCAATGTCCACTTTGCTAACAAAAAAGTGATTTTTATGTAATGATTAGTTAATTCTCAATATATTGTGGAACATTTCTTGAATGGCAAAATTTGGTTTGTTTGGTCCCTTCTGAAACTTTGTATGTGACCCTCCAGCACGAAACCAGTTGGAAGTTGCTTGGCAATATTTTGAGATACAGCCTACAGTACATAGAATATTTATGAAAATTGGGAACAGATTGGGAATTGACTTGTTCCTGGACTTGTGACTGGATTTGTGATTGGCTTGTGATGTACTCAACTACATCCCTGACATTTTTTATGTTCTGTATTTTTTTTTTTTTTGCAAGTGTCAAGAGCTGATAGTTGAAGCCCGCAAGCTGATGAAGAGAGAGCTGCACAATACAAAGAGAGTCGGTACAATAAAGGTTGACAACAAGGACCTCAAAGATCAAAAACAAGATGCCAAGGTTAGAATTTGTTGGAAATTGTGCGCTTCAAGGCAAAAGTGGATTTGATTTTGTCATTGTAATCTTCCTTCAAGAAGTTCTTGCAATTTGAAATCATTAACCCCAACCCTCCTCAGTCCTCCTCGATCCTCCAGGCGGTTGTAGAGGATTGAGACAGAATGGCAAAAAAAGCTTGATTTTGGAGGATGCATTCTGTCGAGTTCGTAGGCTGTACCCAGCACTGTTTATGTTCAGCCATGCATAATTTAGCCCTGCATTATGCTCAATGTCATCCGCACTGCTTCTGAATGTCAACAGCACTGCCTAAACCCATAACAGTGATTGTTGGTGGATTTTGAAGGATTGAGGCAATGATCATCCCCCCACTGCAGAAATTCAAGATATAACGGATGATTTTGGAGGATCGAGGCTGAATGTAATTTTCACATGGTAGCAATTGGAGGATTTTGCAGGATTGAGGATGGTTCCTTGCCAAAAGGTTAGGTTTTTTTTATATATATTTCAATTAAATATTCTTGAAGTATGTTGAATGAGCTTATCGTATTAAAAATATATTTAATATGGAACCATGAAATATGTAATTTCATTAACCCTAACCGAACTCAACCCATCAAAGTCCAACAGCAGGTTTTGTTTAAATCTGTTGGGATAGACACAGTACCCCTAAACTGATGGTCTTTTGCATTGGGTTTGGCATACCTCCAGAAACTAAAGTCCAACAGTGTGTGTGTACAATTTCCCATGTGGGTGTTGGAATTTGCCTGAATGGGTACGGTTCCTAGACAATTAGGCTGGGGAGTTAGGGCTCAGGACAAACTGTCCGAAATGCAGAGATAGGTGCTCAAAGATTGTCTTGGAGATTAGTCAAAAGACCATTGGAAAAAAAGAAGACTTTTTCAATATGCAGTTTTTCTTGAAAATGATATTATGTCAGATGTAACAATTTTTCAGGTGCACCACAAAGTGACAGATCATCTATGGACCTCGTGCACACGATATATCACTTTGTGGGGCAACTGACACATTTTATGGGAAGATTTTGTACCATTACTAATTTTTCACAGAGTAGGCCTAATTTTTATAAATAATTTGGCCAGTTTATTTTCAACAAATGAACGAATAAATAGAGTCCAAGTCTGTGTCATGAAAATGTGAACATGTAGTGAACATGAGTCAGAAGTGAACATGAGTCGTCACTAAAGGCCTTTTTACACTAGAGCCTCTCAACCCGGGTTGAAAATCTCAACCTGTCAACTGTCTTTTGATCCAATGAAGATCCAAACTTTGCAAAAGCAAATGCTACCCGTGTTTAAAATACACTAACAAAATATGAATTTGTCGTTTCAGTGCAATAAGGTCGTTACTCCATTCTGCAAAAAAGTTGTATCTTGCACGAATAAACTCAGTGTAAAAACGTTGTATCTCAACGTCCGTTGACTTTGTGTGTTACATCCGGGTTATTTTAAGTGAGATACGACCTTTTGACGTTCTGAAACTCGCGTTTTTCGTACGGCCCATTTTAGGAGATACGACCTTGTTGCACGAACATGACGAATTGCTAACTTGGGTTGTTAATGACACATAGGGACATTTGCAATTATCCTGAAACATACCTATCGATTTAACGAGAAAATCCTAGCTCAAAGTGAATATAGGATTGGTACCAAATAACTTATGATTGAAACTATTCTGCCTGGTATCATTCAGAAGAAAATAATCAGTGAAGGTGCTTTTAGAAAGTGTGCCCGCTGGCACATATTTTTCATGTGTTAGCAATGAAATCCAGTTATGAGACCCCTAAAATTGTGCAAACATTTTCTCTGTTTTCTCAAAATGTATAGTAACCACTGAGCTGAAATGTCAACAAGTTAGTTGTTATGCACCCTTCTTAAGATTTTGAGCAATATTGAGCCCCCCCCCCAAAAAAAAAATTCACCAAAGGCAAATATTCCCATGTTCCTTAAACCAGTTAATGCCGGACGCCATGTATACACGCAAAGATGACAGATAAACACACAGGGAGCAAGGCCGGAAATATCTGTCAGCGACCCGCTTGTAGCAAGCGAGGCTGGAAATATGAGTGTGCTGCCCGTGGGTGATGGCTTCAACCGGCCTGGCTTGAGGTCGAGTGAAAATATATCCCGCTCTTCGTTCCGTTCTTGTCAAAATAATCTCAACTTGAACTTGTTAAAGCAAGGATGAAATCAACAACCAAAGTAATATTGATATTGTCTTACAATTGCTTTACAGAAATCTTGACTTCTGCATTATTTTTTCTCATTTTTCCTGTGAAACAGCAAAAGCTACCCCAGGTGTGCGCTCTCCACCACAACAACTGCATGTACATCGCCCATCACCTGCTGACGCTGGGCCATCAGTATCGTCAATCCTTACCCTCTGTGATGGCACGTCCACGTTTGTCGACCTAATTTCTGTCTTCAGGAAGCTGGCATCCGAATGTTTCTTGGCTCAAATGGTAAAAAAAATAGCAGCCTATTTTTTCTCATTTGTACCCAGTCAACACATGTTGGGTTTCTACTGTACCTCCCAATATTTCAGTCGGACTTATCTTCAGCACTGAGTTTTTAGCAGCGGCTAGCAGCTCAACAAATCATCATGTCTCTCCGTTAGTCCGTTCGCTAGTTAGTTCGTTCGTTAGTCAGTTAGTAACAAACGTTGACATTGTCTGTTGCTCCTACATACTTTGACAGATTTTAACCCAACTTTGTCAAAAGTATCAGTAGCCCAGCCCCACCATGTCACATGACCAAACTGGGGTTAAAGGTCATCATGGGGTCAAGGTTAAGATATTGTCAAATTCCAAATAAGCTCAAATGACAAAAGTAGCGCTGTCAACATGTTGGTTGTGGGTCAAACATTAAAAAATGTCACTGGTGTCCTCTTCATCTGACCTACAGCTATGGGGTAAAACGTCAAAATAAGTTGCACATGCATTTGTTGGCCCGCAGCCTCTAAGATCCGATCGACATCGAGCTTGTTTATATTGATGTAGAACTTAGCCGCTTGTTAACCCTAACACTGTACATCAGGTGTAATCCTCTGTGGGACCTTGCTGCACTGAGCCACCAACACCATTGCATAGACGGCCAATTCTAAAACAATCGAAGCTAGTCTCATTGAAAAATGCCACAGTTGTATCCTGCTGCATTCAGTGACCACAGACTCGGAGGCAGTTTTGACTGGAGATTTTTGACCTGATAGATCTTGCTGAAAGAGCAGACATGTCATTTTGACAGGTGTTACACATTGCTGCATTTAGCAGGGTTTCTAGCCTGACTACCCTGGAGGGTTAGGGTTAAGGCCAGTGTATCTTTCTTGGATTCGCCAATCCTAAGTTTTGACATGACAGCAGGTATTCTTGCTGCAGATCGCAGGAGTTGCAGATCAAGTCACCTGCAGCGAATTTGGCTTTGAATGTTATGTGATGTCAAATGTGCACATTCAAGCAAAATAACCTTCCTCATCGTGTTATTGTTACTGCTTCTATGTTGCAGAGAATTCAGCGAGATCAATTAGTGGAGAGTCTGTCTGGTGCTGAGGGCTTTGACCAAGTAGCGACTGACGACAACTTCTTGGCGTGTGAGAGGGCCATTAAACAAGTAGGTTCGGCAACAATCCAAAATTGTAGGCCAAGTGAAAAATAAACCAGTTTCTTGCCATGGCCCACTTGGGTTTTTCCTGCTCGCTTCCTTTGTTGTGTTGTTTTTATTCATATATTTACAAAATAATTTACAAATGTATTGTCAATGTATTTGTTTCTAATGAAATTGTACCTTTGTAGAAGGGGTGACAGCTCCTTCAGACACAATTTTGTACCAGCAAAAGAGTCGAGAAAATGCATCAATCAATTCATCATCTTGGAAAATCAACCATCTTGGGGGGGGGGGGGTGCCCGCCTCCTTGATTTTTTTTCAAAGGGCTCGGACGATAAACTATTTTTGTTTTTTTTACTCGGCCTTATCTCGGACTTGGATTTCCACATAAGAATATTCAAATATTCAATTTTGTTGATAATAATGAAGTCAAAGTAAAGTTTCACCTCTGCCTTTTAGGCTAGGAATCTTGCCATATCCTTTAAAGAAATCCTCCATTTTGCATTTCTGAAAATTACAGCAAAAGCAAATGTTGTATATTAAGCCTTTAACAGGCACGATTTTGTCTGAAATCAGACCTTTTGAATCTGAGAGAAAGACATTACCGGTCTCGAAAGGAATGCATCTTTCAGAGGCAATCTCATCCCTGTCTTTATCCCAATGCAGGTTGTCCATCAGTTGGGTCACCTCCAGCGAGTCTGGACCGACATCCTCCCCAGTAACATCTTCACCAAGGCCATGTCTACACTCATCAACACGGTACTCATGCACATCCTGGAGAAAGTCTCGTCACTTGAGGTGAGAAGATCGCTAAAGTATTTGACTGTTTCATGCAGGTATGTCGTAAAGAACACACAACTGATTGAATTCTGTGCAAACCTCTGCCCAGCTAACACATTTACGTTGTGACAACGTTGCAAAAAGGTCAGGTTTTCGTTGTTGCCACGTGAGGAAAATGATGTTGCGGCAACGTAAAAATGTTGACTCGCGTGCGCGTTGCTACAAGGTTATCACGCAACGTTACAATGACGTTTCCACAACGTAAACGCAACATACATCACAACTTTTTTTGGTCGTGATTGCACATGATTACCACCTTGACGCCACGTTATTTGCGACCAAATTGACACATAACAGCAACTTCTACGCACGTTCCTACAACCTTTTGGCGACATGATTACCACTTGATTAGCACGTTACTGCAACCTAATTTGGGACGTCACTGCAACTTACTGGACACGTTGATGCAACTTATTGTACACGTTAAAGCAACGTATTGGACACGTTTAAGCAACTTTATGGGCACGTTACTGCAACTTTATGGGGACGTTACGGCAACTTTATGGGGACATTGCTGCAACTTTGCAGGCACGTTATTGCAGCTAAATGGGACGTTTCTGCAACTTTAAAGGCACGTTGCTGCAACTTTGTGGACACGTTACTACAACTTAATGGACATGTTGCTGCAACATGGTGGCCAACTTACTGCAGCCTACTGGGCATTTATGGAGAAATGTTTCTGAAAACGATAACAAAACAATTAAACATACATGTAATTCATGTTTCTCTAATTTTATTACAAAGAGTGTTCAGAAACAACAGCATGTAAAAACATTACTAAAATGCAATCACTAAAACGGTAAGTGTAATTAATATTCACGGCAATTATTTGGACACATCAATATGCACATATTACTACAGCGTCCATTTCGTGAATGGTATACAATTAAAGTCTTTTACTTGAATCCACATTAAGGAATTCACGCCTTAGTGACTGGGCTGAGCTCTAACGATCGGTTCATACTTCAAGTGAAAGCAAATTTTGAAATGTTGACATCGAAACCATTTGACACAAAATTGCCCAGAGTTAAATGTGGTTCACTCTTTTTTCCCCAGAATTTTTAGCGCTGGCGTTAATGATTGCCGTAACTTCACAAAGTGAATTGCCGTAACTTCACAGAGTATGAACCAACCTTTTAACAAGACAATAACGTTGTTACTGAGCAATTAGAAGATAAAGGGTCTGGTCGCCAATAATATAGCCAGAGCCGGAATGCAAGGGCTATTATCGTCGACCCACTAACCACTAACCGGTTTTATACATCACCTTCAGAGGGGTACCATATCACAATGTTACCCACACTAGAGAATACCTATTCATGTATTGGATCAATTCATGAAAAATACACAGTGCTATACGTAACGTACATTCAGGCAAAAGAATGGTTTCATATAGTATTTGAAAATTAGTATTTTCCACTGTCCGTGATGAGAAATATAGTATAGGAAGGCGACTTTCACATCGAACAAATAAAATAGATCAGACAACTATTAATCTACTGAATCACATGCTTTTTAAATCTGTCCTCTATCTAGATCCTTCATTTTCTTTCTCTCCCATGGAACATCTTCAAAAGAAAACTCAAAGGAATTGTTTTGGTAGCTATAGAGTCTATGAAAAAGAATTACACTTGAAAGGGATACTTGAATAGCGTTTGTTCGTGAAGATATATTTGTATGCAGGGAACTCGCAAAAAAACCTGCATTTTAAAATATTGACATTTCAACATGATTTTCTTTGAGTACCTCCATTAAGATTGGCTAATTGCCCAATCTATGTTTTAGAGTAACATTCATTTAATGGAACCTTTAACAGAAGATTATCCAGATGTAGAAGTAAGTGGATTCCTTGTTCAGCAAGGTTAATTGTCAATATGGCACTTCTCCAAAGACACGAATCTGACAAGAAAATAAGGAAAACAAACAACAATGTATCAATTATTTAAACATTATGAACCATTTAATGTTTGCTGCCTCAGGCCTAAAACACTCACTGCGTGTCACGCTGGCTCACCAGATGTGAAATTTAAAACTACATGTATATCCAGATAATGTCTGTCTTCTCAATACATGTACTTCAAGCAGAGCTGTGCCTGTGTTTCTACATGTACAATCTTTAACCCACGAGAGACAGGGATAAAATAAATGAGCCTCTTGTTTCAAGTTGACCCTGAAATCAAGGATATTTCTCAAATGTAAAGGGTAACCAAAAACCCTTGTTGACAGTTAAAGCGCAAGCCTGTTTAAGCATTTTTATGTAATCTAAACAACTTCATGTTCAAATGTATGTACGTAACGATCAAAATGTTGGTTCTTCCGCAAGTTTATGGTCTTGGTAGTCGGCATTGCATTAGGTCTATGGTGCTCGTTTCAGAAGTGTATTTAAGGTGTTTGTCGCTGATACCTGTTTGGACCAATCAATTTAGTGACTGCGATGGTTAGTTTCTTAATACACGTACCTTGAATCTTGGCCCTTCTGGATAACCAAGCACAATCGGCTGCCATTTCTAAAAGTTCATGCGAAGTCATGTCATGCAGGTACCTGAATATAATACAGAAAATATTTGATTACCAAAGAGCTCAAGCTTTTTTAAAGTTATTTAAATTCCACACGAAACAATTTCATTAAATGTTAAGAAGAACCGTCCAGTTGCAGTTTTGATATGCGCATAATTATTTTATGCGAATACACACTGGGTACACAGTGTTTATACGTCGGTGAAGGGCAAAACCTAATTTGATTCATAATTATTTTGATTAAAGATCCGTTGCCTACGCTACTTCCGAGTTTCACCCCGAAAGTTTATTTACTTTTTTTCAACTGCTATTTTCCTGCGAAATACAAGTTATTATTTTTGAAAGACATCTAACGATAAAAATTATAAACTTCATTGCATTTCTTCACAACATTCAAGTTAATACCTGCTAAAAAATTAATCAGCTCTCGCCGGGGAGGTTCACGCAAAATGTGTGGTTTTTTTTGGGTTATTTTTAGAGAGTATTGGGCACGCATCTTTTCTGGCGCATGACTCGACAAGAATGACTTTGTTAAGGCGGACGTGCTAGTATGAACATTTTTTGAGTTGGAAGGATTTGGATATGCATGCAATGGGTTCACGGTCTTGAATTTTATAGTATAGATAAATTTCATGAATACATAAATTGAATTAATATAGGTGTCTGGTGAACGTCAGGTAATCACTTAACAAATTTCGACCAAGGTGTATTTTCAACACATTTTAAAAGTTAATTTCACCATCTTACAGAACATGTATATAGAAGGTCAGTGTATGTTAAATTACTTACAGCAACAACATTGAAGAGATGTGCGGGGTGGTTTTCAAAATAATTAGAAACTTCCTCCCTCGAAGACTGCTGAAGTTAAAAGTTTAAACATGCCACATCCTGCTGCCAGTGCACTCACGTATAGCATACATGTGTACTGCCTACCTGGAGAAAGTAACGATGTTTTTTAAGGTTGAGAAATATATAAAACTAATCAAGTTTGAACACAGTGTAAATATGATCCCCGTGCTCTTCAACCCACATAAATAATAAAACTAGTCTACAAATGACCCTTTTTAGAAAAGGCTTTTATAGTTCGCGTATTTTTCATTGATCTTGTAACAGTGCTGACCTGGCCCTGAACCCTACTCCACACACTTTGGTCAAACTCCCATAAATCACGCCAAACCCTGGGAGCTATACGGCCCGAAAGCCCGGATTGAAACTGTATACACTTGTTATGTACAAGCCAACGAAAGCCAGATGACCGTTTATACGTGTACGGTCCTGGTACGTGAACTTTAGGCCTGACCCTTGAGACTAAATTGCTAATGCGCGTTGCTATTACAACCGTACACTGTGTCTTTGAGCGGGAATTTTATAACGGACTGTTTATGCTCAAATTTGCGCTAGTTTTAGTTGAGAGAATATCAACTCAGATCTATAAATTAAGAGATACCCCAGGTAACAATTTCACGGTTGTTGGCTCGGGTATCATGGGTATTTCAATACAATATTTTTACATTTTGATTAATTCATCAATTTGAAGAAAAAAATACAAACATAGGCATATACTATAGTACACAAATCAAAAGTCTTCTCGATATAATGTATACACTTTTGCCATTTTTGCCATTTGCTAAAACAATATCTGTTTAATGTAAAATTATAACTATCGAACAAATAACTTTCCAACCTAAAACGTTGTTAAAAAGGTCTAACATGAATTCGAGTAAATCTGATCCACATGTATAATATTTCCTTGGAATGATACCAAGATTTTATTATCAAATTGAAAACCAGATGACTTGAACGTTTCTTTCAGTGTATGATCTCCAAAACTGTTCGCATTGACGAGCCTCCAATCTCAATTGAGGCACATATTTTCACTCTTAATTAATCTACATTTACTCTGATCGAGTCTGAAGAACATTTTCAACAATTATTAAAAAAAACCAAAGATGATAGGCATAAGAAAATCTTCATTTTTTGACAGCGACTTTGTTCGAAAAGTTGTTTTACTTTAATTTGATCCTTTCATCAGATTTTTAGACAATGTGTTCGACACAAGAATGAAGTCAAGATACAGAAAATTTCATTCCTACCTTCTAAGAAATGCTGTAGTGAAAATAACTTGCTTGGCGACCATGGCTACTTCACATCAACTGGACGGCGAGTCGGCGACCGTTATAGTGAGCTGCTGCTGCTCGATTGCTGACTCGACTGAGCAGAGCAATTCAAATAAGCTATCACGCGGTCTGGACGTGGAATTTCTGCTGATGCGCATGCGCCATGGTAATATTTTCTTTGAGAACAGGAATCATATTTCTAGTTACGTTGGTGTGTGCAATAAAGTACATGTATACATTGAGTATTCAACAATGAATATGAGCGGGAAACAGTCGCGCTTTGACCACGATCTCATCCATCTTAGACCATTAGAAAAATATCTGGAAACATTATATTCCTACTACGACAAAACAAACATGATGATGTTCGAAATTTCATGAGTTACATTATTAATTAATGCAAGGCGGCACCCAAATGTTAATTATTATCAAATAAAACATCATTAATTAAAACATATTATGTTCACTTCACATTCAGTAAATCGTAATCACAATGTTTTTGTTAATACCACAACAGCATGGATCGTAACGCACAGCATAATTGCAACTTAAATTCAGTGTCAAAGCACCTTTATAAAACGTTACAGCAACGTGAGCTCTCAACATAACACAACATGAAAATACCAAACTGCAATGTCACGACAACATGATATTTACAACTTAACAACACCATTATGGTGAGACTTTTATGCAACGTCATCATAACGTCATGAACACAGCAACGTGGTGAAAATTGTTATCTACAACGTCATGACAACGTGAGAATAACAACATACCAACAACGTTGTGGAAGTACCCACGTACAATGTTACAACAACGTCATGATTTTTACATCACCGCAACGTTTTGAAATACTAAACTACAACGTCGTGACAATGTGATTTTCACAACTGAAAAAAAACGTTATAAAATAATGTAGATTGAACGTTATCTCAACGTCATGATTATAACCTCACAGCAACGTTGTAAACATTCTAAATTACAACGTTCTGACAACGTAACATTGACAACTTAAAACAACGTAATGAAAACACCTACATTTAACGTAACCACAACGTCATATTTATTACTTTATTACAACGATTGTGAAACGACCACCATACAACGTCAATACAATGTCATATGATGACTTTCGTACAACGTTGTACAAATTACCAATATACAACATTTTTACAACCAACACTTATACAGTCAAACGTTGTGTCAACGTTGCTTAAATGTCATCGTGACACGTTACCAAATGACAACATTTTCACAACTTTGCACAACGTTGTGGCAACGTGATGTGTTAGCTGGGTGGTGTCTTGGCATGGGCGTCAGGCGCCGTTGGCAATGCATTAGATTGTCCCTCCCAGTGGTCTCCCTGAACTCTCCTTTCGTAAGTGTGGAGGTGGTACTTGTGCATGGAGTGCATAGGCTGCCAACAAATTCCTAACTCAGCATGTCTTAGGGACTATTGTTAAGCTGTGGCAGGAACTTCTACATGTCACTTGGTGGTCAGTTGGTCAGTCTGTCTGTCTGTCCCCAAAAATTGACCAAAAATCTTTGAACAAAAATTGACAAAATACCATGCCGTTGTCAGTAAATGCACTCTTGACAAAAGTTATCGGAAAACGAGGTTTGTCTCGATCGATGCGTATGCGCATCTATTTTGCATATGTCTGTCCTCGGAAAATTGAGCAAAAAAGCTAGCTCCCTAAGTTTCCAATATAATGTAACTACAACATTTTCGCAAACAAAAACAGTGATATAGTTAACAAAAATTGTTTGTAACATTTTGTAAAGTTGTTTATGAAAATTTTGTAAATGGAGGCAAGATACTGCTTAATAATGTTAACTTAATACTGCTTAATAATGTGTGTAGCCCGCTATTTTGATGGGAAACTTAGGGGGCGTATTTTTGGTCAATTTTCAACTCGTGATTTTCACGTGAGACGGCTGCCCGGGCTTGTTTTTATGCACAATCATTTCATGTTAGGTGACCAGAGCTTATTGTGCACTCACACTTGTTTCGTCTGTGATGTCCTTGTGGAATACTGCCACTAATTGGTTAGAACATTTTTGTTGTTGCTCAACTTGACAGGACATCTCAGCTGATGATGCGCAGCAGTTATATTTGTTACTCTCGGGACTGCAAGACAGAATTCCACACTTGATCAAACCAGGAGAAGATGAGGTAAGAAAGCAATTCCTGAATCTAATTTGTTTGTTGTTGCAGAATTTGTTGATAAGATGTTAGGTGGCCCACGAAGTGATGTATATCATGTGTTGAATAATGCACAGTGTGTTGCTTTGTGCATACCAAACATAAACACAAATGTGTTTTTTTTTGTTTTTAACAAGCACATTCTGTTGAATGCAAACAACATATTACCGTTGAGAGGTGCATTATTTCACATTAAAAAAATGAATCACTGTGTTTTTTGTTAGGTGTGTAGCAGACTACTCCATAGCTTAGAAAAGTGTATGATCTCTGTATATATAGTTGCAGAGGATGGACACGACCGATAATGCATTGCTTGAACGATACGTGATTACCATTGCAAGCTTATGCTTCATTTGCTCATAAATTGCCCACAAATCCACTTTTCAAACAACTAGAAATGCATGGGCGTCGCAAGGGGGGGGGGGGGCAAGGGGGGCACTTGCCCCCCCCCCCCCCCCCCCCCCCCCCCCCCGGAAAAGAAAAACAAAAAACAAAAAAAAGGAAGAAAAAAAAAAAAAAAAAAAGAAAAGAAAAAGAGGCGCGAAGACAAAGTGTTGTGTAAATGTAATGAGTTGGGGGGGGGGTGGCAAATTGTCCCTGCCCCCCTCTAAAACTGATAAATCGAGAATGTGTTGAGAAATAAAAGCATTTTGGGGCAAAAAAAATTTTGCCCCCCTCTAGAAAAAATCCTGGCGACGCCCATGTAGAAGTGTATTCCTTATTGTAAAGGAGGTTTACTGTTCGTATTTGGATTGATGCGTAGGAACCAGTTTTGGTGCAGAGTACCGTTGATCAGTGGATGTCATTCAGCGAGATGCTGTTAATGTTAGACGCCAGCATGCAAGATATTGTTGACAGGTGGGCGGAGGGCAAGGTGAGATACAACACAAATCAGATTCAAATTATAAGCTGGAAAATTCTTTCAGGTTGAACAAAGAAATTGACTGGAGTGGGGTTTGGACCTATGACCTCCGGATTGTCGTTCCAGTGCTCGATCAACTGAACTATCTAGCCCTATGCTGGCAGTTCCCCATTTAAAAAAAGTTGTATCTTGTCTGAGTGATCCCCGTTCGGTATTTGTAGGTTTGCAGCATTGCTAGCATCGTGACTTAGGGCGTGATCCCTGGCTACATGGTATATGTGGGATTATGGCTTCTGACTAGCGCCCCTTGAACAAAGACATTGACAAACCACCAACATTGGGCTGGATAGCTCAGTTGGTATTAGCACCGGAACGGCAATCCGAAGGTCACAGGTTCAACCCCTGCTCCAGTCAATTTCTTTGCTCAACTTTAAAATTAAAAACATTGTTTATGTTGGGAACTCCTCTTCTTGTCTAGTTGCTCTTTAAACATTTGAGACTGTGATTCTCTCCGTCATTCCAGGGACCACTCGCTATGGTGTTCAGCGCCAGTGATGTTAAGAGCCTGATACGGGCCATCTTCCAGAACACCGACAGACGAGCCACAGCGCTCGCCAAAATCAGATAGGACCAGCCGGGAAAGTAAGCTGAGTTCAAGGCATATAGGATCATTTGCCATCATTTCATGAACTGGACCAAATTTAAGGGCTAATAATTTATAGCTGACGTCGTTCCACTGAGCTGTTCAATGTATTGTGTCTCCATGCTGAAAAACCATGAAAAAAAGCTGTTCTTTTTCAACCCTCAAAGTGCAGTTTGTAGAATCTGTCATGCATAGAACCCATAGGTCACAGGGTGTGTCTGAGTGCCAGCTCTGTCAGGGGAAAGTAATGCACAGATATATGTAGTGTACCCAAGCATATGCATGAAGTCAACAGCCAACTCACAGCTGTTAAACGGATGTAGTATTTTAGATAACTGTCTGTTCTCAGCGATGGTTGGGTCCGTATGATAGGCAGAGTGTGATATGGACCATGGTATATGAGATATTATCTTCAAATAAACTTGAATCCTCGATCCTGATTGGTGAATCCATGGCAACAAGCTGTGCTACATATAACAATGTAGCACGGCCACAGTCCATACTGCACTCCGCATATTGCACTATTCTAAGATGCGCGCGCCATTCCATACGAACATGAACAGCGGCATGTGTGTTTCATCTTACTGTGCCTCAAGTTTGCTTAAAGATAAATTTGTTATCGCACTCACGCTCGTGGAACACAAAAAATGCAGTGCGTCTGTGTCCCACATACCACTCAGCCGAATGTGGGACACAGACACACTGCATTATTCCGTGTTCCACTCGCACTCGCGGAATAACTAATAATACCACATTGTTGCCATGGATCGACCAATCAGGAACTAGTCATGGCGCCTTTCATTTGCAAACATCAAAAACCAAAACTGCCAAGTTATTATGAATTATCTTGACTGTTAGTGAATAATAGTCTCAAGCATCCTGTGAAATAACGGCACCTGGTGAGCTGTCATTTTCAAGAAAAGTGGGATTTTGTATCAATTTCCACCGATGGTCGGCCCTGTTTGAGAGAGAAGCTTGACTCTCTGTCTGTTCCCATCCATCTACTGTTGCCGTATACCTAGATGTAGAACAAAAAGATATATTGCAATAGCTTTTTTTCCCACGTGCTGCATCTCTTTGGAATTCCTTGCCTGGTGCTTATTTCCCTCCAACCTATGATCTGTCCTGATTCAAGAGGAGTGTGGAGTGCTGTGGCCTCGTGGTTAAGGGCGTTGGATTCGTGGTCTGCGGGTAAAGCTGCAGGTTGTGGGTTCAAGTCCAGCCTGGGGTTGTGGTGTGTGTGCCCTTGGGCAAGGCACTTTGTTACTCATTGCTTGTCCCTACCCAGGAGTAATAGGCTCTCAGCTTTGGTCCAAAAAATGGGCCACCGGTACCAGACGATTGAAAAGAGCAATGCTCATAGCGATTTTTTGAAAGGCATATCTAGAGTTGGAGAATGTGTGATAGCTTTGCAGTGTGAGTGGTGGCAGTTTTTTGGGTGTTATCACTTTTGATTTGTGTTTTCATTCAAAATGGCCGTACGTCAATATGCTTGAACCAAATAAATTATATGTGGTAATTACAAGCATGTTTTGGCCTCCATTTTAAAAAAGAAAACAAGGGATAGCACCCAAAAAGCTGCCACCGCTGCAATGCTGTCGCGTATTTTTTGACTAGAGGGGTGCATACCTTGCCAAAAATCACAATGAGCATTATTCCCCTCATTTGATACTGACCAAACCCCCACACTGATGGCTTATAAGTGGGTACCTGTGAGGGCAGAGATGGTGTGGTTGATTTAGCTGCTTTGCTCTGACTTGTAGCCCTGTATATCTGGAGTGGCTTGTAGCCTTGTTCAGGGCGAATAGGCATAAAAAAAAACAAGTCTAAAACCCGGATGGGGATCTTTCTGTGCCTCCTAGACCACTGTTTTGGTGGGGAACACTTGGTTTTACCATGAATTAATTGGAGTGGGGTAATCGTTTCTCTTGTTTTCCAGATTTTTATGCTCATTCAGAGTGAGAAGATCAAGAATGACTACACGTGTCTCTGGTTGGCAAGATGCTGTGAGTATTACCGTCAGTTGTTAATGACGTTTCTTCTTCCAACTTCAAAGTTGCTAATTATGGGAATGAATCTACCTGTTAAGCCTCAACTCATAATGTATTGACCATGCACTCACAATTGTGACTGCACAAGCAAATAAAGTCATGACACGTCGCGTGCATGCATTTCATGTTCTGCTGGAAAATCCAGAGTGGCATTAGGGAGATGCACATGTTGCCCATGTGTGAGGTAGACTGACGTGTCTCTAACAGTGACATAACCAGCATGCACTTGTCCTGATCGTATATTAAGGATGTGACTTGGCGTTTTATTTTGTAAACCTTGAGCAAATATTTTACGAACTGTTTTAAACGTTTAGCCATTGACAGTGGTTTTTGCATACCCATTTTGTCTGATCTGCAGACCGGCGTGATTGACATGATAAATCAACAATGGTTGACATAGTAAATAGCGGGCAGTCGTTGATAAAGTAAACATGTTCTACCTGTTCCCCAAATGTAATCAATTATGAGGTGCTTCTAAGGTTTTGTAAATTAAGTAGGTTTGAAAACAACGTTAATTATTTGTGCTACATGTATGTGTGGCTGTCTCAAAGGAAGATCGCGTGAACGGAGGTCCCTTTTATATAATTCGGGTTTTGTTTAAATGTTTTGAAAAATTAGTAAACGGAGTAAGAAGTTTTTTTGTTTCATACGTGTAAACGTCACATCTTAATCCTATATTTGCCATGTTGGATTTGTTCTATCACATTTCAAGCAGATTGTACGACAGAAATTTGCTACATTGAACATCCCTCTTGGCTCCCAAATATTGTACACAGTTACACTGAGCATTGCTGGCCGAAAATTGCTGAAATGAGCATCCACTGAACCGAACCATCTTTTGTGGACCCAATGTGTTTTCTTACAGCAGTATCCTATGTATTTATAACCTTTCTTTGTGTTGTTTTCGTTGTTCAGACATCATGAATCGTAAGGCCAGACTAGCCTGGGAGTTGTACCTTAAGATGGAGACGTCTGGTGAATCGTTCAGCCTGCTGCAGCTCATTGCCAACGACGGCTACAAGGTAAATCATCATCCCCTATTTTAGTCCGTTGGATGTTTGGTCAAGATTTTGGCATTAGCCCCAAATTAGTATCCAGTCACTCAATCTCAACCTGCAGCCGATTTCACAAAACAGATTGGTCACTTCGTCCAAACGCAAATGGTAGAGGAGACATAAATCTAAATATAACGCATGTGTAGAAAAGAATGCAGTATCCAGACGCTACTTCAGCGGTTGTGTACAAAGTCTGTGGAGAGTCAAGAAAACTTTCCAAGTATTTCTGAACCAAATTGGAAGTGTTTCTCAGTCCCAGATTCATGTTTGTGAAACATTTTTGCAATGACTGATCTTTATTGAGATGATGTGTGAAGACAAAAGTGGCGTCAGGTTGCAACATTGTTTCCCACGTGTAAAATCAACGAGAATACGAATCCCCGTCAAAAAAAGAGAAAAATGATTCATTGCACATTTACCACTTTGTGTCATTAGCTTGAATAATGAAGGATGCACTTTTGTGTCCCAACTTTGGTAAGCATGTAGAGGGCATCATAAAATATTAGAATAGCCAAAAATCCCAAACTGCTTAAAATATTGATTTTTGGACAATTTCAACACGGTGGGATATGATCGAAAAATTCAGGCTTTTCATTCAAACTTCTGGTTTTTTTGCTCGACCTCAAATTGGAATTGTCAAGGTCTCCTCTCAATTTTCATATTCCAACTTTTCTGTCGGTAGATGGGCCAGTTCTACTATGCTTTCGATGTCCTGGAAAGATTGGACCCCAATCCTGAATACTGGGAAGGCAAGCGAGGGGCGTGCGTGGGCGTATTCCAGCAGATCATTGCTGGTCATGAACCAAGGTGGGTGTCATCTCTGTCAATCAGCAGTGCACACTGACCAATTAGATCTCAAATTCTGGTCAGGTGACTACAGTACATCAATCAAACAGTGCACACTGACCAATCAGATCTCAACCTTTGGTCAGGTGACAGTCAGGTGACCACAGTTCATCAATCAAACAGTGCGTACTGACCAATTACATCTCAATTAGTATATCACACCGGTGCTCTACCAACTGAGCTATCCAGCCCAATGTTGGCGGTTCCCTAATTGTCAATGTCTCTGTCAAAGGGGCGCTAGTCAGAAGCCCTCAACCCGCATATGCCATGCAGCCAGGGATCACGCCCAAAGTCACGATGCAGACCTGGGAAATATAAAACAGGGATCACTCAGAGAGGATACGGCTTTTTATTACAAATTTTCTTGAATACTTTTCAACTTCTTACCCCTTTAGTTTAAATTCATTGATCTTTATGGATTTTTCCTTTGTCCCCATATTCTATGAACAGCTTTCATTTTCACTATTAGGTTTTGCCCTTCACCGACTTATAAACACTGTTTACTCAGTGCGTTACCTGCCGAGTGAAAGTTGGAAAAAAATCACTCGGTTGGGACTCGAACCCATGACCTCCTGCTTTCTAGTGCAGACATCTTACCACTGGACCACCAATCTCGTAAACTCGGTGGTCGAGTCATGGGTTCAAATCCCACCCGAGTGATTTTTTGAAGGGCAAATCTTAATATTGAAATGCATCATCCCGACGCAAAGTCCATCTTGTTAATAGCTTTCATTTTTATGTGCACAAAACCCAGTGAAGTTCAAGCCACTAGATTTTTGTCATTTTTTTTCCTCTACAGAGAAACACTCTGTGAGACATCCTCCAAATCTTGCGCAACACCAGTAACCCGCAGGTGGAATACATCATCCGTGTCATGAAGAAGTGGGCCAAGGACAACAGGGTACCAGTTTCCTGAGGTGGTCCCTATCCTAGTCTTGAGATTGTTTAGATTTGTACATCCCAAATGTCCTGCTTCGCAAAGGGATTTTCCAAAGTATTTGTTCTTCACATTGGGAAATTTGCCTTGAAATATTTCTCTATTTAGCTTTGGCAAGATGGTTATGCAGGAGAAAACAACAGTTCTGGAGAGAGGCTTAAGTCTCTCATGGCATAAACAAAGTAGGCTTGCCTGGTTAAGCTGGACTGTGTGACTCGGTCAGTGACTCAGTCAACAACTCAGTGACTCGATCAGCAACTCAGTGATTCAGTCAGATTCAGTCAGTGACTCGGTCAGTGACTCGGTCAGTGACTCGTCAGTGACTCGTCAGTGATTCGGTCAGTGTCTTGGTTAGTGAATCACTCAGTGACTCATTGAGCAACGTGGTGGCTGTCATCAACTCAGTGACTTGGTCAGTGACTCCGTCAGTGCCTCATTGAGCGACTCAGCGACTCAGTGACTCAGTCATGCAGTGACTCGGTGACTCGGTCAGTGTCTCATCCCGCAGTCAGTGATTCGGTCAGTGACTCGGTCAGTGCCTCATTGAGTGACTCAGTGACTCAGTCATGCAGTGACTCGGTGACTCGGTCAGTGTCTCATCCCGCAGTCACTGATTCGGTCAGTGACTCGGTCAGTGCCTCATTGAGCGACTCAGTGACTCAGTCATGCAGTGACTCAGTGACTCGGTCAGTGTCTCATCGCGCAGTCAGTGATTCGGTCAGTGACTCGGTCAGTCAGTGATAATAGTGACTGACTCGATCAGTTAATACTCAGTGACTCGGTCGGACAGTCAGTCAGGCAGCATTGAAATGTTCATCATAATTGTGAATGTTCACGTCACAAATGTTGCTTACATGTAGGACAACTCTGCAAGTTTGTATCTTGGAGTTTCTTGGGCCTGTTTAGAGACAACCCAACGGCATGAGAATGGGCCAGGAATGGTTATTCAAGGAGGGGGTAGTCATCTGTATGTACAGGCATGCAACTTTTCCTCGGATCAGCTGATTTCCTCTTTTTTTACTTCCCATGTGTGCCATTGAAAATAGAAAAACACTGTACAAAGTCTGGGAAAAATTTGAATTTCCTCTTTTTTTATGATTTCCCAGTTGCATGCCTGTATGTAATGTAATTATACTAAATAATGGTTTATATTTATATAAATATACATGTACAAGTTTTCAGAGCACGTTTGTCAAGCAATTTGGGTGTAAGGTCCAGAAGGCATGAAACAAATTGAAAATAAGTGATTTGTACTGGGCCCAATTTCATAGCGCTGCTAAGCACACAATTTCTGCCAGCAGAGCCTCTCTGTCTATATTACGGAGATCGTAAGCAGTAAACACAGCAAAAGGCACGCTAATACCTCAGAGGAACAATTTAACTTACCGTAAGCAATAAACACAGCAAAAGGCATGCTAATATACCTCAGAGACAATTTGCTTAACTTACCGTAAGCAGTAAACACAGCAAAAGGCATGCTAATATACCTCAGAGGAACAATTTGCTTAACTTGCCGTAAGCAGTAAACACAGCAAAAGGAATGTATACCTCAGAGGAACAATTTGCTTAGCTTTTGACGTGACAATGTACATGTAGATCTCAATCTGGTAACTGTTAAGCAGCGCCATAAAATTGGGCCCAGATTGTATTCAAGTCCCGAGTCCACACAAATCCTTGTAAGTCAATCTTGTCATCCATGTCCCAAGTCAGTTTCAGAAATTTCAATCCAACAGAATCTTTCTCAAAGGCAATCTATCACATTGTAAATACTATATTTTTTTCATGTACAATATTGGGAAAGAATGTTGCAACCTGATGCTGCTTTTTCTTCATATCATGTCAGTGAAGTCATTCATTGCAAAAATGATGATAATAGACATGAATCTGGGACAGAGAAATACTTAAGAGAACATTTTCTTGACGCTCCATACTTAACGCCGCTGAAGTGGCGTCAGGTTGCAACATTCTTTGCCAATATTGTGTGATATTCTGACTTCATTTCTTTATTTCATCTGTAAAAACATTAAATGTTTACTGCCTTTCTTTAAAGGGAAGATACAACATTTGCAAACATCACAAAACGAAATGATCAAATTATCACGAAATACCTTACTGGATTGTTGGGGAATGACAGTCTAAAGCATCCTGTAAAATTGTGGCTCCTGATGTGCTGACATTTTAAAGAAAAATGGTACTTTTCCAACGCTGGTCGGCCGACCAGCATTGGAGAAAACTGGCAATTTTTCAAAAATTGCTCCCAATTTTTTTATAATTAGTTATTTTCTTTGCAATTGATTACACACCTGTGAAGAGGTATAAGTCTGCTAGACTGATTCTCTGACTTTTTGATTCCCCAAAGTCTATTAGTTGCTCCGTTTTATCTTATAAGTGGGGTCACCAGACTGCAAATACATGACTGATTTTCTTGGCTTTTCCAGCATCTACAAGCCCAAACGTGAAAAAAAGTCATTTTAACAATATTTGCTAAAACATACTAATCCTCCAAATCCATTTATTTCTGAAAATTGCAGCGAAGCAAATGTTGTACATGCCCTTTAAGTCCGATAAATATTTTCTTGCAGTGTAAATATTGTGTAGGTGAATTTTAAAAGTAAATGTGTACTTAAAATATTGTTGGAATGCTGTGCATAGTTCTTTGAATAAAGGATATTAAATCATCACAATAAATGAAAGTGAAAAAAAAATTCCTGTTTGTTATTGTTTTGTTTGTTTTCTTGGAAGTTTGTTTGGGATTCTGAAAACAAAATTTCAGTTTATTTAAAAGATAAGTTCAGTAAATTTATGTTTGGGCATGGAGCTATAAAAAGTTGGGAAGGTAAGAAAAAAAAAGAATAATATAATTATGGTGGGACTCGAACCTGAGTCGCCTGATTGAGAGTCCTACGCCGGTCCACAAGACCATTAAGGCACTCAAAAGTTATACTAGTTCTGCTTAATTACAATTGTAAGATAGGCTTATCGTGGCTTTTCACGTTGACGCCCGTGCACGCTTAGACGTAAAACACAGTCTGACGATGTAAAACATTCGTTTGATTTTGGGTGTAGCTGTTCTAATTGATCTAAATGTAATTGGAAAATGGTAAAGGGTGTCAACTGAACTAAACTCCTGAAATTCAATGAAATAAAACTCGTACAATCCTTGGTTTCAGTACGAAACACACGTGTTCAACGGATGCAGAGAAGCCTATTTCTTTTGTTAAATTCCTTTGTTGAATCTGGCGTTAACAATAAAATGTTTCCATTGAGGGAAAAGGATTAAACGCCGCGATCTTTTTTCACGCTTGAGTGCATCTGAATGGGGAATATTGAAGCGGAAAATCACGATTTACAGCACTTAGGCAGCATTTTATCCCACATAATGATACTTTTTGAAGAGGAAATTGCATACTGAATACATCTATAGTTTCAAAATTCAAAAATTCGCGGTATTTAAAAAGTCCAGGAAATTTTTTTGGAAAAATTTCACCAAAACTTTCCTCATCCTAACGTAGGCGGCGCTATATATATATTTCCTTCTCAGTGCGCGCGATAGCCGCCGCCCGATCTGTGTATCACCTGTTTACCCAATCTCATTTTAGCATCACAATTTCAATTTATCTCACGAATAAAAGTTGAATAGGTCTAAAACTAAAATAATACATAATTAAGGTCAGTGAAAAAATGCAATCCGAATAAAAGTCAACTTTAATGGAACAAAAGTGACGCGTATCAGGATATTAATTAAAGGGCTCCGGTATACACATGAGCAAGAGGGAGGCGGGATTTTTTTTGTCGTGTGAGATGGGGGGGGGGAACAAGCGAAATATATTTATTAAACTTGAAGTCGTAAGTGGAGAAATGTTTTTTAAATAAAAGGGCTATAAACTGTATATGTATTCAAAAAAGGAAGCCAGCCCCGCCCCCATCCCCTTGCAATGCCATAACACACACACGCTAATGCGCTAGCCAACTCTGGATACGGTGCACGTGCGGGAATGAATATATATAGCGCCGCCTACGTTAAGATGAGGAAAGTTTTGGTGAAATTTTTCCTAAAAAATTACCTCGACTCTTTAAATACGGCGAATTTTTGAATTTTGAAACTATAGTTGTATTCAGTATGCAATTTCCTCTTCAAAAAGTATCATTATGTAGGATAAAATGCTGCCTAAGTGCTGTAATTCGTGATTTTCCGCTTCAATATTCCCCATTCAGATGCACTCAAGCGTGAAAAAAGATCGCGGCGTTTAATCCTTTCGCTTCAATGGAAACATTTTATTGTTAACGCCAGATTCAACAAAGGAATTTAACAAAAGAAATGGGCTTCTCTGCATCCGTTGAACACGTGTGTTTCGTACTGAAACCAAAGATTGTACGAGTTTTATTTCATTGAATTTCAGGAGTTTAGTTCAGTTGACACCCTACACCCTTTTCCAAATAAATTTAGATCAACTTGAACAGCTACACCCAAAATCAAACGAATGTTTTACATCGTCAGACTGTGTTTTACGTCTAAGCGTGCATGGGCGCAATGTGAAAAGCCACGATAAGCCTATCTTACAGTTATATTTAAGCAGAACTAGTCGAGCATTGAGCTCGTGGACTCGTCTTGTGGACTGGCATATGACTCCCGATCAGGCGACTCAGGTTCGAGTCCCACCATTATTTTATTGTTACTTAATTTTCTTCCCTTTTTTTTTTTTTACATTCCCGAGACATAAATTGACTGAACTTATGTTAGAAAAATTGAACTGTTGTTTTCAGAATCAAATATAATTAAAAATATAAATATTCTTTTTTTATGAATATTCCTCCATGATTGGACCAAGAATTGAAAACTATAGGAGAGACAAGTTTGGAAATAACACAGTGTTTCCTGAAAAGCATTTGAAATTTAGTTTTTTCAACTTCGTTTAACAGTTTATATGAAACTTAACACAGAGTTATCACTGACTATGGTATTATTCTCGAACTAGTTGCAGAGCATTACACAAAATAAAACATATTTAACCCAAACATTTCACGCATGTCAGTACTGCAAGCGTAGAGTTTTAAAAACCAATGATATAGGCCTAATTTGTCTATTTTTCATGATAAATCACCTGGCCACCGTTCAATGTAATGCGTTACTTAATTTTGAGATAGTTTGTCGGCCAGGACTATCGTTTTTTCGAGCAAAAAGTGAGAAAAATAGTATGTTTGGACTGGGACTGCATCCTATCTCCAAGGTTTTCTCTGCGTTGACACAAGACACTGTTAAGGGAAAGAAAAACAATATTTTGTCTAAATCTTCTGTCTAGTTTGTCTATTTTTCAGGATAAATCACCTGACCACCGTTCAATTTAATGCATTACTCAATTTTTGAGATAGTTTGTTGTCAAGAACTATCGTTTTCGGTCAAAAAGTGAGGAAAATAGTATGTTTGGACTGGGACTGCATCCTATCGCCACGTTTTTCTCTGCGTTGACACAAGACACTGTTGAGGAAAAGAACAAGTATATTTTGTCTAAATCTTCTGTCTAGTTTGTATATTTGTCATGATAAATCACCTGGCCACTGTTCAATTCAATGCATTACTAAATTTTTGAGAGAGTTTGTCGACCAGGACTATCGTTTTCGAGCTAAAAGTGAGGAAAATAGTATGTTTGGACTGGGACTGCATCCTATCGCCAAGTTTTTTTCTGCGTTGACACAAGACACTGTTGAGGAAGAGAACAACAATATTTGTCTAAATCGTCTGTCTAGTTTGTCTATTTTTCATGATAAATCACCTGACCACCGTTCAATTTAATGCATTATTCAATTTTTGAGAGAGTTTGTCGACCAGGACTATCGTTTTCGAGCAAAAAGTGAGAAAAATAGTATGTTTGGACTGGGACTGCATCCTATCTCCAAGTTTTTTTCTCTGCGTTGACACAAGACACTGTTAAGGGAGAGAAAAACAATATTTTGTCTAAATCTTCTGTCTAGTTTGTCGATTTTTCAGGATAAATCACCTGACCACCGTTCAATTTAATGCGTTACTTAATTTTTGAGATAGTTTGTCGTCAAGGACTATCGTTTTCGAGCAAAAAGTGAGGAAAATAGTATGTTTAGACTGAGACTGCATCCTATCGCCAAGTTTTTCTCCGTGTTGACACCAGACACTGTTGAGGGAGAGAATAACAATATTTTGTCTAAATCTTCTGTCTAATTTGTCTATTTTTCATGATAAATCACCTGGCCACCGTTCAATTTAATGCGTTACTCACTTTTTGAGATAGTTTGTCGTCAAGGACTATCGTTTTCGAGCAAAAAGTGAGAAAAATGGTATGATTGGACTGGGACTGCATCCTATCGCCAAGTTTTTCTCTGCGTTGACACTAGACACTGTTGAGGGAGAGAAAAACAATATTTTGTCTAAATCTTCTGTCTAGTTTGTCTATTTTTCATGATAAATCATCTGACATTCGTTCAATTTAATGCATTACTTAATTTTTGAGATAGTTTGTCGTCAAGGACTATCGTTTTCGAGCTAAAAGTGAGGAAAATAGTATGTTTGGACTGGGACTGCATCCTATCGCCAAGTTTGTCTCTGCGTTGACACAAGACACTGTTGAGGAAGAGAACAAGTATATTTTGTCTAAATCTTCTGTTTAGTTTGTCTATTTTTCATGATAAATCATCTGACCACCGTTCAATTTAATGCGTTACTTAATTTTTGAGATAGTTTGTCGTCAAGGACTATCGTTTTCGAGCAAAAAGTGAGGAAAATGGTATGTTTGGACTAGGACTGCATCATATCGCCAACTTTTTCTCAGTGTTGTACAAGACACTGTTGAGGAAGAGAACAACAATATTTTGTCTAAATCTTCTGTCTAGTTTGTCTATTTTTGATGATAAATCACCTGGCCACTGTTCAATTCAATGCATTACTCAAGTTTTGAGAGAGTTTGTCGTCAAGGACTATCGTTTTCGAGCTAAAAGTGAGGAAAATAGTATGTTTGGACTGGGACTGCATCCTATCGCCAAGTTTTTCTCTGCGTTGACACAAGACACTGTTGAGGAAAAGAACAAGTATATTTTGTCTAAATCTTCTGTCTAGTTTGTCTATTTTTCAGGATAAATCACCTGACCACCGTTCAATTTAATGCATTACTCAATTTTTGAGAGAGTTTGTCGACCAGGACTATCGTTTTCGAGCAAAAAGTGAGAAAAATAGTATGTTTGGACTGGGACTGCATCCTATCTCCAAGTTTTTCTCTGCGTTGACACCAGACACTGTTGAGGGAGAGAAAAACAATATTTTGTCTAAATCTTCTGTCTAGTTTGTCGATTTTTCATGATAAATCACCTGGCCACCGTTCAATTTAATGCATTACTCAATTTTTGAGATAGTTTGTCGACCAGGACTATCGTTTTCGAGCAAAAAGTGAGAAAAAAAGTGTTTGGACTGGGACTGCATCCTATCTCCAAGTTTTTCTCTGCGTTGACACCAGAAACTGTTGAGGGAGAGAAAAACAATATTTTGTTTTAATCTTCTGTCTAGTTTGTCTATTTTTCATGATAAACCATCTGGCCACCGTTCAATTTAATGCATTACTCAATATTTGAGATAGATGTCTTCTTTTTACTCAAAAGTCGGACATCTGTGTTGACGCGGTACGAGTAGCGACCACTGTGCATGTGGCGCGCCCTCTATTGAAAGATTGACTAAAAATGATATTTTTTTTATCAATTAGTCGGTGATTTTTTGCCCAAATCTTCAAAATAATGTGCTTGAATGTTGATAGATACTCATCTGATATCGAAAGAGGTTTCGGAGTCGTTTGGAGAAAAGTCTTTCTTTTTTTTGGCCACGCATTTGAGAGAAACAAAATAATAAAAGTTAAATATTTCAAATGTCACACCTTATACACAGAGCTTAGTAGTTGCACTCTGCAATTTTATTCAATCTATTCATTCCAGAAACCTTAAACTAGAAAATCATTTGAATCATAGCAAGAAATAAAACAACAAGACAAAGAAATCCAGTGTTAACCTTGTAACAATCACTGAGAAAATGCAATCATTTCCAAAAACCAGAGCGTGAATTTGGACACCAATATTTGTTAGACAAAATGAAACAATGTTAAAACAAATTATACTGTCACATGCAGTTCAAATTTCCTTTCGTAACTTTGACTGAACATACTTGTACATACTTTGAGCAGATCTATTGATATTAAAGAGGGCAATAACGTCTAAGTTTTGCAGTTACTAAATCGGACGCATGGCAAGTCTGTTCCAATAGATTTCTCGTCTACTTGTATTTTTCAAGTCGAGTTTAAGAGTACATGTTGCATCAATAAACCGCAGGCTGGTAGACATTTCTGAAAAAGCAGGTCAACAATGTCAATTCTGAGTACTGAAATAAAAAATATGTCTCTAAATCTTTGAACATGGATTTTTATCAGTGGGGAAATAACGGATAATTTGAACATAATTTTTCAATTTTCTTTTCATTATGAGGAGAAAAACATGTTTTGCATTCAAATGTTTTTGTTTTAGACAGTTACATACCCAGTTGAAAGGAAAGAAAGATACTTGAAGTGATATATGATAATATTTGACAAATAGTGCAGCTTAATGAGAAATGAAAGTAACTATTCAGCACTTGATTACAAGTACATATTATTGAGAATATTTTAGAAGGATTTCTTAAGAAAACATGATAAAGTTCTAAGAAAGGACTTTTGTTTTAGAGAAATCGTCTTTTGGGAAAATTTTATTAAAAATGTATTCTATTTTAATTCTGGCAAAATTGTTTAAATTGCTTTAAACTTACAGGATACTTGTCTGAGGCCAAAAAAATAAGTCTTCGGTTTCTGGTACGGAGCTTGCCCAAAAATTGGTGCAGCGACGCAGCATTTAAAAAAAAAAAATTTTTCTTCAAATGTCGGTGATGACTGCAAATGGTGACCGACTAAATTTAGTGCAAAATATATGTGAGCCTGCAGAGGCCACATAAAGCTTTTGCTCGATAGTAACCCCATCTAAAAACACATTAAACTTGTGTAGCAGCAGGATTCCAGTCAAACCAGTGAGTTGGGCGGTTTTGAGACATAATCTTACAATGAAAACACTTTTTAAGTTGGCTGTCGCGCATGGCTACAGTGACGCGCGCGCATACCAGAAACTGGAGCCTTTTGGGGGGGGGGGGGCCTAAAGTACTTGAGGCCCAATTCCAACACGATTTCTGGTCAGATATTCCATGCAACAGATAATCACATCAGAAATGTGGGAGAAATTGTGGTCACAAAAGATAACTTCTTTCCAATCAATAAACCGGTAATTTTTGCTCAAATCTTCATAAAAATGGATTTTTGAACACTGATTGAAACTCATCTTACATCGTAGGGAATTTCCGAGTCATTTGGAGGCAACTCCTGTTTTGGCCAAATTTCATAAGAAATGTTAGGTTGAACCCTTGCAATTTGTTATGAGTTTTGGTAAAAAAAACCCAAAACTACTTGAAACTAAAAGAGCGAACTGTGAAGAAAGTTTAAAACTGCACCTTGAAGAAATACCTTACAATACAATGGCATAATTATCTCTAGAAATTTGGTCTTAGGGCATACAATCACCCCCCCCCCCCACTTGATCAACCTAGCCCCACCCCTTATTAATCTTGATTTCCCACACTAAATATTAAGCAATGCTTAGAATCAAGAATTGAAGGCGACATGTTGACACATCTATGGCATGCATCGTTTTATGAAGCGTGGGTAGAAGCAGACGTCCCTGATATGCATGTGGTTTAGGATCCAGGTCAAGAATCGTCCAGTCCGAGACCGTAGCCTCCGTGAGGACAGGTACCGTACTTCCTCTGTGGAGGGAATAAAGACAAGAAATATTCAGTACGCACAAATTTGGCTAAACTGGGGGCCATTAGATGGAACCAGGTTCAATCAAGGACCATAGTATACAAATATGGAATGTTTGGAGTGGTGTAGTAAACCTAGCCGCCTCAGGTTATCAATGGACATTCTATTTCCCTGAGGGGAAGCAAAGGGAAAATTAAATGCTCCGTGGATCATCGACGGAGGCTAGTTTTACTTCACCACGAGATAAGGCATTCAATATTTGTTTCATAACACTTCACCCACAGATTCTGCTAGGTTTTTAATACTTTAAATTACATAAATCTGAACACAGTTAAAATGAACTTCTATTTCAATACAAAATTGGTGGGAACTCTTCCAAACCACCCCTTCACAAAATGCTTGAATCCAACTCTGTGGCGCGCTCTCTTGGAAACAATACGGCGCTACGCGCACGCCAGCATGCATTTGCACACAAAAACCGCACCATGGGCATAGTACTTTGGTTGCTAGTGGTATAGTACTTTGGTTGCTATGGGTATAGTACTTTTGGCTGTGCTCTGAAAGATAGCAAAAATAGAAAGTACCATGTGACTCGCTCTCGGCCAATCAAGACACAGAATCTCTGGGTGAGGTATTGTAATTAATTATGGTTTGACAAACTCTGATGGAACGCACGCTAGTCGAAGATGGTTGGACTAGTCTAGTAGACTATTCAGGACCAGCCTACCGCGGCTGGTCGGGCCACGATTTATAGCTGGTTATCAATAGCAATTTGTCATAACATTGGGCAGAGGGGATCAACTACGATATCGAACAAAACGGCAGAAAAACAAAAATTGTGAGTACTAAATTCCACTTTCATGGCATAGTTTTTCTTTGTTAGTTTAGGATTCTATCACTACTGTCACCATTGTACAATAAAATAATAAACTACGCAATCACTATTTCAATATTAGGCTCTGCCCTTCACCGATGTATAAACACTGTTTACTCAGTGGGTCCCGTCCCCCCCCCCCCCCCCCAGCGAAAGTGAAAAAATCATTCGGGTGGGACTCGAACCCATGACCTCCTGCTTTCTCGTGCAGATGTCTTACCATTCAACCACCGAGCTTAACTCTTTCGCTACGGCGAGCCGCTGACAGCGGCACATACAAATTGTACAGGTCGCAGCGGCTCGGTTGTGTCACTATGAATAAACAGGGTATCCCCATGACGTGGGCCATATCTACATAATTTATATCGTATAACCTCTGACCCTAGTTTGAGCCGCTGCCAGCGGCTCTCCGTCTGGCTGGGGTGCGCTTTTGGTTATTGTGAGCAGTTTGTTTACGGAGATACATTTAAAGATGGCGGCGCCCACATCGACGCTCGGCGGAATTTTCAGCTTTTAATTACGTCCAGTTGGGACAAAAAAGGTAAATTAAAATCCGTAGCGAAAGAGTTAAAAGCTATTATTTGTGTAAATAAAACAGAAACATCAAGTGTTGAACAAATCTTCAGCGAATGTGCGAGCACCATCTTCACACGGCTGTTGACATGTCAATAGTTTGACTAGAGTTGTACCCACTTTAATTTCAGTGCGCATGTGCTATGTACGTCACCAACCAACCACTATTCAACCATTGGTCCTAGATCCAACTTGCCCCTAGTTCACTCAACACTCCTTTTACCACTAAAGTTGCCGAGATCTGCAAGCGCATCTCAATTTAGTCACATTGGAAATGACTCAGACTCGGACTCGACCATGACTCCTCGAACTCGAGCTTGGTGACTTATGACTCGAGTCACGTAATTTCATCAAAAGAAAAAACCTAACGCAGGGATGGGAAAGGATCATTGAGGAATAATGTTTGGATGATAAAACATGGAGGGAAGGGATGGAGGAGGATTTTTGTAGGGATGGGAGTTAAAAGGAAAACACATTTTGGGTCTAAACACCATGTACACACAACATTATACACTGGGATTTACTGAAAAGACAGAATGGCTGATTAAAAATAATGTAAAAAAAATATGATTAGTTTGGTGAACAACTAAGAACAAGTGACTCGTGACTCGGACTCGAGGCTTGTAACTCGAGACTTGGACTTGGACTCGGGACTTGGACTCGACGTTGGACGGTGACTTGACTACAACACTGGTACTTGGTCACAGAGTCCACTGTACCTACCAGGTAATTCTGAGTTGACCACCCCAGGGTAGACAGGCAAAGGCCCCCAAGAGGTGACGACATGAAGCTAGTCCCTCAGCTCAGGATGGGTCTTCACCTGTAAGGCCAGGGTGTCGGAGTTGATGCCTGTACCGTCTGCTGTCTTATTAGGGATTATCTGGATGGACTTCAGGGAACCTGGGCGGGGAAAAAAAAATTACGAGATGGAAATTATCCTTTTTTATATTGGATTTTTGTTAGCCTTTGGCCGATATATTTAGCAAACACTGTACAGTTAGTGTTGTCCAGAAGGCTTAGGTGGGACTCAAACTAATGACCTCCTACACAAAGTTGGGTTAAGCGCTGCTACATCAGACTCAGAACGGCCAGCTTGCCACAGCAAGCTCAGTGGTCGAGTGGTTAATGCGTCTGCACTAGGAAGCAGAAGGTTGGGGGTTCGTGTCCAACCCGAAGAAAGCTTGTGTTTTTTTTCTAGCAAGCCCTCAGACAACACTCGAGTGTACAGTGTTTGTAAAATACTTCAGCGAAGGGCAACATAAAAATTACACATATAAAAAAGAAGATCAATAATTATATGGATGAAATTGAAAATCAATTGTACTAAAGTTGATTCCTACTTTCTGATTCACAATTTCAAATTTCACAATCATCCAAATAGAATTGAGATGCCGACCAATGCAAATGAGTCTTCACAGATGTTTGTCTTACCTGACTGGATTATTTAAAAAAAAAAAGAAGAAACATTCATTTTGCACCTGTCAGTGCCACAAAACACCACCTGTATGCGCCATCACGTGGGCATACGTCATACGTTGGGAATTTTAGTAAACATGGGTTTTGTTTGAAAGATATAGCTTTCACTTCCAGCGATGTTATTTTGTCACTTTACATTAGTGTGCACGATTGTAGAATTTTATTGACGCTCATAACTGACAACATGTACAAGCAAAGGGAAGATGCTTATTTAAATTTGTCTTCAGATTAAGTTCCTTGAGTGCTGTCATTGGCCATGACATTTACTTGGAAACACTGGGATTACGTAACCAAGAATTAAGCGTGACACAATGAAATAAGCCAGATGAAAAAATTGTCATTCTTTCACACAGAAAAATTTGACTGAAACAAATAATTTTGCTCAGATCTACATGTATTTAATATAAAATTACTGACTTGCGTTCTTTCAGCAAAAAGAAAACAATTCACACACATCCCTATGTGATTTTTTTTCTTAGTATTTTTTATTCTTATTTTTTTTGGGTCTCAGTTAAACTTTAGGAAACAATTGATTATTTTGCACTCTCCTTCTCTCTATCTTGATTCCTCATGTTGCCATCGCCTCCGCTGTTGGCCTGTGTGCTTCGCACAAACTTCAGAGATCCGAACCTTGGGTGTCCGATGTGCATTCTTGTTGAACACCCTTGACATCCCTCCCCCCCCCCTCACAAGTGTCAGAAGTGGGATTTCTACTTTCAGCCAGCCAACCAGTAGCGAGGGCTTGAGGATCCGTCTGTCACATCATAGTCATCAAGATGACAACCTACGTCAAAGTACAGTCTCCAGCAGAGGAGAAAACCAGGAAGTTTTCCTTGGTTGATGGGCGTTTGCCCCTTCAAAGCCTGAAGGGGTACTACGTGAATGCCACCGGGCTGATTCACAGAACTGACCAGGACAATGAACTACTTCTGCCGATTTTGAATTGAGCCATTCTCCCTCCAGAAGGAGGATGGAAAGTGGGAGGAGAGTACACACCGCTTACCAGAGTCCAGATCCAGACAGAACCGACCAATACCGGGTTCCCCTCAGAGGAGCTCCTGCGGGCGTTTGTGGCCTGCCACCTCAAGATGTGATGGCACAATAACGCAAACTCCCCACATTCGAGGGACGGGACGATGCAAAGTCCGTGCTGGTAGATGACTTTGTAACAGCTATGAATCTTGCGTATGACGGTTATCACAATCCGGAGGACCAGCGTGGCCAGGTTTTGCTGGACTCACTCCGCCGAAGTCAGAAGGTAGTGGTCTGCTCTTTACTGTCCTCTGGTGAGACTGCCGAAGAGGCACTGATGTATTTAAAGACCTCATATGGGGAGACCCTAACAAGTGGAGAGTTGCAGCGCTGGTGTTTGGAACAGAGGCAGTGAGTCCATTCGTCAGTTTGGCGTAGAGCTACAGCGACTGTTTCACTCACTACTTAAGCGAGACCCCGGACTATACAAAAATCCTGACACCATCATACAAGATAAATTCATAGATGGCATCGAGCAAGAGAGACTGAGGCACTCCTGTTGCGATTTTGTTGACCGCAGTTCATCTATTTCAAAGAAGACAAGAACTGGGCAATAAAAGGCAAAGAACGGAAACAGGCCCGGGTGCAGACTACAGACTTCCGAGGAACCACATCGGCCATTGCGGTTGGATTGAAGCCTGATTCTATCCAGCGACTGGAAAAGCACATGCAAGTAGATGGTGTCAAACTGGTCTGGGAGAAGACGCTGCAGGTATCATCTTAGACATCAATCCAAATTGTACAGTCAGTAATTTTATAATTCTTATCAGGAAAAAACAACATAATTTAACCTTACTTTGATTGTATTAAATGATGATTTCCCACACTCACTGCCAAAATCTTCACCATTATTATGCAATGTAGCAAACCTGCTAGAGTCGTGTGACTGATTCCAATCCTATATTATGTACTGATTATCAGCACCACTCCATGCACATGGATATCTGCAGCAATTTGCTGTTCAACAGGATTGCAATCAGCCAGCTGACTCCAGCAAGCTTGGTGGCGGAGTTGGTTAAGATGCCTGCACTCTAAGCAGAAGGCTCTGGGTTCACATTCAGACCAAGTAGTTAGTCCTTGCAAATTGTCTTGCAAAGATGTTCCATCAACAACACTGAGAATATGACAACATCAACAGGATTGTCAGGCAAGGCAGAGACTGATTTCAAATAACAACAACACCAGAAAGTGAAAAAAACTCTTATCAGATGACAACCAACATTCGCCCAGGAAAGAAAAAAAAAGCAACAGATGAACAGAAATCAAATTGTGATTTGTGAATAAAACTTTCATTTGACTTCATTGCTTATCAGATCAAATTGAATATCAAAAAGAAGGGAAGTACAGAATTGTTGTATGGGTGAATAAATCAACATCCAGGGGAAGAACACAATTCATTTTGGGAAAACAACAGCAAGGATTGATGGAAAAGAAAATCTCCTCTTTTTTGCTGTTGTCAACATCTATATAACTTTGTACAAAGTAAAATGAGTGCTTAAAGATGTTTTGAGTGAATGTTACTTTCCGTCATCAGTAACATGACCAAATTGAAACCAACTACGAACTACCTGCTCCTCCGTCCAATCACATCCATATACTGTCATTATCCCCAAAGCCATTTTCAGGATGTATTCATCAAGTTTATTCCCACGTGACCGGTTGAACCAACTACAGGATGAGTCAAAAAGAAAGTGACAGAATTTGAAAAAAATGTTCGTTCCATTTCAATAAAATACGGGTAAAGTACATCTTATTGACTATTAACTGTGAAAATTTCACTTAAATTGCATACTCTATTTCCAATTCATGTCTATTTCTAGAAAATGATCACAAAACTTAGCTGTCCACCACTTATCAATGACCATATTGCGAACTGATAATACATGTACCCATTGAGGACAATGAAAAATCCATCGTTTTCCCACTTCCATGAATGAACAAGAACTTGCAAAGGAAAAGATACAAAAATCACCTTCGATATTTCGAAGAAAAAAAAACAGAGTTGACTTGTCTCTCATATTCAAAACACACAATCTGATAGTGAAAATTGTCTTGATTTCAATCATTAAACTCTCACTTGTATTTGAATGCTTGTGTGTAATCTGTAATTCTCACTTAGCTCATTTAGCTTTCATTATTATCGCATTCCTTGCACAGCTTCACAAATGGTTTCATTTTTAGTAAAACATGCATAACTTCAGATGGCATGGATCAATGTTAGTAATTGTGTTTTTTCAGATGTCTGGAAAAACATGCTCTTTTAAGACATACTTCTTCGGTGTATCTAATTTGATTGCTTTTTAAGAAAAAAAAATCTTGAGTGCTGGTCACTTTCTTAACTCACCCTGTATACACAATGTGAACATGCATCTCTCACACACTTAACTTAATTGTCTTCATTTTCTATCATCCTCTTTTTTTCCCTGTCTTTTCTTCTTGTGCGGTAGCCCTCACATTGAGTGGCATGTATGCCTTGTGAAGGGACAACTTGCATAAAAAAACACAATTACATGCACACAATATGCATGTTTAATCTGGAGCCAATCATTCAAACTGAAACAGATTCAATTCTCAGATTCATGTCAGTGCAAGTAGTGAAACTGACTCACATGCATCTGCTTTGGTTACAGGAACTGATACCACAAGATAGTCACATGCATTAAAATCGGACAGAAATGTTGGGGGAAAAAGAAGGAAAAGAACAAGAAACTTTCTGTTTCAATTCCACTTTGCTCAAGGTCTTACAATCCCTGTAAGTATAAATCTGGAGTGATCTTGAAATAGAGAAGAACATTCTTTGCTGCATCTGAATAAAATGTAGCTCACGGAGCTCAATGCTACATTGTGCATGAACTATGGGTGATGGCTACCAAAACAGCTCCACTCCATCATGTAAAGTTGAAAAGCATCATGAGAACTTTTACATGAGTGGAGAAAGAACTTCTCAAATGAAATGGTTAAGTGCTGAAATCATTGCACCAATCGGCCTCTGCTTAAACTTTGTCTTTCTCTTCACAGTCATTCGAGTGAAGTCCATGCGTACAATCATCAACATCTACTTATCCAATCTGGCTGTGGCTGACTCACTCTTCCTTATAACTTACTTCATAATTGCACTGTTTTCACCAGAGTCCAACTTATTGGTCAAAAAGGCAATATCCAGTTTCCAAAGCACGTTCCTCGCTACTTCTAATTTCTTTGTGGTTACCATAGCAGGTGAGAGATTCTCTGCAGTGCGCAATCCTATAACGTTCAAAGAAAAGGCCTCTAAATCTCGAGCAGCAAAGATATCAGCAGGACTCTGGGTGCCAACAATAATTGTTGCTGTGATTCTGATTTTCTTACCATTAACAGACATTGTCTTAGCTAAAGTCAACTTTGGGATTCTTTTCATTATCAACATTGTCTCTTTGATAGCAACTCTTGCTTTGTACATCTATGTAGTATGGAAAGTATGCAAGCAATCAGCCCTGTTGCCAAACCGTCCCAAGCAAGCAGGCAAGGTCCTCTGCATGGTTATCATCAACACTGCTGTTTTCTTCATTCTGAACTCACTACACACTGCATCTGCAATTATGATAATTCATGTACTTGTAGTGGCATCAAAGGTTACTTCAACTGCTCAGATTGTTGCCAATCTGGAACTTGCAGAGACAATAAATATTCTGTCTATATGCATTGCAATTTTGCAACTGACCAATAGCTCAATAAATTCCCTAGTCTACAGTGCCACAAACGCTGACTTTCGTGAAGCTGTAGTCAAGGCTTTCTCATTCCTGAAACTGTGCTGTCGTTGTTGCCCAAGACAGAATCCCAGCCGATCATCGCAGCCAGGGAAGCAGATTGAGCTTTGTGTGATTCCACAGGCAGAAAATGACCAAGAGCACCGTGCTGCAAGGCCAAGCAGCAGCAAACCACCAAGCCAAGGGCATGCACAACACACAGCGAGTCAGCAGTCACTGGACAGCTGTCAAGAACAATGTTCCAGGCAAAGCAGCAGCAAGGCATCCATGCACAGTCAGCAGCATGTTCAAGTGCATGTTGAGGTACATGCAGAACCAGCTGGGACCCCAGTGCTTGCAAGTTCTCATCAGGAACAATGCTCTACTCCGACTGACTGCAAGCTTTCCATGCAAGGGGAGCAGTGTGTACATCCAGAACCAGCAGAGAGCCAGCAGTCACTTGCAAGTAGTCAGGAACAATGTCCTGGGCTGACTGGCACTGAGCCATCAGCACAAGGGCAGCAGTATGCACATCCAGAACCAGAAGGGATTTAATCTTTGGAAAGTTGTCAAGAACAATGTTCACTGGTACCTGATAAGTGCAAGCTGTCTTTAAGGGCAGCAGTGTGTAGAGTGAGTGCTGCTTTTGAACTTGCTGTGTTCAAAGTGTAGAGCAGATTTAAGGCCGTTTCATACATCTTCTTCATTGGAATGCTAATTAAGTAGATTTGACATCGAGAAACATTAACAACACAATATGCTGGAGTTGAAATGTGTTTTACTTCAGCGAATTGCCAATACATGTACGCACCATGACATCAGTAATGTGCAGGCTCACCCAGAGCAGATTGCAACCAACTATCAGTAAAGGGAAAACCTGGTATTCATGCAATGTACATGTACATGTATTTATGTAAAAGGTTCAGAAATTAACAAATAGTTTAATTATTTGAATCAAACTTTTGTTCGTGTTTAAAGGTAGAGTAGATCATTTGCAGCTATCAAAAAAGTAACTGACAAAATTATTGTTAAAAGGCTTTTGGTTTTAATGGCACTAAACTCCCTGTGAAATCATTCTTTCAGGCAAGCAGTCATTTTGAAGGCAACAATGTAAGAAAGCCATTTTCAACGATGCATCATGTTAGTTCATGTAGTTGGTTTGTAAATTCGGTGAATCTAAGAATTTGTGCGCGCAAGCGTCGACACGACGCACACGCACACTAGGTTGCTATTATTCATCAGTTCAGTGCATGACATCACGTAGCTGCAATTGACTGAATGAGAATGTGTCCCTGGGGCTGAATTCGGACGCAATATAAAACGTGACTCAGCAACTTTTGAATTGAACCCGAGATCCTTGACTATAGTTTTCTCGGAAGATACTGCATTCACAGAGTTAAAACTTCATCGTATTAATTATTAAGCACCCGTTTTCATATTTTGAGCACTTTTGATGCTTCAAATGAAAAAAAATGCACAAATGACAAATGATCTACCCTTCCTTTTAATGAGCAAGTTTGTTACTTTTTTTCAGTGTGAAATATACAAGTAATAGTACTAACATATGGATAACCCTGAATTTTTTCCACTGTAAATAGGTTTTTATTTTAGGAACTCTATTCCAAGTCTTTAGATGTTTCAGGCTTTAAAATATTCCATATTCACGAGCAATACAGCAATGTAATGAGCTGGAACTTCAGTGTCACTGCTGTTTGAGGGGACAAAATGTAACAAAAGTGTTTTGATCAAGTTTGATGTGACTGTTGCGTGCATTAGCACATAGCATGCAGCCAGTGAGATACTTAAATGTACAAACTTTTACACATGTACAATGCAATGAATTTTAGGTTCATAAATTATACAGAAAATCCCAAAGCTGTGAAGTGTAAAATACCTAAATCAACATCACAGCAACATTAGAAACAACTGTGAACATGTGCACGGGCATTGCAAAAAAGTGTGCGTAAAATGTGGTCATTACTTTCATACAAACACAGGGCTGGGATATTTCATGTTTTAGTGAAATTCACTTTACAGCCTTTTGATTCTGTTATTAACAGACCTTGACAAATCCCAAGCATGGAGCACAATACATACATACTCCTAAGAAGGCACAAACTGTATGGTTATTGTTATCGAGGGTTCAATATTTAGGGAGCAAACTCACCACCAGTCCAAAATGTCTTGGGAGGTTTTGGATCTCAATCTTGAAGATCTCTGAGGTGAAGTGCTGTTGCGTCAGATAGTGATAAGGATCCGTTATGGCAGCGCCAGTCACTGGTACGTCAGAGGTGCTGGTGGAATGGTTATCTTGTGGGTCAAGACCTGATGCACAAATGAACAAATTAAAAAACTTGATATGGCTTAGAGCTATATTGTCTAGGTCTTCACCCAAAACAATTACATGGGAACAATCTGACAATAGCCGTAGCCATAGCTCTAGAAGCCCGTTTCAGACACAGCCTAAGTAACAGATCAACAAAGTTGCAAGTTATGCATTAGGAGCATCTGATTCCAAATGTATACCAATCTTTTTACATACATGTTGCGCAATGTGGATAACTTTTTTGAAGACCATATAAAGTGCTGGTTTTGTTTTTCGAAGTTTCTTGAAAAATCCTTTAGCAAGGAGAAATCCATTGTATAGACTTTTTTGCTGCAGAGCACAGATATATAATATACGAGACCATTGTAGGCTTTAGATGTACAGTATGGGATTTAAGTCTGGTGTATTAAAGGTGTCTACACAGCTACTAGCTGGAAAAAAATGTAGTTGATAGTTAAAAGCCCGGTTCATACTTCACGCGAAAGCGAAGCGAAATTCTTGACGTCAACAATACATTCAAAGGGCGTCCACCATTGTTGACGACATGAATTTTGCTTCACACATGCTTTCGTGTGAAGTATGAACCGGGCTAAAGTCAGCAATGTGTTCCCCACTTCTGTCAATAGAGCGTGCAAGTTGACCTCAAAAACCTAGGTGATTTTACTAGGTTTATCCAGTCAAGGGTAAAGAATGGGTTCTGAACAAGAAAAGAACATTCCAATTTACAACACATTCAAAAAATATTGCAAGTTGATTACTATAGTAAATTGAAAAAATTGTTGACCTCCACATCCGTTCATTGGGTGAATTGGGTGAATTAAAAATACGGGAGTCCGTGGCTAGACTAGTCAGTGTTTGGTACCAAGATGCTCACATGAAAAGTGAATGTGAACTGGCGAGACTTGCATGCTCTATAATTGTACATAATCTGTGTAGCACCACTAGTCTGTTGTATTACATTATGAGCTCCATGTCTGTATGATGTTTAAATGCAAAGCAATATTCTAATATTTCTTATAGATGGACTCAAGGGTACTTCAAATTTGGGTAATTGAAAAATCAATGCTGTAAAATATGAATGTCGTTGCAAAGTTAGCATCATACAAGATGTATCTTAATTTGCACAGTATCCGAGGAATTGCTGCTTTTTTATATGTTCATTAAAGCTGTGATTTCCTTGTGTAATTTAAAACTCTAAACACAAATAATACAGAAATGTACTATCACCAAATCAGTGTTTGAGCTCTTACACTGTACGTCTTTCTGATACCTAGTAATATCTGAGAAAAAATTGCAGGGCAAACCATATTTCTAAAATCAACATACTTTTTACAGGACAAACAAATTTGCGTGTAAAAGCAAGATCAGTGATAAACTAAATAAAAGTGTACACTAGCAACATTTAAACAAACAGTGATTTTCCTGAATTTTGTATTTAAAACCTAATTCTTGCTTGAAGAAATGTAATTGTTGAAAAATCCCTATTGAATAAAAGAGCTTGCTGGTCAATGTTGAAAGTACAAACCTATACCCTCAATATTCATGCCACAAAAGTAAGCCAACATATTGGTTAGCAAAGGGGATGACAAGGGTTTAAGTCTTTTGTAGCTTGTTTCTTTCTTTTCAATAATTAATTCCTGACAGACATATTAGACAATGCACAATATGTACACCTGTCAATCTTTCTGTGTGTTGCATTCTGATTGGTTGGAGTTGATCAGCATTAGCTACCAATAGGCCACGCCCCTTGACAGCCGATCCAATCAAACTTGAAAGCTGATCTACGTCTTTTGCAAAAAGGAAACTTCAAAGGAAATACTTACCTTTGTAAGCACGAAGCCGGAAACCAGCAGTGTTATCTGTCAATGAAAATAATAAGACATGAAACTGAAACGTTTGCACAATTTATCCAGAGCCAAGTTTCATGAAGACCTGACAAGAAATTAGGGGAATTACTGAGAGAAAAAAAAAACTCTGTAACTTTCTGTTGCAGTGTTCATGACAGGCACATCACATGCGCATCTACATGTGTACACACTTTATGTCCATTCTAAGCAATGTGCACTTTTAACTTAATGAAGTAGTGTCTTGAGCACCAATACTGGTGGATAGGTGTGCTCTATCTCCAAAAAAGAAAACAAAAAAAGAAATGCTATGATTTGAAATTTGACTTTCAATTTAGAGTGCCTAGGGTTGCTCTTTGCTTCTCTCAGAACTACTCTATTTTCTTTGCAAAGTCATGTTGACAGGATTCAATGAGCAGTATTTTTCCAGTTTGCCATTAAGTCCAGGGACAGTTGGTCTCAATCTGCCCCTGAATGAGAGAGTCTCTCTAAGCAGGGGGTTGGGGTTCACCTCAACTCTCATTGGTTGCCGGTGCGAGTCCCACTCAAGCAGCTGTGAATTGATTGGCTCTGTGTTTGGGTTTTCCTCTTTTCTTAATTTTGTGACTTTTGTGTGTCGGGAAGACAGCTCATTTCAGAAAATTGGGTAAAACTTTGGTGAGTTTTAACTGATTCTCAAGAAAAAGAGGAAACATGTTCTGGGGCTTTAACAAATTATGTTCAGGGCAGCTGTACATGTAAGTCCACTTGCCAGAAAACTGTGTCTGGAAACAGTTACTTGTCAAGGAAGATCACATTTCCATTATAGCCCCCAACCATGGGGCGGGTAGCTCACCTTTGTTGCTTCAGCCAGGGAGACATCTCCCCAATGTTCCGTTGCAGCATCTTGGATAAATTCCTCAGAAACTCCCTGGTGTTGGTCTGTTTGGTGGATAGCTGGTCCTCATACGGCTGGTTCCACAGTGGAGTCACCATGTTGTTTAACCTGTAGATTGGAAAAAGATGTGAAAAGCACATTCAGTATTTCAGAGTCTTAACAATTTTGGAAAAAGTGAATAGCTCAACTGCTATAAGCCTTTTGCGATATATGGCAGACACAATACAAGGGTGTTATTTGATTTGGGTATATTGGGGTAACTTATGCAAAAGACTAGACCCAAACCAAATAGCGCCCTCGTATTGTGTCCACCGTATCTCCAAAGGGTAATGGATTATGTGTGGAACTTGTCATCTTTCTACATACAACCATTCTCCTAACTACAGTTCATAGTTCTGGTAGTGCATGAGCAAATTAAAGATTAAGCTTGAAACAATGAGGGTAATGTGTTCAACTTAGACACTTTATCAGATAAAATAAGAATCATCTGAAACTGTGAATCGCACACACACTCTACACAGACATGCAACCTTTAATGCTGTACCTTCTAGGGAAAAAAACAAGGAAAACTGTCCACATAACAGTTTTACTCAACAAATGCCAGATGAAGTACTTAATTTACTTAAAGTTCCGTGCTATTTTCAAGTTTCATCCCAAAAAACCAGATTTCTTTACCAATCTGCTATTTTTCAAGCAATACAAAAGTTATTCACTTTTGAATGAAATACCAAACACAAAAAAGCTCACGTTCAGTTATTGAATTATTACTTTACAATTCCAAATTATTGGCTGCCAAACATAATTTCTGTTCTTGCTGGATAGGCTGGTTCCCCCCCACACACACACAATCAGTATCAATAATGTACGGACAGGAGCCAATCTGTTGGCAAAGCTGGTCATCAGTTTGGGCCAAGAACAAAAAGAAAAGTTCAGGGGTAATTTCTTAGTATAACATTTGATGGCAGAAGTCTAAGTACACTTTCAATTTCAAGCAAGAGAGTGTAGGAATTCCATGGTTTTAAATCTTTGTTGATGCAGTGACTATTTGTATCTGTATTTTAAATGTCTTTCTTGATTATCCAAACACCAAATCTAAATCTTGTGTCAAGTTTCTATATGTGAGATATAAATAAATATGTTGTAAGCAAAATGTAGTGAACAACCTGAAAGATTTTGTGTCATTTTTTGATCTGCATCTAATTTTATTCAGTTACAGATAATTCATGTCTGTGATCTTTTATGAGCTGTAAAACTCTGTAAAAAGTGCAGAGTGCCATTTCACTTTTTTTTAAGTA
Organism: Patiria miniata; assembly: GCF_015706575.1. Lineage (NCBI taxonomy): Eukaryota > Metazoa > Echinodermata > Asteroidea > Valvatida > Asterinidae > Patiria > Patiria miniata. The sequence continues at coordinate 24,763,167 of NW_024037073.1, read as the reverse complement.
AGCTAGATATGAGCAAAACCTTAGTAAAGGATTACGCAATGTACATGTAAAAAAGTCTTGAAGAGAAAATAAAAAGTTATTCTGAAGCACATCTATGCCAAAGTCAACTGTGAAACTCTATTGTCTACTTTGGTTTAGTATGCATTCAAAACAAGGAACAAAGAACTAATCCTTACAAGTCTTAGAGATAAAAATACACTAAGGGAAAAATGCAGAAGCTTTTTGTTTCAACTACACATTGCTCCAGGTCTTATATTCGCTGTTAGGATAAAACTGGAGTGATCTTGAAATAGGACAGAACACTCTTTGCTACATCTGAATAAAATGTTGGATATGGAGAACGATGAAGTTGAAAAGCACCTTGAGAACTTTATCAAGACTCACAAAAGAAATGAACAAATACTATGGTTAAGTACTGAAATCAATGCACCAATCGGCCTCCTCTTAAACTTGGTCTTTCTCTTCACAGTTATTCGAGTGAAGTCAATGCGTACAATCATCAACATCTACTTATCCAATCTGGCTGTGGCTGACTTGCTCTTCCTTATGACTCAATGTATATTTGTATTGTGTTCATCCGAAGTGTACAAAGCATTCCAGAGTGTCAAATAAATCCCGGGACATACCGTTATTTCGTTTTACGGTTTTGGATTTCCTCAAAAACAAAAACAGTAAGCGAACCATTGACTGTTTTGTCGTTTTACAGTTTTATAAAACGACAAACGGTATTAACATAATACGGTTTCTCCGTTTTATAAGTTTAGTAAAATTCATTATAGCAATACGATCGATTATTTTTGTTTTACACAAATAACTTTGAAAAACAGCAAAACGGTCAGTATTGAATACACACTGTTTTTTATTTTAGTGTCATAGTTAACAGTCCGTGGTGCATTTTGTGGCGGTGGGCAAGGGGGTGGAGGGGGACCCTGCTTTACACGAGTGTTAGCTCGGCATAATTAATGCGTGGTGTGATTCCTGGCGCGGACCCTGACCCCCTTCTCATGCCATTCAGTTGGTGGGGCTTAAAGAGTTGCAAGCAAAAATGGCGCTGGAAAACTGCAAGGGAGGGCATTACTTTTCACAATGGATACAGGATGGTATATATAAGACGTTTGATGAAGTTGCAGATATTTTGAAGGAAATTGGAGTTTAAGTCGACGCGGCTCTTCAATAGCTAATTCGCAAATTCTGTCATGAGAACGAAAATGTAAGGAGGGCCCAGGCAATGACTCGATCCCAAGGATGCATTAACATTCCTAGGTGCATTGCTTAATTGCCGAACCTAAATCAAAAAAATGGTCGGCAAGAGTATTGACCATTTTGTCATTGTCATGATTTTGTAAAACAACACTCTAAAATAAAGCAACTAACCGTTTAACACTTTCTACAATTAAAAACAACAACAAAAAGTATTTTTTGTGTGTGACTTGATACAGTTTGACCGTTTTACAAAACTGTAAAACGACAAAATGGTCAATAGTTCGTTCACAGGGTTTTTTGTTTAGGAAATCCAAAACGGTAAAACAAAATAACGGTAGAGAGATTCTCTGCAGTGCGCAATCCTCTGACATTCAAGGAAAAAGCCTCTAAATCTCGAGCAGCAAAGATATCAGCAGGACTCTGGGTGCCAACAATTATTGTTGGTGTGATCCCAATATTCTTGCCAGAGACTTTCTTTAAAGACATCTTTTTTTGGATTAATTTTGTTACCAACACAACCTGTTTAGTAGCCACTCTTGCTTTGTACATCTTGGTAGTAGTTAAAGTGTGCAAGCAATCAGCACAGTTGCCAAATTGTCCCAAGCGAGCAGGCAAGCTCCTCTGTATGGTTATCATCAATACTGCCATTTTGTTTCATTCTGAACTCACTGAACGTTTCAGCTGCAATTATTTATACTCTGGGAACATCTTTTACTTTGCCTGCCAAAGCTATTGAATATCTAGAACTTGCAGAAAATCTTCAGACTTATCAATAGCTCAATTAATTCCATCGTCTACAGTGCTGACTAACGCTGACTATCGTGCAGCTGTAGTCAAGGCTTTCTCATTCCTCAAACTGTGCTGTCGTTGCTTCCCAAGACGGAATCCCAGCCGACCATTGCAGCCAGGGAAGCAGATTGAGCTTCATGTGATTCCACATGCTGGCAGAAAATGACCAAGAGCACCATGCTGCCAGGCCAAGCAGCAGCAAGCCACCAAGCCAAGGGCATGCACAATACACAGAGAGTCAGCAGTCACTGGAAAGCTGTCAAGAACAATGTTCTCTTTTCTCAGTGCTTGCACACGCGGTACACAATGCATTGATGTTCGTGTATGAGGCAACTTTCTCTCGGGAGGTAAAGCCCCTGTCACACTGTCTGCGATCTTATGTGCGCTCTTACTGCGTCCTTGAAAAATAGCTGGGGTGCAAAAACAACTACTAGATCGCAGCAACAACTACATAGGTTGCCAGATGGACACCGGAGGGTCTTAATGGTCTCCGATGAGCGCCAAGATCTTTGAACATGCCCAAAACAATCGCAACACCTCTGCGCTCTGGCCAAGGCGCCACAATGACGCAACTCGAGGGGCTGTGCGAGCGTGAATTGTGCGACATTGAAGTGGCATTGAGGCAGCCTAGGCGCAAGACAGTTGATGTAGTCTCCATGAGAAACTAACTCGACTGCGATGAACTTGTAGAATAATTTTGAAACTGGACTGTGTATTGACCATTTTGTCGTGGTATTTATACAGCGCAAGTGACGTCCCATGAGCGTATTTTGGTCGAATAGAGAGCGCGACGTGAGCTACAAGGACGTATCAACAGTGAGCAGAGCATAGTGTGAGCGCAGTGACAGCGCAGTGGCAGCGACTAGATAGAGTAATTGAGCTTGACAGGGGCGCATAGACGAGTTGAGCGCATCGTAAGCGTGGGGAGAGCACAGTATGAGCGTAGCTTGAGCTTCTTTGATACAGAAAATTGTCATTGCGATTGTTAAATTTATGAAATATTTTTGGTCGCCGTAAGGTCTCCTATGAGATCGCATATAATGTGACAGGCCCTTAACACACTGAGTAAACAGTGTATACACGTCGGAGAAGGGCGAAACCTAATTTTCATCTGCAAAAATTCCATCTTGTGATTGGTGCATATTACTGTGAAACACCTTACTGGTAACGAGAAACATTCACAGCATATTATCAAGAATAGAGAAGTATTTTACTTTAACGTAGGGAATTGTCAATACTTCCTGTGTCATCAGTAATGTGCAGGCCCAGAACAGATTGCAACCAACTGTCAGTGTCACATTCCCTGGTTTGCCCCTCCCCAAGAAATATGACCCTCAGAAGTCTGGTACACCCGTCACACAAAATAAATTGTCACACAAAATAAATTGTCAATTCACTCGACAATTTATTTTGTGTGACGGTGTACCAGACTACTGAGGGTTATATTTCTTGGGGAGGAGCAAACCAGGGAATGTGACAAATGGGGGCTCGTCCGGGAAATGAAAACACAAATTGAGAAAAGCCGGTAGTCTCAGGTGTGTGGTTATACACGATACTTCAAGATTGATACAGGGTGAGTTAAAAAAAAAATGGAACCAAAATCCCAAAAATTATATTTCATATTTAAAAAATATGTAGCATCAAAAATAATGAAGGGAAAGCAAACATCTTAAGGTACTTTAAGATGAAAAAATGGATAAGTAAAGTGGTCAATCCATTCAGAAAATATCACCATTTAAACACAATGACCCTAAAAACCTGTCTCCTCAAAAATATGTGATTTCAAGAATCGTTGTCACAATTGTCTTCAAACATCTCCAGCAATAAACTCTCAGTTTAAACATTAAAAAGGTTCATCAGAATCACTTTGAAGGCCTGTCCTTTAAAACTATAGTCCATCATTTGTGATAAGTGCATTTTGTTCGTTTGAAGCAATAAATGTGTTCAAAATCTAATGAAGGATACTGAACAACTTACTTGATGAAGTTTCAGCTCAGCTTCAGCTTTATATTCCGAGAAAAACAGCATTCTAGGATCTCAATTTCAAATCAAAAGTTGCTACATGTAAATCATGTTCGAATTGTTTTGAATTGCAGCTTTACGCGATGTCGCGCACTGATCCGAAAAATTATAGCAACCGCGCGCGCCTGTGCGTCGTTCCAATGCTTGTGCGCACTGCGCTGAATAACAAAACGAACTACTAATTTAAATTTTCCTATGGTGCTTCTTAAGACGCACCATTGGAAATGAGTTTCGTTGATTTCTTGGAATTGAGAGCTTGCCAGAAAGGATAATTTCACAGGGAGTTTAGTTCCCTTACTATCTTTACAGGGGTTGCCCTTAACTTTTTTTTGACTGGCCAGCCTGACCAGTTGGCCAGAATTTTGACTGGTCCGCCAGGTTTTTGACTGGTCCGTCTTATACAGCGTGTACCCACCAGTTAATCAGTTTCACATCAGTCTTATTAAACTAGACTATAGTCAACACCCATGTCACCTGAGCAATAGAGGTCTATTTTCTTCCTCCATGATCTGAGGCCGCAAAAAAAATATAAAGTTCTGCCTCAGATTACATGCCTTTTAAAAATAGGGTTGGTAGGTCTGATTTTTGGGGGTTTTTTTGGCCAATATTTTTTATGCAGCTTGAAAGGGGTATTCAATTAGGCCTCAGTAGGCAAAGTTTTAGCCCGATTTATTTTCATTGTACTACGAACAAGGGCGGATCCAGAACACATTTTGGGGGGGGGGGGGCCAAAAAAAATTGGGTCAAAAAAATTACGGCGTGGGGTTCGGGGCCCGCTTAAGGGCCCCAAAAACATTTTGGATTCTAGATGCTCTGTGGTGCGATCTGAGGCAATTTCTGACCACTTTAACCAATGGAAAAGATGGTGGTGTACTCATTGCCTGCCTTTACTGCGATGTCACATAAAAAAAAAATTTAAAAATTGGTTTCGTTTTTGGGGGGGGGGCATAGCCCCCTTTGGCCCCCCCTGGATCCGCCCTTGACTACGAAAGCTAAACACAAAATGATGGCCACAAAAAGTGAATAAAACCTACCTTAATTAGGCCAAAAAAATAGTTCTGCTTCCGATTACATGCCTTTCAAAAATAGGGTCGGTCGGTCGGAAATTCTTTTTTTGCCAATTTTTTTTTATGCAGAGTGAATGGGGTATTCAATTTTTTATATGCGAAGTATTAGCCTGAACTATTTTCATTGCACTACGAAAGCTATACACGAAATAGCGACAAAAAGTGAATAAAACCTACCTGTAATTATTGTCAATATATTTACGTTCGATAATTTCAAAAAAATGGTAATCCTTACATTTAGGACACCTCTATTTTGTACGAGTTCTGTTCAAAACTGACTTTTGCAGATGACTGTCCAGTACCAAAGTGACTTTTGCAGGCTAAAGAAGTCTTTTTTCTTCAGACAAACTCATGTTAGTTATAATTTTGAAAGCACTTTCAAAGAAAAAGTGAATTTCCTACCTTTTTTGGCAGTTTGCCATCTTGCTTTTAAATCTATTTTCTGTTTGTCATCGTCCCCTCATAAATCAAAACCCTGCCCTCTTTCTACAAATCAAACCTGCTGATATTCAAGAGGTGTCATTGCCAACTGTTCAAATGTGCCAAGAAATACCAGAATGTCACTTTTGAGTGTCATTTAGTCAGCTGTTTTGGTGAGTCTTTTAACCTTATATAGGAAAGGGGTCCTAAAAATAAGAATTACCCAAAAATTAATGGAAAATTCAGGTTGTTCGCACCATATGCACAACGCTAGTCAAGACGTGGGGAGCTGGCCAAAACTCCGAGGTGTGTGATGCGTGCGTGTGTGGCAAGCGGCCCACCATGGGCCGACAGACCCGTTTTCACGGTCAAAAATTTCGGGAAACACACGGCATGTATCACTCCAAATACGAGTAGTTCGTTCTCAAAATGAACTCTTGAACACAGAAAATACACAGACAAGCTAGATCAATTCTGTATAAAATTAACTTGCAAAAATGTTCTTTCTCCATTGGTGTTTTCTTGGCATTTTTACGATGTCGAATCCGACCAGTTGACAGAGCACGTGCCTGGCGCCTGCACGATGCATAACAGCAATGCTCTAGCGCTATCGATTGCATAGCCGTGCACAGACTAGTTACCGCATTTTCATCATGATGTCTTCTAAATTGGCGCGGCGGGAACCAGTCATCGCTGCATTGGGCTGGATTACGGGTTACCGGATTACGCACATGATTATAGTCACCGTGACATCGAATTGCGAAGTAGTCATATCGCGAAGCAAATTTGTAAAAATAACGGAGGTTTCTTTTGAAAAAATAGCGAATGTACATATACATGTAAGTAAGAAACCAAATAAATACAACAAGCATTTTTTTGACACAGATTTTTTCAGCTGGCCAGCCGGACCACTTGGCAAGGTGTTTCAGCTGGTCCGCCGGCAATTCAACTGGCATTTGGCCAGCGGACCACCGCTAAGGTCGAACCCTGATTAATTAGTGCATTAAGTCAAAAGCTATTGCCACAGACAACAATGCCTGTCTCATCAGACACAGCCTCACATACCTAGTCTAGGGGCTAGACGATGTTATGGTCGGATACACAATTACATGCTACAGCGATGACCCGCCGTCGCAAGAGGTGGCTATCAAAACCAACCAATATCCCCCACCATCGGAACGTCTAGGCCAACTCATAAAATCTCTCCCCCCCCCCCAAAAAAAAATGGGGGAAGTGCGCATGCGCTACTTCCGCAGGCAATTACTGTTCATTTTCAGTCCCACACAAACTACACACAACAAAAGTGCTGACCAGTGAAGTTGCACAAACGTCTTGCTGCATCTTTTACGTTACTTGAAGAAATTTGAAAGTTTCCTTGGGAACTACTGTGAATTGTTTTTGAATGTGCGCTGCATATATTAGGCCAAAGGTGCGCGCACATTACACAACCAGTAGGAATTGGCCTATACGTTGTTCCGACGGGTTCGTGGGTGATATTGGTTGGTCAGTGGTTGTGGGTTTATCACTGCAGCAGGTTATTGCATATCAAACCATAACAATGTCTAGCCGTTAAGCCTCAGTCATACATTCACTGTTTGGAGCTACAGCTATCCACAGTTGAGAATTGTGATAACCGTGGGAGTACTGTATTCATCCTAAATATCTGCGTGGTTATCCCTCATCTTCCTTTGGTATTCGTGGAGGCGCTACAGAACTTTTAAACTGTTCCAAACGTCCTTGGTGAATCGTCATGAAAATCAATGCGCAGTGAAACCCGGGGACATCCATAGAACAACTGTACTAATTCGTAGTGTTATTTGTAGCTATTTGTACATACTCTTGGAGATTTGTAGCTCATTCGTGGTGGAAATCTATTCTCTACGAATTCACTACAAATGTCCTACGGTTATGCCCAGATATGCTTGAATTCTGCTAAGGTTGTGCTACGAATATGACTATGCTTTATTTGTAGGAGAACCTTGGTCATCCGTGGCCCAATCGCAGACAACTGTGGCATTAACATCATTATTCTTGGTAATACTGTCAATATTCGTAAACAATCCGTTCAAGAAACCGTGGTGTATTCCTAGAGAAACCTCTGAAAGTTGTGGCTATCCGTCCTGAAACCCTAGTGCATTCTTAGAAAGTCAATTTCTCCATGAGTCTTGACGGTTCATTGTGATCAATTGATTCTTGGCAAACGGTGGATATTCGTAGGTCCAACCGTGAATGTGTTACTAGGGCCTTAAGACTATGACATACCTTGATCTTATTGCTGAGAGTCTGCATCTCAGTGGACAGTGTCTGCACCTTGTTGTGTAGCTCCTGGGTGGAGTCCCTGGTGGGTCTGTAGTTGGCATACTTCTCGTGTACGGCGTGGTAGATTTCACCCTTGATCTCATCAATGTGAGTTGATAATTTGCCGATGTGCGTCCTCAGGTCTTCCTTTTCCAACAGATCTGGGCAAAGAATTACAAAATATTGGGTGAGTAAAAAACACCAAAACCCAAATAGCAGGACCAACTTTCGAATGAAGTTTTGCCTGTAGAACTTTTAAACTCTAGGATATAAAAACCCAATCAATAAGCTTGTGGACTTGTAACAGTTAATACGGCACGTAAGTTTCAGCCGCTCATTTAGTTTGCGCGCATGTGCACTCAAAATATGAAATACAGATAATCATAAATCAGCAAACATGGATGCCTGCAGTGGCAGTTTGAACCACTGAAGTATCGGTCAACATCACGCTCAATGTACTTTGATAAATTTTTCTTTCCACGTAGACAGGAATTTAAGGCAATCAAAGTCACTTTTGCAAACCTTAGCGCTAAAAAACAGAGAGTATATGTTGCATTTTTTTTGTTTTTCCGTGTTGTATAGTAGGAAAATATTGGGTCACAAATTCAAAACAGGCGACAGTTTAGGGGATAATTGTTCAGTTTTGCCGAGTAATTGTAAACTTGTCTTCACTGAAAAATGGTAAAGAATGCCACGGAAAGTGCGATGTATAAATATCATTTAAGTTGGAAACCGTTTCAATGAGAAAAGTAAGGTCTCACGTTATACGTTTTTTGTTGTTGAATGTAACGTTAGTGTACACGTACCTGTACACAGACCCTGGAATTTGGCCCGTTAACATGGCTAACTGAAACGATTTTCAACTGACTGGTTCCCGGCCCAGAAATGCCGTTAAGTACGATCATAGAGGGCACTGGGACCAGTGTATTTGTGCACGAAGCTTTCAAAATGGGTTTACTCGAAAAATGACGATTTTTATAAGCTACAGGTTTCCTCTTACATCAAATCACATGTAAAATGAAAATAATCTATCATCCTTTCCGATGGTACTACGGCTGATCTAAGGTAAACCCGGCAAATTGTCCAAATGTGTGAACCAAACTCAAAGGCGAACGATGTTTTTTCCTTTTCATTTTGTACGTTTTTTGTCCATAATTATTGGTTTTTTTTTATATATTTGAAAAGGTAGAGACAATTGTAGAGAGACACTGTAGAGACAATTTATATCTTTGAAATTTCCTGTTCAATTCTGAGAGCTCCCCTCGCGATCTTGAACACGTTAAATTTCCGACTTGTGGTGTTAATGTTTGAACGACGCGATTTCTTCTTCATGCCCAGCGTACATTCGATGGTCCCCGTATCCCGAGTGCGATTCCGTTACCGAGCGCGCGCGATGCATCGATTATGATAATGAGTAGGCTGGATCAGGTTTGTAAACCCATGTGCATTTCGAACGATAATAGGGAGTCGTGAACTCTAGCGCAGCTTTTATGGCGGATACCAGTTCAAGCTGGTTCCCGATTTCCTTTTACAGTTCGAAATGCACTTGTGTTTACAAACGTGACAATTATCATAATCGATGCATCGCACGCGCTCGGTAACGGAATCGCACTCGGGATACAGGGACCATCGAATGTACGCTGGGCATGAAGAAAAAATCGCGTCGTTCAAACATTAACACGAGTCAGAAATTTAACGTGTTCAAGATCGCGAGGGGAGCTCTCAGAATTGAACGAGAAATTTCACTTTTCTTTCGGATCGTAAGTAAACTCAGTACAACCATCTTAATCATTGATGTCTACTTGTACCTCAGGTGGCATATCTAGTAATTTGGAGGCCGTTTTGAGGGTGAAATCTGATGTTTTTTGTTGGAAAATGTTGGTTTCTGGGACAGTGACAGGATGATGTTGTCCAGCTCGCACTATTAGCTTGGACCTTACTATCACCAGACCATGTCCGAATGTTAAAAAGGCGATAAGTTTGGTCCAAGTTACTCGGACTAAGTATGTCATTAGTCATTCAATGCCAATTGTTCAGATGGGTCAGAATGTCAATTTTGAGTGTCATGATTTAGTCAACTGTTTTGGTGAGTCTTTCCCTCCTTACGTAGGAAAAGGGTCATAATACTAGTAAGGATTACCGGGCGAAGCTTAGTGACCGACACCCGTTCTCATACATGTACGTTGTATCACGCAACCGATGCAACGATAAAGATCGAATACTTACATGTACCAACCAAAAAGCGTTTCAAATACTCGGCCTACATAGGAATTAAATGCACTAAGTTTTTTATTTTTCCTACAATAATCTCTGGAACTTTATTGAGACAACCTTTGTCTGAAAGGTTAGTATTATTGGAAAACAGCTGAGTTTTACCCGTGTTTGCGAGCAGAACATCGGTGACAAGGGAAGTCATCTTGATTCTTGGATCTGCCGCCGGTACAGCGCCCTCTAAACAAATGTTTTGAGGGTGACGTTTCTGAAATTTCGGATTAAGCTTCGCCTTAGAGTCATGACTGTCTACGTAATCATTTTAACAACTAATTAAACAGTCTAAAGCAAGCATAACAACTGTAACATTAGATCTGTTGACAATCAATGTTTTCAATGCAGAACAAAGACCGTTACCAATATATACAAAAATTGACAAAAATCCCAAGGTATGCGCTTGGTATGACGTATGCCCACGTGATGGCGCGCACAGGTGGTGGTGTTTTGTGACACTGACAGGTGCAAAATGGTGGATAATATTCACACGTGGTGGTTTGTGTCTGCGTGTTACAAAAATGTAACAATGCCCGTCTCGCAAAAGTTGGTGTGTCCCTTGCCCTATGATGTCGTTGCCATGTTGGGTCATGCAACTTTCTCCTGATTCGTTGTCGAGGAACGTGTTGTATCTCTACTTGTGAGGTGGTTTCAGTGTGTCCGTCGTCAACTCGATTTTCTTAAAACCTGAAAAACTGCAAGACGTTCATGGTCCGGTCGTGAGTATTTAACAGGGAAAGAATCGTAGGCCTATACCAAGGTTGCGATCATGGCGATTTGCATTCACAAAGCGTGGGATTCGCAATTGTGCCAATCCTGTTGCATAAACCGCAGATCTAAGATTTTCACATAATCCTATTTAAACATTTTGGATTTTGAGCATGTTAGGAAGTGACAATTAAGCTAGTGGTTACTCACGTACGTCACAATATGTGCATCCCCCCATGTTGAAGCACTTGAAAGTGTTCAACATATTTGATTGGCCTGATCGAAGATCAATCTGATAATTGACAATTATTATGTACCAAAAACAGGGCTGATGGCTTTCAGGGACTTCATTCATCCTTGCAACATATCTCTCTCTCTGTTATTTTAGTCTCTATTGTATTGGAGTGGTGATGTGAAGTAGTTTTCTACAGGAAATAATGCTGGGTTCCTTTATTTTCAATAGGGCCCAAAGAAATATTGATTGTGAAAAGAATGTAAAAGTCATATCCGTCACACCTTTTGTGACGGAAATGACAATTATTATATTACTTGGCTTTTGGAGGTATAATTACCTTTTCAAGTTGTTTACTTTACAAATTATGGCAGTAGGTACATATTGAGAAATACACTGGGACATGCATTTTGAGGGGGTTTTGAGGGAGTATTGTAAAGAATGAGCATCTTGTCCATTATGTTAAAGAGTTTTTAACACTGCACATAATAGGAGTCGTGTTGAAGTTAAAGGGAATATACAACATTTGCAAACATCGAAAAATAAAACTACCAATTTTTTGCGAAATACCTTAATAGGATGTTGGTAAATGACAGTCTAAAGCATCCTGTAAAATTATGGCACCTGGTATACTGTCATTTTCAAGAAAAGTGGTATTTTTGTATCAATTTCCAACGCTGATCGGCCGATCAGCGTTGGAAACAACTGGCTTTTTTTTCAAATACTGGCCCCAATTGACCATTGCACTTGTTTACAATCGATTACAAACCCATGAACGGGTATGAGCCAGCTAGACTGGTTCCCTGACCTTACAATTCCCCAATGTATGTTAACTGCTCTGTTTCTTCTTATATGGAGTCAGGGAACCAGACTACAGGAAAATGATCGTTTTTCTTGGTTTTTATAGCATTTTCGAACCCAAAACCTCCAAAAAGTCAGTGTAACTATATTTGCTTTATATTTCCAACCCCCCAATTCCATCCATATCTGAAAATTACAGCAAAAGCAAATGATGTATATTCCCTTTAATTTCACTGCTCAAAAATCTAATTTTCATTCTATATTTTTTCGAATTATAGTGCCTTAAAGTGTCGGGACATGAAAGTAGACACTTGATACTGAAGAATGACCCATAGGCCCCTTTTTAATAAGAACTTGCTGGGAGTGTACATGCGGGAAGAAATTCATGATAAACATCTCCAGCATTTAGGATAGAGATAAACCCACGAATGATTCTAGCGTAAGGTTGATGCATTGGCAGTTGTACTGTTTAACTTTGTTCACTATAGGGTGTCAGTGGGTACATTGAATTTTTTGAAAAGAAGCTGAAACAATGAGAAGCAGTAGGTGGAAATTAACAAAAATCCACTGTGACAAAAGATGTATATCATCAAGTTAATTTAGCTAGTTAAACTGTGCACATTAATTTACTTATGCTTTTAACAAATTCAATAAATATATAAAATCTGATATCAAAAAGTATTTTTGCCCTCTGCAGGCTGAGTGTAAACATTAAACTGAAATCCACAGGCAAAAGGGGAACTATGTATTGGTGGAGTGAGGAAATTATGGATGTGACATTTACACATTTAAACATTTAAAATAATAAACAAAATTCTAAATCGTATTTTTCCAAAAGTTTTAACAAAACTCAAATTTTAAAAACAGGAACCTATTTTCCGCTATCTTCCTTTGAGTTGAGCATGGATAACAAAAATAATCCAAACCTATTCAATTTGCTAAAAGCTAAGGAGAACTGCAGTACTAGATTACTTTCAGGCTACGTGCTCATCTTTTTATTGTTTTCAATGACAGCCCTCTTTTTATTATGTTACTCATTTATTATTTGTTGTGTCGATCATGTTGGTCTGCACAATGGGCAGTCGTCAGTCTTTGTGAAAGGGCTCAACATTGAGATGGTTCTTTAAATGTTTGCTAAACATTTACAAAATGAAACGTCACATCCTTAGAAGACATTGGAGGAGGAGGTCTAAGAAATTGGAGGAGGAAGGCAATTGGAGGTCTGTGGATGTTTGAGCTACTACGTACATGTAGAGGGTAACAGATGTCTCTGATGGTGATGCTGAAGTTTTGCAGAGCTATCGTCTGTTTGCTGACCTTCATTGCTAGACGGACAGAGCATGGATGTAGCTGCTTGATACTCATGATGATGGTGGCCCTTTTGGTGAGTGCTGGGTGTTCACTGATTTCCTGTAATTCTCCCCATCTGCCATGTGCTCTGTGTTTGTGCTGTCTGGCGTTGAGTTCTCTTGCTGGTGTACCCAGTGTACACCTTCTGCATTCGCAGGGGATGCATCAGGTTCGGTCTTGGAGGCTTGCTTGTCCTGTGGGCTATTGTGGATCTTGTGGGTGTGGAAGGCCCGGATACCTTTGTCATTTAGGAAGTACTGGATGTGATGAGAACTGCCTGTGTTGGGCTGTGTAATAGGCGGGGTGAGCCTAGTGGGTTCGACCTTGGGTGTAGGGGACCCTTTGGTAGGTGAAAGACTTTGGATCTTGCGTCTTGACTGGATGAGCCTTGAATCTGTTGTGTTGTAGTGCTGTCTTGATATGGTAAAGTTGTTGCCGGCCAGGATTGTGGTTGCTGATGCAGGCTTCCCGGACAAGGTTGCTCTTTGACTGGTGTTTGGATTTCCGGGTGCAGGAAGGATTGGTTGTCGATGTTGCCAGTCAGTGTCTGTCGGTCATCTCTAATAGACTCAGGGGTCGAGGGTGTTGTCAGACTGTTTTCAGACCTTAGCATCCGGGGATGAGATTCAAGGCGCCTGATCCTCACTGCGCCAGATGCTGCTGTAAATCCAGTTGAAGTCTTTCAGGACCTGCTGGAGGTCCCATGCTGTATGATGAAGTGATGAGAGTCTCATCCATGTACTGAAGACAAACTCTTGGTCTCAGATCTACGAAGGCAGTACTCCTATATGAAGGCATTGACTAAAACTGGGGATAGAGTTGATCCTGTGGAAGTTCCAGAAGGCTGCTTGGACAACTGGCTGTTCATTGGAAGAAAGACAGCAGGATGTAGGTGGGTCGCAGATCATGAACCTGGTTTGGAGTGTGGGGCTTCATATTTCTGCAGGGCGTAGTCAAGTCGGAGTCCCCCTTGGCACCGAGGCATGAGTAGCCTGTGGGGATGGCAGTGAATATCTGGTAGCCTTCATCGGGGTTGACCATGGTGTCCTTGGGAACACTGTGAGGTTGCGCTCATGGTGTCATTGGGATCATCACCCTCACCATCCCCATCACCCCCACTGGCGGCCGCCACCACCCCCCTCACCCTCACCACCACCATCACCATCATCATCATGCTGCTGCTGCTGCACTGCGCTGCGCTGCGCTGCTGCTGCTGCTGCTGCTGCTGCTGCTGCTGCTGCTGCTGCTGCTGCTGCTGCTGCTGCTGCTGCAAAAACCTTTACTTGTGATCCCAACAAAGCCATGTGCAGCTTCAGTGGAGACTCCAGGTATTCATCACCAATCCCATGGGTGAGGCATGTCTCAAGGTCTCGGTCAGGAAACCTTCATGAAGACAAGCTGTGTGAGTGTGAAACCCTCTCTCTGGATTAGGTTTGTGATCTCCTACCCATCTACATCCTGCCGTCCTTCATCCAGTGGACAGGTCAATTCTTCAAGCAGTCAGCTGAAACTTCCACAGGATTAACCCCATCTCCAGTTCTGGCCAATATCATCATATAGTTCTGTACAGCTTTCGTGGATTTGAGAGCAACAGTTATCTTCAGTTTGTGCATGACACTTTCATCATTTTATCACACAGCACAGTACCTCCAGCAGTTCCTGAGACACTTCAGCTGGTTCACACACAGCAGCATCTGGCTCACCTTGGATCGAATCTTCTTCCTGGATATTGAGGCCTCCAGGCAGTCTGGCAGTATTCTCAGCCCTTTTGTCTATCAGAGAGCCACACATTGATAGGCATCTCCACAATCAATCTGTCCAGTGCCTTGGGATCTATTCATCAGTCATTGGCACCCTTGTCTGGCAATCCTTCATCATTGACCACGATCCTTTGCTGCGACAACTTTGCTATGTCAAGGCAACAATCCAACACGACCGATTTGGGGTACATCAAGTTGAGACACTTGATCCGAAGTCTTTCACTGACTAAAGTGTTTCGTATACTCAAAGTCTACCCATCAGGTTCATCTGGTCCATTACACTTCCCTTCATAGGCAGCTCTTATTGCATTTAGTCCTTCCTGAATGACACTGGCATCTAGGTTTTCCATGCCTAACATGATCTGCAATAGCCTACAAGGATGAGTAAGACTCTGAGACCTAACCTGATGTAACACCTGTGAATACAGAAAGGTCTGCATTGGGTACATCGGTGAGGATCTTAGCACTGGACTCCATGAACACAAGGCGCATGGTTCTTTGGGGAGATTGCAGGAAATTTTTGATAATTCAGCATTTTACCGATCGGTAGCACCTCGTCATAAGTATTGAGTGCCACAATCCTTGCCGAGTCTGAAAGGCCTTGGATGTCTGGCACAGGATTTTTCTGAAGGACATCAGTTCCATCATCAGTGATATCTGGAGTCCTTTGCTGTGCTAGCATCTCAATATTCCACAGGCCTCCAATACTCACTCCACCAATAGTTAACATCTAGTTCCCCTTTTAGCTTGTCTGTGGGTGTCTGTCCTCAAAACTCAGCTCTGTAAGTAACATTCATGTACATGTACTCACTTGACATTCTATAGTGAACAAAAATTGCCCTTTCTTGCCTTATGTTAATTGTCCTGTCTTGCCTGCCACTTTCTTGCCTAAAGTGCCAATATTTGCCTAAAGTGCCACTTAATTCTTACCTAAAGTGCCAACTATTTCTTGCCAAAAGTGCCAACTATTTCTTGCCAAAAGTGCCAATTAATTCTTGCCTAAAGTGCCAATTAATTCTTGCCTAAAGTGCCAATCCTTGTCTAAAGTGCCATCTCTTGCCTAAAGTGCCATCTCTAGCCTCAAGTGCCATCTCTTGCCTCAAGTGCCATCTCTCGCCTAAAGTGCCATCTCTCGCCTAAAGTGCTAACTCTTGCCTCAAGTGCCAATTCTCGCCTAAAGTGCCAATTAATTCTTGCCTAAAGTGATAATTCTTGCCATGTTGTCTAATGTCTCTAGGCCTATTGCCATCACTTGCCATAATTACATCCCTTCTTTACCGATACTGTCCTACGTGCAAAATGTTATTCCAATCAAAGCTGCCATGCATCAACCCTCCTTGCCAGGCATGTACACTCCCATTCTAGACACACAATTCTAGTTCTAATCTCAGTTAGTTGCCTTCAACTTCAAGTCAATGGCTGGATTGAAGGTCTAGTTCATTAGGGTTTTTTAGGTTAAGATTAATTCAAAGTAATCCCTTGCTAATTTGTTTAGTCATACAGAAAATTGGGTAAAAGTTCACACTGAAAGCCACAGCCCTTTACGTTGTTTTATTTCAATTAATTGTACTGGATGCTAGTATTGCTGCTGTTGCAAGCAGGTCATCACCCACATTAGGTAAATCATGCAAAGCCAAACCATTGGCACCAGTTGTCTTTTATGTGGACGACCACACAAGTAATGCACATGCATGTGTATGGTGAGTAACCACTTAATTTTGTCACTTCCTTTGAAAAACATGTTCACCAGAGCCCTTGAATTAGAAATTGTTTGAAACAAAATAAAAAAACAAAAACAAGACTATGAAACCCCCCTCCCCCAAAACACCCCTACCCTTATCCTAACCACTGACTTTGTGACTCAGCATGGCAACACTTGTTAAATCTTTGATACTTGATAAAAAATTACTTCTACTTTTTAAATACATTCAATGTTTTCAATCCTTTTTTGTTATAACTTCAAATTTGTGTTACTTTTTATCGTTGATTCTTTTTGATAGGCAATTTGTTGGTGTCATTTGACATTTCTTGATCTTTTAAAGAATTTGGGGTCAGAGAAGGCAAACCCATCTACATGTAACAAGAATTATGGTGTTTTCACTAGCTTATTAATTGAGTGTGAGTGTTGCCTCAAGTAGGCCTACTCAAGTCTAAGCTTTGGGCTTGTCCAGGTAGTAAGTGCGAGGGCATAAATGTCAAAACCAAATCATGATTTCTGATTTAAATATTTTTTTGGTATTTCCATCAGTTTTTTACAAAAAACTTGAACACCTTTGAATCTTCTGCTTTTGTCTGTTGATGGAATGGACTGTCACAGTGCCTTTAAACAAGATCTGACTGTTGGTGACTAGCCTGTGTAAAAGGCATGGCAGGGGAAATGAATTGAAATTTTGACTGTCTGTGACCGATCACACAAAAGTTAGTGTTGAAGGCTACTTAACAGTAATGACCGAATTTAAATAAGTGTCAGCAGTTTATTACTTTACTTTGTCTTACATTTTATTTTGGTATTCAAAATCAAGAAAAACCAAATTAAACTAAAGTCAAAATTCAGGCATGCAACTTTTCCTCGGATCTGCTGATTTCCTTGTTTTTAACTTTTCGTGAATGCTATTAAAAATTGAAAATACCATACAAAGTCTTGTGTGGTTTTGGAGTTTCCCTTTTTCCCCCTAAAATGCCAGTTGCATGCCTGAAAACAGTAAACATACATAAGCATTTGAATAATCATTATCATTGGAAAAAAAGGTTCAAAATATCTTTTGATAAAACACTGAGGCACACAGTATTTCAAAAGGGTTTGTTTGACTTTTTAGAAATGATTCAGTACAATGTTAGGCTGTAATATGATTTATTTCAATTAATTATTTTGCTTGAAAAATATTCCTGAACTAGCAATTTGCTCCCTATGTTCCTCCAGTTACATGAATTAGGAAACTAGTATTTTTAAGTTGGTCACCAGTAATCCTCACCGTTTAGACAAAACATATCCCCATCTATAGGCAAGAAAACTGAATGAGTCAGTGGACAATGCAGTAAAGAGACAGTGACAGCAGTTACTAGATTCAACACATTTATTAATAACGAACGCTAAAAAAACGATAGGTGAAATCTTTAGCAGCCTGGGTAGGAAATGGACTCACGCTTTGATTGCATGCCTCCACAGTATGTGCTTCTACCCCAGTTTGAGTCAATACAGTGCTTGCTATGCAGCGCATCCAAGCCACGCATTAAATAATGAAAATGTGTAGTCACAGGCCCAACCAATAAGCATGTCGGCATCCAAGCCACGCATTAAATAATGAAAATGTGAGTCACAGGCCCAACCAATAAGCATGTCGGCTGGTCACACTGATATGGCGGTGCAGTCTGGACCTCCAGCTGTACACAGTGCAGCGTATGACTCGTAGCTGTCACAGTTACCCTTTTGTTTTAGGGACTGTGGCTGGAAAGATAAATGATTAGATTGCAAACACCAAATAATCACAACAATGGACAAGATCAGTTCTATTTACACAATTATTATTTACAATTTAATTTATAAGTCCACTTCTTCTTGCAGTATTTACAATATTTCTCCTTAAGTCATAAAAAGGATTATAAATTTCTCTTAAGTCATAAAATGGATGATTAATGCGGAAAACAACAAAAATATCTCACAAAAAAAATTATAAGTATTCTTTCTTCTCAGTTTTAAACTCTTAACTTGAAACACAACTGAACCAAAAAAATAGTAATTAAAGGAATATCTGTTTTTACTTTCTGAACAAATTAAACTCAAACAAGAACGCTAGGTGTGGATACTTTCAAAACCACTTCTACGTTTGTCCACTAAGTCATAAAAAAAGCAATGTACCGGTATACTAACTTTGGATGTTTTCCAAAGGATCTATTAAAAAACAACAATTACCAGTTAACTACTACTTCCAAATTCAATTTCCAGTCAAATTTGCCAAAAACAAAATACCTCTTCAATTTATAAATCACAAAAAACATGTCTTGTAAATCAAGATGATCAAAGAAATCTATCTAAATAGATTTCAATAACAATTAAATGTTATTGCAAATAATAAGAAATACAGTTCACCGTATTTTAAACCTTTGGTGTTCTGCTGCTGATTTCAGCCTCTCAGTGGTGTTACACTAGAGATGACAGCCCTTCCGGTGTCCTCTGTCAACTCGACGGTTGCTACTGCATTAATCCACGTCTTGCAACTGTTCACGTGACGTGCTTCATAGCAACACTCGTAGCGATGTATGATTTGCATTACTATGGGCCCTCTTTAATTAAGCCAGGGTGTCCCGACCTGAAAGCTTATACACAATAACTCACAAAATACATTAATAAAAAATAACAATTTTGCCAACATGAAAAGTTACCTCTTGTTAACTGTGGTACTGGAGATGTCTTACAGTTTAATTTGTTTTAATTAAGAGAGTACTTTAAAGAACATTTTCATAACAATTTAAGAACCATTTAAGAACCTTTTCCAAACAAGTTAAGAATGATTTTAGAATATTTTAAGAGCACTTTAATAACACTTTTAAATTATGGGACGTCTCTAATGGGAGCAGTACTCAGAAAGAATAATTTGGGACCTAATGGTTCATTTCTTCTTAAGCTTGGCATTGAAGATGATGTCAAAAATCCACATCCTTTTCTGATCTTGGTTGCTATGCTGGCTGAAACTTGGTGACGATGAAGGTTTTTGTCATCTTGGTAGCAGTCCAGCTCAATGTCTCCTCAAGATCGATGTCTGGCACAAGTTCACTCCAACTGGTCCCAGTTGGACCAGTAAGTTTTTGATGCTGGACCATTTATTGATACGGCACTCTGGTATGGTCGACTGCTGCATTTTTCTCCTTCAGAACCCACGTTATGGTGTCGTTCTTTAGTTGGGCCTCACTTGTTTTGATTGGCTCTTCATGTTTTGATTGGCTCTGCATGTAGAGATCCCGCCTGCATGGCTTCTTCTACTGGTGACTCGGCCCTAGAGGTGTTGCGTTCGATGCTTGAGGAAGCTGGACAGCAGCTAGCAATTTACGCCTTGTTGCACAGTAATTAGGTTTGGGTTTGGACTGGGTCTACCCGATGTTCCCCAATACCTGTTCCCCAATACCTATATATGTCCCCCAAAATACTCAGGGTTAGGCTTAGGGTAAGGGTTAGGTTTAGATGGTTAGGGTTAGATGGTTAGGGTTTAGGTTAGGGTTAGATGCTTAGGGTTAGATGCTTAGGGTTAGATGGTTAGGTTTAGGTTAGGGTTAGATGCTTAGGGTTAGATGCTTAGGGTTAGATGCTCAGGGTTAGATGCTTAGGATTAGATGCTTAGGGTTAGATGCTTAGGGTTACATGCAGATGCTTCCAGGGTTAGGGTTGTGGAACATGTAGGTATTGGGCAACATAGGTAGGCACCTGGTTCGGACAATGCCAGACTTGCATAGGTGATAACTCTTTCTTTCCCTTCCTAAATTTGCGAGAGAACTGACTGATCCCATCCCTGCTGGCATCAGATCGAGTATGTATTGGCCCTCCAGTTGAGAGTAACCCAGGATAGGGGCCTCCTGCAATCCTGTCTTGAGGGTGTTGAAAGAGCTGTCACACTACTCATCCCATATGAAATCACGATTCTTCTCGGTTAAACAGTGAACGTAGTGGCCGTGCTTGTAGTGAGTGTATCTCGTTCTTCCAGTAGGAAGAAGACTAGCTGTTCACCTGTTTGTGAATGATGCACCGGGTCGGAAGTCCAAATGTAGCACTCAAAGTGGGCGGTTTGTTGTGACCAGTCCTTTTATGAGCTGAAAAGTGCATGGAAATGTTTCCAACGTTGCCACCATGCCACTATAGTAGTTTAATGGGGGATACCACATGAATGAATCACCATTGCAGGCCTGCACCAGAGACGGGTACTAATACATGTACCGTTGAAAAGTGTTATTTAGCTAAATCATATTTTTGTTGTGTGATTTATATCTTGCAGACACTTTGCGTCCACAATTTAAGTCTTTACAATTTGCAATAATTAGGTTTTGCCCTTCACCGACATATAACCACTGTCTACTCGGTGTGTTACACCCGAGTAAAAGTTAAACAACCTCACGTGCTTGGTGGTCGAGTGGTAAGACGTCTGCTCAACAAAGCAGAAGGTTGTGGGTTCGATTCCCACCCGAGTGCTTTTGCTGACTTTCACTCAGGTTGAACACACTGAGTATACAGTGTTTGTACGTCGATGAAGGACAAAACCTAATATTGATGCAAATTCTATCTTATGAATAGTCTTTGCTACTTGATATGAACACTCCCCGATAGAAACAATACATGACACTCATTTGAAAATCCTCTGTACAGGCCTGGCATATCTTTTAAAAGTAAAAGCCTCAGATGCAGATGCTTCCAGGGTTAGGGTTGTGGAACATGTAGGTATTGGGCAACATAGGTAGGCACCTGGTTCGGACAATGCCAGACTTGCATAGGTGATAACTCTTTCTTTCCCTTCCTAAATTTGCGAGAGAACTGACTGATCCCATCCCTGCTGGCATCAGATTGAGTATGTATTGGCCCTCCAGTTGAGAGTAACCCAGGATAGTGGCCTCCTGCAATCCTGTCTTGAGGGTGTTGAAAGAGCTGTCACACTACTCGTCCCATATGAAATCACGATTCTTCTTGGTTAAACAGTGAACGTAGTGGCCGAAGGGGGGATACCACATGTTGAATGGGGGATACCACATGAATGAATCACGGTCAAGTACCTCCCTCTCTCTTCAGTCCGATGGCGCAATTTGCGCTCAGTGGCCATTACTAGTCTACGCCAACAATCTTGATCCACTGCTGATCTTGATGCTGCTGCAAGTCCCTGTCTAGTCCACTGCTTTATGTCGTTGGTTCCATGATGTTGTTGGATGACGTCTCTTCCCATAGACCAATCCCTGGATTATTTCTTTGTCGATTCCTTCGCGGCGCATGACGTGGCCAAAGAAATGCATCTTCCGCACAGCCATCTGTTGTCTCAGCATCAACTCACTCCCTGTGGTATCCAATACCCAGCGGTTGGTCCTCCTCTCCATCCACGACACTCGGAGAACGCGTCTGTATGCCCAGATCTCAAAGGCATCCACTCTACGCTAGTCTGCCCTTGGACTCACAACCATAGGAAGCTATAGCTATAAATAGTGACACACACATGTTACAATAACAATATAATAATATAAAGGACATCAATACAGTGAAATAGTAAATTATAAGAATTATGCACAGAAGATACATGTGCCACAATATTGCACTATAATACAAAACAAAACAAGAAAAAAAAACATGTTCACATCACAAAATCCCCACATTCTTAAAAAAGTAAAATATACTGAAAGAACAGAACAAGGATTAAAAATGACGGGCCTGGTGTGCTATTACCCCGATTTGAGTCTATGCAGTACTCTGTTCCCTGGCTAGCAACAGACTAATGCGCAACGCCTCTTTTTCCCACAAGTACGCCCTCAATGATCGTGCGCTACCAAACTGAAAAGGTGACGCGCTTCATAGCAGCACTTCACATGCTTTATAGTTGTCAACTCTAATATGTCGGAATCTACATGTATACTGTATACTCACCAGCTTAACTTTGCAAATAAAAAAAATGGATGTAAAAATTTCGTTGGAATAATTCCTTTGGCAATGAAGGGGGGGGGGTAATGTTACTGCAAAAATAGATTTAACATTAATGCCACCATACTCTGTGTGCCTCAGGGTTTCATCAAAATGTAATTTGGAAACTGTTCTCTGATTATTTCATTTAAACACGATATAGACCTACCTTGACAAATAAAAATGGTAATCTAATTCTTCTCACATATGGATCATGTGCCAACTTTCTAACCATAAATATTTTACATTCCTCAATTACCGACTATCAAAAACCATTGAAAATACCAGTAAAATGTGAAATTATTCTTTTAAATTAGAAAACTCTGGAAATGTTTGAATAATATAGTACTCAAGTTATTACTCGTATGCATATATGTTATTGATAATTCATAGCATAGTATGGTAATATTTATTGTCCTTTCATAGTCAACTTGAATATGTCCGAGTCAATACTTTATACTCATCAGCTTAACTTTGAAAGTTTAGTTGCATGTGAATATTGCATGGGAATAATACTGAAGGTAATGATGAAGGATTAACGTTACTGCGAGCATTGATTAGATGAGATCAATATGCCACCATACTCTTTGAAAATATATTAAAAATGACATTTTACTATATTAGAGTATTGGTATACAGAACAGGTCTTAATATATACATGTAGGACACTTAAGTTGGGATTTGCTTTCTCTGACGATCAAATTGCTTGAGAGTCAACAAATTCAAATCAATGTTGACTCCAATGAAACTTCAGCATAGTGCCAAACGCCAAATTGAATGTCAGTTGGAAGACCACCTTACCACTGGCCAGTTGTTTGGTGGTTTGCTATATTATTTTACAAGGGCACACTAATCAGTATTCACAGCCTTTTACAATCCCACAAGGACAAGCAGGACCTGAAGTGCAGACTTGGAGAATCTGCTGCGAATGTGGTGAAGTGCAAGACATCACCTACGGGACTCGGTGAATAAAGATCCCTTGGCAAATATGGGATAGTGATAAACTGCCCAACCTGGCACCAGCAAGGATCTATTTACAGCAAGCTGACACTGGTTCCTATAGCTGAGCCACCTCTAAGATATCGACATCCTGGTGGTGACATGTTTTAGCCCATCCTCACTGGACAGTCCGATGGTCACCTATACCCAAGGACTCGGCACCCATAGCAATGTGTCCCCACTTTAGCAAGCCTACGGGTCTTCTATACCCATGGCATCTTACTCCTGTGCTGGGCCCAGGGACAATAGACCTTCTTCGTTTACCTTCACTGGAGGAGCAGTTATGATTGACTGTACTCTGTGAGGAGCATCTCCATAGCCAAGGAGTCAGGAGTCATCCAGCCCTCAAGGATAGCACCAGCTTCTCTCGTCTCATTAGCATCTCCTGTCACTGATGATGCACAGAATGGAGACCAGGAGTCATGGAAACACGAACTTGTCCCAATTGCAGTTGCTAGGTAAGACTGTGCCATACTTTTTAATCATTCTTAAAAGAAAAATCTCTCAAGAAAAATGTGTAATTCCCATGGTGACAACTTATCTGAATAACACAGTGCTTGTTGGCCTCTACTTTTGAATGCCCTCATGTAAAGTTAATTTTTGTCCTGTGGATTAATTGTCTTGGTCCTGTGGATTACTTGTCGTGACTTTGAAACATTGCAAATCACAATACGCATCTAGTCAATATCTATGTTCGTTCATTTTCCTGCCAACTAAGTTGGCATGTAAACAGTAAAAACATGATATTTTTTCCATCGTAAACTATGTACCTTTCCACCCAGCACTTTGTCCAGTCTGGAAGCTGGCTGCCCTTATATGCTTGTACCTCTTTCCTGTTTGAATCAATCTTTCACTTTGATTCACTCAGGCCACTTTTTCCCCCTGTGTCCCTTTCTGTTGCCTTGATGAATTTGCCCTGCTAGTGTGTCATTATGTAGGTTGTGTTGCCTGACAAAATGACCAAGTGGCCATATTCAAGGGAAAGTGTCACTGTTGCTGTTAGGCATACAGAGTGCATACTCCCATAAATATCACTTTCAAACAAACGTTTGATCTGAAGTGTAAAATCTCTTTAAAATGCTAATTAAACCAAACTATGTCATCCGTCACTGACCAAATCTTGGTCAGCAACAATGTTTTCTGTAAAGTTACTGGACAAGCATTATCAGATAGTGATTTTTCTGTGGCTTATATCTCTTCTCTTTTATACAACTGCAACTTCTCAGAGAGTTCTATGTACATGTCAACCATTGCAAGAATGTAAAAAAAAAAGAGTTTTTAATCGGGTTTTAAACAATTGTGTAACATGGTGCACAACTTAAAAACAAAATGAAAGAAAAGTTAGTATCACTTGATAAAAGAAGTCATTTGTGGAAGTCCCCCTCCCTATTTTTCACGTAAAACACCTCATAGTTAGGATTGAATGATAAAGATCTAATTTCCTATTAGTGAGAATATTTTTCTAGCTAAAGCTGTAATATGAAATGTTTGTTGTGTGGTGTATGAACATAGAAGAGTGTATTTCCAAAATGCGATATACGCCATTTTCTTCCCTTTGAGAATCCTACTCTCCCCTGGCTGCCCAAAAGCACTTTATAGCTGTTACACAGGGTGTGCATAAAAAAATGCATCAGTTACAAAAACTGTGCTTAAATAAACAATCAAGGAGCTATGATGATATAAGCTTTGGTAGTGTGTATAGCACTTGACCATCAGCTTTAATTTGAGACCAATTGCAATTTATGTTCTTCCGAATGGCTGAGCAATTTTTTTTTAACTGATGATTTTTATATCTGTCATTCAATATAATTAACCCATTAGCATCTTGGTCTGTATTTTATTACAGTGTATTTATTCACTGAAAAAAATTAATCATAGGGTGCCTTTAAGTAGCTCACTGGGATCGACTCTGTAAAGGGAGACGTTAACTACTGTATGACAGCCGGACTAATCAAACATTCAACCGTGGGCCATCACGATCCTCACGTGATGTCCGTACAAAATGCCCATTTCAGACTGGGTGTTAAGTTTGAGATTTACTGCTTTTTAGAGAGTTGCAAAAGTAAAATGTTGGGCTGGAATTACAGCCTCTAAAGTTGAAATTAACTACATAAATAATTACCCTTTTGCTTGAAATAAGTTGATTTTTGGGTCCGCTCGACATTTTTGCTGTCTAGCCGCCAAATTTGTTCGTTTCTTGAAATGAACAACACTTGTATGCATGGGACCTGTTTCCACCACTGAGTTTGGTCCTTGAGCAGTTTCTGTGGTGGCTGACTCGAGACGTTGGAGCGAATTGAACAGCAAGGGGTTAACCTGAGACATCGATCCGGGTGAGCTACATGTACATTGTACTCGAATGTACCCTAAGAGTGCTAGGGCAGTTTTGGTGCTACAGTGAGTAACAGGCAGGGCAGTTTTGGGCGCTACAGTGACTAAAAGTTAAAATAAAATATGCAGGCCTGCACCAGAGATGGGTGCTAATACATGTACCTTTGAAAAGGTGTTATTTAGCTAAATCATATTTTTGTTGTGTGATTTATATTTGGCATACATTTTGCTTTCACAATTTAAGTCTTTACAATTTGCAATAATTAGGTTTTGCCCTTCGCCGACATATAACCACTGTCTACTCGGTGTGTTACACCCGAGTGAAAGTTAAACAACCTCACGTGCTTGGTGGTCGAGTGGTAAGACGTCTGCTCAACAAAGCAGAAGGTTGTGGGTTCGATTCCCACCCGAGTGCTTTTGCTGACTTTCACTCAGGTTGAACACACTGAGTATACAGTGTTTGTTCGTCGATGAAGGACAAAACCTAATATTGATGCAAATTCTATCTTATGAATAGTCTTTGCTACTTGATATGAACACTCTCTGATAGAAACGGTACATGACACTCATTTGAAAATGCTCTGTACAGGCCTGGCATATCTTTTAAAAGTAAAGGCCTCATTGGCCTACATGTAGGTTGGAAGTAACATGGCTTGACAGGATCATTTGCAAGTACTCAAAAATTTGCCTTTTGAAATAACCTGTTAAATAAAAGCACAAATTGTGTACATTCATGATCTTTAAAAGATACATGACACTTGAGCTGAAAAGTCAGCCATTTTATTTACATTTCTGTTATTGCAAATGATGCTATTGGCCTTTCAAGATAGCTTTTGCTATTGGTTTTAATTTCTGTTGAAAAGCACTGATTATACAGTGCCAGTAATTATAGTATACAAATAATGAATATTTGTGAGTGCAATGGTGAGAATAATTTCAATAGTGGAATGGAACTTTTCATTTGTCACCGAATGGAATTATTCTTACCACTGCACGAACGTGAAACATTCATTATTTGTAAAATATAAATTATCCTGATGCAAATTCCATCAAAAGTCAAATACTGACAAAGTGTAATTTTTCTAATGATGAATGGAAAGAGAGCCCACATGTTTGCAATTGTAGTGGCTTGGTGTAAGAGTATGGTGTTGTAATTGTAACAGCCCTTGGGTATGTTGCAGTTAGAATGTTAAGTGGATTGCACCAGAATTCCTGGTGTCAGTTTTACAGGACAAAAAGTAATGACAAAACTCTTCAATGAAAAGTATGCTAACATACAGTAGTCTGCTTTTACAAATATGTCTAAAAATAGGGAAATTGTTTAAACTGTATGTTGACCAGTATAGCTCAGCATGTCAATGCAATACTGTGTATTTACTCATGTAGGGCATTTATTGCTCAAGATGCATGGCACTCAAACACAAAGCTGAAGGTACCATGGAGCACTTGGTCTTGGTAAAACACCACGCCCCACACAACAGGAGTCTTACAATATTGATCCAATTTTGTACCAGAGCCCATCTGCCCATTCACTGCTTGTACACGTTATACTGTGGTCAATGCAGGGTACATTGAAAATCAAAGTGGGATAGCAGTGGCACCCAAGTCATATTTAAGAGGATGACCTCCTTGGTGTGTGCAAGATACAATTATTACACATTATTGATGTGCAATGCCGTACATTTATTTATTTGTTGGCAAGATGGCTTTTGTGCCAAAAGTAAGCCACTACTTCCTGCATCTTGGTGCCAAGACATGATATAACTGTGCGTTTATTTCGGTGTAAAGTAAAAACTTTACCCTTGGTTAAAGCCAAATTTATCAGATTTATAAATAAATGCAAATGTGAACATGTATGATCCGGCAAGGATTCTAAAGAGTAATTTAATAAGCAGTGAATGCAGCTGTGTCATTGCAATTGCTTCTTCAGGGAGTTTGGACCCTTCCCGTGCCGATCCCCAGGTCCAACTGACTCAGTCGCTAGTACCTGATAATAAAAAGGGTCTCGATCTCAGGGTGACAAGTTTACAGTGCAGTGGAAACGATCATAGGTGAACTTTGCGCCATCCCTGATCAACACGAGGCATTGATGCACGGTGGAATATTTGTCTCTAAAGAAACACAGCAGAGCTGTTCACGTACAGTTTAAGTTAGCAGGGAAATGACAGTGACAGCTCATCAGATCCTGGTCGACTTTTACCCGTATTATGCAGCAGAACACCTGCAGTATTAGAAATCCAGGATAAGCCTTACTGGATGATATGCAAGAAACTTGGCATAAACACCTGCAGACTCAACTAGGCCTGAAGTGATTGCAAGTAGTACAAGCTGCCCCTTGCTGTACATACGCCTAGTGAGATGGTTGTTTTTCCCCGAGTTGTCACATCGGTAATCCTGCCTAACCTCCACTAACGGTGTAACAGATAAGCATCTAGTTGGCCGTTTAAAGATGTCTGTATCCTAGGATACATGTACTTCAAAGCCAGAGATGATGTACATCAGAGATTCTGCCATTGAAGTAGCTCAATAAAAACTGTACGTGGACATGTTTTCTTGAGCTGTAGAGATGTTGCAGAGACTCTGCTTAAAAATGGAAACTTTGCAGCAGAACATGGAATACCTGCATGTCGATGATTTTGTTCTGATAATGTTTTCTGAGCTCGTTTGCATGGCAGTGACTGGTCTCATTATCCTCAAGTATTGCAGCGGGATATCTGATACAGCAGCTTTGTGTATGTCCTGGGTTAGTTTGAGCTGTGGGTCACCCTGCATAAATCCGCTGAACCTGAAACTTTGCAGCTGTGATAGTGATATTTTCTGATGAGCTCTTCAGCATTACAGAGACTCAGCTAGATCGAGACCCTGAAGCAATGCAGTGGCACTTGGCATAAAGGCGAGATGCTTGTAATTAGCAGAGAGTTTAAAAGAGGAGGTGCCTGATCCTTGGAATAACCCAACATCAGGGTGACAGTGGGGTATCAGTATCTGGCTGTCGGTGAAGGCAGTGTTTTGGCTCATTATCCTCAAGTATTGCAGCGGGACATCTGATACAGCAGCTTTGTGCATGTCCTAGGTTCATTTGAGCTGTGGGTCTGGGTCACTCTGCAGAAATCCGCCGAACCTGAAACTTTGCAGCAGGACTTGGCATAGATGATCAAGGATTCAGCTCTGATAATGATATTTTCTGATGAACTCTTCAGCAGTACAGAGACTCGGCTGGATCAAGACCCTTAAACAATGCAGTGGCACTTGGCATAAAAGCGAGATGCTTGTAATCAGCGTAGAGTTAAAAAGAGGAGGTGCCTGATCCTTGGAATAACCCAACATCAGGGTGACAGTGGGGTATCAGTATCTGGCTGTCGGTGAAGGCGTAATCCATACTGTCGTTTGAGACTGAAGTATCACATGATATGCATAATTCATCCGTTGTTTTATTAAAACAAAAAATTTAGATTCTTGAAAGTGACAGTTTAATATTTGATCCAGCAACATTTAAATGTATTGCTGTTTATATTTTATGAAACAAAGCATTTAAAAGCTGTTATAATTTTACTGATTGTATATTTTTGTGTTCACTTTTCATTGTGAGGAATTCTTTGTAATTAATACTTTATTACGCAGTACAGACTTTTGATGGAAATTGCGTCAGGTTGGTGTAATTTTAATGTAAGGTTTTCACAATGACATGATTTCTCAATTTTAACCCTCCTGCTGTTTCAACAGTCACAGACAGTAAAAAAATAATCCTCTTCCTCTGCCATGCTTTTTACCTAAGCTAGTCACCAACAGTCAGATTATATTTCAAGCAAGCTAGCATGTGACTAGTCAAATTCAGTCATCAGGCAACAGCAGGCAGGAAGTAGGCAAAGCTGTCTTATCAATTATCTACAGTCAAAGCATAGCTGTATCAAGTTACATAAACAGTCACAGCCAGTCAATCCTGCTTTATGTGTGCTGGGAGCTCTAAACTGTTGAAAACAGTCACTTGTGAGAATTAGACTGAAAGGACAACTTTTAAACAGAATGTATGTTTGCATAGGAGGGTTAAATGTTGGGTTTTACCAGAGTTTGCCCTTCACTGATTACGGCAGTGGAGGGCAAAATCCAGTGAAATATATTATATGAAGGCGTTCAAACCAAATGCCTTGGTAAAACTAGTTTGATGCATGAAAAGTACAGTGGCGTATAGTTAGCTGGATGGTGGTGGGGGGGGGGGGGGGAGGGAAGGCCCCTGGCAGTATTTGATGGTGACATAAAACAACAGTCTTTTTAAGGGCTTTTAAGATGGTTCAGACACCCCCCCCCCCCCCGCCACAAAAAGCTATGCTACTGATTGCATTCATACATGTACATTGTACACTGATTTGTGTTTGCTAATTAATTCATTAGTTTAATTCACTTGTGCCTTCCAACTTACATGTACCTGAGATTCATGTTTAACAACCGATCTCCCTTTTTTTTCCCAAAATATTTTGGGCTAAATATTCCTTTCAGTTTTAGTGGCAAACGCAAGCAGAGGTGCTGGTTTGTCGTATAGCCCAGCCATAAAGCCAAGGCCACTAAAATGTGTGGGCTACAAACCATCTAGGAAGCACACAGAAAGACATTAAGTCATTGTAATTTTTTTTGTATTTAAACTGCAAACACTTTTGTTGGCTCATAAAATTGAAGATGAATTCATCATGCCAATGTGGTTTGTGTTGCCTGTGAATGTGCTTTCCATGAATATGATGCCATTTTCTACAACATTTTTGGGTGGTATGTGGAAATAAGGAATAGGCGCCCAATCCTCGGAATAACCCAACATCAGGGTGACACTGGGGGTATCTCCAGCTGTCGGTGAAGGCGTCGATGACCCTACACTTCGGTTTAGGAGCCTCTTGTTGACTGTTTTTACTCTTCATTAAACTCATGCTTTTCATCTGTTGCTTATTAAAGCTATACATGTACCGGTACCTTATTTGAAGGCAAAGTAAAGCCATATTTTTTTCTGACCGTGTACCTCACTCATTACAGTAATGAGTTCAATGGCTTTTAAAGTTAATGTTAGTTTTCCATAGTCTAGCATTTCAATAATAATTCTTTAAGTAATGAAGGCTAATCCTTCTTATGGATGTACATGTAAACTTTACATGTACATCCATAAGAAGGATTAGCCTTCATTACTTAAAGAATTAATTACCCAACCCTTTCATAGGCACTGAAGTGTCCGAAACTGCCATGCCTAATCACTGTAGTGTCCAAAACTGCCATGCCTAACTGTAGTGTCCAAAACTGCAATGCCTATTCACTGTAGTGTCCAAAACTGCCATGCCTAATATTAGGCATGGCAGTTTTGGACACTATAGTGATTAGGCATGGCAGTTTTGGACACTATATAATCACTGTAGTGTCCAAAACTGCAATGCCTAATCACTGTAGCGCCTGAAACAGCCTGTGCACTCCATGGTTTTATTGATTAATTGTTTATTGATTACAAACTACACAATGCAGTACAAGTGCTGATGGAATTAACATTTATTTAAAATATGACCAGGAAGGAATGCATAAAATACTGTCATTTTCTTTGATACAAAGTTAGTCAGCTGATGCTGTTTTCCTAGATGAACTTTTGTGTCAAGTCACTGTAAATATTAACATTAGGTATTTGCAATTTTGTCTTTTGGGCAATCCAAATTTCCTAAATATTTGAGCTAAATATATTTGAATATAAACAGGAGTTCATTTGTTCACTAAAAGCTGACTAAGCTTGTGATTTTTTTCCTACCGAGCTCTTAGAAAGCACTGGTGTACCTGTACATGTACATATACCCACAATGACAAACTATCCAATCATAAATCAGGTCTTCATCATTCAATCCTTTGAATCACCTTTCGCATCCGTTGAATATTGTCCCTTGCAATATTTAAGGTCGTTCGCGTAATAGGTACTAACAGGTACTGAAATAGTCTTAAATATATTTAATATTCTGTTGTTCATAATGAACGATTCCATGGCAAACTCTTGGCCAAAGAAATCTTGTCCACTTGACCATTATGAAAGCTAATTACATTGAGCTATTAGCAGATACCCTTCAAGATATTCTTGGCTGGTTCATGTTCAGATTCCGAGGAAGTGCAGTTGAACCCTTTATGATATCTTTCACGTTGCCTCTTGCATTTTCTTTGCTCTCCTTAACTTCAACAAAGCCTCTGATACAAAATCTGGACAGGGTAAGACTTGCTTTGATGATGTCTACAATCATATATCTCTTGTTCTTTGAGCAGACAAGACTGCTCTTGCCAGTCTATTCTAATGATACATCCTTTCCTATGAACACAACACCAAATTAATATACGACATATATCACCATATAGGGTACGGCTTGCCAAGGGGCAGTCAACCAGTTGGTGCTGGATTTTTTAGAAACAATAGGACTAATTATACAAATTCCATGTAATTGAATTTTTTAAACACTGTTACAAACTCCCGAAGAAACCCACTGGATTAAAAACCAGAGATAAAACTCGATGAGCAAAAACTCTGGAAAACCTTGTGGTTGCCAGCAAAACAAAACATTTCGCACGTTTACACAAAGCTATTTTTTAAAGCTGATCCATTCTCAGTTTGTCCTTAACTGAACTGAAGTCGCAAGCTAGAATGATCCCACCACACCTTCGCCTCGTACGTTCTACGTACGTTCTATGTTAAACGCACGTTCTTTCCTATGCAAATTTGACACACCCTTTCTACCCTTATGTAACTCCGCCTCCCAGAATTCATTCCTCAACCGATTAGACACATTTGCCTGCTATACAACTGTAACGCAGGCAAAGATAATTCTTATTCTGGAATTAATCGTGACAGGGCCAACACATGTATCCCCACAGGAAACAAAAGGGGACGCTGCATCATTATGCCAACAATGCTGTGTTATTTTGATAAATTTTCACCAATTTTGTATTGTGTGCTGAATGCTTATTTTTGCTCTGCACTGCCAGTATTTTTTTTTGCAGAACCTGAAAATGTAGGCCTAATCCTTTGAAATAATTACTTTCTTGTATAGCAACATGAGAACTACGTGTGTAGCCCTCTTAAGCAGGGACACTATATTGTAGTTGCAGCCCATGAGGTCTTGGTGAAGTTTACAATGTATTTTGCTGACAAACACCAATGAGGAACAGGGTGATGATACCATGTCACGTAGATACCCTGAATAACTGGATAACTTGCAGATGGGGTGTAGTGAGCTTGTCATAATTGCCTGTCAATACAGCTAGGCATGATATGATGATTTTAGGTTGATCTGTTTTGACTCTGCATGAATGCCAGAGAGTAGCACATCAGTGGAGCTTGAAAAGATCAAGACGATCAGAATACAAAAACCAAATATTGGACAAGTTCAGTTCTATGTACACGTTATTATGTGCAATATAATTTGCAAGTCAAATTCTTCCACTTGCAGTATTTACAATTATTATTAAGTCATAAAAAGATCTGTTGTCAAACTTTATACATATGTACGTCAACTTATGCAGTGCCCGAATCACTAGGAAGGTGGAAAACAATAAAGGTATATCGCAAAATAAACGCGGTATATTTCTAAGTTATGAACTCTTAATTCAACAATTCAAAAAGAAGAATTGTGAAATGAAATAAATCACTGGTTTTAGTTTCTGATTATGCGCAACTTAAAGTAGAACGCAATAGGCTTGGTACTTTTCATTTGCTTTTCCCACTAGTATAAAAAGACATTACTGTAACTATCAGTTTAAAAATATCAGCAACAACTTCAAATCTCAATTCTCAACAAAAGTGGGGATAATGTACACCCCTGCTTAGCACCTTTGAAAATTGAAAGGGGTCGGACATAAAACCATTAATTAAAACCCTTAATATAATGAATAAAAACAGGGCCGAAACAGGTTCCAAAGCTTTAAAATGAAAATTCTAATTAACTCTTCAAAAGTTTTTTATTGATAAGGCATATCAATTTGTTTATGGCCGAAACCGCACTCCTATTTATCTTATTTGATTCAACTCGATTTTGCGCATTGCTCAATTTTAACAAAATGTAAGACAAATGCGCGCACGCATGTGTGTGGAAGTGAATGTACTTTGTGCGCTATATCTTTGGACCTGATTATCGAATAGCACGCACGCACACACAAAATGCAATGCCCATGGCTTATGTGAGCGGGGTTATGATTGGCGATCATCTTCTTCAATCCTAAAAGTACAGGTCTTAACAAGGTCTAATCAGAATACATAGTTAGTTAGACCAGAACCTTCCCTAACAATGCTTTTTTTAAGAAGGCCATACGGTGGCGCTGTTTGTATTTACGGCGAGTTGAAATGGTGCAGGTTTTACTGAAAACTATGATTTACACATAATCGTGTTAAATTCTGCTAAAACAACAATATAAATCCTGAAAAGTACAGGCTTTCCTGTTAATATAAATTCAATATTTCTTATCAGTATGATGTACATGTAGGATATTATTGTCTGTCTTGTATTCTTTTAAGAAGTGAAAGCATTGTTCCGTTTTTCAATGGTGTACAAAAAGAGACATCGAGGCACAGTTTTTGATGGCAACTCCCATAGCGGAAAATCAGGGACTGTGTGGGCGCTTGAAAAGGAGCGCTAACAAATTGATATGAAATGACCAAGGAATTAATACCCTTTGAACTTATCCGCTCTGTTCACAAGTACCCCCTCACCGGCAAAGGAAGTACAGTTGGGGGTGCGCGGCCACTGCGTGTACATGGAACAAATCCCCTGGTGTATGCGTGTCACACTGACAAGGAACGGTGCGCGTCAACCAGCCAAATGTACCGCCCATGGGACGTCGTTGCTAAGTAAAAGGGCGCCCTCTTTTGGTAGCGCATGGAGCTCATATAGTCAACCAAATCTCTCAGAAGTCTGGCGTTATTGTGAATACTTCTGCCTTTTGATCCTGCAGGTCTGGAAAGGATTAATATTAAACAAAAGGGATAACTTTGCCCAGACGAAGGTAAATAGCTTTAGAGACAATCTTGTAATCTACGTTGAGTAACCAAATTAGTCTTTTTTTCTGAGGATTCAGCTGATCTCCAGCTTTTTCAAGCAAAGTTATCATACTTCTGTGTTTGAAAGTTGGCGAGATGTTATCGTCAAAAGATCTATGATACACTTTCAGAAGATCTAGTCTGAGCATAAAAGATCCCAAAATTGAACGTAGAATTCTTTGGGCAAGTCATCATCTCCCGGCGTTTTATTAGTCTGCATACTTCATAAGTGGGAGAATCATGGCAGTAGAGTTACTTATGTTTGCCCCTGAAACTAGGAATTATGTTTTCATAATTAAGAAAGAAGAAATAATTGTCTCGAAAGATGGGGGGGGGGGGGGGGGGGGCTCGTGCCATATTTTCTATGGGGAGCGCTGATAAAATCCTACAATCAGGCACACTATACATGTTGTAGGCCTATTAACTAAAAGTGTACAAATGCACCCTTCTCATTTAGGGGGAGACCGTTCCCCTGTACATCAAATTCTTACACTTTGCTAGTGCTTTTTTTTTTTTGTATGGAATTTTTTTTTGGGGGGGGGGGCTTGCCAAATTGTTGCCCCCCCCCCCCCCCGGTAGAACCGCCACTGCTTTCATTTATGTTTGCTGTAAATTAAAATTTTAATTAATACTGAATTTGTATAGATCTATGATTTCATTCTATTACTTGTCAAGTGCCCAGAGTGAAACACCAGAGGTAAAACTCTATGAGGTAAAAACTCTGGAAAACCTTGTGGCCGATCCCTTATACATTAACTTTAATACTTACATACTCCGAGTTTCTCCTCTTCTTTTAAATTAAATATACGATGTATTGTGGTCATTATGAAAATTACTGACCTAGCGACGTGGTGAACACAGGCTAGAATGGCCATACTACAGCCACACACGCCCTTAATTTACTCGATTACGTCCTCAATGACATTCTATTCAAATTTAACCTATTCTTTATCATGATCACTCAAGGGAATGTACATGTACATGTACATCATTGGCATTTGCATTAATTTTCAGAAATGAACTACTTGAGGGGTTAGTATAATATATCAAATTATTGTTACACTGACATGTCTGAAGTTTTGTGTTGGAAATTGCTGGAAAAACTAAGAAAAACAAAAATGTTTGAGTATTCTGGTTCCCTGACTCCACTGAAGATTAAATGGATTAATTTATAGATGCCGGAAAATTGTACGATTAGGGAACCAGTCTAGCTGGCCTGCACCTATTCAGAACATGCAACCAATAGCAAACAAAATTTGGACTGAAAAAAAATGGTACATTTGGAGCAGTAGTTGAAAAACAGTTAGGTTTTTCCAACGGTGGTCAGCCGACCACCGTTGGAAATGTATACAAAATTACCGTTTTCTTGAAAGTGACTTCAGACCAGGTGCCATAATTTTACAGGATGCTTTAGACTGTCATTTACCAACATCCTGTTGTGTATTTCGTAAAAACTTGGTAGTTTTGTTTTTCGATGTTTGCAAATGTTGTATTTTCCCTTTAATTTACTCAATTACGTCCTCAATGACATTCTATTCAAATTTAACCTATTCTTTATCATGATCACTCAAGCATCAAGCTTGTAAGTAACATACGAACACATTTTCATGCTACTTCGCTTCGCTCATACGCATGAAAAACAGTTAGGTTTTACAGAACGTTATAAAGGAAAAGGAGGACACAAATTGTTCATATTCAGAATTTTATTATTATACATGATGGGGGCTGGCCTGCACACAGGCATGCAGGCTGAAATAAGAAAGTATGCAAGGGGGAGAAATAATAGGGTCAATACATGTACCTATGTGTCCATATACGAGACGGTCATCCACCCTGCCTTGCTCGAGTTGGCGATCTTAATCTTGTTCTTGTGTTCTGCCAGCAGCTGGCTTGGTCTGTATCGCCTTTAACGATAATTGCCGTCTTGATGTCGCCAAGGGCAATTTGAAGTTTCCCACAAAACTCAAATCGGGCCACGTTGCCTGGTTTTGTTAACTCTTTGGAGTCCAGTTTATTCTTGAGTTCCCGAATGGAGGTGGAGTCCTCTTTCGGTGCAGAAATAGCGTTAAACTTCTTGTCAAAGTAATCTTTACATTTGTCGAACATAATAGGATTCGTGGAGTGGTCTGCCTCTGTCGACATTACGCAAACTAAGCCAAACTATGTAAGTAAATACCGTAAGCAATGGAAGACGAATAAGGGTTGGATATACGGCGTGAGTGCCAGAACCTGAAGTGACTATTCTACACAATGAATAGCATGCGTGACAATCCGACTGGCAATCCGACTGGTCAATGGTGGACTTAACTTCGGCCGGCCGAGGATGTCTGTCTCACTGCGGAGTTTGTCACACCAGACGTTACACCCAAAAACCCTGGTTTAAAATTAAGTACAAATTGTCACCAGTAATGCATCTCCTACACAAGATTATTACATGCATCGTCCATAGCAGCTCAATATCATTTAACATACCATAAAATGCAAGGTACATTTTATACACAAAAACCCAAACAACTAGTTATTGCCAAGGCACATTTACAATGTTTTACAACAGTTATACCAATATCAATTTGCACTTTGAAATGTTACTTTGGAATCTGCAAAGCAATAATAGTACTTACAGGTTATGGCAAATAACCTGGTCTGTGTTTTATTGACGGTGACGAGGAGACGAGGACGCCCGCAGCCTACCAACTCTGTGGGACTCATTCCCAACAGTGCAAACAAATTGCACACTCGGCTTATTAAGAACGTACAACTCCCCAATGTGGGTACAAACTAACAAGCATAATATATACATGTAGTGTCCATCAGCGTAGCAAGGGGGGGGGGGGGAGGTATTTTACCCCCAATATTTGTGTGAAGACTGCCCTTTTCCATTCAAATGCCCTTTTTCACCAGTGCTTACCCCCTTCCTCATTTTGTTGTAAAGAGTGTCCTTTTTTGCAAAGTGCCCTTTTTTTCTGATCAAAAAAAATACGCTGTGAGATTTGAACCTGCAACCTTCCGATTCAGAGTCAGCAGTCCACACTACTCGACTACCACCATTTCACACCGTACACTAGTTTCGAAATTAACTATAAAGTTTTAGTTAACCTCAAAATTAATAAAATTTTGTAACTTAAAAATACTCTGTGGGATTTGAACCTGCAACCTTCCAATTCAGAGTCAGCAATCCACACTACTCGACTACCACCATTTCACACCATACACTAGTTTCGAAATTAACTATAAAGTTTTAGTTAACCTCAAAATTAATAAAATTTTGTAACTTAAAATACTCTGTGGGATTTGAACCTGCAACCTTCCAATTCAGAGTCAGCAATCCACACTACTCGACTACCACCATTTCACACCATACACTAGTTTCGAAATTAACTATGAAGTTTAAGTTTACTCAAAATTAATAAAATTTTGTAACTTAAAGATACGCTGTGGGATTTGAACCTGCAACCTTCCGATTCAGAGTCAGCAGTCCACACCACTCGACTACCACCATTTCACACCGTACCATAGTTTCGAAATTAACTATAATGTTTTAGTTAACCTCAAAATTAATAAAATTTTGTAACTTAAACATATGCTGTGGGATTTGAACCTGCAACCTTCCGATTCAGAGTCAGCAGTCCACACCTCTCGACTACCAACATTTCACACCATACACTATTTTCGAAATTAACTATGAAGTTTAAGTTAAACTCAAAATTAATAAAATTTCGTAACCTAAAAATACGCTGTGGGATTTGAACCTGCAACCTTCCGATTCAGAGTCAGCAGTCCACACCACTCAACTACCACCATTTCACACTGTACACTAGTTTCGAAATTAAGTATGAAGTTTAAGTTGACTCAAAATTAATAGAATTTTGTAACTTAAAAAAACGCTGTGGGATTTGAACCTGCAACCTTCCGATTCAGAGTTAGCAGTCCACACCTTTCGACTACCACCATTTCACACCGTACACTAGTTTCGAATGAACTATAAAATTTAAGTTGACTTCAAAATTAATGAAATTTTGTAACTTAAAAATACGCTGTGGGATTTGAACCTGCAACCTTCCGATTCAGAGTCAGCAGTCCACACTACTCAACTACCACCATTTCACACTGTAAACTAGTTTCGAAATTAAGTATGAAGTTTAAGTTGACTCAAAATTAATAAAAGTTTGTAACTTAAAAATACGCTGTGGGATTTGAACCTGCAACCTTCCAATTCAGAGTCATCAGTCCACACCACTCAACTACCACCATTTCACACTGTACACTAGTTTCGAAATTAACTATGAAGTTTAAGTTGACTCAAAATTAATAAACTTTTGTAACTTAAAAATACGCTGTGGGATTTGAACCTGCAACCTTCCGCTTCAGAGTCATCAGTCCACACTACTCGACTACCACCATTTCACACCATACACTAGTTTCGAAATTAACTATAAAGTTTAAGTTGACTCAAAATTAATAACATTTCGTAACCTAAAAATACGCTGTGGGATTTGAACCTGCAACCTTCCGATTCAGAGTCAGCAGTCCACACCACTCAACTACCACCATTTCACACTGTACACTAGTTTCAAAATTAACTATGAAGTTTAAGTTGACTCAAAATTAATAAAATTTGTAACTTAAAAAAACGCAGTGGGATTTGAACCTGCAACCTTCCGATTCAGAGTTAGCAGTCCACACCTCTCGACTACCACCATTTCACACCGTACACTAGTTTCGAATTAACTATAAAATTTAAGTTGACTTCAAAATTAATAAAATTTTGTAATTTAAAAATACGCTGTGGGACTTGAACCTGCAACCATCCGATTCAGAGTCAGCAGTCCACACTACTCAACTACCACCATTTCACACCGTACACTTGTTTCGAAATTAACTATAAAGTTTTAGTTAACCTCAAAATTAATAGAATTTTGTAACTTAAAAATACGCTGTGGGATTTGAACCTGCAACCTTCCGATTCAGAGGTCCACACCACTCAACTACCACCATTTCACACTGTAAACTAGTTTCGAAATTAAGTATGAAGTTTAAGTTGACTCAAAATTAATAAAAGTTTGTAACTTAAAAATACGCTGTGGGATTTGAACCTGCAACCTTCCGATTCAGAGTCAGCAGTCCACACCACTCAACTACCACCGTTTCACACTGTACACTAGTTTCGAAATTAACTATGAAGTTTAAGTTGACTTAAAATTAATAACATTTTGTAACTTAAAAATACGCTGTGGGATTTGAACCTGCAACCTTCCGCTTCAGAGTCAGCAGTCCACACCACTCAACTACCACCATTTCACACCATACACTAGTTTCGAAATTAACTATAAAGTTTAAGTTAACCTCAAAATTAATAAAATTTCGTAACCTAAAAATACGCTGTGGGATTTGAACCTGCAACCTTCCAATTCAGAGTCAGCAGTCCACACCACTCAACTACCACCATTTCACACTGTACACTAGTTTCGAAATTAACTATGAAGTTTAAGTTGACTCAAATTACTAAAATTTCGTAAACAAAAATCGCTGTGTGATTTGAACCTACAACCTTCCAATTCAGAGTCAGCAGTCCACACTACTCAACTACCACCATTTCACACCTTACACTAGTTTCGAAATTAACTATAAAGTTTAGGTTGACTTCAAAATTAATGAAATTTTGTAACTTAAAAATACGCTGTGGGATTTGAACCTGCAACCTTCCGATTCAGAGTCAGCAGTCCACACTACTCAACTACCACCATTTCACACTGTAAACTAGTTTCGAAATTAAGTATGAAGTTTAAGTTGACTCAAAATTAATAAAAGTTTGTAACTTAAAAATACGCTGTGGGATTTGAACCTGCAACCTTCCGATTCAGAGTCAGCAGTCCACACCACTCAACTACCACCATTTCACACTGTACACTAGTTTCGAAATTAACTATGAAGTTTAAGTTGACTCAAAATTAATAAAATTTTGTAACTTAAAAATACGCTGTGGGATTTGAACCTGCAACCTTCCGATTCAGAGTCATCAGTCCACACTACTCGACTACCACCATTTCACACCATATACACTAGTTTCGAAATTAACTATAAAGTTTAAGTTGACCTCAAAATTAATAACATTTCGTAACCTAAAAATACGCTGTGGGATTTGAACCTGCAACCTTCCGATTCAGAGTCAGCAGTCCACACCACTCAACTACCACCATTTCACACTGTACACTAGTTTCAAAATTAACTATGAAGTTTAAGTTGACTCAAAATTAATAAAATTTGTAACTTAAAAAAAACGCAGTGGGATTTGAACCTGCAACCTTCCGATTCAGAGTTAGCAGTCCACACCTCTCGACTACCACCATTTCACACCATACACTAGTTTCGAATTAACTATAAAATTTAAGTTGACTTCAAAATTAATAAAATTTTGTAACTTAAAAATACGCTGTGGGATTTGAACCTGCAACCTTCCAATTCAGAGTCAGCAGTCCACACTACTCGACTACCACCATTTCACACTGTACCCTAGTTTCGAAATTAACTATAAAGTTTTAGTAAACCTCAAAATTAATAAAATTTTGTAATTTAAAAATACGCTGTGGGACTTGAACCTGCAACCTTCCGATTCAGAGTCAGCAGTCCACACTACTCAACTACCACCATTTCACACCGTACACTTGTTTCGAAATTAACTATAAAGTTTTAGTTAACCTCAAAATTAATAGAATTTTGTAACTTAAAAATACGCTGTGGGATTTGAACCTGCAACCTTCCGATTCAGAGTCAGCAGTCCACACCACTCAACTACCACCATTTCACACTGTAAACTAGTTTCGAAATTAAGTATGAAGTTTAAGTTGACTCAAAATTAATAACTTAAAAATACACTGTGGGATTTGAACCTGCAACATTCCAATTCAGAGTCAGCAGTCCACACCACTCAACTACCACCGTTTCACACTGTACACTAGTTTCGAAATTAACTATGAAGTTTAAGTTGACTTAAAATTAATAAAATTTTGTAACTTAAAAATACGGTGTGGGATTTGAACCTGCAACCTTCCGCTTCAGAGTCAGCAGTCCACACTACTCAACTACCACCATTTCACACCATACACTAGTTTCGAAATTAACTATAAAGTTGAAGTTAACCTCAAAATTAATAAAATTTCGTAACCTAAAAATACGCTGTGGGATTTGAACCTGCAACCTTCCAATTCAGAGTCAGCAGTCCACACCACTCAACTACCACCATTTCACACTGTACACTAGTTTCGAAATTAACTATGAAGTTTAAGTTGACTCAAATTACTAAAATTTCGTAAACTAAAAATCGCTGTGTGATTTGAACCTACAACCTTCCAATTCAGAGTCAGCAGTCCACACTACTCAACTACCACCATTTCACACCTTACACTAGTTTCGAAATTAACTATAAAGTTTAGGTTGACCTCAAAATTAATAAAATTTCGTAACCTAAAAATACGCTGTGGGATTTGAACCTGCAACCTTCCAATTCAGAGTCAGCAGTCCACACCTCTCAACTACCACCATTTCACACCTTACACTAGTTTCGAAATTAACTATAAAGTTTAGGTTGACCTCAAATTTAATAAAATTTCGTAACCTAAAAATACGCTGTGGGATTTGAACCTGCAACCTTCCGATTCAGAGTCAGCAGTCCACACTACTCAACTACCACCATTTCACACCGTACACTAGTTTTGAAATTAACTATAAAGTTTAGGTTGACCTCAAAATTAATAAAATTTCGTAACCTAAAAATACGCTGTGGGATTTGAACCTGCAACCTTCCGATCCAGAGTCAGCAGTCCACACCACTCGACTACCACCATTTCACACTGTACACTAGTTTCGAATTTAACTATAAAATTTAAGTTGACTCAAAATTAATAAAATTTTGTAACTTAAAAATACGCTGTGGGATTTGAACCTTCAACCTTCCAATTCAGAGTCTGCAGTCCACACTACTCAACACCACCATTTCACACCTTACACTAGTTTCGAAATTAACTATAAAGTTTAAATTAACCTCAAAATTTATAAAATTTTGTAACCTAAAAATACGCTGTGGGATTTGAACCTGCAACCTTCCAATTCAGAGTCAGCAGTCCACACCACTCAACTACCACCATTTCACACTGTACACTAGTTTCGAAATTAAGTATGAAGTTTAAGTTGACTCAAAATTAATAAAATTTTGTAACTTAAAAATACGCTGTGGGATTTGAACCTGCAACCTTCCAATTCAGAGTCAGCAGTCCACACCACTCAACTACCACCATTTCACACCTTACACTAGTTTCGAAATTAACTATAAAGTTTAGGTTGACCTCAAAATTAATAAAATTTCGTAACCTAAAAATACACTGTGGGATTTGAACCTGCAACCTTCCAATTCAGAGTCAGCAGTCCACACTACTCAACTACCACCATTT
Source organism: Patiria miniata (assembly GCF_015706575.1). NCBI lineage: Eukaryota > Metazoa > Echinodermata > Asteroidea > Valvatida > Asterinidae > Patiria > Patiria miniata. The sequence goes on along the minus strand of NW_024037073.1, from coordinate 24,719,811 downwards.
CACACTGAACACTAGTTTCGAATTTAACTATAAAATTTAAGTTGACTTCAAAATTAATAAAATTTTGTAACTTAAAAATACGCTGTGGGATTTGAACCTGCAACCTACCGATTCAGAGTCAGCAGTCCACACTACTCGACAACCACCATTTCACACCTTACACTAGTTTCGAAATTAACTATAAAGTTTAAATTAACCTCAAAATTTATAAAATTTTGTAACCTAAAAATACGCTGTGGGATTTGAACCTGCAACCTTCCAATTCAGAGTCAGCAGTCCACACCACTCAACTACCACCATTTCACACTGTACACTAGTTTCGAAATGAAGTATGAAGTTTAAGTTGACTCAAAATTAATAAAATTTTGTCTAAAAATACGCTGTGGGATTTGAACCTGCAACCTTCCGAATCAGAGTCAGCAGTCCACACTACTCGACTACCACCATTTCACACCGTACACTAGTTTCGAATTAACTATAAAATTTAAGTTGACTCAAAATTAATAAAATTTTGTAACTTAAAAATACGCTGTGGGATTTGAACCTGCAACCTTCCTATTCAGAGTCAGCAGTCCACACTACTCGACTACCACCATTTCACACCATACACTAGTTTCGAAATTAACCATAAAGTTTAAGTTAACCTCAAAATTAATAAAATTTCGTAACCTAAAAATACGCTGTGGGATTTGAACCTGCAACCTTCCAATTTAGAGTCAGCAGTCCACACCACTCAACTACCACCATTTCACACTGTACACTAGTTTCGAAATTAAGTATGAAGTTTAAGTTGACTCAAAATTAATAAAATTTTGTAACTTAAAAATACGCTGTGGGATTTGAACCTGCAACCTTCCGATTCAGAGTCAGCATTTCACACCACTCAACTACCACCATTTCACACTGTACACTAGTTTTGGAATTAACTATGAAGTTTAAGTTGACTCAAAATTAATAAAATTTTGTAACTTAAAAATACGCTGTGGGATTTGAACCTGCAACCTACCGATTCAGAGTCAGCAGTCCACACTACTCAACTACCACCATTTCACACCATACACTAGTTTCAAAATTAACTATAAAGTTTAAGTTAACCTCAAAATTAATAAAATTTCGTAATCTAAAAATACGCTGTGGGATTTGAACCTGCAACCTTCCAATTCAGAGTCAGCAGTCCACACCACTCAACTACCACCATTTCACACTGTACACTGGTTTCGAAATTAACTATGAAGTTTAAGTTGACTCAAAATTAATAAAATTTTGTAAACTTGAAAATACCCTGTGGGATTTGAACCTGCAACCTTCCAATTCAGAGTCAGCAGTCCACACCACTCAACTACCACCATTTCACACTGTACACTATTTTCGAAATTAACTATGAAGTTTAAGTTGACTCAAAATTAATAAAATTAAACTTAAAAATACACTGTGGGATTTGAACCTGCAACCTTCCGATTCAGAGTCAGCAGTCCACACCACTCAACTACCACCATTTTACACTGTACACTAGTTTCGAAATTAACTATGAAGTTTAAGTTGACCTCAAAATTAATAAAATTTTGTAACCTCAAAATATGCTGTGGGATTTGAACCTGCAACCTTCCGATTCAGAGTCAGCAGCCCACACTACTCGACTACCACCATTTCACACCGTACACTAGTTTCGAAATTAATTATAAAGTTGAAGTTGACCTCAAAATTAATAAAATTTCAGTAGTTCAGACCTGTGAAGTGGTATGGACTGCTGACTCAAAGTCTGAAGGATGCAGGTTCATTTCGAAGGTGGGAAATTTAAATTTTAAGATTTAATTACTTTTTAGGTCAATTGAAACTTTATAGTTAATTCCGTAACAGCTAAAAAGTGTGAAGTTGTGCTTAGTTGAGTGGTACGTACTGCTCATTCTAAATCTGGAGGTTGCAGGTTCAATCCCACAGTGGGAAATTTAGTTTTTAAAATTGTATTACTTTTGAGGTCAATTGAAACTTTATAGTTAATTTTGTAACAGCTGAAAAGTGTGAAGTTGTTCTTAGTTGAGTGGTACGGACTGCTGACTCTAAATCCAGAGGTTGCAGGTTCAATCCCACAGTGGGAAATTTATATTTTAAAATTTTTATTACTGTTTAGGTCAATTGAAACTTTATAGTTAATTTCGTAACAGCTAAAAAGTGTGAAGTTGTGCTTAGTGAGTGTTACGGACTGCTGACTCTAAATCTGGAGGTTGCAGGTTCAATCCCACAGTGGGAATTTTAGATTTTAAAATTTTTATTATTTTTTAGGTCAATTGAAACTTCATATATAATTCCGTACTAGCTAAAAAGTGAGGAGTTGTGCTTAGTCGAGTGGTATGTACTGCTCACTCTAAATCTGGAGGTTGCAGGTTCAATCCCAAAGTGGGAAAGTTAGATTTTTTAAATTTTATTAATTTTTAGGTCAGTTGAAACTTTATAGTTAATTTCGTAACAGCTAAAAAGTGTGAAGTTGTGCTTAGTCTAGTGGCACGGAATGCTGACTCTAAATCCGGAGGTTGTAGGTTCATTTCCACAGTGGGAAATTTAGATTTTAAAATTTTATTAATTTTTAGGTCAGTTGAAACTTTATAGTTAATTTCGTAACCACAAAAAAGTGTGAAATTATACTTAGTCCAATGGTACGGACGGCTGACTTGAAATCTGAAGGTTGTGGGTTCAAATCCAGGGGTGGAGTTTTGGTTTTTGAAATTTTATGTCTTTTGGGGTAAATTTAACTTCATAGTTAATTTCGTAACCACTAAAAAGTGTGAAATTATGCTTAGTCCAATGTTATGGACTGCTGACTTGAAATCTGAAGGTTGTGGGTTCAATTCCAGGCTGGGAATTTGAGATTTTAAAATTTTATTACTTTTTTGGGTAAATTAAATCATTATAGTTAATTTCGTAACCTTTAAAAATTGTGAAATTACACTTAGTCCAATGGTATAGACTACTGACTCTAAATCTGAAGATTGTGGGTTCAAATCCAAGGTGGAAATTTTAGATTTTAAAATTTTATGTCTTTTGGGGTAAATTTAAATTTCATAGCTAATTTTGTAACCACTAAAAAGTGTGAAATTATGCTTAGTCCAATGGTATGGACTACTGACTCTAAATCTGAAGGTTGTGGGTTCAAATCCGGGTGGAAATTTTAGATTTTAAAATTTTATGTCTTTTTGGGTAAATTAAAACATTATAGTTAATTTCGTAACCTGAAAAAAGTGTGAAATTAGGCTTAGTCCAATGGTATGGACTACTGACTCGAAATCTGAAGGTTGTGGGTTCAATTCCAGGGTGGGAATTTTAGATTTTAAAATTGTATTACTTTTTTGGGTAAATTAAAACATTATAGTTAATTTCGTAACCTTTAAAAAGTGTGAAATTAGGCTTAGTCCAATGGTATGGACTGCCGACTCTAAATCTGAAGGTTGCGGGTTCAAATCCTGGGTGGAAATTTTAGATTTTATTTATATTTGGGTAAATTGAAACTTCATAGTTAATTTCGTAACATTTAAAAAACGTGAAATTACACTTAGTCCAATGGTATGGACTACTGACTCTAAATCTGAAGGTTGTGGGTTCAAATCCAGGGTGGGAATTTTAGATTTTAAAATTGTATTACTTTTTTGGGTAAATTAAAACATTATAGTTAATTTCGTAACCTTTAAAAAGTGTGAAATTAGGCTTAGTCCAATGGTATGGACTACTGACTCGAAATCTGAAGGTTGTGGGTTCAATTCCAGGGTGGGAATTTTAGATTTTAAAATTGTATTACTTTTTGGGGTAAATTAAAACATTATAGTTAATTTCGTAACCTTTAAAAAACGTGAAATTACACTTAGTCCAATGGTATGGACTACTGACTCTAAATCTGAAGGTTGTGGGTTCAAATCCAAGGTGGAAATTTTAGATTTTAAAATTTTATGTCTTTTAGGGTAAATTTAAATTTTATAGTTAATTTCGTAACCACTAAAAAGTGTGAAATTATGCTTAGTCCAATGGTATGGACTGCTGACTCTAAATCTGAAGGTTGTGGATTTAAATCCAGGTTGGAATTTTTAGATTTTAGATTTTATTTATTTTTGGGTAAATTGAAACTTCATAGTTAATTTCGTAACATTTAAAAATTGTGAAATTACACTTAGTCCAATGGTATGGACTACTGACTCGAAATCTGAAGGTTGTGGGTTCATTTCCAGGGTGGGAATTTTAGATTTTAAAATTTATTACTTTTTGGAGTAAATTAAAACATTATAGTTAATTTCGTAACCTTTAAAAATTGTGAAATTACACTTAGTCCAATGGTATGGACTACTGACTTGAAATATGAAGGTTGTGGGTTCAATTCCAGGGTGGGAATTTTAGATTTTAAAATTGTATTACTTTTTTGGGTGAATTAAAACATTATAGTTAATTTCGTAACCTTTAAAAAGTGTGAAATTAGGCCTAGTCTAATGGTATGGACTACCGACTCGAAATCTGAAGGTTGCGGGTTCAATTCCAGGTGGGGAATTTTAGATTTTAAAATTTAGTTCTTTTTGGGTAAATTTAAACTTGATAGTTAATTTTGTAACCACTAAAAAGTGTGAAATTATGCTAAGTCCAATGGTATGGACGGCTGACTTGAAATCTGAAGGTTGTGGGTTCAAATCCAGGGGTCGAGTTTGGGTTTTTGAAATTTTATGTCTTTTGGGGTAAATTTAACTTCATAGTGAATTTCGTAACCACTAAAAAGTGTGAAATTATGCTTAGTCCAATGGTATGGACTGCTGACTTGAAATCTGAAGGTTGTGGGTTCAATTCCAGGGTGGGAATTTTAGATTTTAAAATTTTATTACTTTTTTGGGTAAATTAAATCATTATAGTTAATTTCGTAACCTTTAAAAATTGTGAAATTACACTTAGTCCAATGGTATGGACTACTGACTCTAAATCTGAAGGTTGTGGGTTCAAATCCAGGGTGGGAATTTTAGATTTTAAAATTTTATGTCTTTTGGGTAAATTTAAATTTTATAGTTAATTTCGTAACCACAAAAAGTGTGAAATTATGCTTAGTCCAATGGTATGGACTGCCGACTCTAAATCTGAAGGTTGCGGGTTCAAATCCAGGTTGGAAATTTTAGATTTTAGATTTTATTTATATTTGGGTAAATTGAAACTTCATAGTTAATATCGTAATACTTAAAAATTGTGAAATTACACTTAGTCCAATGGTATGGACTACTGACTTGAAATCTGAAGGTTGTGGGTTCAATTCCAGGGTGGAAATTTTAGATTTTAAAATTGTATTACTTTTTGGGGTAAATTAAAACTTATAGTTAATTTCGTAACCACTAAAAATTGTGAAATTACACTTAGTCCAATGGTATGGACTACTGACTCTAAATCTGAAGGTTGTGGGTTCAATTCCAGGGTGGGAATTTTAGATTTTAAAATTGTATTACTTTTTTGGGTAAATTAAAACATTATAGTTAATTTCGTAACCTTTAAAAAGTGTGAAATTAGGCTTAGTCCAATGGTATGGACTACTGACTCGAAATCTGAAGGTTGTGGGTTCAAATCCAGGGTGGGAATTTTAGATTTTAAAATTGTATTACTTTTTTGGGTAAATTAAAACATTATAGTTAATTTCGTAACCTTTAAAAAGTGTGAAATTAGGCTTAGTCCAATGGTATGGACTACCAACTCGAAATCTGAAGGTTGCAGGTTCAATTCCAGGTGGGGAATTTTAGATTTTAAAATTTAGTTCTTTTTGGGTAAATTTAAACTTGATAGTTAATTTTGTAACCACTAAAAAGTGTGAAATTATGCTAAGTCCAATGGTATGGACGGCTGACTTGAAATCTGAAGGTTGTGGGTTCAAATCCAGGGGTCGAGTTTGGTTTTTGAAATTGTATGTCTTTTGGGGTAAATTTAACTTCATAGTTAATTTCGTAACCACTAAAAAGTGTGAAATTATGCTTAGTCCAATGGTATGGACTGCTGACTTGAAATCTGAAGGTTGTGGGTTCAATTCCAGGCTGGGAATTTTAGATTTTAAAATTTTATTACTTTTTTGGGTAAATTAAATCATTATAGTTAATTTCGTAACCTTTAAAAATTGTGAAATTACACTTAGTCCAATGGTATGGACTACTGACTCTAAATCTGAAGGTTGTGGGTTCAAATCCAGGGTGGGAATTTTAGATTTTAAAATTTTATGTCTTTTAGGGTAAATTTAAATTTTATAGTTAATTTCGTAACCACAAAAAGTGTGAAATTATGCTTAGTCCAATGGTATGGACTGCCGACTCTAAATCTGACGGTTGCGGGTTCAAATCCAGGTTGGAAATTTTAGATTTTAGATTTTATTTATATTTGGGTAAATTGAAACTTCATAGTTAATATCGTAATACTTAAAAATTGTGAAATTACACTTAGTCCAATGGTATGGACTACTGACTTGAAATCTGAAGGTTGTGGGTTCAATTCCAGGGTGGAGATTTTAAAATTGTATTACTTTTTGGGGTAAATTAAAACATTATAGTTAATTTCGTAACCACTAAAAATTGTGAAATTACACTTAGTCCAATGGTATGGACTACTGACTCTAAATCTGAAGGTTGTGGGTTCAATACCAGGGTGGGAATTTTAGATTTTAAAATTGTATTACTTTTTTGGGTAAATTAAAACATTATAGTTAATTTCGTAACCTTTAAAAAGTGTGAAATTAGGCTTAGTCCAATGGTATGGACTACTGACTCGAAATCTGAAGGTTGTGGGTTCAAATCCAGGGTGGGAATTTTAGATTTTAAAATTGTATTACTTTTTTGGGTAAATTAAAACATTATAGTTAATTTCGTAACCTTTAAAAAGTGTGAAATTAGGCTTAGTCCAATGGTATGGACTACCAACTCGAAATCTGAAGGTTGCGGGTTCAATTCCAGAGGGGGAATTTTAGATTTTAAAATTTAGTTCTTTTGGGGTAAATTTAAACTTGATAGTTAATTTTGTAACCACTAGAAAGTGTGAAATTACACTTAGTCCAATGGTACGGACGGCTGACTTGAAATCTGAAGGTTGTGGGTTCAAATCCAGGGTGGAGTTTTGGTTTTTGAAATTTTATGTCTTTTGGGGTAAATTTAACTTCATAGTTAATTTTGTAACCACTAAAAAGTGTGAAATTATGCTTAGTCCAATGGTATGGACTGCTGACTTGAAATCTGAAGGTTGTGGGTTCAATTCCAGGGTGGGAATTTTAGATTTTAAAATTGTATTACTTTTTTGGGTAAATTAAATCATTATAGTTAATTTCGTAACCTTTAAAAAGTGTGAAATTAGGCTTAGTCTAATGGTATGGACTACTGACACGAAATCTGAAGGTTGCGGGTTCAATTCCAGGGGGGAATTTTAGATTTTATTTATTTTTCGGTAAATTGAAACTTCATAGTTAATTTCGTAACATTTAAAAATTGTGAAATTACACTTATCCAATGGTATGGACTACTGACTCGAAATCTGAAGGTTGTGGGTTCAATTCCAGGGTGGGAATTTTAGATTTTAAAATTTTATTACTTTTTTGGGTAAATTAAATTATTATAGTTAATTTTGTAACCTTTAAAAATTGTGAAATTACACTTAGTCCAATGGTATGGACTACTGACTCTAAATCTGAAGGTTGTGGGTTCAAATCCAGGGTGGAAAGTTTAGATTTTAAAATTTTATTTCTTTTTGGGTAAATTTAAACTTCATAGTTAATTTCGTAACTACAAAAAAGTGTGAAATTATGCTTAGTCCAATGGTATGGACTGCCGACTCTAAATCTGAAGGTTGCGGGTTCAATTCCAGGGTGGAAATTTTAGATTTAAAAATTTTATTACTTTTTGGGGTAAATTAAAACATTATAGTTAATTTCGTAACCTTTAAAAAATGTGAAATTACACTTAGTCCAATGGGATGGACTTCTGACTCGAAACTGAAGGTTGTGGGTTCAATTCCAGGGTGGGAATTTTAGATTTTAAAATTTTGTTACTTTTTGGGTAAATTAAAACATTATAGTTAATTTCGTAACCTTTAACAAGTGTGAAATTAGGCTTAGTCCAATGGTATGGACTACTGACTCTAAATCTGAAGGTTGCAGGATCAATTCCAGGGGGGGGATTTTAGATTTTAAAATTTATTTCTTTTTGGGTAAATTTAAACTTTATCGTTAATTTCGTAACCACTAAAAAGTGTGAAATTATGCTAAGTCCAATGGTATCGATTGCTGACTCGAAATCTGAAGGTTGTGGGTTCAAATCCAGGGTGGGAATTTTAGATTTTAAAATTGTTTTACTTTTTGGGTAAATTAAAACATTATAGTTAATTTCGTAACCTTTAAAAAGTGTAAAATTAGGCTTAGTCCAATGGTATGGACTACTGACTCTAAATCTGAAGGTTGTGGGTTCAAATCCTGGGTGGAAATTTTAGATTTTAAAATTTTATGTCTTTTAGGGTAAATTTAAATTTTATAGTTAATTTCGTAACCACAAAAAAGTGTGAAATTATGCTTAGTCCAATGGTATGGACTGCCGACTCTAAATCTGAAGGTTGCGGGTTCCAATCCAGGTTGGAAATTTTAGATTTTATTTATTTTTGGGTAAATTGAAACTTCATAGTTAATATTTTAACCAATTAAAACAGTAGAATTATGCTAAGTACAATGGTACGGACTGCTGACTTTAAATGTTAAGGTTGTGGGTTCAAATCCAGCGTGGAGATTTTAGATTTTAAAATTTTATTTCTTTTGGGTAAATTGAAACTTGATAGTTAATTCCGTAACCACTAAAAAGCATGAAATTATGCTTAGTGCAGTGGTTCAGACTGCTGACTATAAATCTAAAGGTTGCAGGTTCATTCCCACGCTGGGAATTTTAGATTTCAAAATTTTACTACCTTTCAGGTCAATTGAAACTTTACAGTTAATTTTGTATCCACAAAATAGTGTGAAGTTGTGCTTAATCAAGTAATATGGACTGATGACCCTAAATCTGAACTTCTGAAGGTTGCTGGTTCAAGTCCCACAGTTGGAGTTTTAGATTTTAAAATTTTATTAATTTTGAGGTCAATTGAAATTTATATTTTTTTCAAGTTTGAAACCAGTCCACACTTCTAGTCTAGCAAAAGCCAAAAAGTAAAAAAGCAAATACTTTTAGCTTGAAGCAAATAGTGAAAGCATTTGCTCTCATTTTTATTCATGCAAATAAAAGTTATGCTTAAAAATACGTAGTAAAAAAAAAAGCAAATGCTAGTTTTTATACATACGACCAAATGTTTCAATGTTAATCATAATTGCATCGTTTATGTTTCAGTAATAGATTTGAGGACCTACATGGATCTGTTTGGGCCTACAACGACACCCATTCACTGAGCGGATTCGGGATTTGCCCATCGAGAACTCGAAAAGATAGGAGAGACCAAGGCCAGTTGCTTTGGTAAAATTTTTCATTCAGGTAAGACAAACCTCCATGAAGACTCAACTCATTAGTTCAATTCCCCCCCCCCCCAACTAAGCCCTAAGACAACACTGAGTGTACACTATTTACAAAATATGTCCGGTTTTATTTAGTTAAGTGGCTTTCAGGCTGTTAGTTCTCCCACATTTTAATGGTGGTCCCTCATTTGACATGTTGTCATCAAACGTTCTTTTGTCAAAGCCATCGGGGCAGAATATTTTTGGCATGCTGTTGGAAAGAACCAATTTTCAACTTTTGTTCTTGTGAAAATCCTGTTGCGTGACATCACAGCCTGTGTTGTGATGTGAATGAGTTCTACCTGATTGATAAACGTGACCCGACTCAGAGGTGGCATGTCTTGGTGACAGTCCCTCGCTTGTCAGCTGGTATGGAATGTCATTTGGTGACAAGTGAACGTCCTTATCCAAAGTCAAGGAGTAATGTCCCACAGTATCTCCGGGGTTATCCACGATGTTGCCGAGCGGCTCCGAATCCTCCTCAGACGTTATCGTCATGACGACTGTCTGCTCCATGTTCCCAAGGGTGCCCTCCGAGGACGACATCATGGCCATGTGTGAGATGTCCTGTGATTGGTCAGCCAGGTCTGGTACCAAGACTGTAGATTCAGCTGCAGATTCCTCGGGGGCTGATTTGGATAATGCGCAGGCCTGAGCGTACAGTCGTAGCTGTGCTAGATGGTGGTGCAGCAGCTGGGTGTGCTCCTCAGACATGTGTTGCAGTAACTCTTGCAAAATGGACTGGTTCTCGCTGTCGTTGGTTGGATGTTTCAAACTGGACGTGTGAATCATGGACAGCTGCTGCTTGAGTGACATGTTTGTGTTGGACAAATACTCAACCTGGAGGGCAAGACGGATGGGCAGAGAAATTATTTGTTTACAGATGGAATTTTAATAGACCAATCCATTAGGCTCTGCCCCATGATGTGTAACCAATCACAACCATGACAGCGCACACCAAAGTCTGACATTTATGCACTTCATGATGTGTGCAGTTGGAGCATGAATGCTTAAGAAGGCACATGTGTTGTTACCCAGTTATTTAGTGCAACTAGAGTTTGAGTGAAACCACGAATCCTCTACACAAGGATAAACGACACATCTGAGCTTGTGTACAAAATGTGTGCAACGGTTTGTCTGCATTTATCATAAGCAGCGTCAGCGCATAAAACAACGTAGAACGTGTAGCGTAGAACGTGTAGAAAATGTAGAGCAATGACAACAACAGTGCACACCATGATCGTCCACAGCCATGACAGCTGGCATCCTGACAGAAATCTGACCACTGAAAGAACGCAGTCGCATTAGTGTGCCTGCATTAGTTCTGATCAAGGTATGTCCCCCCTCCCACTTTTGAGAAGCGATTGACGCCCTTGGTACCTGTTGCATGCAGGGAACAAGATCCAAACTCATTCTTAGACCAAGACCAGATGGAATGCCCACTCACCTTTGTACGAAGCCTTTCTATAGTGCCTTTCATCCTGTGCTCTGTCTGGGCCCACGTGGTCCGCTCCTGCTCAAGAGTCTTCTCCAGACGTTCCTTCTCCTGCAGCAGCAGCGACAAGTTGTGCTCTGTGTAGCAAGTCTTGTCCTCCAAATCCTCTTTGCTTCCTTCGTCTGGTATCTCAATAAGGACAACTGTTTACGAGAGGGAAAGGTTGAGTAATTATCCTGGATAATAATTCCTGTAATAATGAAAGTCGGTCATCAAAAGGTCACTCCAGGTGTGGGCTACACAAAGAGGGCAAATGATGGGAGGAGTTTATGGAGTAGAAAGGTCGACATATGTGTTGCGCTTGAATGGGACAAATGATATGTAGCGGTAAAAACAGGATACAGGCAAGAAAGTCCAAAGTGATGCAGTGTGTCAAGAACATGTAATTCCTTGTAACTGGGTGCAAGCAATCCCTCACTTTTTCAAACCTTATTCCTAAAATTAGGTGGGCAAGGTGAAGGACAAATGCCAATATTTAATTAATTGTTGAAGTCAGCTCTCAAAATGTACTGCGACCCTGACTTATTATATTTTTTTTGTTGCTTAGAACCTTCCTGAATCCTCCAAAATTCAATATACTTAAATAACACCAATGGCACACCCTTTGCACCTTGTAATTTCAATTTGTAAAATCCTCTGTCAATATTGGCCCTCATCCACCCCAACCCCCTAAAAAAATGCTGAACTTTTGGTTGTTGTTTTATTTATTTTATTGACCAAACAAGTGCAGGAGTGAAGACAACTGTATTAAACATGCTGTTGTCTACCCATTCCCTTCTTCCATATGGATTCACGATATATCAATTGAAAACAAAGTGGGTGGAGGGGGGGGGGGGAAGAGTTCTTCCTTGCATCAAATGCCTCCCCCTTGGCTTTTTGGTCAGCTTCTTCTAATTATCCTTCACTGCTGGTGGCATTATCCACCTTAACCTCTGGGTAGATGCTGCAGGATTCTTGGAGGGTCAGGGTTAATATTCTTACCATCTTACCATCCCCATTGGCAGTGCTCTGGCTCGGATCATTGATGCAGGCGTACTGGTACTCGATCTGCGGCTGCTGCCCATCAGTCTGCTCATAGCCCCGGGGATGATGTGTCTGTCTCCGATGGCTGCTGTGACTGGGGGACTATGAGGTGTGTTACCAGGCTGGTACTGTTGGGTGCTGGGTCAGTGTATGTGGTGAAGATCTGGTTGACATCCTGGGTAAAATAGTGGAGTGAAGTCGTTAAGGTGGATAAAATGAGACTAAAACCTGCAGGGTTGCAAAAGATTCAATTTACGACACAAACGTACAGTGATAAATTTAGGTTCACAATTAATTGTTTTAAAAGGCACAAAGTGTTGGCATTTGATATAATCCACCCAAATCCTTGTTGAACTACCATACCTGCTCACAAGGTACATAAATTCAAACTGATTAAATTTATTTGATGTTTTTTTTTTTCATGCAGATTATACAAGGGGACCATTACATCACAGCAACGGCATACTCAGTTGTCTTGAAGCAGCACTGAAACTGTGAAGGTTAAAAATAAGTGCATTTTCAAACACATTAAACCAAAAAGGTGTGTCTAATCATTCTCAAAAGAATGGATACTTGAGTCAAATGTTTGATTGTGAAATTTATTTCAGAGAGTCTTTTGACCCTAAATCCCTAGCATGATTTACTAGGAACCATACCCATCCTGGCAAATTCCAACACCATATGGGAAACTGCACACACACATATTTCTGACTTTGATTCTGGAGGTGTGCCAACCCAATGTAAAAGACTGTCAGTTTAGCGGTACTGTACCCATCCTGACAGATTCCAACAAAACATGTCGTTGGGGTTTGATGGGTTGAGTTCTGTTATGGTTAAAGCTATAAATAAGTCCAATGAGTTTAGGAATTCAAGCATCAGGAATTTACAACATTTTCTGAGTGAACCATGGTAGTTTAACCACATGTGCAAACATTGATCAGCTTATTACTGTTTAAAAGGAACAAATGTGTGCTTGGTCGGTTTTAATCCGAGCCGAAAGTGCGATAATTATCAGCACCCAGACTCCAACCAGTTTTAAACAGAGTGATTAATACCGACCAAGCACATATTTATTCCCATTCATAAATACTTTTTGGTCAAAAAACCCTGCTTTTGTTCACAAAAATTCACTTCATGTTTTTTAAACACCCCTTTTTCATCTATAGCTAAATAATGGAGTGTCCAGCCTGCAAGTAAGATGTACACAACTCCTTTTATGGAGATTGGCGCGCGCATTCGTGGTACTGCGTGATGTCGCGCAGAACACACCTGAAGATTGCGTTGTTAATTTAGGACTTCTTCTTCTGTCGTACATGTATGTCCTTAGACTTGCAGCTCTGTCAGGGTGAGCCAGGCCAGTGTGTCATCCTCCAGGTTGATCAGGCGGCCGGTGTTTTGGGCAGGCGGTGATGATGTGGTCTACTGTCTGGATTGGTTCTCTGCAGTCGCAGGAAGTGCTGTCTGCCAGTCCCCAGCTTTTCATGGATGCACCATAACGTCCGACTCCAGCCCTCGGACGGTTGAGGGTCGTCCACTGCTTTCGTGGGAGGTCTTGACCAGACATAGGGTCGTTTATGAAGTGGTGTAGCCTAGGTAGTTCTGCTGAGGTCTACCGGACTCTCCAGCTGGTTTTTACCCAGGCGGCCTTAGAGACGTCTGCCGATGTCGTGAGCAGCTTGTGGGCATGCGTGGCAAACAGCCTGGAGCCTTGCCGGTCTTTAGCCGTTGGATGGCCAACTGGAGTTTGTGTGCCGTGAAGTCGCCTGAAAGGTTTTGATCACACCCCTGCGCATGGTGTAGCTCCTTGACTCTCGCCGACGTGGCTCTAGTAAAGTTCTTGTCCACGTAGGGGAAGTGACCCTTGCTCAACAACTGAGATGCGATGGAATTTGCAGTAATTGGACATTGTGTTGGGGTTGTGGACCTACCCGTGAGTTGTTGATGGTTTGCCATGCCCGACAGCTGGAATGGGTGAAATTGATCGATTCCACAGTCTCTGTCCATCTCTGCCTACGTTTCTCGTTTAGCCTACCGAAAAGATCAGTGGCTGCTTCATCCCTGTCTTCGTTGGTCGTTGCTTCTTTATGGGTGCAAAGTAGATCTTCACACTCGCCATCCCAGCAGGGGACGTAGGCCGTGAATGATGCCGTGGACGATGCAGGATCTTCAACACCGCAACATTTTAAGATCTGGGGAGGAATACAGTAGAGGATTGGTTTGGCAATTTTGACAAAAGCTGACAGCCATATGCACTTTGAAAAAAAAAGAACTATGGATCTTTTTATATGGTTCTCTTGCTGTAAGAGGCACAAGTAAGCTATTGACCTGAGTTAGGACTCTTGTTCAGGCAGGCCGGATGCAAAGTTTTTCCTGAGACACAGCCGGCGCTTGGGCATGGCCTGTGACAATTGAGTCTATCAAACACTGGTATCTGCTAAGAATAACCAGCCCAGGTATCTGTCAATTTCATAAAACTTCCACAAATGCCACTATCTTGTCCTGCTGTCCACTACCTTCAACTTATCTTAATTCAACTCACAAACATTTTCACAAACATGGACCACAAGTCATCTTGTAGCATGACTTGTGAAGAGAAAGTGAAAACATTTTCCTTTCAAAACCTAAGACTTATTTCTGGGGATCCAGTCACAAGTATGCGAGCGCTTGGTCTTGTTCCCAAATGCAAACTCACCCCCAAAGTTGATGCCTTTATCCACGTGCTTAACCCTGTAGTGCGCCTTGAGGAGAATCTCATCAGTGAAGAGACTGTCCTGGGAGCAGAATGGACAGTGCAGATGCGGAGCCTTCATCAAGGAGTGGCTACACTCCCTGTCTGTGCATTGTATGGGCGTCCAGTCTGCCTCAGCGCCTTTCATCCGCACTGATGGATGCGCCCACAGTTGCAAAAAAAAAAACAATTGAGAAAAAATGTCAACAATCAAATTTATATGTATGATGTACAAAATGTAAAAAAAATATGTAAATGTATAAAACAGCAATGCCGATAAAATCAGTAAAAAAAACCTCATTTTCTACTCAATCAAAACCTTCACAGAAATTTTCAAAGTGGAGGGGGGGAACAAATTAGGCCAAATAAAAAAATTAAAAACAAAAACATATTAAGCGTCCTTTAGCTCCTTTTATTTTTTTTCTCTCTTTTTTTAACCATTTTTTTTTTAAATTTTGGCCTCTTGCATTGTATCTGTTGCATCATGGAGCTATAAACACATTTCGATATAAAGCTGGTATGTAATTTTCTGAATTTAATGGCAGCCATTTAAAAAAAAACCCAAATGGCAGCCATCTTGAAAAATAGCCCTGTCGGGCGACCATTTTGGAGGACAGAGAAACAAGGGCCTCCCGCTTCCTTTTTTTTCTTCAAAAAGCAGGACCCTAACTCCCCCTAAGCATGTTCTTTTTGGAATGGAAAGATTCCCGTATCCGGCCACTTGTCAATGTCATCCTGTGCAGAATGAGACTGGTCTGAAAATGTGTGTTTTCTCAGTAAATACCCCAATAAATTCCCTGCTAAATTTGACTTTTAAGGTTGATCGTGAAGTGAAGGGCCCCTGTTTTATTTTGATTGAATTAGAGTCAAAAATATGTTTTTTTTGCTCAAAAATCACATTTACAATCAAAACAGACTTTTCTCAATTCATTCTAGTGAGACCCATTTTGCAATTCTGAACAGATTCTAGGGGTAGAAAACATGATTTTCCTGCGCGGTTTGTGCCTTGCGATTCAGCACACTGTGCGTGCTCACGGTACATCGCATGATGATCGCCATCTTGATTTTCTGGTCGCATGTTTTTCCCTAAAAAAAAAACCCTGCCCTCTATCTATGACATACCTGTTGATTGAGAATGTCGCCAACTAGTTTGGTAGGTCTAATAATTTTTAAAGGGGAGTGTTCCCTTATAGGAACCGGACCCTTCAATTCACGATCGCCCTTTTTAGGACATATTATTATTATCACTTTCTGATGGCTGATAAGTCGTTGAAGGAAAACATTAGTGATGGCCAGATATGGGAATCTTTCCGAAAAAGCCTCCTAGCACTAGCCATAGCGAGCAGCAGCCATTCAGTATTGTGAAGTGTCCGGAAACTGGGCGATTTAATTTTTTTATTTTTTTTTATATTTATTTTTACGACGAGGTGTCCTACTAAAAAATATAAATAATTTTTCAGAATCTCTTGGGTACCTACCATATGAATAGCCATGTTCAATAACTCCTTTGCCTTGAATAATCACATAAATACATTCTGGGGGAAAATATTAAAGGAATGTACAACATTTGCTTTTGCTGCAATTTTCAGAAATAAATGGATTTGGAGGCTTAGTATGGTATAGCAAATATTGTTAAACTGACTTGTTTCACGTTTTGGGGTTGTAGATGCTGGAAAAACCAAGAAACCCAATCATGTTCTTGTAGTCTGATTCCCTGACTCCACTTAAGATGAAACGGAGCAATTTATAGACTGGGGGGAATTGTAAGTTCAGAGAATCGGTGTAGCTGGCTTGTACCCCTTTACAGGTGTGTAATCAACTGCAAAGAAAATGCGGAATAACTAAATATAAAAAATTAGGAGCAGTTTTTGAAAAAATCCAGTTTTCTCCAACGCTGGTCGGCTGACCAGTGTTGGAAAAATACAGTGTTTCTTGAAAATGTCAGCACACCAGGAGCCACGATTTTACAGGATGCTTCAGACTGTCATTCCTTAACAATCCAGTAAGGTATTTCGTGATAATTTTATCATTTCATTTTTTGATGTTTGCAAATGTTGTATCTTCCCCTTAAGTAAGAGGAAAAACTAGTTTTCAGCGTAAACAGCGCCCTCCAGGAAAAAAAGTGGTTTAAAGGGTTTTTCCAAAATTCGAAGCCAGCTACGGCTTCGTCTGTTATAATAATTTGAAGATTATGAAATTTCCACACAGCTACTCAGAAAGCGTGAGCTGTCTAATAAGAAGAGACAATAGGTGTTATTAGGCTTCCGTTACGGGAGACGTATGCGTCTCGTAAAAAAAAAAAGACGGATGCCAGATCAATGATGAATCTGCGAGTCTGCGATGAAGGGTGCATACCGGTAAATCGATCCGCCAAGCTCATGAATAAAAGTTATACCCTCAAAATATTCTATATTAGAGAGTTATTCTATATTAGAGAGTTCTGAGCGCCGTAAAATTGGGGAATTGAAGAGATATGGTAGTGAACCTCTGGCCCGGACTTGGGGCTTTCAATTCTGAGCATTTTGGATGCTATTGGGCTCGAAAGTGGCGCTATTTTGCCATGTTGTGGAGGGATCGTTTTTCAAGATGGCTACTTTTCCGCTTTGGGGAAAATGGGGGTCGTCTTCTTTGCGTGAAAATATCTCGAAAAGTCAATAGTCAACCCACCATAAATTGAAAAGAAAATGAAAGGTGACACATTGATCATCATTTTTCTGTGCAGCTTGAATACCTGTGAGAGTTTTGAGTATTTTTAAAAGAATTTTGAAGTATGGGCATTTAGCACTAGTGTCTAAGGGAGTTTATTTGCAGGTATGCACCCTATAGACCGAGGTTTCGAAACAGCTTGCATGCTGCCAATCGAGCGACACATGAGGGCAGCATTCAACAACAACATAAACACGCGACTCGTGTAAATCTGCCGCTACCCGTATTCTTCTGACTCTGGTCTGAGTGGCTGAAAACTTTCTTATTTATTAGTATTACGTCAGTATCAGTACTACAAGTTTGTTTTCATTAAAGGTAACATTAATTTGGTTGTTTTTAATAGCTATTGGTGAAATCTGCATTATTTTATTTAGTGAAATGTACTGCAGAAGTAGCCGTAGACGCACTGCGTTTATAGCGTAACTTGTTATGATGTTTCGTCGTGTGTGTTCGTGAAAAGTTTGAGATGCTTAGTTAAAAAAGGAAAAATGTCCATACTGGGCCACTAATATGACCTGAAAAGAACCAAAAGTTGTAAATCTGATGGAAAACACTATTAAGGAGTGCAAAAATTCTGGATTTTTCCTACAGTAGTTCCAGATAGCTTCAAATAAAAACATAGTGCCTACCTTTTTTTGGATTAGTCTCCAAATTGGAGTCCAATATTTTTTTCTGACGAAGTGCATTTTAATAAGGAAAATGTAAGCTTCTTGATACACGAAGATCTTTTTGATAAAATCTTAGAAAAGGAATTTCTGCCAAATTTTTCGACTCGCACTTTGACTTGTTTGGATGGTTTGTAGAAACTCGTGGGAGCTGCTGCAGCGAACCGACGAAAAATTTTCTCCTCGGTACATCACTCGAACCGTGTGATTTTGAATATTTTTTTATACACTAAAGTCGTATCAACTCTTCCATCGAATGTTTACGTGTGTACCTGTTCGTCCCTTATGACCCAACTACACGCGCATTAATGGATTTTGTGTGACGTATTCTGTGTGCTGTGTCAAAATATATTTGGTCTGTGCGTGAGTTCGTGCCGTTGCGCTGCAGACAAACGTTTCAAAATCATTCACGTTTTTCTCTTTGTTAAATTTGGTGGAATTCTCTTGAATGAACTATTTTGGGAAAATGAAATAATACTTTATCAGAAAATATGCTTAATTTGGTAAGTTCTGGCTGAAAAAAAATTGATTCGCTCGTGTGATTCTTAAGTAAAATTTGAGGTGGAGATACTAAGTAATGAAAGGTTTGTGAAAACACCATGTGCGAATAATTTCTCAACTAAGAGAATGGTTCTGAAAAGAACCAGAGGTATAAACTCGACGTTCCGACTTAGACTGATGGGTCTCCTATACCCTAGGTCCTCAGCTACCACCTAAGACTGAAAGGTCTCCTATACCCTAGGTCCTCCCTCTACTGACGCTGCAACCCTACTGTTCCACTTCAGTGGGCACCAAGCTTGCTCTAGGATCCTGTCTACTTGGCATCCTCACAGGATGCAACTTCACACTTCATTGATTTCGTCTTTTGCTACTTAAGTATTCACTTTCTTAGAGTTTAGGCACTCTCCTGAAGACGGTCGGAGCATACTGACCGGAATGTCGAGTGATACCTCTGGTTCTTTTTAGAACCATTCTCTTAGTTGAGAAATTATTCGCACATGGTGTTTCCGCAAACCTTTCATTATTCGTGTGATTCTTTTTTTAGCGTAAAGGATTTTCGGATCCATTCGGAACAGATTGAACCGATCCGGAACTAGGAAAAGTGACATTAGTACTTTTGACGTCGTAAAGCCAAAATAAAAACAGCCTAAATTCGGAAAATTATTATGTCATATCTCCATCACTCAAGGTAAACTATTGAACCAATGTCACTTGAATTTGTGGAGTAATTGAGCTGAAAGCAGCCTAAATGATGTTTGCTATCCGAAACTAGGAAAACGACTGTAATATGTGTTCTGTCATGGCCCATAGACTTTGTGCAGGAGCTCTGAGTGGTGGCCCAGTATGGATTTTTTTCCGACCGCCCCAACTAGTTGGTGACATTGAGAACATATGTAGGGGTAATCCTTATCTGTAGGACACCTCTATTTTTACGAGTTCTCTTTAAAACTGACTTTTATACTCCTAGAACTATGATGCTCCACGTGAGCTGAGCCTCATAGATACAGAACCCCGCAAAATTGTTTGCAGCACAAAAGACTAATTAAGTTCAAAAATGTCCATCAAAACACAACATTGGCTGATTGTTTTATGTTCAAATGTGGAAAACTGTTGTATTGCTAGAAAAAAAGCAATTCAGAAATGAGTATACAGTGTTTATACTTCGGCAAAGGGCAAAGCCTAATAGTGATTTACATCACCCCAACACAAAATTCCATCTGATGAAATAGTAGATCGTGGATCGCAGGAGGTCGTGGGTTCAAGTCCAAACCCGAGTGATTTTTTCTAACTTTCACTTGGGAGGTAACACACTGAGTATACAGTGTTTATACGTTAGTGAAGGGCAAAACCAAATACTAATTTAGAAAAGAAATTTCATTTTTGGGATGAAACTCGAAAATAGAACGGGAAATGCAACTTTAAATCCCCTCCCCCCAACACAAACATTCCATCTTACAAATATTCATCTTCTTTCCTGTTACATTCAGTGCTTGCGATGGATTAACTGATGGAAATCCAATTGTTTGTTTCATCCCTCAGCTGCTAAGAAGATAAGGAGGAGGCATTGAAAGTACTCAACGGACACAAATGGAAAGGACAGGTGCTCAAAGCCAAGGTATTCAATTGTGGCTTTATTATTGACACGAATTTCTGTTGGCACTTGTCACTGGATTTAAATGAATAAGAACTGCCTCAGCATTGGCTATTATATAACAACCAAGTAAATCCTTGTCATTTGATTGGAGGATTGTAGGTCACGCGGCATTCATTAATCAAACCATTGCATTTTTGGTTCCATTCACTGTGCATTTTCGTCCCATCCCTTTTGATCTATTGCAGCCGCCCGCATGCTAAGTTTCTGTTGGCACTTGTGATTCAATTTAAATGATTGAGAACTGCCTCCGCATTGGCTACCAGTGCAAGGGGTCTAGTGGCTGCTATTGCTGTGGTTACAGGTTCATATTCCCGCAATGACTCTTTTCCGTAGCTCGCCATGTCAGTTGAGGACCCGGACACTAAGAGCCTCGCTCGGAAGAGAAGCCAAGAGGAATCTGATGGAAACACCCAAGAAGCTAAGAGGAGGAAGGAGGAGGACAGCTGACCAGTAGAAGAGAGGTGAAGACATTGAGATAGAATGCAGGGTTGGGCTGGATTCGAACCACCAACATAGAAATGTACTGCAGTTCAAAACTCAGATATTGTGGATACAATTGGTGCCATTTGTTTGGATTAAGTATTTTGTATTGACCTCAAATTTACCCAAACCAGCATCCTGAAATTGTGTCTGCCATATCTCAAAAAGGCTAATAGCAGTTGAACCATTTACTATTACTCAAACTTGGTTAAGACTCTGAAATACTGAGCGCAATTTGTTCATCCTTTTCCAATCTGCAGGTTAAACAACACAGTGACTCCAGTATGGAACCAGCTGTATGAGGACCAGCTATCCACCAAACAGACCAACACCAGGGAGTGTCTTGTCTTGATGCATGGCCAGTGTATGGAAGGACGGCAACCGGCATGTCGGGTGTGTTCAGGGTCTGTGACTGGTTCCTATTTGGTAAGAAGTTTTGATGTTTTGGTCTGTTCCCATTGTCTTTTAGCATTGGATCGTTTATGTAGGGGAGTTGTCAGTGTTAATGTCTAGTTCTGCCCTTCACCAATGTAAATTTGAAAGCACTGTATAGGTCTACTAAGTGTTTTCTGGAGATAACTAGCAAAAAAAATCCCCAGCTTTCGTGGGTGGGATTTGCACATGTTTTTACCACTTGATAACCAAGCATATCAAAGTTTGTTGGATAAATATCCCTGACATTGAAGATGATGTGTAAATCCTTTGGATTTGATGATTTCTGTCATTGGTGGGATGTGAACCCCAAGCCCCTGCTTATAGAAACTCAGATTGGGACCAACTGTCCCTGGACCTACTGGCAAACTGGGTCTCATGGCATAAACACCAGGGGGTGGGGGGTTCATCCCCACCCCTCCCATATTTTGGCCAGGGTGGTGGGGGATGGGCAATGGCATCATCATGTGTTAAGGAAAAATGCTGCTTGTTGAATCCTGTCAACATGACTTTACAAACAAAAATTGAGAGAAGCAAAGAGTAACCTTAGGCACTCTTAAAAGTAAGTCAAATTTGAAATCGAAGTATTTCCTCTCTTGTTTTTTTTTTTTTGAGCTGAAATCTCTCAGGGATTGATAGCTGGCCTCTTCCCACCTTGTGTGAATATTTGACTTAATTTCGTGAAGTTGGATTTTCACGCCAAAAATGAGTATTTTTGATGACCGCGGATATGGAAAACTTTTCAAGATTTGGGCTATTTCGGCCGAAAACTGAAATGTTTATTTTCTTCCTGGATCCTGACTTTGGTGAGCCGAAATCTCTCAGGGATTCATATCAGTCCCCTCCCACCTTGTGTGAACATTTGACTTAGTTTCGTGATGTTGGATTTTCATGCCAAAAATAAGTTTTTTGATAACCGCGGATATGGAAAACTTTTCAAGATTTGGGCTATTTGGGCCAAAAACTGAAATGTTTATTTTCTTCCTGGATCCTGATTTTGGTGAGCCGAAATCTCTCAGGGATTCATATATGTCCTCTTCCCACCTTGTGTGAACATTTGACTTAATTTTGTGATGTTGGATTATAAGGCCAAAAATGAGTATTTTTGATGACCGCGGATATGGAAAGCTTTTCAATTTTTGGGCTATTTCGGCCTAAAACTGAATTGTTTTTTTTTCTTCCTGGATCCTGACTTTGGTGAGCTGAAATCTCTCAAAGATTCATATCTGTCCTCTTCCCACCTTGTGTGAACATTTGACTTAATTTCATGATGTTGGATTTTCATGCCAAAAATGAGTATTTTTGATGACCGCGGATATGGAAAACTTTCAATTTTTGGGCTATTTCAGCCTAAAACTGAAATGTTTATTTTCTCCCTGGATCCTGACTTTGGTGAGCTGAAATCTCTCAGGGATTCATATCTGGCCTCTTCCCACCTTGTGTGTGAACATTTGACTTAATTTTGTGATGATAGATTTTCATGCCAAATATGAGTTTTTTTTGATGACCGCGGATATGGAAAACTTTTCAAGTTTTGGTTTATTACGGCCTATAACTGAAATGTTTATTTTCTTCCTGGATCCTGACTGTGGTGAGCTAAAAATCTCTCAGGGATTCATATCTGTCCTTTTCCCACCTTGTGTGAACATTTCACCTAATTTCGTGATGTTGGATTTTCTGGCCAAAAATGAGTATTTTTGATGACCGCGGATATGGAAAACTTTTCAATTTTTGGGCTATTTCGGCCGAAAACCGAAATGTTTATTTTCTCCCAGGATCCTGACTTTGGTGAGCAAAAATCTCTCAGGGATTCATATCTGTCCTCTTCCCACCTTGTGTAAACATTTGACTTAATTTCGTGATGTTGGAATTTCCTGCCAAAAATGAGTATTTTTGATGACTGCGGATATGAAAAACTTTTCAAGATTTTGGCTATTTCGGCCGAAAACTGAATTGTTTAATTTTTTCCTGGATCCTGACTTTGGTGAGCTGAAATCTCTCAGGGATTCATATTTGGCTTCTTCCCACCTTGTGCGAACATTTGACCTAATTTCGTGATGTTGGATTTTCAGGCCAAAAATGAGTATTTTTGATGACCGCGGATATGGAAAACTTTTCAAGATTTGGGCTGTTTCGCCCGAAAACTGAAATGATTTTTTTCCCCCTGCATCCTGACTTAGGTGAGCTGAAATATCTCAGGGATTCATATCTGGCCTCTTCCTACCTTGTGTGAACTTTTGACTTTATTTGCTGATGTTGGATTTTCATGCCAAAAGTGAGTATTTTGATGACCGCGGATATGGAAAACTTTTCAAGATTTGGGCTTTTTCGGCCGAAAACTGAATTGTTTATTTTCTTCCTGGATTCTGACTTTGGTGAGCTGAAATCTCTCATGGATTCATATATGTCCTCTTCCCACCTTGTGTGAACATTTGACTTAATTTCGTGATGTTGGATTTTCATGCCAAAAATGAGTATTTTTGATGACCGCGGATATGGAAAACTTTCAATTTTGGATTATTTCGGCCTAAAACTGAAATGTTTATTTTCTTCCTGGATCCTGACTTTGGTGAGCTGAAATCTTTCAGGGATTCATATATGTCCTCTTCCCACCTTGTGTGAACATTTGACCTAATTTCGTGATGTTGGATTTTCAGGCCAAAAATGAGTATTTCTGATGACCGCTGATATGGAAAACTTTTCAAGATTTGGGGTATTTCGGCCAAAAATTTCAATGTTTATTTTCTTCCTGGATCCTGACTTTGGTGAGCTGAAATCTCTCAGGGATTCATATATGTCCTCTTCCCACCTTGTGTGAACATTTGACCCAATTTCGTGATGTTGGAATTTCAGGCCAAAAATGAGTATTTTTGATGACCGCGGATATCGATAACATTTCAAGATTTGGGCTATTTCGGCCCAAAACTGAAATGTTTATATTTTCTTTCTGGATCCTGACTTTCGTGAGCTGAAATCTCTCAGGGATTCATATCAGTCCTCTTCCTACCTTGTGTGTTAAGGGCCTGTCACATTATATGCGATCTCATAGGAGACCTTATGGCGACCAAAAGTATTTCATAAATTTAACAATCGCAGCGAGTACGCAAGAAAATGACAACTTTCTGTATCAAAGAAGCTCAAGCTACGCTCATACTGTGCTCTCCCCACGCTTATGATGCACTCAACTCGCTCTCTATGAGCCCCTGTCAAGTTCAATTACTCGATCTAGTCGCTGCCGCTGCGCTGTCACTGCGCCCACTCTACGCTCTGCTCGCTGTTGATACGGCCTAGTAGCTCACGTCGCGCTCTCTATTCGTCCAAAATACACTCATGTGACGTCACTTGCGCTGTATAAATACCACGACAAAACGGTCAATACACAGTCCAGTTTAAAAATTATTCTACAAGTTCATCGCAGTCGAGTTACTTTCTCATGGAGACTACATCGACTGTCTTGTGCCTAGGCTGCCTCAATGCCCCTTCAATGTCGCACGATTCACGCTCTCACAGCACCCGAGTTACGTCATTTGCGGCGCCCTGGCCAGAGCGCAGAGGTGTTGCGATTGTTTTGAGCATGTTCAAAGACCTTGGTGCTCATCAGAGACCATTAAGACCCACCGGCCCCCATCTGGCTACCTATGTAGTTGTCGCTGCGATCTTGTAGTTGTTTTTGCGCCCTAGCTAAGGAAGCAGTAAGAGCGCAGTGAGAATCTCTCAGCTGCTATGATCACTACAAAATAACTAGAAACAGCAACAAACATGTATTTGAATCCCAGGACATACTGTTATTTTGTTTTACCTTTTTGGATTTCCTCAAAAACAAAAACTGTGAACGAACTATTGACCGTTTTATCGTTTTACAGTTTTGTAAAAAGGTCAAACGGTATTAAGTCACACACAAAAAATAGAGCGTTGTTTTACAAAATCATGACAATGACAAAACGGTCAATAGTCTTGCCGACCATTTTTTTGATTTAGGTTCGGCAATTAAGCAATGCACCTAGGAATGTTAATGCATCCTTGGGATCGAGTCATTGCCTGGGCCCTCCTTACATTTTCGTTCTCAGGACAGAATTTGCGAATTAGCTATTGAAGAGCCGCGTCGACTTAAACTCCTATTTCCTTCAAAATATCTGCAACTTCGTCAAACGTCTTACCATCCTGTATCCATTGTGAAAAGTAATGCCCTCCCTTGCAGTTTTCCAGCGCCATTTTTTGCTTGCAACTCTTTAAGCCCCACCAACTGAATCGCATGAGAAGGGGGTCAGGGTCCGCGCCAGGAATCACACCACGCATTAATTATGCCGAGCCAACACTCGTGTAAAGCAGGGTCCCCCTCCACCCCCTTGCCCACCGCCACAAAATGCACCACGGACTGTTAACTATGACACTAAAATTTAAAAAACAGTGTGTATTCAATACTGACCATTTTCCTGTTTTTCTAAGTTATTTGTGTAAAACTGGAAAACAAAAATAATCGATCGTTATGCTATAATGAATTTTACTAAACTTATAAAACGGAGAAACCGTAAACTGTAAAACGACAAAACGGTCAATGGTTCGTTTACTGTTTTTGTTTTGGACGAAATCCAAAACCGTAAAACGAAATAACGGTATGTCCCGGGATTTATTTGACACTCTGGAATGCTTTGTACACTTTGGATGAACACAATACAAATATATATTGAGTCATAAGGAAGAGCAAGTCAGCCACAGCCAGATTGGATAAGTAGATGTTGATGATTGTACGCATGGACTTCACTCGAATGACTGTGAAGAGAAAGACCAAGTTTAAGAGGAGGCCGATTGGTGCAATGATTTCAGTACTTAACCATAGTATTTGTTAATTTCTTTTGTGAGTCTTGATGAAGTTCTCAAGGTGCTTTTAACTTCATCGTTCTCCATATCCAACATTTTATTCAGATGTAGCAAAGAGTGTTCTGTCCTATTTCAAGATCACTCCAGTTTTATACTAACAGCGAATATAAGACCTGGAGTAATGTGTAGTTGAAACAAAAAGCTTCTGCTTTTTTTCCCCTTAAGTGTTTTTTTATCTCTAAGATTTGTAAGGATTAGTTCTTTGTTCCTTGTTTAGAATGCATACTAAACCAAAGAAGACAGAGTTTCACAGTTGACTTTGGCATAGATGTGCTTCAGAATAACTTTTTGTTTTCTCTTCAAGACTGTTTTACATGTACATTGTGTAATCCGTCACTAAGGTTTTGCTCATATCTAGCTTACTTGAAAAAAAGTGATTTCTGCACTTTTTACAGAGTTTTACAGCTCATAAAAGATCACAGACATAACGTAAAGCTTGAATTATCTGTAACTGAATAAAATTAGATGCAGATCAAAAAATGACACAAAATCTTTCAGGTCGTTCACTACATTTTGCTTACAACATATTTATTTATATCTCACATATAGAAACTTGACACAAGCTTTAGATTTGGTGTTTGGATAATCAAGAAAGACATTTAAAATACAGATACAAATAGTCACTGCATCGACAAAGATTTGAAACCATGGAATTCCTACACTCTCTTGCTTGAAATTGAAAGTGTAATTAGACTTCCGCTATCAAATGTTATACTAAGAAATTACCCATGAACTTTCCTTTTTGTTCTTGGCCCAAACTGATGACCAGCTTTGCCAACAGATTGGCTCCCGTCCGTACATTATTGATACTGATTGTGGAGGGGGGGGGGACCAGCCTATCCAGCAAGAACAGAAATTATGTTTGGCAACCAATAATTTGGAATTGTAAAGTAATAATTCAATAACTGAACATGAGCTTTTTTGCGTTTGGTGTTTCATTCAAAAGTGAATAACTTTTGTATTGCTTGAAAAATAGCAGATTGGTAAAGAAATCTGTTTTTCGGGATGAAACTCGAAAATAGCACGGAACTTTAAGTAAATTTAGTACTTCATCCGGCATTTGTTGAGTAAAACTGTTATGTGGACAGTTTTCCTTGTTTTTTTTCCTAGAAGGTACAGCATTAAAGGTTGCATGTCTGTGTAGAGTGTGTGCGATTCACAGTTTCAGATGGTTCTTATTTTATCTGATAAACTGTCGAAGTTGAACACATTACCCTCACTGTTTCAAGCTTAATCTTTAATTTGCTCATGCACTACCAGAACTATGAACTGTAGTTAGGAGAATGGTTGTATGTAGAAAGATGACAAGTTCCACACACAATCCATTACCCTTTGGAGATACGGTGGACACAATACGAGGGCGCTATTTGGTTTGGGTCTAGTCTTTTGCATAAGTTATCCCAATTACCCAAATCAAATAACACCCTTGTATTGTGTCTGCCATATATCGCCAAAGGCTTATAGCAGTTGAGCTATTCACTTTTTCCAAAATTTGTTAAGACTCTGGGATACTGAATGTGCTTTTCACATCTTTTCCCAATCTACAGGTTAAACAACATGGTGACTCCACTGTGGAACCAGCCGTATGAGGACCAGCTATCCACCAAACAGACCAACACCAGGGAGTTTCTGAGGAATTTATCCAAGATGCTGCAACGGAACATTGGGGAGATGTCTCCATGGCTGAAGTAACAAAGGTGAGCTACTCACCAAAGATACGGGATGGTTGTGGGCCAGAATGGAAATGTGATCTTCGTTGACAAAAAAAACTGTTTCCAGACACAGTTTTCTGGCAAGTGGACTTACATGTACAGCTGCCCTGAAATTTCATTAAAAGTCCAGAAAATGATGCCTCATTTTTCTTGAGAATCAATTAAAACTCAGCAAACTTTGGGCCAACTTCTGAAATAAACTTCCTTTCCACACACAAAAGTCCCAAAAATTAAAAGGGGGGGGGGAAGTTTGTAAAAAAACTGTTTACAGACAAAAAGCACAAAAATGAACACAAAACCAAAACTTCACAATTCATAAGCTGCTCAAATGAGACTCGCACCAACAATCTCCTGCTTCCTAGTGCAGATGTCTCAACTACTTGACCATCAGGCTTGCTGGGGTTGGCTGGCTGGTCCCAATCTGATATAGCAGGTGCCACAATCAATGAGTTTAATTAATTGTTTACGAAGGGGAGTTGTGAATGTGAATACCTGGTTTTGACCTTCACCAATGTAAATTTGAATGCACTGTATATTCAGTGCTGTCTGAGAGCTTACGAGCAAAGATTCTGCAAGCTTGCTTGGGTGGGATATGAACCCATGACCTCCTGCTTACTAGTGCAGACATCTTAACCACTCAATAACAGAGCTTGCAAAGGTTAGTGGGCCAGTTTGAATCTTGTGCATATATAGCTTTGGTTACCACAAGAAATTCACAAGCCTGTTGGAGTAGGATTCGAACCTACACCCTCATGTTTAATAGTGCACTCTTCATTTGATTGACAGGAAGAACCACAGTGGGATGGAATGTGAGTTGCAGCCAATTAAGCCATCGGTGAGTAAGCTAGGTGACAAATATTTGTTGATAAAAATATAGATTTTATTTAAATTTATTTGTAGTATTGTGAATGATTTTATGAATTATAATCTCAATGATAGTTCACTTTGGCACATAGTGTTAGGTTAGCTTGACTGGTGTGATCTTTGAACTCTGGTAGATAGATAGAGTCACCTTACTTGTACTAAATTTTATATTTCAACCTGGATTTCTTTTTAGATAAACTATACAGCATGTGAATCTTTTGTGGGGTAAATATTCCTGACATTGGAGATGTCTGATTTGTTCCTTTCATTTTCATTGTTTGTTTGCACACTCACAGCCAGTATTAGAGAGTTATCGCAACAAGTGTGAGTTTACCTTCGGCAAGAGTGTAGATGGCATCGGTGAGTGAAACTGGCATTTATTTTTATTTATGCAATCTCTTCATTTTTGTGTGTATGTGCTCCGTTCACAAGTACCCCCTCGCCTGGATATAAAGTGTGCACACATGTACTTAATGCACCTGTTATGAAAGCTGAACAGAAAGTTCCAGGATTTTTTCTCAGTTATTCCCCAAATTTTTTTGTCAGGTCTTCATGAAACTTGGCCCTGGATAAATTGTGCAATAGTTTCAGTATCATGTCTTCTTATTTTCATTGACAGATAACACTGTTGGTTTCCGGCTTGGCGCTTACAAAGGTAAGTATTTCCTCTGAAGTTTCATTTTGGTAAAAGACGTAGATCAGCTTTCATGTTTGATTGGATCGGCTGTCGAGGGGCGTGGCCTATTGGTAGCTAATGCTGATCAATTCCAACCAATCAGAATGCAACACACAGAAAGATTGACAGGCGTACATATTGTGCATTGTCTATGATGTCTGTCAGGAATTAATTATTGGAAAGAAAGAAACAAGCCACAAAAGACTTAAACCCTTGTCATCCCCTTTGCTAACCAATATGTTGGCTTACTTTTGTGGCATGAATATTGAGGGTATAGGTTTGTACTTTCAGCATTGACCAGCAAGCTCCTTTACTCAGTAGGGATTTTTCAACAATTACATTTGTACAAACAAGAATTAGGTTTTCAATACAAAATTCAGGAAAATCACTGTTTATTTAAATGTTGCTAGTGTACAATTTTATTATTTAACACTGATCTTGCTTTTACACGCAAATTTGCTTGTCCTATAAAAAGTATGTGACTTTTAGAAACATAGTTTGCCCTGCAACTTTTTTCCCCAAATATTACTAGGTATCAGAAAGACGTAAGAGCTCAAACACCGATTTGGTGATAGTACATTTCTGTATTATTTGTGTTTAGAGTTTTAAATTACACAAGGAAAAAGCAGCTTTAATGAACATATAAAAAGCAGCAATTCCTCGGATACTGTGCAAATTAAGATACATCTTGTATGGTGCTAACTTTACAACGACATTCATATTTTACAGCATTGATTTTGCAATTACCCAAATTTGAAGTACCCTTGAGTCCATCTAAAAGAAATATTAGAATATTGCTTTGCATTTAAACATCATACAGACATGGAGCTCATAATGTAATACAACAGACTAGTGGTGCTACACAGATTATGTACAATTATAGAGCATTCAAGTCTCGCCAGTTCACATTCACTTTTCATGTGAACATCTTGGTACCAAACACTGACTAGTCTAGCCACGGACTCCCGTGTTTGAATTCACCCAATGAACGGAAGTGGAGGTCCACATTTCTTCAATTTACTATAGTAATCAACTTGCAATATTTTTTTAATGTGTTGTAAATTGTATTGATTTTTTTTCTTGTTCATAACCCATTCTTTGCCCTTGACTGGCTAAACCTAGTAAAATCACCTAGGTTTTTGAGGTCAACTTGCACGCTCTATTGACAGAAGTGGGGAACACATTGCTGACTTCAACTATCAACTACATTTTTTTCCAGCTAGTAGCTGTGTAGACACCTTTAATACACCAGACTTAAATCCCATACTGTACATCTAAAGCCTACAATGGTCTCGTATATTATATATCTGTGCTCTGCAGCAAAAAGTCTATACAATGGATTTCTCCTTGCTAAAGATAGAATGGTCTTCAAAAAGCATTTTCCACGTTGTGCAACATGTCGTCGCTTTGCTCACGAAGTGACAAAAACCTGAAAATTTGACAAAAGTTCATCCTGAGATAATTGCATTTGAAGTTATTCATTTTTTCAAAAGACATTTTTTACCACTTTGCAGTAACAGAATTCGGAATTTTTTGCATTGTCCGATAAGATATGATTTGCTCTTTGTTAACTCATAGTTGTTGGTTAAAAATAGTTCGTAATTAAACAGTAATTCATTAATAAAACTTTTTTGCACTTCGTTACAACATCAATACTTTGGCTCCCATATTTTGCCAATTACTTTGTACATCATTTTTGTCACTTCGTGGGATCATGAATCGCGGAGGCTTTACTTATTTGTACTTTTTTTCGACACAACAAACTTGTTACTTTTGCGCGTCAGGAAAGTTGAGCGTGCGCGTCTGTTCTTTTTCAACATCGTTCCCGCGTGCGTGTATGCTCCCATCCTGCCGCGTGTAGACCAATGTATAATTCCTCCGGCCCTGCTCAAGAGGTGACTTTTTGTCACTTAGTGAGAACATTTCACACTTTTTTACACTTAAAAATGAAAATCACCGATTTCAGGCTTTTTGTCAATTGTTTGTTTAAGAAAGTAAACAATATTTTGCCTTGAAACTTGGTCAAATTGTTCATTGAGACAACTATAATGAAATGGCTAGTAAAACTCAAAATCAAATAATTATCGATTTTTGAGGTTTTTGTCACTTCGTGAGCAAAGCGACGATGTGTGCACAAAGATTTGTGTAATGTATTTGGAATCAGATGCTCCTAATGCATAACTTGCAACTTTGTTGATCTGTTACTTAGGCTGTGTCTGAAACGGGCTTCTAGAGCTATGGCTACGGCTATTGTCAGATTGTTCCCATGTAATTGTTTTGGGTGAAGACCTAGACAATAGCCATAGACATCTCACTTGCCCATATTAGACTTTAATATACCTCAAAAAATACCAATTTAATCTTTTTTTTCTTCTCTAATCGAAGTTGGTCTTTTAATCTGTTCATTTGTGCATCAGGTCTTGACCCACAAGATAACCATTCCACCAGCACCTCTGACGTACCAGTGACTGGCGCTGCCATAACAGATCCTTATCACTATCGGACACAACAGCACTTCACCTCAGAGATCTTCAAGATTGAGATCCAAAACCTCCCAAGACATTTTGGATTTGCGGTGAGTTTGCTCCCTTAACATTGAACCCTCAATAACAATAACCATACAGTTTGTGCCTTTTTAGGAGTATGTATGTATTGTGCTCCATGCTTGGGATTTGTCAAGGTCTGTTAATAACAGAATCAAAAGGCTGTAAAATGAATTTCACTAAAACATGAAATATCCTAGCCCGGTGTTTGTATGAAAGTAATGACCACATTTTACGCACACTTTTTTGCAATGCCCGTGCACATGTTCGCAATTGTTTCTAATGTTGCTGTGATGTCGATGTAGGTAATTTACACTTCACAGCTTTGGGATTTTCTGTATAATTTATGAACCTAAAATTGATTGCAGCAGTGTTCTAGCCAGGCATCAAATAGCGCTAGCACCCACTACGCTTTCGGAAATAAGCGCTACGCTTAAATTGCGCCGCTACGCTACCGCTACGCTATAAATTTTGATTGCGAAAAAAAAATATCTGCCGTTTTTTCGTATACAAGCGCAGCAACTTTGAGCATTGCGCACTGGCCGTACGACACAGCGAAAAATAAACAACGATCCCACCGCACGTACCCCGTACGATACCCCTACCGTGATGCTGCGCCACACGCATTCGCTATGAAAGCAATAAGCACGTGCTGTTTTGTGCTGCGTAGATACAGCGCTCCGTACGGACGTACGTGTCACCAACAGGTCACGTACAGAGCGCTCTGTGGACCACACCATTTTGCGGTATCGGGTGTGCTTTCCTAAGGTCAATATTAATTACAAGCATTTCAACTGTTATTTAATTATAAATAATACTTTTTATCAAGTCCGAAACATGTTACTGTTTGAAAATAAGTTCTTCAACGTCGGAATATAATTTTTGTAAAGGATTTATTCGAGAAACGATGTCCAAAGAAAGGTTAAGCACCCCTACGATATCAATGGATCCGTCTTCAAAGATGGCCGCACGTGAAGAATTCTTCTCGAAGAATGTCGCTGTCGAAAATTTGGATTTTTGACTACACTTCTCGTTGCTGATAATAACAGTTCAATAAGTTTGGTAGTAAAAACGGATCTGTTTGTTCTAAGGACAAAACCAATCAGCAAGTATTGCAACAAAGCAAGTTTTTTAGCGCTCCACGAATGCGTAAGCTTTCTCAAATGCTGAGGGAAAATTTGGTCGCGTAGTTCGCCGGCGTAGCCAGTGTGTGGGCTGGCCCGTGCCCGCACGCCGGGCCGGGGCCGGCCGCGGCCGGGATAGGAAGCAATTCCCGGTGATTATTTCTCATCGTCATTATCTACAATTATATTTTTTATCATAACAAAAATGAGATTTCTCCTTCACATTGTGTTGTAGCATATTGAAACTGCAATTTCCTACGATTTTTTCTGTCTGAGAGTGAGACCTCCAAATTTGAAATGTTCATGCGATTTGTTCTCGCACTTAACATTGACAAAGTAAATCCCAATTTTTTTATAAAACATTGAGGAACTACTAAAAATGGTTAAACATCAGAAAGCATCAATCTTGGAACAATTTATACATTGTAAAAATAATCTAAAATTTGAAAACAGAAGGAACTTTACAGGAGCAAGAGTATCAATCATTGAAACAAATAAAACAAAATTTCTTATTATTTTAAACACTTCTGCTAAAAAAAAATCAGGGAAAAGTGGCAGGGAATCGCCTCAGATTGCACCACAGAGCATCTAGAGTCCAAAATTTTCCGGGGCCCTTAAGCGGGCCCCGGACCCCACGCCGTAAGGGCTTCGCGCTACGCGCTCGCATTAGTCATCGAACCAAAAATACCCCTATGCTATAATTTCACCTTGGCTAAAACCCTGGATTGCAGTGTACATGTGTAAAGGTTTGTACATTTAAGTATCTCATTGGCTGCATGCTATGTGCTAATGAATGCAACAGTCACATCAAACTTGATCAAAACACTTATGTTACATATTGTCCCCTCAAACAGCAGTGACACTGAAGTTCCAGCTCATGACATCATTGTATTTCTCATGAACATGCATCTTGGCACCATCATAAAAATATGTAAAAGCCTGAAACATCCAAAGACTTGGAATACAGGGGTGCATTTCCTAAAATAAAAACCTCCAAATCTGTTTCAAAAGCACTTAAAAAAACCTCTTTATTTCCAGCGAACTTTCAGGGTTACCCATATGTTAGTACCATTACTTGTACATTTTCACACTGAAAAAAGTAACAAACTTGCTCATTAAAAGGAAGGGTAGGTCATTTGTCATTTGTGCATTTTTTTTCATTTGAAGCTACAAAAGTGCTCAAAATCTAAAAACGGGTGCTTAACAACTAACATGATGAAGTTTTAGCTCTGTGAGTGCAGTATATTCCAAACATATATTCTAGGATCTCAGGTTCAATTCAAAAGTTGCTGAGTCATGTTTTATATTGTGTCTGAATTCAGCCCCAGGGACACATTCTCATTCAGTCAATTGCAGCTACGCGATGTCATGCACTGAACTGACGAATAATAGCAACCTAGTGTGCGTCGTGTCGACGCTTGTGCGCACATATTCATGGATTCACCGAATTTACAAACCAACTACATGAACAAACCAACTACATGAACTAACATGATGCATCGTTAAAAATTGCTTTCTTTCATTGTTTCTTTTAAAATGACAGCATGCCAGAAAGAATGATTTCACAGGGAGTTTAGTGCCATTAAAACCAAAAGCCTTTTAACAATAATTTTGTCAGTTACTTTTTGGATAGCTGCAAATGATCTACTCT
Organism: Patiria miniata; assembly: GCF_015706575.1. NCBI lineage: Eukaryota > Metazoa > Echinodermata > Asteroidea > Valvatida > Asterinidae > Patiria > Patiria miniata. The sequence goes on along the minus strand of NW_024037073.1, from coordinate 24,685,177 downwards.
ACCTTTAAACACGAACAAAAGTTTGATTCAAATAATTAAACTATTTAGGATTTGTTAATTTCTGAACCTTTTACATACATACATTGCATGAATACCAGCTGTTCCCTTTACTGATAGTTGGTTGCAATCTGCTCTGGGCAGGCCTGCACATTACTGATGTCATGGTGCGTACATGTATTGCCAATTCGCTGAAGTAAAACACATTTCAACTCCAGCATAATGTGCTGTTAATGTTTCTCGATGTCAAATCTACTTGGCATTCCAATGAAGAAGATGTATGAAACGACCTTAAATCTGCTCTACACTTTGAACACAGCAAGTTCAAAAGCAGCACTCACTCTACACACTGCTGCCCTTAAAGACAGCTTGCACTTATCAGGTACCAGTGAACATTGTTCTTGACAACTTTCCAAAGATTAAATCCCTTCTGGTTCTGGATGTGCATACTGCTGCCCTTGTGCTGATGGCTCGGTGCCAGTCAGCCCAGGACATTGTTCCTGAGTACTTGCAAGTGACTGCTGGCTCTCTGCTGGTTCTGGATGTTCACACTGTTCCCCTTGCATGGATAGCTTGCAGTCAGTCAGACTAGAGCATTGTTCCTGATGAGAACTTGCAAGGGCTGGGGTCCCTGCTGGTTCTGCATGTACCTCAACATGCACTTGAACATGCTGATGACTGTGCATGGATGCCTTACTGCTGCTTTGCCTGGAACATTGTTCTTGACAGCTGTCCAGTGACTGCTGACTCGCTGTTTGTTGTGCATGCCCTTGGCTTGGTGGCTTGCTGCTGCTTGGCCTGGCAGCATGGTGCTCTTGGTCATTTTCTGCCTGTGGAATCACACAAAGCTCAATCTGCTTTCCTGGCTGCGATGGTCGGCTGGGATTCCGTCTTGGGCAGCAACGACAGCACAGTTTGAGGAATGAGAAAGCCTTGACTACAGCTTCACGATAGTCAACGTTTGTGGCACTGTAGACCAGGGAATTTATTGAGCTATTGATCAGTTGCAAAATTTCAATGCATATAGTCAGAATATGTATTGTCTCTCCAAGTTCCAGATTGGCAACAATCTCAGCAGGTGAAGTATAATTGGATGACACTACACGTGCATGTATTGCCATAATTGCAGTTGCAACGGTCAGTGAGTTCAGAATGAAGAAAACAGCAGTGTTGATGATAACCATGCAGAGGACCTTGCCTGCTTGCTTGGGACGGTTCGGGAACAGGGCTGATTGCTTGCATACTTTCCATACTACATAGATGTACAAAGCAAGAGTTGCTATCGAAGAGACAATGTTGATAATGGAAAGAATCCAAAAGTAGACTTTATCGGAGACAGCTTCTGTTAATGGTACGAAAATCAGAATCACACCAACAATAATTGTTGGCACCCAAAGTCCTGCTGATATCTTTGCTGCTCGAGATTTAGAGGCCTTTTCTTTGAACGTTATAGGATTGCGCACTGCAGAGAATCTCTCAGCTGCTATGGTAACCACAAAGAAATTAGAAGTAGCGATGAACGTGCATTGGCCACTTGATATTGCATTGTTGACCAACAAGTTGTACTCTGTAGGTGAAGACAGTGCAAATATGAAGTAATTCATAAGGTAGAGGGAGTCAGCCACAGCCAGATTGGATAAGTAGATATTGATGATTGTACGCATGGACTTCACTCGAAAGACTGTGAAGAGAAAGACAAAGTTTAAGCAGAGGCCGATTGGTGCAATGATTTCAGCACTTAACCATGTTATTTGTTGAGATCTTTCTCCGCTCATGTAAAAGTTCTCACGATGCTTTTCAACTTCAGTTTTCCACCCAGTTGATGGAGTGGAGCTGTTTTGGTAGTCATCACCCATAGTTCATGCACAATGTAGCATTGAGCTCCGTGAGCCACATGTTGTTCAGATGCAGCAAAGAATGTTCTTCTCTATTTCAAGATCACTCCAGATTTATACTTGCAGGGATTGTAAGACCTTGAGCAAAGTGGAATTGAAACAGAAAGTTTCTTGTTCTTTTCCTTCTTTTTCCCCCAACATTTCTGTCCGATTTTAATGCATGTGACTATCTTGTGGTATCAGTTCCTGTAACCAAAGCAGATGCATGTGAGTCAGTCTCACTACTTGCACTGACATGAAATCTGAGAATTGAATTTGTTTCACTTTGAATTATTTTCTCCAGATTAAACATGCATATTGTGTACATGTAATTGTTTTTTTCATGCAAGTCGTCCCTTCACAAGGCATAACTGCCACTCAATGTGAGGGCTACCGTACAACATGTACAAGAAGAAAAGACAGAAAAAAAGAGGACGATAGAAAAGGAAGACAATTAAGTTTAGCGTGTGAGAGATGCATGTTCACATTGTGTTTAAAGTAAGCGAGTCAAAAAGAAAGTGACCCGCACTCAAGATTTTTTTCTTAAAAAGCAATCAAATTAGATACATGTACACCGAAGAAATATGTCTTAAAAGAGCATGTTCTTCCACTCATCTGAAAAAAACCCAATCACTAAATTTGATCATGCCATCCAAAGTTATGCATGTTTTACTAAAAAAAGAACCCGTTTGTGTAGCTGTCCAAGGAATGTGATAATATTGAAAGCTAAATGAGAATTACAGATTACACACAAGTATTCAAATACAAATGAGATTTTAATAATTGAAATCAAGGAATTTTTACTATCAGGTTGTGTGTTTTGAATATGAGAAGCAAGTTAACTCTCTTTTTTCTTCAAAATATCGATGGTGATTTTTGTATCTTTTCCTTTGCAAGTTTTCGTTCATTGGGAGATGTATTATCAGTTCGCAGCACGGTAATTGATAAGTGGTGGACAGCCAAGTTTTGTGATCGCTTTATTGAAATAAACATGAATTGGGAATAGAGTTTGCAATTTAAGTGAAATTTTCACAGTTAATAGTCAATAAGATGCAGACTGGTATTCGAGTCACGAAACATTGAGTCTGAGTCCGAGTCACATTTCTCGAGTCTAAGTCCGAGTCCCGAGTCCTCCAGGTCAAGTCCGAGTCAGAGAGTCACAAAGGTTGAGTCCAAGTCCGAGTCACGAGTCACCTCTTTGTATCAAAAAACGTACATTTTTGGCAATTCAGAGATTCAGAGTCACCTTTGATATAGTATGGAAATACGTACATTTTAGGTGCTGTAAATGTTCATTTTTCCCCACAGCTTTTTTCTAATTTTCTCTGGAAATGAGGAGTTCATTTGCAAAAACAGTTATAAAGGCAATTCAGACAAAACTGGTATTGGCCTAAATTTTGCATTTAAAGTTCAGGCGTTTCAAATATCTTTTTTTAGACTTCTATATACATGTACATGTACGTGAAAGGTGGCGATTGAAGTTGGACGTAGTGCCGGTTTTCTCCTCTGTTTTCTTCCTGCAGAACTTGCATTCTGCACTTGATCTTCCATTGGCATTTCTCTTGAAGTTAAGATATCCAAAATTGACAATTTTTTGGAGTGGATGCCATCATGATCTACGTACGTTGCAACTTGCATGTAACGTTACCGAAACAGGCAGATCAGCAGACTATTCATGTCACGTTATCACGATGCGACAGCAATACACGTGTGAACGACAGGACGTCTGACAAGAAAAGTCTGGTACCTTACCCTATCAATCTTGCACCAATGCAGTATTGCGTGTTGATGATGGGGTACAAGTTTCAGTACATTGATTTCTATAAGTCAATATATCGGTAACAGGCCACGGCCACGCATGCACCACATCGAGCGCCCTGTACATGTATTGCACAGTAAAGAAAACGATCGAATTATATATGTGCGCATGTGCAGTGCGGTAATTTCCGTCGAGTCACAAGTCAGTTCAAGTCCAAGTCCGAGTCCGTAGCCCCGAGTCCGAGTCCGAGTCGTAAATCAAAGTGACTCGAGTCCCAGTCCCAGTCATTAAAAATGTGACTCGAGTTGGACTCGAGTCCGAGTCCGAGTCACGAGTCATACAAGTCTGATAAGATGTACTTTATCCGTGTTTTTTATTAACATAGAACAAGCCAAATATTTTAAACATTTTTTTCAAATTTGGTCACTTTCTTTTTGACTCATCCTGTAGTTAGTTCAACCGGTCACGTGGGAATAAACTTGATGAATACCGTACATCCTGAAAATGGCTTTGGGGATAATGACAGTTGTTACGAAGTCACTTCAAATCCAAGCAGACAACATAACAGACAAAAATTTAAATAAAAAGGAAAGGAACACTCAAATGAATGAGGATCGGAATCAAGGAGTTTTGGGAAATGAAATTAGAATTATTTTAATTATTTACAATCCACAAATTAACACACATAAACAAGATTAAATAAGCAGATGGGAAAGCAATTATTATACATTACAAATCAAGTAAATCATATCCTACGGTTGGCCATTGGTGAGAGGGGAGGTACCTCCAGAGGGTGGAACCCTGGACTGCAGTCTGCCGGAAAAGTTCGGAAGTCGCGAGAGAGAGTTCTTGTCATAATGACTTGCGTCTTGATCGGCGACCTCCGAAACCGGGCGCTTGGTGTGATGGACGGTACGGGTGTAGACTGGATCAGGGGAACGATTGTGCTAGCTGACCAGTCAACGAAGTGCCATAGCAGAGGGGCGTGGCACCGGCGGGAACGGCACCAAGACACTGGCCCAAGCCAAGGAGAGCCAAGTCAGCGGTCAATCTGGCAGTCGTGGTGGTAGGGACCGTGCCCCGTGCAGACGGCAACGGGCAAGGCACGGCCAAGTCAGGGGCCTCAGCAAGCCGGACGGTCGGGCAGCATGGCATCGCCGGAGAGCGAGTCCCTTGACCACACCTCAGCAAACTGCAGTTCAGAATCTTCAGAACGGCGAAATTCCAGAGCTTTTAAGTCCGGCAGGGAATTCCAATGTCCATTCCACTGGTAAGGAATGTGGGTTGGACTCCAGCGCGGAGTCCCAATGCGGGACCAAAAGTTCGTTGCAACAAAAGGGGACTATGCAGGACAATCGCGGGCCATTGGCCTAATTAACATGAAGTTAATTTGCTTAAACCTTAAACAATTTACGAATTCTTAACACAGTATATGGATGTGATTGGACGGAGGAGCAGGTAGTTCGTAGTTGGTTTCAATTTGGTCATGTTACTGATGATGGAAAGTAACATTCACTCAAAACATCTTTAAGCACTATTCATAAATACCTCAGACAGTTTAGCTATTCCTATTGGTCGAGAGCCCGTCACGTGGCCGGTATTAAACGGATGATAAAGACATGGCTAGCTGGTCTTAAACACTTTTCCAGTGTCACAATAAAATGTGGACTCCTAAAAATCCAGTGCCTCTTACCGTTTCATTGGTTGAATGTTCACAATCCTCACGTAGGCATGCGCAACACTACAAGCGAGTCAGAATTTTATAGTTCTAAATTCAAAACGCAACGCCCCAGGTGCGTTCTGCGTGACATCGCGCAGAACATGTTACGCGCGCGTCAATCTCCATAAAAGGGTTGTTTACATCTTACTCGCCAGTTGAACACTCCATTATTTTGCTAGAGGGATGTTTCAAAAAGCATGAAGTGAACTTGTTGAACAAAATCGGGATTTTTTTGAACGAATTATTTGAAATTTTTTTACGGATAAGGTATTTATGAATGGGAATAAATATGTGCTTGGTCGGTATTTATCACTCGTTTAATACCGCTTAGAGTCTGGGTGCTGATAATTACCCTCGCCTCCGGCTCGGGTAATTATCAGCACCCAGACTCTAAGCGGTATTAAACGAGTGATAAAAACCTCCGGAGCACACATTTATTCCCTTAATATTACTTTGTACAAAGGTATATGTAGATGAAGACAAACAGCAAAAAAGAGGAGATTTTCTTTTCTTTCAATCCTTGTTGTCTTTTTTCCCCAAAATGAATTGTGTTCTTCCCCTGGATGTTGATTTATTTACCCATACAACAATTCTGTACTTCCCTTCTTTTTGATATTCAATTTGATCTGATAAGGAATGAAGTCAAATGGAAGTTTTTATTCACAAATCACAATTTGTTTTCTGTTCATCAGTTGCCTTTTTTTTCTTTCCTGGGCAAATGTTGGTTGTCATCTGATCAGAGTTTCTACTTCACTTTCTGGGGTTGTGGTCATTTGAAATCAGTCTCTGCCTTGCCTGATGATCAAGTTGATGTTGTCATATTCTCAGTTTTGTTGATGGAACATCTTTGCAAGACAATTTGCAAGGGCTAACTACTTGGTCTAACTACGTGGTGGCATGGTTTAGTAAAGGTTTGCGGTACCACCATGTAGAAGTCTTTTTTGGGAAGATGTGTGGTTCTTTTCAGAACCACACATCTTCCCAAAAGAGACTCTGCATGCCTACATGGTGTTACTGCAAACTGCAAACCTTCACTAGAACACTGTCTTCCACAAATGTGACGATTGGGAAGGGGAAAGTCCATTTTTGGTTTTTTATTTGGGGGGGGGTGGGAAATATAATCCCCAACCCCTTTTCTTCCCCTGACATCCCCCCCCCCCCCCCCGCCCCTGATTCTATGTAAATATTTCAATGCTAATCATAATTGTATTGATGATATTTCAATGATAGATATAAAGTGTTTGAGGACCTACGTGGATCTGTTTGGGCCTACAACTACGTCCATTCACTGAGCGGATTCGGGATTACCCATCGAGGACTCGAAAAGATAGGAGAGAACAAGGCCAGTTTCTTCGGTAAAATTATCCAGTCAGGTAAAGACAAACATCTGTGACACATTTGCATTGGTCTGCATCTCAAATCTATATGGATAGATTATAGTTGTGAAATTCGAAATTGTGAATTAGAAAGTAGGAATCAACTTTATTCGATTTCATCCATATAATTATTGATCTTTTTTTTCATATATGTATTGTTTTTGTTGCCCTTCCCTGAAGTATTTTACAAACACTGTACACATTGAGTTTTGTCCGAGGGTTTGCAAGAAAAAAAATCAACAAGCTTACTCCTGGTTGGACATGAACCCCCAACCTTCTGCTTCCTAGTGCAGACACATTAACCACTCGACCACTGAGCTTGCTGTGGCAAGCTGGCCGTTTGGAGTCTGATGAAGCAGCGCTTAACCCAACTTTGTTTGTGTAGGAGGTCATTAGTTTGAGTCCCACCTAAGCCTTCGGACAACACTAAGTGCACAGTGTTTACAAATATGTCAGCGAAGGGCAAACAAATATCAAATATAAAAAAGGCTAATTTACATCTCGTAAACTTTTTCTTCCTGCCCAGGTTCCCATCTGAAGTCCATCCAGATGATCCTTAATAAGACAGCAGACGGTACAGGCATCGACTCCAACACCCTGGCCTTACAGATGAAGGCCCATCCTGAGCTGAGGGACAAGCTTCATGTCGTCACCTCATGGGAGCCTTTGCCTGTCTACCCTGGGGTGGTCAACTCAGAATTACCTGGTAGGTACAGTGGACTCTGTGACCAAGTACCAGTGTTGTAGTCGAGTTACCAACGTCGAGTCCGAGTCCAAGTCCAACTCTCGAGTCACAAGCCTCGAGTCCGAGTCACAAGTCACTTGTTCTTAGTTGTTCGCCAAACTAATCATTTTTTTAAATTATTTTTTAATCCTCCATTCAGTCTTTTTAGTAAATCCCAGTGTACATAGTTGTGTGTGTACATGTTGTTTAGAGCCAAATGTGTTTTCCTTTTAATTCCCATCCCTAAAAAATCTTCCTCCAACCCTTCCTTCCATGTTTTACCATCCAAACAGTATTCCTCAATGATCCTTTCCCATCCCTACGTTAGGTTTTTACTTATGATGATATTACGTGACTCGAGTCGGGAGTCATCGAGTTCGAGGAGTCATCAAGTCCGAGTCATTTTCCAATGTGACTAGAGTCCAACTCAAGTCCGAGTCCTAGACTCGAGTCCTACAACACTGCCCAGTAATCCATCTTAAGAAAAGGTTTAGGTGGAACTCTTGAACGCATTGTCGCCCAACACCTTGTGCTGATGTTAAGATATTTGATGATCATAGTGCAGTGTTCATATAGCACTCTTATACAACACACTCAGATTGCTCACACTTATTACCCCTGTTCATCAGGCCATGAGAACACTTTCCTGCTATAAGCTCGAGATCAGCAATATCTGGTCTGCAGCCCCCCCCCCCTCCACATGTACTCAATGGAGGCAATTGTAGTAATGTATCTTGCTCAAGAACACCAGCACCGTGTCCCCTGTCAAGATTGACTCAACATAACATCGTGCATGAGTCAAACACAGGAACCTTTTGACCACTGGACTCTGCATGCTGAATAAAACTCTAATCAAATTAGGTTTTGCCCTCCCAGAAGTATAAACACTGTATGAGTGTGTTACCTCCTGAGTGAAAGTTGGAAAAAAAATGTTGGCGAGGGGCAAAACCTAAATTGATTTACATAACCCCAACTTAGAATTCCATCTTATGAATAGTTAATGCTATACCTGCTGCTATGTACATCAGATTCAAACCAGCCAACTGATTCCCTCAGCTTGTGGTTGAGTGGTAAGACATCTGCACTAGAAAGTAGGAGGTCTTGGGTTCGAGTCCTACCCAAGTGATTTTTTTCCAACTTTCACTCGGGAGGTAACACACTGACCGTTTATACCAACCGTTTATACGTCGGTGAAGGGCAAAACTTAATTTGATTAACATCACCCAAACGCAAAATTCCATCTTATGAATACTGAATAAAATGAGTGATACACATGTACATGTACATACTTTGCGTAAAGATATTTGTTGTGTGGAAGAGGACAGTACCTCAGACAGTCAGACCACCGTTTAAACAGAAGATCTGACCTGACACGTGTACATGAGGACATACAAGGGCCTCATGATTCTGATATTTAGTACGCTTGTAGATATTTAAATAATGTTGAACCCTGCATCATAGGTCGATCTGACAATCTACATGCTTGCCAGTATCAGACTTTAAACGGCCTGCAAGAGCCTGCCGTTTTGAGTCTGCGTTTAGATTAACCACCATTTTGCTCGTCTCATTTTGAATATTCTTTTTTTTTCCTCAGAGGATCTCAAGACATCTATCACCAGGCATCTTCTCAACATGCATCTCGACCCAAATGGCAAGCACAACTGAACCAATACATGGTGTCCAAATTTGTGCCGGTTACACTGGATCAGTACAAAGGATTGTTAAAATAAACAAACAAATGTTCCAATAAACCAAAAAGGGAAACCGATGATTAATGCATTATGAAATATATTGCATTATTATAATATAACAATTGTAACAAAATAACGAGACAGTGTTATATTTAAAAAAAATAATCATTAATTCATTGTTGAAATCGGTACTCTAAATTCTTGTCATGATGCAATTTTGTGCTCTAAATTAATAATGCAATATACATATTTTACTATGTAAACATGTTTTTATATAATTTACTGAAACCACAGAGACTAGTTGTCAATCTACAAGCTATTGTCACATCTTACTGTGTGCAATGAATTCGTTAGCAGGGCTCAAATTTTGTGTGAAAATTTTGTGGACAACAGTACCTGAAAGTTTTATTTTACTGGACCAATGTACATTCACAGATAAAATTGAAACACTGTTAACTCAAAGCCATGTGCATCATTTGCAATGACCTGGAGAAGCATTGATTTAATGACAAAACTCTGCTCAAAGTCAGATAGGAGTGGTACCAAATACCCTTTGAAAATATTCCAGCTGAAATTGTTTCGTGTGGATGAATACTGAGGTGGTGTTGAAAGAGGGTGTCCATGGCACATTTTAACATTATGCATTAGCAATGGAATCCAGTTACAAGACACAACAAAAAGTTAATGTATTTTCTCGGTTTTCTTAAAATGTATACTATCCAATCAACCTTCAACAGGTTAGTTGTCATGCACCCTGCTTCGACTTTTAGCACTTTTGTTGGTTCAAACGAAAGTAAAGGCACAAGAAGCAAATAATCATATGTACCTTTTAAGAAAGTTGCAGTCATTAGGATTATACAAGAAGTATATTTCATTGCTTCTGGTGGTAAACGGGAAACATCAAATGTAAACATTTTTAGTTGGTCAAATGACTCTTGCATGTGTAGGATTAGTCATGATCATGATAATCTGAGACCAGATTTGGACAGCACATGCAATCATGAAAGGCATGTATTCATCTGAGTGCAATGTGTAATTATAAACATCAAGATGAATTTTTATTCCCTTTGTTTTAAGTTGCCAAATCTTCCAAAGAAGTTTTATACAATTTAGAAGTGTTTTTGTCATTTCGTATAACCTTGGAGAGTGAAATACATTTGAACATCCAAACAATGTGTGTTACAGTGAAGTGCAAATTTGCCTTGTTGAGATTATTTATGCAAATGCACTAAGGTTTTCTGTCATGGATGTTGGTATGAACGTAGATGATGTGGATATGATTCACCTACTTTAATGAACATGTAGTTGTGTTTGTCATTTATAATACATGTACACCATATAGTTATTAAACTGTGCTGTACATTTTGGATTTTTGTGACTTGGTTTAAAAATTAACAGTCACTTCTTTCATATTTCAAAAAATTATATTTCCAATGGCAAATTATTAAAGTGGATGCGGTGTTTAAAATGAATTAGACTTTCTATTCTATAAATGTTCTAGTTTTCTGGCAACGTGATGTTAGAAATGAACTCTTTTGAACTTTTAATAAAATTGTATTTTCAATGGCAAATTTTATATTAAATACAATACATGTAGATCTGAGCCAATTTACTTGTTTCAGTCAAATTATTCTGTGTGAAAGATTGACCATTTTTTCCTCTGGCTTATTTCATTGTGTCACGCTTAATTTTTTGGTTACAGAATCCCAATGTTTCCAAGTAGATATCATGGCTAATGGAAAGTACTCAAGAAAATAAACAAACCCAAATTTAAAATATCTTAAAAATTTAAGTATCTTCCTTTTCTTGTACATATATTCAATGGGGAGTGCCCAGGGGAGTGCCGATAATATCCTACAATCGTGCACACTACATTACCTAATAGTGTACAGGGGCGGATCCAGGATTTTTCACAGGGGAGGGGTTCATCAGCGAAAAAATCAGAAAATGTAAACACTTGGCCTCCGTAAAATCAAAACTGGGGGGGTGGGGGGGGGGGCCTGGTTCCATATTTCAATAGGGGGCGCTGTTCAAATTTGATGATTAGTAACACTAGATTACAGACTGGTGTACCGTATTTTGAACAGGCGGACATATACCAGTATAATTTTTTTGGGATTTGTATGATAATTGTTTTTTTTTTTTTTGACAGAGCTGGGGGGGGAGGGGGGGTTTGACACCCCCCTCTGGATCTGCCTGGTGTACAATTCATGGCCCCTGCTCACAACTATTTTTTTGAGGGGGAAGGGGGAGGGAGAGACCTTTCGAATGTGACATCACCTTAATTCTAACATTTGCTACTGTCTTTTGTAGGGAATTTCTTTTTTTTATAATGGGGGGGGGGGGGGGGTCAACAAAAGTTTGGGTGCTCCCTGCCCCCCCCCCCCCCCCCCCCCAATGGTGGAACTGCACCAATTTGTGAGTACCCTCAAATGACTCGGCCCATTTCGGTTCTGTAGGCCACATTTCTTGCGTTTACCACAATTTGGTAAAAAAATAATGGACTGAGCTGCAGCTCTGCTATTTGCCCAGGATATCATGCAAATACGTAAACACAAAAACATACATACATAATCTTTACACCGTTCTTAGGGAACTATGTTCTACTTTTATTCATTTTGAGGTAGCATTTTTGGTATCAGGGGTCAATCTCTATGGGGGTAATCCTAAGTCTATGTTAAAAAGTTTCTACCGGTAACTTTAACAGCGCCCTCTAACAAATCTTTGAGAGTGGCGTTTTTGAAATTTCGGACTAGCTTCGGACTCAGTGTCGTAATCATTTCCACAACTAATTACATGTCCGATACAGGCATGTCATAACATTTGGGCTGACAAAAGCAAGAAATGTTCAAAGCAAAACAAAGACCGATACCAGTTTATCCCGAAAGTGACAAAATAACATCGCTGAAAGTCAAAGCTAAATCTTTCAAACGAAACCAATGTTTACGAAAATTCCCAAGGACGTATTGCCCACGTGAGGGCGCATACATGTGGCGTTGTTTTGTGACACTGACAGGTGCAAAATGAATGGTTAGAATTCACACGTGGCGGTTTGTTGCCATGTCAGTGCTGCATGCACATGTCACAATGAAAAGACCCTGTGCTCAAGCCCGTCTCGCAAGTGTCGTCGCCATGTTGGGTCACTTTCTCCGGATGTTTTCATGGTTGTATCTCTGCTAATTTGTGACTGTGAGGTACTTGGTTCAGTGTGTCCGCCGTCAACTCGATTTTATTAACCCCTGAAAAACTGCAAGAAGTTCATGGCTGGTCGTGAGTATTTAACAGGGAAAGAATCGTATTACCAAGGTTGTGATCATGGCGATGTGCATTCACAAAGCGCGGGGTTTGCAATTGCATTAACATACCTTTTCCATAAACAGTAAATCTAAGATTTTCACATAATCCTATTTAAACATTTTGGATTTTGAGCATGTTAAGGAAGTGACAATTAAGCTAGTGGTTACTCACGTACGTCACAATATGTGCATCCCCCCCAATGTTGAAGCACTTGAAAGTGTTCAACATATTTAATTGGCCTGATCGAAGATCAATCTGACAATTGATAATTATTATGTGCCAACATAATAATTGCAAGGCTTTATTCATCCTTGCAACATATCTCTCTCTGTTATTTAAGTCTCTATTGTATCATAGTGGTGATGTGAAGTAGTTTTCTACAGGAAATAATTAATGCTGGTTTCCTTTATTTTCAATAGGACCCAAAGAATATTGATTGTGAAAAGAATGCAAAAGTCATATCCGTCACACCTTTTGTGACGGAAATGACAATTATTATATTACTGGCTTTTGGAGGTATAATTACTTTTTCAAGTTGTTTACAAATTATGGCAGTAGGTACATATTGAGAAATACACTGGGACATGCATTTTGAGGGGGTTTTGAGGGAGTATTGTAAAGAATGAGCATCTTGTCCATTATGTTAAAGAGTTTTTAACAGTGCACATAATAGGAGTCGTGTTAAAGTTAATTTCACTGCTCAAAATCTAATTTTCATTCTATATTTTTTCGAATTATAGTGCCTTAAAGTGTGTCGGAACATGAAAGTAGACACTTGATACTGAAGAATGACATAGGCCCCCTTTTAATAAGAACTTGCTGGGAGTGTACATGCGGGAAGAAATTCATGATAAACTATCTCCAGCATTTAGGATAGAGATAAACCCACGAATGATTCTAGAAGGTTGATGCATTGGCAGTTGTACTGTTTAACTATGTTCACTATAGGGTGTCAGTGGGTACATTGAATTTTTTGAAAAGAAGTTGAACAATGAAGCAGTAAGTGAAAATTAACAAAAATCCACTTTGACAAAGATGTATATCATAAATTTAATTTAGCCAGTTAAACTGTGCACATTAATTTACTTGTTTTTAACAAATTCAATAAATATATAAATCTGATATCAAAAAGTAATTTCATCCTCTGCAGGCTGAGTGTCAACATTAAACTGAAATCCACAGGCAAAAGGGAAACTATGTATTGGTGGAGTGAGGAAATTATAGATGTGACATTTTCACATTTAAACATTTAAGATAATACAAAATTCTAAATCGTATTTTTCCAAAAGTTTCAACAAAATTCAAATTTTAAAAACAGGAACCTATTTTCGCTATTTTCCTTTGAGTTGAGAATGCATACAAATAATCCAAACCTATTCAATTTGCTAAAGCTAAGGAGAACTGCAGTAAGATTACTTTCAGGCTACGTGCTCATCTTTTTATTGTTTTCAATGACAGCCCCTTTTTATTATGTTATTCATCATGATTATTTGTTGTCGTCATCATGCACAATTGGTCGCAGTCGTCAGTCTCTTTGTGAAAGGGCTCAACATTGAGGTGGTTTCTGTTGTTTGCTAAACATTTACAAAATGAAACGTCCTTAGAAGACATTGGAGGAGGAGGTCTAAGAAATTGGGAGGAAGGCAATTGGAGGTATGTGTGTGGATGTTGGCTAATGACACACATGGTAACATGCTGAGGTGATGCTGAAGTTTGTGCAGTAGCATGAGCTATCGTCTGATTTTGTCTGCAAGCATTTTTAGCTGGAGAGCTGGTCGTTGTATTGCTGATCCCCAATTGTGTCCCTGTGTTGGATGTATGCTGCTTGATTCTCATGATGATGGCTGTCTGGCGTCTTGTCTGGCTGTTGTCTGACTGTTCTCTGCACCTTCCAGTGTGTCACAGTGTTGCAGGGTGGAGTGAGGCTCTTCAGGTTGGCGGAGTGTGGATCTTGGTGGGCTTTTGGGATCTTGCAGGTGGTATGTATCTGGTTCGGCCGGATGCTTGTTGTCACTTGTGAAGTACTGGGTGTGAGAACTGCCTGTGTGTGGGCTGCCTGTGTACTGGGTGGAGCTAGGGTTCGGGTGGAGTGAGGGGGGGACGCCTTTGGTGTAGGTGAAAGGGGGACTTTGAAGACTGATTTGTGCTGGTGTTGACTGGATGAGCCTTGAATCTGTTGTGTTGCAGTGTCTCTTGATATGGTAAAGTTGTTGCCGCCAGGATTGTGGTTGTCTGTTGATGTTGATGAGCTTCCGGATTCCCGCTGGTTGCTTGACTGGTGTTTGGATTTCCGGGTGCAGGAAGGATTGGTTGTCGATGTTGCCAGTCAGTGTCTGTCGTCATCTCTAATAGACTCAGGGGTCGAGGGTGTTGTCAGACTGTTTTCAGACCTTAGCATCCGGGGATGAGATTTAAGGCGCCTGATCCTCACTGCGCCAGATGCTGCTGTAAATCCAGTTGAAGTCTTTCAGGACATGCTGGAGGTCCCATGCTGTATGATGAAGTGATGAGAGTCTCATCCGTGTACTGAAGACAAACTCTTGGTCTCAGATCTACGAAGGCAGTACTCCTATATGAAGGCATTGACTAAAACTGGGGATAGAGTTGATCCTGTGGAAGTTCCAGAAGGCTACTTGGACAACTGGCTGTTCATTGGAAGAAAGACAGCAGGATGTAGGTGGGTCGCAGATCATGAACCTGGTTTGGAGTGTGGGGCTTCATATTTCTGCAGGGCGTAGTCAAGTCGGAGTCCCCCTTGGCACCGAGGCATGAGTAGCCTGTGGGGATGGCAGTGAATATCTGGTAGCCTTCATCGGGGTTGACCATGGTGTCGTTGGGAACACTGTGAGGTTGCGCTCATGGTGTCATTGGGATCATCACCCTCACCATCCCCATCACCCCCACTGGCGGCCGCCCCCACCCCCCCCTCACCCTCACCACCACCATCACCATCATCATCATGCTGCTGCTGCTGCTGCTGCTGCTGCTGCTGCTGCTGCTGCTGCTGCTGCTGCTGCTGCTGCTGCTGCTGCTGCTGCTGCTGCGAAAACCTTTACTTGTGATCCCAACAAAGCCATGTGCAGCTTCAGTGGAGACTCCAGGTATTCATCACCAATCCCATGGGTGAGGCATGTCTCAAGGTCTCGGTCAGGAAACCTTCATGAAGACAAGCTGTGTGAGTGTGAAACCCTCTCTCTGAATTAGGTTTGTGATCTCCTACCCATCTACATCCTGCCGTCCTTCATCCAGTGGACAGGTCAATTCTTCAAGCAGTCAGCTGGAACTTCCACAGGATTAACCCCATCTCCAGTTCTGGCCAATATCATCATATAGTTCTGTACAGCTTTCGTGGATTTGAGAGCAACAGTTATCTTCAGTTTGTGGATGACACTTTCATCATTTTATCACACAGCACAGTACCTCCAGCAGTTCCTGAGACACTTCAGCTGGTTCACACACAGCAGCATCTGGCTCACCTTGGATCGAATCTTCTTCCTGGATATTGAGGCCTCCAGGCAGTCTGGCAGTATTCTCAGCCCTTTTGTCTATCAGAGAGCCACACATTGATAGGCATCTCCACAATCAATCTGTCCAGTGCCCTGGGATCTATTCATTAGTCATTGGCACCCTTTTCTGGCAATCCTTCATCATTGACCACGATCCTTTGCTGCGACAACTTTGCTATGTCAAGGCAACAATCCAACACGACCGATTTGGGGTACATCAAGTTGAGACACTTGATCCGAAGTCTTTCACTGACTAAAGTGTTTTGTATACTCAAAGTCTACCCATCAGGTTCATCTGGTCTATTACACTTCCCTTCATAGGCAGCTCTTATTGCATTTAGTCCTTCCTGAATGACACTGGCATCTAGGTTTTCCATGCCTAACATGATCTGCAATAGCCTACAAGGATGAGTAAGACTCTGAGACCTAACCTGATGTAACACCTGTGAATACAGAAAGGTCTGCATTGGGTACATCGGTGAGGATCTTAGCGCTGGACTCCATGAACACAAGGCGCATGGTTCTTTGGGGAGATTGCAGGAATTTTTGATAATTCAGCATTTTACCGATCAGTAGCACCTCATCATAAGTATTGAGTGCCACAATCCTTGCCGAGTCTGAAAGGCCTTGGATGTCTGGCACAGGATTTTTCTGCAGGACATCAGTTCCATCATCAGTGATATCTGGAGTCCTTTGCTGTGCTAGCATCTCAATATTCCACAGGCCTCCAATACTCACTCCACCAATAGTTAACATCTAGTTCCCCTTTTAGCTTGTCTGTGGGTGTCTGTCCTCAAAACTCAGCTCTGTAAGTAACATTCATGTACATGTACTCACTTGACATTCTATAGTGAACAAAAATTGCCCTTTCTTGCCTTATGTTAATTGTCCTGTCTTGCCTGCCACTTTCTTGCCTAAAGTGCCAATATTTGCCTAAAGTGCCACTTAATTCTTACCTAAAGTGCCAACTATTTCTTGCCAAAAGTGCCAACTATTTCTTGCCAAAAGTGCCAATTAATTCTTGCCTAAAGTGCCAATTAATTCTTGCCTAAAGTGCCAATCCTTGTCTAAAGTGCCATCTCTTGCCTAAAGTGCCATCTCTAGCCTCAAGTGCCATCTCTTGCCTCAAGTGCCATCTCTCGCCTAAAGTGCCATCTCTCGCCTAAAGTGCTAACTCTTGCCTCAAGTGCCAATTCTCGCCTAAAGTGCCAATTAATTCTTGCCTAAAGTGATAATTCTTGCCATGTTGTCTAATGTCTCTAGCCCTATTGCCAACACTTGCCATAATTACATCCCTCTTTACCGATACTGTCCTACGTGCAAAATGTTATTCCAATCAAAGCTGCCATGCATCAACCCTCCTTGCCAGGCATGTACACTCCCATTCTAGACACACAATTCTAGTTCTTACCTCAGTTAGTTGCCTTCAACTTCAAGTCAATGGCTGGATTGAAGGTCTAGTTCATTAGTGTTTTTTAGGTCAAGATTAATTCCAAGTAATCCCTTGCTAATTTGTTTAGTCATAAAGAAAATTGGGTAAAAGTTCACACTGAAAGCCACAGCCCTTTGCATTGTTTTATTTCAATTAATTGTACTGGATGCTAGTATTGCTGTTGCAAGCAGGTCATCACCCACATTAGGTTAAACATACAAAGCCAAACCATTGGCACCATTTGTCTTTTATGTAAACGGCCGCACAAGTAATGCACATGCATGCATATGGTGAGTAACCACTTAATTTTGTCACTTCCTTTGAAAAACATGTTCACCAGAGCTCTTGAAATAGAAATTGTTTGGAACAAAAAGAAAAAACAAGTCTATGAACCCCCCCCCCTTATCCTAAACCTTGACTTTGTGACTCAGCATGGCAACACTTTTAAATCTTTGATAATTGATAAACAAAATTAATTCTACTATTAAATACATTCAACATTTGCAATTTTTTTTTTACTTCAAATTTGTGTTACTTTTTATTGTTAATTACTTTTTGATATGCATTTTGTTGGTGTCATTTGACTTTTCTTTATTTTCTAAAGAATTTGGGGTCAGAGAAGGCAAACCCAACTACATGTAAGAAGGATTATACTGTTTTCACTAGCTTATTAATTGAGTGTAAGTGTTGCCTCAAGTAGGCGTACTCAAGTCAAAACTTTGTGCTTGTCCACGTAGTAAGTGCGAGGGCATAAATGTCAAGAACAAATCATAATTTCTGATTTCAAAAAAAAAAAACATTTTAAAATGACATATTTTATAAACAAATGCTCAGTGAACCCTCCCTCTCTCGGGGGGGGGGGGGGGGGCAATTTCAGCAAGTCCAGCCCAGCAGTCAAATGAGATTAAGTGACTGTTTTTAACAGTTTAGTGCTCCCTGTCTTCATAAAGCAGGATTGACTGGCTGTGACTGTTTATGTAACTTGATACAGCTATGTTTTGACTGTCATATATTGATAAGCCAACTGTGACTTGAACACCTTTCAATCTCCTACTTTTGTCTGTTGATGGAATGGACTGTCACAGTGCCTATAAACAAGATCTGACTGTTGGTGACAAGCCCGAGTAAAAGGCATGGCAGGGGAAAAGAAGTGAAATTTTGACTGTCTGTGACTGATCAAACAAAAGATAAATGTTGAAGTATACTCAACAGTAATGGCCGAATTCAAATAATTGTCAGCAGTTTATTACTTTACTTTGTCTTCCATTTTATTTTGGTACTAAAAATCAAGAAAAAAAATTTAACAGAAGTCAACACCCAGGCATACAAGTTTTCCTCGGATCTGCTGATTTCCTTGTTTTTAAGTTTTTGTGAATGCTATTACAAATTGAAAATACCATACAAAGTCTTGTGTGGTTACTTTTGGAGTTTCCTTGTTTTTTTCCCCTAAAGTCCCAGTTGCATGCCTGAAAACAGTAAACGTACATGAGCATTTGAATAATCATTATTTAGAAAAAAGTTTCCAAATATCTTTTGATAAAACACTGAGGCACACAGTATTTCAAAAGGGCTTGTTTGACTTTATAGAAATGATTCAGTACAATGTTAGGCTGTAACATGATTTATTTCAATTGATTATTTTGCTTGAAAAATATTCCTGAACTAGCAATTTGCTCCCTATGTTCCTCCAGTTACACAAATTAGGAAACTAGTATTTTTAAGTTGGTGACCAGTAATCCTTACCGTTTAGAGAAAACATATCCCCATCTATAGGCAAGAAAACTGAATGAGTCGGCGAACAATTCAATAAAAAGACAGTGACAGCAGTTTAATACTACATTCAACACATTTATTAGTAACGTAATGCTAAAAACACGATGGATGCAATCCTTAGCAGCCTGAGTAGGAAATGGACTCGTGCTTCGATTGCATGCCTCCACAGTGTGTGCTTCTACCCCAGTTTGAGTCAATACAGTGCTCGCTATGCAGCGCATCCAAGCCACACATTAAATAATGGATGTATGCGTACTCCCAGGCCCAACCAATAAGCATGTCGGCTCGTCACACTGATATGGCGGTGCAGTCTGGACCTCCAGCTGTACACAGTGCAGCGTATGACTCGTAGCGTAGTGTAGTGTAGACTTACCATCAAGTAAACTTTTCGTGTGCTCCGTGCCCTGGCTAGCAACAGACTGATGTGCTGTGCCTCTTCATGCAAGTACACCCTTAATGAAAGCGCACTATGCAACTGATCACGTGACGTGCTTCATAGCAACACTCCTAGCGATGTATTTTGCATTACAATGGCCCGACCTGAAAACTTAAACAAAATAGGCCCTAACTCACAAATTACATTAATAAAATTTTTTAATTTTGCCAACATACATAAAGGTACCTCTTGTTAACTGTGGTACTGGAGATGTCTTACAGTTTAGTTTGTTTTACTTAAGAGAATACTTCATGAACATTTTCATAACAATTTAAGAACCATTTAAGAACGTTTCCAAACAAGTTAAGAATAATTTTAAAACGTTTTAAGAGCACTTTAATAACACTTTAAATTATGGGATGTCTCTAATGGGAGCAGTACTCAGAAAGAATAATTTGGGACCTAACAGTTTGTTTCTTCTTAAGCTTGGCATCGAAGATGATGTCAAACACCCACATCCTCTTCTGTTCCTTGTTTGCGATGCTGGACTGAAACTTGGTGACAATGAGCATTTTTGTCACCTTGGTAGCAGTCCAGCTCAATGTCTCCTCAAGATCGATGTCTGGCACCAGCTCACTCGAACTGGTCCCAGTTGGACCAGTAAGTTTTTGATGCTGGACCACTTATTGATACAGCACTCTGGTATGGTCAACTGCTGCGTTTTTCTCCTTCAGAACCCAGGTTATGGATTACAGAAGTTTGCGAGTGATGACAGGGAGCCATGATCCGTCCGGTTAATAATCTAACGCCCATAGAGGTGTTGCGTTCAATGCTTGAGGAAGTGGACAACAGCTAGCAATAAACGCCTTGTTACACAGTAATTAGGTTTGGGTTTGGACGGGGTCTGCCTGATGTTTTCCAATATTTATGTTCCCCAGTACATTGTACCTATGTTCCCCCAATATCATTAGGGTTAGGCTTAGGGTTAGGGTTAGGTTTAGGATTAGATGGTTAGGACTAGTGCTTAGGGTTAGATGGTTAGGGTTAGATGGTTAGGGTTAGATGGTTAGGGTTAGATGCTTAGGGTTAGATATTTAGGGTTAGATTCTTAGGGTTAGATGCTTAGGGTTAGATGCTTAGGGTTAGATTCTTAGGGTTACATGTAGATGCTTCTAGGATGAGGGTTGTGGAACATGTAGGTATTGGGCAACATAGGTAGGCACCTGGTTGGGACAATGCCAGACTTGCATAGCCGATAACTCTTTCTTTCCCTTCCTAAACTTGCAAAAGAACTGCACCGATCCCATCCCTGCTGGCATCAGATCGAGTATGTATTGGCCCTCCAGTTGAGAATATCCCATGATAGGGGCCTCCTGCAATCCTGTCTTGAAGATGTTGAAAGAGCTGTCACACTTCTCGTCCCATGTGAAATCACAGTTCTTCTTGGTTAAACAGTGTACATGTACGTAGTGGCCGTACTTGTAGTGAGTGTATCTCGTTCTTCCAGTAGGAAGAAGACTTTGGAAAGTTACTCACAAAGGTTTGAATGGTATTTGTATGTTTGAGGGGTTTGTGCATGAGGTATGCAATTCTTGTTCGTCTTTGGTAGTGGTTAATATTATCAATTAGTAAGCATTGGGTGGGTTTGGCCGGAGTGGGAACAAAGTTAAAACCTTTACTCAGGACTGTTTTCTCTGATGTAGAGATGGATAGCTTACGATAGGTTGAATATAACGTGTTCATTGTTTGTTTTTTTTTTGTTTTTGGCCGAATAAGCTCGTGATTGGGTTTTATTTACTCAGTGGAGTTGTGAGTTGTGGCGAGTATAGCTTGTAGTTTGAGCTATGTTTTTATTTGCCTCACAGGTTTTGGTCAGTTTCTATTTGCTATCATATGTTACAGATTAGATTTAGATGCGGATTAAGTATCTTTTTTGAAGATGAAGTGGCTCAGAAAAGAGCCGTTTGTGTCTTTGTTGACCTGCTGATTGTTTCACCGTTTTCTCTTTTGTCCTCTCATTGGTGGTTTTCTGCTTAGGAAGTGGTGGAAAATCTTGAGACTCGTCTCGATGTCTTGATATTTGATGAGATGCCCCTCGATTTGTTCAATAGCTTGGTCTTGCTTGGTCTTGAAATTGGCCTGGTTTGTTTCCCTCAATTGTTGAAGGCTTTGCAGCATCAGCTTTATGAGTGTGATGGCAATAAAGCTTTATGAGTGATTGTCAGTTTTGCCAATCAAGACTTTTAGTAAGTACTGGAAACCGAAGTGTAATGGGATTGACTGCCAAATACTGGATGTGGATGTGGAGTTCTGAACAATTGTGTTTCTTGAGATGATTGGGCAGTAATTGACCCAGCATGAGCTTGATCATGGTTATTTCTTTGTTGAGCCGTGCAGTGTTTGTCGGCTGTACCTGTTCATCATTCAATCATTCATTCATTCATTCATTCATTCATTCATTCATTCATTCATTCATTCATTCATTCATTCATTCATTCATTCATTCATTCATTCATTCATTCATTCATTCATGCATTCATACAAAACATTTTATTGCTGATTATTATATGCATCACACTTTGTGATACATCTTAATTGAGTACCGGTCAGCCAATGCCAGCTGCTGGCTGTCTGCTGTGAATGTGATGCCATAGGGGTCGTACAGACCCTGGGCCACACAGCTGACAAACTGACCGGTACAGTTATAGTGGTGTATGTGACCGGTCTTGACGTACCCTGTGTCTGTTGCAATGTAGATACCGAGCTTTTGCTGCAAACACCCTTGCAGTATTTCACTGGTTTTCCGTCGATGGTTGGCCGGATTGTGTTTACAGTCACAGCGCTGCCATTAGAAACCTCCACTATCTCCACTAGTCCCTGCTCCCAATCACTGATCACAATCCAACCATTGCTCAGTACAGCCAAGAAGCCAGGTCGTATCTTTACTGGCATGGTATGTAGAATATCACCATCCCTGGGATCGAGCTCAATCAATTCCTTTTTCTTGAGACCCGCTATGATGTTACCATTTGGCATGATTGCTACGCTTAACAGGCTATTGTCTGCGTTGCCAATCTCCGGCACGACGTGGAAGTCACACTTGTGCGTAGTGTCTCTATGGTAAACCATCATCTTGTCGGAATGAGCACACACCCACTGATTCGATACAACAACGACGTCATCTGGAAAACAAAACAAAATTGAATGAAATGATCAGATAACTGAAAGTATTTCGACTAAACTATTGTGAAAAAAAATCATATAATATAATTATATGAAATGAACAATGAGTCTATGAATAAATAACAATAAAGAGAAACTGAGTAAGGAAACATTTTAAATTAATCAACAAATAATATAAATAAACCAAATAAATATAAATAACAAATAATAAATTATTAAAACAACCACATGCTGCCACCACGCCACCATAACTACTGTAGTAGTTAATGGGAGACACCACACGAATGATTCATGGCCAAATGCAAGACTTATCAAACAAGATGACCACTTGAATGAGATATAAACACACACAAAAAAGATGGATGCACCCGTGGGATAAACTGGGCATATGGTGTGCTATCATCTTTCTTTGAGAACACATCCCCAAACTTTAATAAAAACGGCCATGTCACCATGAAGTGATGGCACACCTCCAACAGTATGCTACTGCCACAATTTGTGTATGCAGCACTCCGTTCCTCAGGAGGGTGATTGATGAGATGTGGATGATGGAGACGGTTTTATGGCTGTGCGTGTGCAGTGGGGTGTGACTGGATGCTTGTGCACCGGAGTGTGCCGGATGTAGGATGCTGGATGCGCTGAGGTGTTGTTGGTTGCATGCTGCTGGTTGCTGGTGTGCTGAGCTGTGTTGGATGCATGCTGCTTGATGAGTTGTGCCCAGATGTCTTTGATGTGGAATCCGATGTCTTGAGTGACTGTGTTGTTTCAGTAAATTTCGATGGCTTCTCTGATGCGTCTTGGGTGCCAGTGGGTGACTGGAGCGATGATGCGGGCTTGGTCCTAATGGATGCGATGATCTTGCTCGCGTTAGTGCTTGATGATGGTTGACTTGTCGATTTCTCCTTTCCTGCCATGTGCTTGATGTTCCTTGATTCTTGTCTTGAGGTCACGTCCTGTCTCTCCGATGTAAACATTGCCGCATTCACATGGAATACTGTAGCCTCCTGCCATGGTATTCAGGTCTTGTTTGTCCTTGTGTGTCTTTAGTTGAGCTTGTATCTTGTGTGGAGCTGTGTGATAGACCTTGATGTTGGCTTGGCTGAAGACTCGTAGCTTGTGGGAGATGTGGCTGATGTAGGGTAGGGTGACCACACTACAAAAGTGTCGGTGCTGATGTTCTTGTAGCCGTTGAACTTGAGGATGTCTTAATGTGATGGAGCTCTTGCTTGAAATGGGCTTGGGTCGCAGGTGTTGTAATCTCGGCGGAGAAGGGTGTTGCTGACTGCTGACTTGAAGCCTGGGTGGTGGAAGGATGTCTTGTGTAGGTATCAGTCGGTGTGCGTTGGCTTGCAGTGAATTGTGTGGGAGATTGATGGAGCCATCCTCTTCCCAGGTGACTTGGACATCGAGGAAGGCTAAGGTGTTGTTCTGCTCTTGTTCCATGGTGAACTCGGGCAGTTTTGGGCGCTACAGTGACTAAAAGTTAAAATAAAATATGCAGGCCTGCACCAGAAATGGGTGCTAATACATGTACCGTTGAAAAGTGTTATTTAGCTAAATCATATTTTTGTTGTGTGATTTATATTTTGCATACATTTTGCTTTCACAATTTAAGTCTTTACAATTTGCAATAATTAGGTTTTGCCCTTCACCGACATATAACCACTGTCTACTCGGTGTGTTACACCCGAGTGACAGTTAAACAACCTCACGTGCTTGGTGGTCGAGTGGTAAGACGTCTGCTCAACAAAGCAGAAGGTTGTGGGTTCGATTCCCACCCGAGTGCTTTTGCTGACTTTCACTCAGGTTGAACACACTGAGTATACAGTGTTTGTATGTCGATGAAGGACAAAACCTAATATTGATGCAAATTCTATCTTATGAATAGTCTTTGCTACTTGATATGAACACTCTCTGATAGAAACGGTACATGACACTCATTTGAAAATGCTCTTTACAGGCCTGGCATATCTTTTAAAAGTAAAGGCCTCATTGGCCTACATGTAGGTTGGAAGTAACATGGCTTGACAGGATCATTTGCAAGTACTCAAAAATCTGCCTTTTGATGAGTTGTGCCCAGATGTCTTTGATGTGGAATCCGATGTCTTGAGTGACTGTGTTGTTTCAGTAAATTTTGATGGCTTCTCTGATGCGTCTTGGGTGCCAGTGAGTGACTGCAGCGATGATGCGGGCTTGGTCCCAATGGATGTGATGATCTTGCTCGTGTGAGTGCTTGATGATGGCTGACTTGTCGATTTCTCCTTTTCTGCCGTGTGCTTGATGCTCCTTGATTTTGGTCTTGAGTTCACGTCTTTTTTCTCCGATGTAAACATTGCCGCATTTACATGGTATACTGTAGCCTCCTGCCATGGTAT
Source organism: Patiria miniata (assembly GCF_015706575.1). Lineage (NCBI taxonomy): Eukaryota > Metazoa > Echinodermata > Asteroidea > Valvatida > Asterinidae > Patiria > Patiria miniata. The sequence goes on along the minus strand of NW_024037073.1, from coordinate 24,660,094 downwards.
TCAGGTCTTGTTTGTCCTTGTGTGTCTGTAGTTGAGCTTGTATCTTGTGTGGAGCTGTGTGATAGACCTTGATGTTGGCTTGGCTGAAGACTCGTAGCTTGTGGGAGATGTGGCTGATGTAGGGTAGGGTGACCACACTACAAAAGTGTCGGTGCTGATGTTCTTGTAGCCGTTGAACTTGAGGGATGTCTTAATGTGATGGAGCTCTTGCTTGAGATGGGCTTGGGTCGCAGGTGTTGTAGGCTCGGCGGAGGAGGGTGTTGCTGACTGCTGACTTGAAGCGTGGGTGGTGAAAGGATGTCTTGTGTAGGTATCAGTCGGTGTGCGTTGGCTTGCAGTGAATTGTGTGGGAGATCGATGGAGCCGTCCTCTTCCCAGGATACTTGGACATCAAGGAAGGCTAAGGTGTTGTTCTGCTCTTGTCCCATGGTGAACTCGATGAGGGGGGTGTTGCTGGTTGATGTGGTCAAGGAAGGTGTGGAGTTGTTCTGTGCCATGTGGCCACACTACGAAAGAGTTGTCCACTTATAGCGTAGTCGTATGTCTTGTTTCAAGTCTGCAGCCTCGATGGTGATGCTCTCAAACTCTTCCAAGAACTCATCACTCACATCTCATCACTCACCCTCCTGAGGACGGACAGAGCACACTGTCCAAAATGTCGAGTTCTACACTCAACCAACCGGTTCTTTTCAGACCCACACTTCTTCCAAGAAGAGATTTCTTTCCACATGGCCTTACCCAAAAAATTGCTCTATTTTATCTCATTCGCCATGCAAAGCTTCAAGTCATATACAACTCTAATGTGTCGGAAACAATATTCTGTACTCACCAGCTTAACTTTGCAAATGGATTTGAAAATATGATTGGAATAATACCTTTGGCAATGAAGAGTTAAAGTAACTGCTAAAAAAAAAAAGAATTAAACATTAATGCCACCATACTCTGTGTGCCTCAGTGTTTCATCAAAATGTAATTTGGAAACTGTTCTCTATTAATTTCATTTAAACACCATATAGGCCTACTTTGAACCATTAAAATGGCAATCTATTATTCTTGTGACATTATGGATGTTGTGCCAACTTTCTTACCAAAGATATTTTACTCTGTGTTTTCATGACTATCAAGAACTGTTAAAAATACCAGTAAAATGTGAATTTAATTCTTTTAAATACGAAAGCTCGGGAAATGTTTCAATAATATAGTACTCAAGTGATTTAGAACAGTTTTTACTTGTACACATATGTTTTTATTGATGATTCATAGCATGTGTCCCGACGGCCCGATATGGTAATAATTATAGTCGTTTCATACTTTGTCAACTCTATTATGTCTGAATCAATACTCGTCAGCTTAACTTTGAAATTTTGAGTTGGATGTGAATATTTCATGGGAATAATACTGAAGGCAATGATGAAGGATTAAAGCTACTGCCAACATTGATGAATTAAAAACAATTTGCCTCTTTAAAATATATTAAAAATGGCATTTTACTGTATTAGAGTATTGGTATACAGAACAGGTCTTAATATATACATGTAGGATACTTGGGGTTTGCTTTCTCTGACAATCAAATTGCTTGAGAGTCAACAAATTCAAATAATGTTGACTCCAATGAAACTTCTGCATTGTGCCACATTGAATGTCAGTTGGAAGACCACCTTACCACTGGCCAGTTGTTTGGTGGTTAGCAATGCTATTTTATAAGGGCACACTAATCAGTATTCACAGTCTTTTACAATCCCACAAGGACAAGCAGGACCTAAAGTGCAGCGTTAATGAATCTGCTGCGAATGTGGTGAAGTGCAAGACATCACCTACGGGACTCGGTGAATAAAGTTCCTTGGCAGATATGGGATAGTGATAAACTGCCCAACCTGGCACCAGCAAGGATCTATTTACAGCAAGCTGGCACTGGTTCCTATGGCTGAGCCACCACTAAGATATCGACATCCTGGTGGTGACATGTTTTAGCCCATCCTCACTGGACAGTCCGATGGGTCACCTATACCCAAGGACTCGGCACCCATAGCAATGTGTCCCCACTTTAGCAAGCTTACGGGTCTTCTATACCCATGGCATCTTACTCCTGTGCTGGGCCCAGGGACAACATACCTGCTTCGTTTACCTTCACTGGAGGAGCAGTAATGATTGACTGTACTCTGTGAGGAGCATCTCCATAGCCAAGGAGTCAGGAGTCATCCAGCCCTCAAGGATAGCACCAGCTTCTCTCGTCTCATTAGCATCTCCTGTCACTGATGATGCACAGAATGGAGACCAGGAGTCATGGAAACACGAACTTGTCCCAATTGCAGTTGCTAGGTAAGACTGTGCCATACTTTTTAATCAATCTTAAAAGAAAATATCTCGCAAGAAAAATGTGTAATTCCCATGGTGACAACTTATCTGAATAACACAGTGCTTGTTGGCCTCTACTTTTGAATGCCCTCATGTAAAGTTGTTTTTGTCCTGTGGATTAATTGTCTTGGTCCTGTGGATTACTTGTCCTGACTTTGAAACATTGCAAATCACAATATGCATCTAGTCAATATCTATGTTCATTCATTTAGTTGGCATGTTAACAGTGAAAACATGATATTTTTTCCATCGTAAACTATGTACCTTTCCACCCAGCACTTTGTCCAGTCTGGAAGCTGGCTGCCCTTATATGCTTGTACCTCTTTCCTGTTTGAATCAATCTTTCACCGAGAGTTTGGTCCGCTTTGATTCACTCAGGCCACTTTTTCCCCCTGTGTCCCTTTCTGTTGCCTTGATGAATTTGCCCTGCTAGTGTGTCATTATGTAGGTTGTGTTGCCTGACAAAATGACCAAATGTGGCCATATTCAAGGGAAGGTGTCACTGTTGCTGTTAGGCATACAGAGTGCATACTCCCATAAATATCACTTTCAAACAAACGTTTGATCTGAAGTGTAAAATCTCTTTAAAATGGTAATTCAAACCAAACTATGTCATCCGTCACTGACCAAATCTTGGTCAGCAACAACGTTTTCTGTAAAGTTACTGGACAAGCATTATCAGATAGTGATATTTCTGTGGCTTATATCTCTTCTCTTTTATACAAAGTCTGCAACTTCTCAGAGAGTTCTATAGTGTACATGTCAACCATTGCAAGAATGTAAAAAGAAAAGAGTTTTTAATCGGGTTTTTAACAATTGTGTAACATGGTGCACAACTTAAAAACAAAAAGAAAGAAAAGTTAGTACCACTTGATAAAAGAAGTCATTTGTGGAAGTCCCCCTCCCTATTTTTCACGTAAAACACCTCATAGTTAGGATTGAATGATGAAGATCTAATTTCCTATTAGTGAGAATATTTTTCTAGCTAAAGTTGTAATATGAAATGTTTGTTGTGTGGTGTATGAACATATGAAGAGTGTATTTCCAAAATGCGATATACACCATTTTCTTCCCTTTGAGAATCCTACTCTCCCCTGGCTGCCCAAAAGCACTTTAAATAGCTGTTACACAGGGTGTGCATAAAAAATGCATCAGTTACAAAACTGTGCTTAAATAAACAATCAAGGAACTATGATGATACAAGCTTTGGTAGTGTGTAATGCACTTGACCATCAGCTTTAATTTGAGACCAATTGCAATTTATGTTCTTCCGAATGGCTGAGCAATCTTTTTTTAAACTGATGATTTTTACATCTGTCATTCAATATAATTAACCCATTAGCATCTTGGTCTGTATTTTATTACAGTGTATTTATTCACTGAAAAAATGAATCATAGGGTGCCTTTAAGTAGCTCACTGGGATCGACTCTGTAAAGGGAGACGTTAGCTATGACAGCCGGACTAATCAAACATTCAACCATGGGCCATCACGATCCTCACGTGATGTCCGTACAAAATGCCCATTTCAGACTGGGTGTTAAGCTTGAGATTTACTGCTTTTTAGAGAGTTGCAAAAGTAAAATGTTGGGCTGGAATTACAGCCTCTAAAGTTGAAATTAACTAAATAAATAATTACCCTTTTGCTTGAAATCAGTTGATTTTTGGGTCCGCTCGATATTTTCACTGTCTAGCCGCCAAATTTGTTCGTTTCTTGAAATGAACAACACTTGTATGCATGGGAACTGTTTCCACCACTGAGTTTGGTCCTTGAGCAGTTTCTGTGGTGGCTGACTCAAGACGTTGGAGCGAATTGAACAGCAAGGGGTTAACCTGAGACATCGATCCGGGTGAGCTACATGTACATTGTACTCGAACGTACCCTAAGAGTGCTAGGGCAGTTTTGGTGCTACAGTGAGTAACAGGCAGGGCAGTTTTGGGCGCTACAGTGACTAAAAGTTAAAATAAAATATGCAGGCCTGCACCAGAGATGGGTGCTAATACATGTACCGTTGAAAAGTGTTATTTAGCTAAATCATATTTTTGTTGTGTGATTTATATTTTGCATACATTTTGCTTTCACAATTTAAGTCTTTACAATTTGCAATAATTAGGTTTTGCCCTTCACCGACATCTAACCACTGTCTACTCGGTGTGTTACACCCAAGTGAAAGTTAAACAACCTCACGTGCTTGGTGGTCGAGTGGTAAGACGTCTGCTCAACAAAGCAGAAGGTTGTGGGTTCGATTCCCACCCGAGTGCTTTTGCTGACTTTCATTCAGGTTTAACACACTGAGTATACAGTGTTTGTTCGTCGATGAAGGACAAAACCTAATATTGATGCAAATTCTATCTTATGAATAGTCTTTGCTACTTGATATGAACACTCTCTGATAGAAACGGTACATGACACTCATTTGAAAATGCTCTGTACAGGCCTGGCATATCTATTAAAAGTAAAGGCCTCATTGGCCTACATGTAGGTTGGAAGTAACATGGCTTGACAGGATCATTTGCAAGTACTCAAAAATCTGCCTTTTGAAATAACCTGTTAATAAAAGCACAAATTGTGTTCATGATCTTTAAAAGATACATGACACTTGAGCTGAAAAGTCAGCCATTTTATTTACATTTCTGTAATTGCAAATGATACTATTGGCCTTTAAAGATAGCTTTTGCTCTTGGTTTTAATTTCTGTTGAAAAGCACTGATTATACAGTGCCAGTAATTATAGTATACAAATAATGAATGTTTGTGAGTGCAATGGTAAGAATAATTTCAATAGTGGAATGGAACTTTTCATCTGTCACCGAATGGAATTATTCTTACCATTGCACGAACGTGAAACATTCATTATTTGTAAATTATAAATTATCCTGATGCAAATTCCATCAAAAGTCAAATACTGACAAAGTGTAATTTTTCTAATGATGAATGGAAAGAGAGCCAACATGTTTGCAATTGTAGTGGCTTGGTGTAAGAGTATGGTCTTGTATTAAATTGTAACAGCCCTTGGGTATGTTGCAGTTAGAATGTTAGAAGTGGATTGCACCAGAATTCCTGGTGTCAGTTTTACTGGACAAAAAGTAATGACAAAACTCTTCAATGAAAAGTATGCAAACATACAGTAGTCTGCTTTTACAAATAGGGAAATTGTTCAAACTGTATGTTGACCAGTATAGCTCAGCATGTCAATGCCATACTGTATATTTACTCATGTGGGGCATTTATTGCTCAAGATGCATGGCACTCAAACACAAAGCTGAAGGTACCATGGAGCACTTGGTCTTGGTAAAACACCACGCCCCACACAACAGGAGTCTTACAATATTGATCCAATTTTGTACCAGAGGCCATCTGCCCATTCACTGCTTGTACACGTTATACCGTGATCAATGCAGGGTACATTGAAAATAAAAGTGGGATAGCATTGGCACCCAAGTCATATTTAAGAGGATGATCTCCTTGGTGTGTGCAAGATACAATTATTACACATTATCGATGTGCAATGCCGTACATTTATTTATTTATTTATTGGCAAGATGGCTGTTGTGCCAAAAGTAAGCCACTACTCCTGCATCTTGGTGCCAAGACATGATATGACTGTGCGTTTATTTCGGTGTAAAAACTTTACCCTTGGTTAAAGCCAAATTTATCAGATTTATAAATAAATGCAAATGTGAACATGTATGATCCGGCAAGGATTCTAAAGAGTAATTAAATCAGCAGTGAATGCAGCTGTGTCATTGCAATTGCTTCTTCAGGGAGTTTGGACCCTTCCCGCGCCGATCCCCAGGTCCAACTGACTCAGTCGCTAGTACCTGATAATAAAAAGGGTCTCGATCTCAGGGTGACAAGTTTACAGTGCAGTGGAAACGATCATAGGTGAACTTTGCGCCATCCCTGATCAACACGAGGTATTGATGCACGGTGGAATATTTGTCTCTAAAGAAACACAGCAGAGCTGTTCATGTACAGTTTAAGTTTGCAGAGAAATGACAGTGACAGCTGTGTAAAAACTTTACCCTTGGTTAAAGCCAAATTTATCAGATTTATAAATAAATGCAAATGTGAACATGTATGATCCGGCAAGGATTCTAAAGAGTAATTAAATCAGCAGTGAATGCAGCTGTGTCATTGCAATTGCTTCTTCAGGGAGTTTGGACCCTTCCCGCGCAGTGGAAACGATCATAGGTGAACTTTGCGCCATCCCTGATCAACACGAGGTATTGATGCACGGTGGAATATTTGTCTCTAAAGAAACACAGCAGAGCTGTTCATGTACAGTTTAAGTTTGCAGAGAAATGACAGTGACAGCGGTGTAAAAACTTTACCCTTGGTTAAAGCCAAATTTATCAGATTTATAAATAAATGCAAATGTGAACATGTATGATCCGGCAAGGATTCTAAAGAGTAATTAAATCAGCAGTGAATGCAGCTGTGTCATTGCAATTGCTTCTTCAGGGAGTTTGGACCCTTCCCGCGCCGATCCCCAGGTCCAACTGACTCAGTCGCTAGTACCTGATAATAAAAAGGGTCTCGATCTCAGGGTGACAAGTTTACAGTGCAGTGGAAACGATCATAGGTGAACTTTGCGCCATCCCTGATCAACACGAGGTATTGATGCACGGTGGAATATTTGTCTCTAAAGAAACACAGCAGAGCTGTTCATGTACAGTTTAAGTTTGCAGAGAAATGACAGTGACAGCTCATCAGATCCTGGTCGACTTTTACCCGTATTATGCAGCAGAACACCTGCAGTATTAGAAATCCAGGATAAATCTTATATGCAAGAAACTTGGCATAAACACCTGCAGACTCAACTAGGCCTGAAGTGATTGCAAGTAGTACAAGCTGCCCCTTGCTTACAGCTTATTGGGTAGACCAAACTGTACATACACCTAGTGAGATGGTTGTTTTTCCCCCGAGTTGTCACATCGGTAATCCTGCCGAACCTCCACTAACGGTGTAACCGATAAGCATCTAGTTGGCCGTTTAAAGATGTCTGTATCCTAGGATACATGTACTTCAAAGCCAGAGATGATGTAAATCGCAGCTGTGCTTGTACATCAGAGATTCTGCCATTGAAGTAGCTCAATAAGAACTGTACGTGGACATGTTTTCTTGAGCCGTAGAGATGTTGCAGAGACTCTGCTTAAAGCTGGAAACTTTGCAGCAGAACATGGAATACCTGCATGTCGATGATTTTGTTCTGATAATGTTTTCTGAGCTCGTTTGCATGGCAGTGACTTGGCTCATTATTCTCAAGTATTGCAGCGGGACATCTAATACAGCAGCTTTGTGTATGTCCTGGGTTAGTTTGAGCTGTTGGTCACTCTGCATAAATTTGCCGAACCTGAAACTTTGCAGCAGAACTTGGCATAGATGATCAAGGATTCAGCTCTGATAGTGATATTTTCTGATGAGCTCTTCAGCAGTACAGAGACTCGGCTGGATCGAGACCCTTCAGCAATGCAGTGGCATAAAGGCGAGATGCTTGTAATCAGCATAGAGTTAAAAACAGGAGGTGCCTGATCCTTGGAATAACCCAACATCAGGGTGACAGTGGGGTATCAGTATCTGGCTGTCGGTGAAGGCGTAATCCATACTGTCGTTTGAGACTGAAGTATCACATGATATGCATAATTCATCCATTGTTAATTAGAACGAAAAATTTAGATTCTTGAAAGTGACAGTTTAATATTTGATCCAGCAACATTTAAATGTATTGCTTTTTCTACTTTATGAAACAAAGCATTTAAAAGCTGTTATAATTTTAGCAATTGTATATTTTTGTGGTCACTTTTCATTGTGATGAATTCCTTTTAATTGATAGTTTACGTAGTAGAGACTTTTGATGGAAATTGCGTCAGGTTGGTGTAATTTTAATGTAAGGTTTTTCACAATGACACGCTTTCTCAATTTTAACCCTCCTACTGTTTCAACGGTCACAGACAGTAAAAAAAAAATCCTCTTCCTCTGCCATGCTTTTTACCTAAGCTAGTCACCAACAGTCAGATCATATTTCAAGCAAGCTAGCAAGTGACTAGTCAAACTCAGTCATCAGACAACAGCAGGCAGGAAGTAGGCACAGCTGTCTTATCAATCATCTACAGTCAAAGTAAAGCTGTATCAAGTTACATAAACAGTCACAGCCAGTCAATCCTGCTTTATAAGGGCTGGGAGCTCTTAACTGTTGAAAACAGTCACTTGTGAGAATTAGACTGAAAGGACAACTTTAAACAGAATGTATAATTGCATAGGAGGGTTAAATGTTGAATTTGCCCTTCACTGATTACAGCAGGTGAGGGCAAAACCAAGTGAAATATTGGCTTAAATATATGAAGGTGTTCAGACCAAATGCCTTTGTAAAAGGTAATTTGATGCATAAAAAGTACAGTGGCCTTTATTTAGCTGGATGGTGGTATTGGTGGGGGAAGGTCCCTGGCAGCATTTAATGGTGTCATAAAAGAACAATCTTTTTAAGAGCTTTTAAGATAGTTCAGACACCCCCCCCCCCCACCCCGCCACAAAAAGCTATGCTACTGATTACATTCAAACATGTTAACTAATTTGTGTTCATTAATTAATTTAATTCACTTGTGCCTGCCAACCTACATGTACCTGAAGATTCATTTTTGATAACAACCAATTTTTTTATATATATTTTAACTAAATATTCCTTTCAGTTTTAGTGGGAAACACAAGCCGAGGTGGTGGTTTGTTGTATAGCCCAACCATAAAGCCAAGGCCCCTAAAATGTGTGGGCTACAAACCATCAAGAAACAACACAGAAAACATAAACTCATGAAATTGAACATGAAAGTTCATCATGACAATGTGGTTTGTGTTGCCTGTGAATGTGCTTTCCATGAATATGATGCCATTTTCTACAACATTTTTGGGTGGTATGTGAAAATAAGGAATAGGCGCCCTATCCTCGGAATAACCCAACATCAGGGTGACACTGGGGGTATCTCCAGCTGTCGGTGAAGGCGTCGATGACCCTACACTTCGGTTTAGGAGCCTCTTGTTGACTGTTTTTACTCTTCATTAAACTCATGCTTTTCATCTGTTGCTTATTAAAGCTATACATGTACCGGTACCTTATTTGAAGGCAAAGTAAAGCCATATTTTTTTCTGACCGTGTACCTCACTCATTACAGTAATGAGTTCAAGGGCTTTTAAAGTTAATGTTAGTTTTCCATAATGTAGCATTTTATTGATAAAAGTGTGAATGGGGTTTACATTAATAATTCTTTAAGTAATGAAGGCTAATCCTTCTTATGGATGTACATGTAAACTTTACATGTACATCCATAAGAAGGATTAGCCTTCATTACTTAAAGAATTAATTACCCAACCCTTTCATAGGCACTGAAGTGTCCAAAACTGCCATGCCTAATCACTGTAGTGTCCAAAACTGCAATGCCTATAGTGTCCAAAACTGCCATGCCTAATATTAGGCATGGCAGTTTTGGACACTATAGTGATTAGGCATGGCAGTTTTGGACACTATATAATCACTGTAGTGTCCAAAACTGCAATGCCTAATCACTGTAGCGCCTGAAACAGCCTGTGCACTCCATGGATTTATTGATTAATTGTTTATTGATTACAAAATATACAATGTAGTACAAGTGCTGATGGAATTACCATTTATTTAGAATATGACCAGGAAGGAATGCATAAAATACTGTCATTTTCTTTGATACAAAATTATTCAGCTGATGCTGTTTTCCTAGATGAACTTTTGTGTCAAGTCACTGTAAATATTAACATTAGGTATATGCAATTTTGTCTTTTGGGGCAATCCAAATTTCCTAATTATTTGAGCTAAATATATTTGAATATAAACAGGAGGTCATTTGTTCACTAAAAGCTGACTAAGCTTGTGATTTTTTTCCTACCGAGCTCTTAGAAAGTACTGGTGTACCTGTACATGTACATATACCCACAATGACAAACTATCCAATCATAAATCAGGTCTTCATCATTCAATCCTTTGAATCACCTTTCGCATCCGTTGAATATTGTCCCTTGCAATATTTAAGGTCGTTCGCGTAATAGGTACTAACAGGTACTGAAATATAGTCTTAAATATATTTAATATTCTGTTGTTCATAATGAACGATTCCATGGCAAACTCTTGGCCAAAGAAATCTTGTCCACTTGACCATTATGAAAGCTAATTACATTGAGCTATTAGCAGATGCCCTTCAAGATATTCTTGGCTGGTTCATGTTCAGATTCCGAGGAAGTGCAGTTGAACCCTTTGTGATATCTTTCACGTTGCCTCTTGCATTTTCTTTGCTCTCCTTAACTTCAACAAAGCCTCTGATACACAATCTGGACAGGGTAAGACTTGCTTTGATGATGTCTACAATCATATATCTCTTGTTCTTTGAGCAGACAAGACTGCTTTTGCCAGTCGATTCTAATGATACATCCTTTCCTATGAACACAACACCAAATTAATATACGACATATATCACCATATAGGGTATGGCTTGCCAAGGGGCAGTCAACCAGTTGGTGCTGGATTTTTAATTGTTTAATTACAAACAATAGACCTAATTACGCAAATTCCATGTAATTGAATTTTTTAAACACTGTTACAAACTCCCGAAGAAACCCACTAGATTAAAAACCAGAGATAAAACTCAATGAGCAAAAACTCTGGAAAACCTTGTGGTTGCCAGCAAAACAAAACATTTCGCACGTTTACACAAAGCTATTTTTAAAGCTGATCCATTCTCAGTTTGTCCTTAACTGAACTGAAGTCGCAAGCTAGAATGATCCCACCACACCTTCGCCTCGTACGTTCTACGTACGTTCTATGTTAAACGCACGTTCTTTCCTATGCAAATTTGATTAGACCGATTAGACACATTTGCCTGCTATACAACTGTAACGCAGGCAAAGATAATTCTTATTCTGGAATTAATCGTGACAGGGCCAACACATGTATCCCCACAGGAAACAAAAGGGGACGCTGCATCATTATGCCAACAATGCTGTGTTATTTTGATAAGTTTTCACCAATTTTGTATTGTGTGCAGAATGCTTATTTTTGCTCTGCACTGCCAGTATTTTTGTTTTTGCAGAACCTGAAAATATAGGCCTAATCCTTTGAAATAATTACTTTCTTGTATAGCAACATGAGAACTACGTGTGTAGCCCTCTTAAGCAGGGACACTATATTGTAGTTGCAGCCCATGAGGTCTTAATGGTGAAGTTTACAATGTATTTTGCTGACAAACACCAATGAGGAACAGGGTGATGATACCATGTCATGTAGATACCCTGAATAACTGGATAACTTGCAGATGGGGTGTAGTGAGCTTCTAATAATTGCCTGTCGATACAGCTAGGCATGATATGATGATTTTAGGTTGATCTGTTTTGACTCTGCATGAATGCCAGAGAGTAGCACATCAGTGGAGCTTGAAAAGATCAAGACGATCAGAATACAAAAACCAAATATTGGACAAGTTCAGTTCTATGTACACGTTATTATGTGCAATATAATTTGCAAGTCAACTTCTTCCACTTGCAGTATTTACAATTATTATTAAGTCATAAAAAGATCTGTTGTCAAACTTTATACACATGTACGTCAACTTATGCAGTGCTCCGAATCACTAGGAAGGTGGAAAACAATAAAGGTATATTCACAAAATAAATGCGGTATATTTCTAAGTTATGAACTCTTAATTCAAACAATTCAAAAAGAAGAATTGTGAAATGAATTAATCACTGGTTTTAGTTTCTGATTATGCGCAACTTAAAGTAGAACGCAATAGGCTTGGTACTTTTCATCATTGCTTTTCCCACTAGTATGAAACGACATTACTTTTACTATCAGTTTAAAAATATCAGCAACAACTTCAATTCTCAATTCTCAACAAAAGTGGGGATAATGTACACCCCTGCTTAGCACCTTTGAAAATTGAAAGGGGTCGGATATAAAATCATTAATTAAAACCCATAATATAATGAATAAAAACAGGGCCGAAACAGGTTCCAAAGCTTTAAAATGAAAATTCTAATTAACCCTTCAAAAGTTTTTTATTGATAAGGCATATCAATTTGTTTATGGCCGAAACCGCACTCCTATTTATCTTATTTGATTCAACTCGATTTTGCGCATTGCTCAATTTTAACAAAATGTAAGACAAATGCGCGCACGCGTGTGTGTGGAAGTGAATGTACTTTGTGCGCTATATCTTTGGACCTGATTATCGAATAGCACGCACGCACACACAAAATGCAATGCCCATGGCGTATGTGAGAGGGGTTATGATTGGCGATCATCTTCTTCAATCCTAAAAGTACAGGTCTTAACAAGGTCTAATCAGAATACATAGATAGTTAGACCAGAACCTTCCCTAACAATGCTTTTTTTTAGGAAGGCCATACGGTGGCACTGTTTGTATTTACGGCGAGTTGAAATGGTGCAGGTTTTACTGAAAACTATGATTTACACATAATCGTGTGAAATTCTGCTAAAACAACAATATATATCCTGAAAAGTACAGGCTTTCCTGTTAATATAAATTCAATATTTCTTATCAGTATGATGTACATGTAGAATATTATTGTCTGTCTTGTATTCTTTTAAGAAGTGAAAGCGTTGTTCCGTTTTTCAATGGTGTACAAAAAGAGACATCGAGGCACAGTTTTTGATGGCCACTCCCATAGCGGAAAATCAGGGACTGTGTGGGCGCTTGAAAAGGAGCGCTAACAAATTGATATGAAATGACCAAGGAATTAATACCCTTTGAACTTATCCGCTCCGTTCACAAGTACCCCCTCACCGGCAAAGGAAGTACAGTTGGGGGTGCGCGGCCACTGCGTGTACATAGAACAGAACCCCTGGTGTACATGTGTCACACACAAGGAACGGTGCGCGTCAACCAGCCAAATGTACCGCCCATGGGACGTCGTTGCTAAGTAAAAGGGCGCCCTCTTTTGGTAGCGCATGGAGCTCATATAGTCAACCAAATCTCTCAGAAGTCTGGCGTTATTGTGAATACTTCTGCCTTTTGATCCTGCAGGTCTGGAAAGGATTAATATTAAACAAAAGGGATAACTTTGCCCAGACGAAGGTAAATAGCTTTAGAGACAATCTTGTAATCTAGGTTGAGTAACCAAATTAGTCTTTCTTTCTGGGGATTAAGCTGATCTCCAGGTTTTTCAAGCAAAGTTATCATACTTCTGTGTTTGGAAGTTAGCGAGATGTTATCGTCAAAAGATCTATGATAGGCCTACTTAAGAAGATCTAGTCTGGGCCTAAAAGATCCCAAAATTGAACGTAGAATTCTTTGGGCAAGTCATCATCTCCCGGCATTTTATTAGTCTGCATACTTCATAAGTGGGAGAATCATGACAGTAGAGTTACTTATGTTTGCCCCTGAAACTAGGAATTATGTTTTCATCATTAAGAAAGAAGAAATTGTTCCCTGTGAATTGTCTCGGAAGACTGGGGAGCTCGTGCCATATTTTCAATGGGGAGCGCTGATAAAATCCTACAATCAGGCACACTATAGGCCTATTAACTAAAAGTGTACAAATGCACCCTTCTCATTTAGGGAGAGACTGTTCCCCTGTACATCAAATTCTTACACTTTGATAGTGCATTGCTTTTCTTGTATGGAATTTTTTTTGGGGGGGGGGTAGCCAAAATGTTGCCCCCCCCCCAGCCCCCCCCCCAAGAACCGCCACTTATGTTTGCTGTAAATTCAAATTTTAATTAATACTGAATTTGTATAGATCTATGATTTCATTCTATTACTTGTCAAGTGCCCAGAGTGAAACAACAGAGGTAAAACTCTATGAGGTAAAAACTCGGGAAAACCTTGTGGCCGATCCCTTATACATTAACTTTAATACTTACAAACTCCGAGTTTCTCCTCTTCATTTAAATTAAAATATACGATGTATTGTGGTCATTATGAAAATTACTGACCTAGCGACGTGGTGAACACAGGCTAGAATGGCCATACTACAGCCACACACGCCCTTAATTTACTCGATTACGTCCTCAATGACATTCTATTCAAATTTAACCTATTCTTTATCATGATCACTCAAGCATCAAGCTTGTAAGTAACATACAGACATATTTTCATTCTACTTCGCTTCGCTCATACGCATGAAAAGCAGTTAGGTTTTACAGAACGTTATAAAGGAAAAGGAGGACACAATATGTTCATATTCAGAATTTTATTATTATACATGATGGGGGCTGGCCTGCACACAGGCATACAGGCTGAAATAACAAAGTATGCAAGGGGGAGAGATAATAGGGTCAATACATGTACCTCAAAAAAGGCGACGATCAGCAGCATCTTAACCGACTGGGCCATGCTGGTAGTCTCGCTTTCTTCTTTTTCGGGCTTCAGTGTCCTTAAAAACTTCTTCCTCCGCTGTTATATGATTTTCTGTTGATCTGGAGACAGGTTGCCTGTTCCTTTGTTTTGTCCATATACGAGACGGTCATCCACCCTGCCTTGCTCGAGTCGGCAATCTTAATCTTGTTCTTGCGTTCTGCCAGCAGCTGCTCGGCGCGTTGAATGGCGTCGATGGCTTGGTCTGTATCGCCTTTAATGATAATTGCCGTCTTGATCTCATCAAGGGCAATTTGAAGTTTCACACAAAACTCAAATCGGGCCATGTTGCCTGGTTTTGTTAACTCTTTGGAGTCCAGTTTATTCTTGAGTTCCTGAATGGAGGTGGAGTTCTCTTTCGGTGCGGAGATAGCGTTAAACTTCTTGTCAAAATAATCTTTACATTTGTCGAAAATAAATGCCGACGGATCAGGATTCGTGGAGCGGTCTGCCTCTGTCGACATTACCCAAACTAAGCCAAACTATGTAAGTAAATACCGTAAGCAATGGAAGACAAATAAGGGTTGGATATACGGCGTGAGTGCCAGAACCTGAAGTGACTATTCTACACAATGAATAGCATGCGTGACCTGTCTGGCAATCCGACTGTTCAATGGTGGACTTAACTTGGGCCGGCCGAGGATGTCTGTCTCACTGCGGAGTTTGTCACACCAGACGTTACACCCAAAAACCCTGGTTTAAAATTAAGTACAAATCGTCACCAGTAATGCATCTCCTACACAAGATTATTACATGCATCGTCCATAGCAGCTCAATATCATTTAACATACCATAAAATGCAAGGTACATTTTATACACAAAAACCCAAACAACTAGTTATTGCCAAGGCACATTTACAATGTTTTACAACAGTTATACAAATGTCAATTTGCACTTTGAAATGTTACTTTGGAATCTGCAAAGCAATAATAGTACTTACAGGTTATGGCAAATAACCTGGTCTGTGTTTTATTGACGGTGACGAGGAGACGAGGACGGCCACAGCCTACCAACTCTGTGGGACTCATTCCCAACAGTGCAAACAAATTGCACACTCGGCTTATAAAGAACGTACAACTCCCAAATGTGGGTACAAACTAACAAGCATAATATATACATGTAGTGTCCATCAGCGTAGCAAGGGGGGGGGGGGGTATTTTACCCCCAATATTTGTGTGAAGACTGCCCTTTTCCATTCAAATGCCCTTTTTCACCAGTGCTTACCCCCTTCCTCATTTTGTTGTAAAGAGTGTCCTTTTTTGCAAAGTGCCCTTTTTTTCTGAACAAAAAAATACGCTGTGAGATTTGAACCTGCAACCTTCCAATTCAGAGTCAGCAGTCCACACTACTCGACTACCACCATTTCACACCGTACACTAGTTTCGAAATTAACTATAAAGTCTTAGTTAACCTCAACATTAATACAATTTTGTAACTTAAAAATACTCTGTGGGATTTGAACCTGCAACCTTCCAATTCAGAGTCAGCAGTCCACACCACTCGACTACCACCATTTCACACCATACACTAGTTTAGAAATTAACTATGAAGTTTAAGTTGACTCAAAATTAATAAAATTTTGTAACTTAAAGATACGCTGTGGGATTTGAACCTGCAACCTTCCGATTCAGAGTCAGCAGTCCACACTACTCGACTACCACCATTTCACACCGTACGATAGTTTCGAAATTAACTATAAAGTTTTAGTTAACCTCAAAATTAATAAAATTTTGTAACTTAAACATATGCTGTGGGATTTGAACCTGCAACCTTCCGATTCAGAGTCAGCAGTCCACACCACTCAACTACCACCATTTCACACTGTACACTAGTTTCGAAATTAACTATGAAGTTTAAGTTGACTCAAAATTAATAAAATTTGTAACTTAAAAAAAACCCAGTGGGATTTGAACCTGCAACCTTCCGATTCAGAGTTAGCAGTCCACACCTCTCGACTACCACCATTTCACACCATACACCAGTTTCGAATTAACTATAAAATTTAAGTTGACTTCAAAATTAATAAAATTTTGTAACTTAAAAATACGCTGTGGGATTTGAACCTGCAACCTTCCAATTCAGAGTCAGCAGTCCACACTACTCGACTACCACCATTTCACACTGTACACTAGTTTCGAAATTAACTATAAAGTTTTAGTTAACCTCAAAATTAATAAAATTTTGTAATTTAAAAATACGCTGTGGGACTTGAACCTGCAACCTTCCGATTCAGAGTCAGCAGTCCACACTACTCGACTACCACCATTTCACACCATACACTAGTTTCGAAATTAACTATAAAGTTTAAGTTAACCTCAAAATTAATAGCATTTTGTAACTTAAAAATACGCTGTGGGATTTGAACCTGCAACCTTCCGATTAAGAGTCAGCAGTCCACACCACTCAACTACCACCATTTCACACTGTAAACTAGTTTCGAAATTAACTATGAAGTTTAAGTTGACTTAAAATTAATAAAATTTTGTAACTTAAAAATACGCTGTGGGATTTGAACCTGCAACCTTCCGCTTCAGAGTCATCAGTCCACACTACTCGACTACCACCATTTCACACCATACACTAGTTTCAAAATTAACTATGAAGTTTAAGTTGACTCAAAATTAATAAAATTTTGTAAACTTAAAAATACGCTGTGGGATTTGAACCTGCAACCTTCCGATTCAGAGTCAGCAGTCCACACTACTCAAATCCCACCATTTCACACCGTACACTAGTTTCGAAATTAACTATAAAATTTAAGTTGACTTCAAAATTAATAAAATTTTGTAACTTAAAAATACGCTGTGGGATTTGAACCTGCAACCTTCCGATTCATATTCAGCAGTCCACACTACTCAACTACCATCATTTCACACCTTACACTAGTTTCGAAATTAACTATAAAGTTTAGGTTGACCTCAAAATTAATAAAATTTCGTAACGTAAAAATACGCTGTGGGATTTGAACCTGCAACCTTCCGATTCAGAGTCAGCAGTCCACACCACTCAACTACCACCATTTCACACCTTACACTAGTTTCGAAATTAACTATAAAGTTTAAATTAACCTCAAAATTTATAAAATTTTGTAACCTAAAAATACGCTGTGGGATTTGAACCTGCAACCTTCCGATTCAGAGTCAGCAGTCCACACCACTCAACTACCACCATTCCACACTGTACACTAGTTTCGAAATTAAGTATGAAGTTTAAGTTGACTCAAAATTAATGAAATTTTGTAATCTAAAAATACGCTGTGGGATTTGAACCTGCAACCTTCCGATTCAGAGTCAGCAGTCCACACTACTCGACTACCACCATTTCACGCCGTACACTAGTTTCGAATTAACTATAAAATTTAAGTTGACTCAAAATTAATAAAATTTTGTAATCTAAAAATATGTGTGGGATTTGAACCTGCAACCTTCCGATTCAGAGTCAGCAGTCCACACTACTCGACTACCACCATTTCACACCATACACTAGTTTCGAAATTAACTATAAAGTTTAAGTTAACCTCAAAATGAATAAAATTTCGTAACCTAAAAATACGCTGTGGGATTTGAACCTGCAACCTTCCAATTGAGAGTCAGCAGTCCACACCACTCAACTACCACCATTTCACACTGTACACTAGTTTCGAAATTAAGTATGAAGTTTAAGTTGACTCAAAATTAATAAAATTTTGTAACTTAAAAATACGCTGTGGGATTTGAACCTGCAACCTTCCGATTCAGAGTCATCAGTCCACACCTCTCAACTACCACCATTTCACACCGTACACTAGTTTCGAAATTAACTATGAAGTTTAAGTTGACTCAAAATTAATAAAATTTTGTAACTTAAAAATACGCTGTGGGATTTGAACCTGCAACCTACCGATTCAGACTCAGCAGTCCACACTACTCGACTACCACCATTTCACACCATACACTAGTTTCAAAATTAACTATAAAGTTTAAGTTAACCTCAAAATTAATAAAATTTCGTAACCTAAAAATACGCTGTGGGATTTGAACCTGCAACCTTCCAAATCAGAGTCAGCAGTCCCCACCACTCAACTACCACCGTTTCACACTGTACACTAGTTTCGAAATTAACTATGAAGTTTAAGTTGACTCAAAATTAATAAAATTTTGTAAACTAGAAAATACCCTTTGGGATTTGAACCTGCAACCTTCCAATTCAGAGTCAGCAGTCCACACCACTCAACTACCACCATTTCACACTGTACACTAGTTTCGAAATTAACTATGAAGTTTAAGTTGACTCAAAATTAATAAAATTTTGTAAACTTAAAAATACGCTGTGGGATTTGAACCTGCAACCTTCCGATTCAGAGTCAGCAGTCCACACCACTCAACTACCACCATTTTACACTGTACACTAGTTTCGAAATTAACTATGAAGTTTAAGTTGACTCAAAATTAATAAAATTTCGTAACGTAAAAATACGCGGTGGGATTTGAACCTGCAACCTTCCGATTCAGAGTCAGCAGTCCACACCACTCAACTACCACCATTTTACACTGTACACTAGTTTCGAAATTAATTATAAAGTTTAAGTTGACCTCAAAATTAATAAAATTTCAGTAGTTCAGACCTGTGAAGTGGTATTGACTGCTGTCTCAAAGTCTGAAGGATGCAGGTTCATTTCGAAGGTGGGAAATTTAAATTTTAAGATTTAATTACTTTTTAGGTCAATTGAAACTTTATAGTTAATTCCGTAACAGCTAAAAAGTGTGAAGTTGTGCTTAGTTGAGTGGTATGTACTGCTCATTCTAAATCTGGAGGTTGCAGGTTCAATCCCACAGTGGGAAATTTAGTTTTTAAAATTGTATTACTTTTGAGGTCAATTGAAACTTTATAGTTAATTTTGTAACAGCTGAAAAGTGTGAAGTTGTGCTTAGTTGAGTGGTACAGACTGCTAACTCTAAATCCAGAGGTTGCAGGTTCAATCCAACAGTGGGAAATTTATATTTTAAAATTTTATTACTTTTTAGGTCAAGTGAAACTTTATAGTTAATTTCGTAACAGCTAAAAAGTGTGAAGTTGTGCTTAGTCTTGTGGTATGGACTGCTGACTCTAAATCTGGAGGTTGCAGGTTCAATCCCACAGTGGGAATTTTAGATTTTAAAATTTTTATTATTTTTTAGGTCAATTGAAACTTCATATATAATTCAGTACTAGCTAAAAAGTGAGGAGTTGTGCTTAGTCGAGTGGTATGTACTGCTCACTCTAAATCTGGAGGTTGCAGGTTCAATCCCAAAGTGGGAAAGTTAGATTTTTTAAATTTTATTAATTTTTAGGTCAGTTGAAACTTTATAGTTAATTTCGTAACAGCTAAAAAGTGTGAAGTTGTGCTTAGTCTAGTGGCACGGAATGCTGACTCTAAATCCGGAGGTTGTCGGTTCATTTCCACAGTGGGAAATTTAGATTTTAAAATTTTATTAATTTTTTAGGTCAGTTGAAACTTTATAGTTAATTTCGTAACCACAAAAAAGTGTGAAATCATGCTTAGTCCAAATCTGAAGGTTGTGGGTTCAATTTCAGGCTGGGAATTTGAGATTTTAAAATTTTATTACTTTTTTGGGTAAATTAAATCATTATAGTTAATTTCGTAACCTTTAAAAATTGTGAAATTACACTTAGTCCAATGGTATGGACTACTGACTCTAAATCTGAAGATTGTGGGTTCAAATCCAGGGTGGAAATTTTAGATTTTAAAATTTTATGTCTTTTGGGGTAAATTTAAACTTCATAGTTAATTTCGTAACCACTAAAAAGTGTGAAATTATGCTTAGTCCAATGGTATGGACTACTGACTCTAAATCTGAAGGTTGTGGGTTCAATTCCAGGGTGGGAATTTTAGATTTTAAAATTGTATTACTTTTTTGGGTAAATTAAAACATTATAGTTAATTTCGTAACCTTTAAAAAGTGTGAAATTAGGCTTAGTCCAATGGTATGGACTGCGGACTCTAAATCTGAAGGTTGCGGGTTCAAATCCAGGGTGGAAATTTTAGATTTTATTTATATTTGGGTAAATTGAAACTTCATAGTTAATTTCGTAACATTTAAAAATTGTGAAATTACACTTAGCCCAATGGTATGGACTACTGACTCGAAATCTGAAGGTTGTGGGTTCAATTCCAGGGTGGGAATTTTAGATTTTAAAATTTTATTACTTTTTTGGGTAAATTAAAACATTATAGTTAATTTCGTAACCTTTAAAAAATGTGAAATTACACTTAGTCCAATGGTATGGACTACTGACTCTAAATCTGAAGGTTGTGGGTTCAAATCCAGGGTGGAAATTTTAGATTTTAAAATTATATGTCTTTTAGGGTAAATTTAAATTTTATAGTTAATTTCGTAACCACTAAAAAGTGTGAAATTATGCTTAGTCCAATGGTATGGACTGCTGACTTGAAATCTGAAGGTTGTGGGTTCAATTCCAGGCTGGAAATTTTAGATTTTAGATTTTATTTATTTTTGGGTAAATTGAAACTTCATAGTTAATATCATAACATTTACAAAATTGTGAAATTACACTTAGTCCAATGGTATGGACTGCTGACTTGAAATCTGAAGGTTGTGGGTTCAATTCCAGGGTGGAAATTTTAGATTTTATACTTTGTCTTTTTGGGTAAATTTAAACTTCATAGTTAATTTCGTAACCACTAAAAAGTATGAAATTATGCTTTGTCAAATGGTATGGACTGCTGACTCTAAATCTGAAGGTTGTGGGTTCAAATCCAGGGTGGAAATTTTAGATTTTAGATTTTATTTATTTTTGGGTAAATTGAAACTTCATAGTTAATTTCGTAACATTTAAAAATTGTGAAATTACACTTAGTCCAATGGTATGGTCTACTGACTCGAAATCTGAAGGTTGTGGGTTCAATTCCAGGGTGGGAACTTTATATTTTAAAATTTTATTACTTTTTGGGGTAAATTAAAACATTATAGTTAATTTCGTAACCTTTAAAAATTGTGAAATTACACTTAGTCCAATGGTATGGACTACTGACTCTAAATCTGAAGGTTGTGGGTTCAATTCCAGGGTGGGAATTTTAGATTTTAAAATGGTATTACTTTTTTGGGTAAATTAAAACATTATAGTTAATTTCGTAACCTTTAAAAAGTGTGAAATTAGGCTTAGTCCAATGGTATGGACTGCTGACTTGAAATCTGAAGGTTGTGGGTTCAATTCCAGGCTGGAAATTTTAGATTTTAGATTTTATTTATTTTTGGGTAAATTGAAACTTCATAGTTAATATCGTAACACTTACAAAATTGTGAAATTACACTTAGTCCAATGGTATGGACTGCTGACTTGAAATCTGAAGGTGGTGGGTTCAATTCCAGGGTGGAAATTTTAGATTTTATACTTTGTCTTTTTGGGTGAATTTAAACTTCATAGTTAATTTCGTAACCACTAAAAAGTGTGAAATTATGCTTAGTCAAATGGTATGGACTGCTGACTCTAAATCTGAA
Source organism: Patiria miniata (assembly GCF_015706575.1). Classification (NCBI taxonomy): domain Eukaryota; kingdom Metazoa; phylum Echinodermata; class Asteroidea; order Valvatida; family Asterinidae; genus Patiria; species Patiria miniata. The sequence goes on along the minus strand of NW_024037073.1, from coordinate 24,637,850 downwards.
GGTTGTGGGTTCAAATCCAGGGTGGAAATTTTAGATTTTATTTATATTTGGGAAAATTGAAACTTCATAGTTAATTTTGTAACATTTAAAAATTGTGAAATTACACTTAGTCCAATGGTATGGACTACTGACTCGAAATCTGAAGGTTGTGGGTTCAATTCCAGGGTGGGAATTTTAGATTTTAAAATTTTATGTCTTTTAGGGTAAATTTAAACTTCATAGTTAATTTCGTAACCACTAAAAAGTGTGAAATTATGCTTAGTCCAATGGTATGGACTACTGACTTGAAATCTGAAGGTTGTGGGTTGAATTCCAGGCTGGGAATTTGAGATTTTAAAATTGTATTACTTTTTTGGGTAAATTAAATCATTATAGTTAATTTCGTAACCTTTAAAAATTGTGAAATTACACTTAGTCCAATGGTATGGACTACTGACTCTAAATCTGAAGATTGTGGGTTCAAATCCAGGGTGGAAATTTTAGATTTTAAAATTTTATGTCTTTTGGGGTAAATTTAAACTTCATAGTTAATTTCGTAACCACTAAAAAGTGTGAAATTATGCTTACTCCAATGGTATGGACTACTGACTCTAAATCTGAAGGTTGTGGGTCCTAATCCAGGGTGGAAATTTTAGATTTTAAAATGTTATGTCTTTTAGGGTAAATTTAAATTTTATAGTTAATTTCGTAACCCCAAAAAAGTGTGAAATTACACTTAGTCCAATGGTATGGACTACTGACTCGAAATCTGAAGAATGTGGGTTCAAATCCAGGGTGGAAATTTGAGATATTAAAATTTTATGTCTTTTGGGGTAAATTAAAACATTATAGTTAATTTCGTAACCTTTAAAAAGTGTGAAATTAGGCTTAGTCCAATGGTATGGACTACTGACTCAAAATCTGAAGGTTGTGGGTTCAAATCCAGGGTGGAAATTTTAGATTTTAAATTTTTATGTCTTTTAGGGTAAATTTAAATTTTATAGTTAATTTCGTAACCCCAAAAAGTGTGAAATTACACTTAGTCCAATGGTATGGACTACTGACTCGAAATCTGAAGGTTGCGGGTTCCAATCCAGGTTTTAGATTTTAGATTTTATTTATTTTTGGGTAAATTGAAACTTCATAGTTAATTTTGTAACCTTTAAAAAGTGTGAAATTAGGCTTAGTCCAATGGTATGGACTGCCGACTCTAAATCTGAAGGTTGCGGGTTCAAATCCAGGGTGGAAATTTTAGATTTTATTTATATTTGGGTAAATTGAAACTTCATAGTTAATTTCGTAACATTTAAAAATTGTGAAATTACACTTAGTCCAATGGTATGGACTACTGACTCGAAATCTGAATGTTGTGGGTTCAATTCTAGGGTGGGAATTTTAGATTTTAAAATTTTATTACTTTTTTGGGTAAATTAAAACATTATAGTTAATTTCGTAACCTTTAAAAATTGTGAAATTACACTTAGTCCAATGGTATGGACTACTGACTCTAAATCTGAAGGTTGTGGGTTCAAATCCAGGGTGGAAATTTTAGATTTTAAATTTTTATGTCTTTTAGGGTAAATTTAAATTTTATAGTTAATTTCGTAACCACAAAAAAGTGTGAAATTACACTTAGTCCAATGGTATGGACTACTGACTCTCAATCTGAAGGTTGTGGGTTCCAATCCAGGTTGGAAATTTTAGATTTTAGATTTTATTTATTTTTGGGTAAATTGAAACTTCATAGTTAATTTCGTAACCATTAAAAAGTGTGAAATTAGGCTTAGTCCAATGGTATGGACTGCGGACTCTAAATCTGAAGGTTGCGGGTTCAAATCCAGGGTGGAAATTTTAGATTTTATTTATATTTGGGTAAATTTAAACTTCATAGTTAATTTCGTAACATTTAAAAATCGTGAAATTACACTTAGTCCAATGGTATGGACTACTGACTCAAAATCTGAAGGTTGTGGGTTCAATTCCAGGGTGGGAATTTTAGATTTTAAAATTTTATTACTTTTTTGGGTAAATTAAAACATTATAGTTAATTTCGTAACCTTTAAAAATTGTGAAATTACACTTAGTCCAATGGTATGGACTACTGACTCTAAATCTGAAGATTGTGGGTTCAAATCCAGGGTGGAAATTTTAGATTTTAAAATTTTATGTCTTTTGGGGTAAATTTAAACTTCATAGTTAATTTCGTAACCACTAAAAAGCGTGAAATTATGCTTAGTCCAATGGTATGGACTGCTGACTTGATATCTGAAGGTTGTGGGTTCAATTCCAGGCTGGGAATTTGAGATTTTAAAATTGTATTACTTTTTTGGGTAAATTAAATCATTATAGTTAATTTTGTAACCTTTAAAAATTGTGAAATTACACTTAGTCCAATGGTATGGACTACTGACTCTAAATCTGAAGATTGTGGGTTCAAATCCAGGGTGGAAATTTTAGATTTTAAAATTTTATGTCTTTTGGGGTAAATTTAAACTTCATATTTAATTTCGTAACCACTAAAAAGTGTGAAATTATGCTTAGTCCAATGGTATGGACTACTGACTCTAAATCTGAAGGTTGTGGGTTCAAATCCAGGGTGGAAATTTTAGATTTTAAAATTTTATGTCTTTTAGGGTAAATTTAAATTTTATAGTTAATTTCGTAACCCCCAAAAAGTGTGAAATTACACTTAGTCCAATGGTATGGACTTCTGACTCGAAATCTGAAGGTTGTGGGTTCAATTCCAGGGTGGGAATTTTAGATTTTAAAATTGTATTACTTTTTTGGGTAAATTAAAACATTATAGTTAATTTCGTAACCTTTAAAAAGTGTGAAATTAGGCTTAGTCCAATGGTATGGACTACTGACTCAAAATCTGAAGGTTGTGGGTTCAATTCCAGGGTGGGAATTTTAGATTTTAAAATTGTATTACTTTTTTGGGTAAATTAAAACATTATAGTTAATTTCGTAACCTTTAAAAAGTGTGAAATTAGGCTTAGTCCAATGGTATGGACTGCGGACTCTAAATCTGAAGGTTGCGGGTTCAAATCCAGGGTGGAAATTTTAGATTTTATTTATATTTGGGTAAATTGAAACTTCATAGTTAATTTCGTAACATTTAAAAATTGTGAAATTACACTTAGCCCAATGGTATGGACTACTGACTCGAAATCTGAAGGTTGTGGGTTCAATTCCAGGGTGGGAATTTTAGATTTTAAAATTTTATTACTTTTTTGGGTAAATTAAAACATTATAGTTAATTTCGTAACCTTTAAAAAGTGTGAAATTAGGCTTAGTCCAATGGTATGGACTACTGACTCAAAATCTGAAGGTTGTGGGTTCAATTCCAGGGTGGGAATTTTAGATTTTAAAATTGTATTACTTTTTTGGGTAAATTAAAACATTATAGTTAATTTCGTAACCTTTAAAAAGTGTGAAATTAGGCTTAGTCCAATGTTATGGACTGCGGACTCTAAATCTGAAGGTTGCGGGTTCAAATCCAGGGTGGAAATTTTAGATTTTATTTATATTTGGGTAAATTGAAACTTCATAGTTAATTTCGTAACATTTAAAAATTGTGAAATTACACTTAGCCCAATGGTATCGACTACTGACTCGAAATCTGAAGGTTGTGGGTTCAATTCCAGGGTGGGAATTTTAGATTTTAAAATTGTATTACTTTTTTGGGTAAATTAAAACATTATAGTTAATTTCGTAACCTTTAAAAAATGTGAAATTACACTTAGTCCATTGGTATGGACTACTGACTCTAAATCTGAAGGTTTTGGGTTCAAAGCCAGGGTGGAAATTTTAGATTTTAAAATTTTATGTCTTTTAGGGTAAATTTAAATTTTATAGTTAATTTCGTAACCACTAAAAAGTGTGAAATTATGCTTAGTCCAATGGTATGGACTGCTGACTTGAAATCTGAAGGTTGTGGGTTCAATTCCAGGCTGGAAATTTTAGATTTTAGATTTTATTTATTTTTGGGTAAATTGAAACTTCATAGTTAATATCGTAACACTTACAAAATTGTGAAATTACACTTAGTCCAATGGTATGGACTGCTGACTTGAAATCTGAAGGTTGTGGGTTCAATTCCAGGGTGGAAATTTTAGATTTTATACTTTGTCTTTTTGGGTAAATTTAAACTTCATAGTTAATTTCGTAACCACTAAAAAGTGTGAAATTATGCTTAGTCAAATGGTATGGACTGCTGACTCTAAATCTGAAGGTTGTGGGTTCAAATCCAGGGTGGAAATTTTAGATTTCAGATTTTATTTATTTTTGGGTAAATTGAAACTTCATAGTTAATTTCGTAACATTTAAAAATTGTGAAATTACACTTAGTCCAATGGTATGGACTACTGACTCGAAATCTGAAGGTTGTGGGTTCAAATCCAGGGTGGGAACTTTATATTTTAAAATTTTATTACTTTTTGGGGTAAATTAAAACATTATAGTTAATTTCGTAACCTTTAAAAATTGTGAAATTACACTTAGTCCAATGGTATGGACTACTGACTCGAAATCTGAAGGTTGTGGGTTCAATTCCAGGGTGGGAATTTTAGATTTTAAAATTGTATTACTTTTTTGGGTAAATTAAAACATTATAGTTAATTTCGTAACCTTTAAAAAGTGTGAAATTAGGCTTAGTCCAATGGTATGGACTACTGACTTGAAATCTGAAGGTTGTGGGTTCAATTCCAGCCTGGAAATTTTAGATTTTAGATTTTATTTATTTTTGGGTAAATTGAAACTTCATAGTTAATATCGTAACACTTACAAAATTGTGAAATTACACTTAGTCCAATGGTATGGACTGCTGACTTGAAATCTGAAGGTTGTGGGTTCAATTCCAGGGTGGAAATTTTAGATTTTATACTTTGTCTTTTTGGGTAAATTTAAACTTCATAGTTAATTTCGTAACCACTAAAAAGTGTGAAATTATGCTTTGTCAAATGGTATGGACTGCTGACTCTAAATCTGAAGGTTGTGGGTTCAAATCCAGGGTGGAAATTTTAGATTTTAGATTTTATTTATTTTTGGGTAAATTGAAACTTCATAGTTAATTTCGTAACATTTAAAAATTGTGAAATTACACTTAGTCCAATGGTATGGACTACTGACTCGAAATCTGAAGGTTGTGGGTTCAATTCCAGGGTGGGAACTTTATATTTTAAAATTTTATTACTTTTTTGGGTAAATTAAAACATTATAGTTAATTTCGTAACCTTTAAAAATTGTGAAATTACACTTAGTCCAATGGTATGGACTACTGACTCTAAATCTGAAGGTTGTGGGTTCAATTCCAGGGTGGGAATTTTAGATTTTAAAATGGTATTACTTTTTTGGGTAAATTAAAACATTATAGTTAATTTCGTAACCTTTTAAAAGTGTGAAATTAGGCTTAGTCCAATGGTATGGACTGCCGACTCTAAATCTGAAGGTTGCGGGTTCAATTCCAGGCTGGAAATTTTAGATTTTATACTTTGTCTTTTTGGGTAAATTTAAACTTCATAGTTAATTTCGTAACCACTAAAAAGTGTGAAATTATGCTTTGTCAAATGGTATGGACTGCTGACTCTAAATCTGAAGGTTGTGGGTTCAAATCCAGGGTGGAAATTTTAGATTTTAGATTTTATTTATTTTTGGGTAAATTGAAACTTCATAGTTAATTTCGTAACATTTAAAAATTGTGAAATTACACTTAGTCCAATGGTATGGACTACTGACTCGAAATCTGAAGGTTGTGGGTTCAATTCCAGGGTGGGAACTTTATATTTTAAAATTTTATTACTTTTTTGGGTAAATTAAAACATTATAGTTAATTTCGTAACCTTTAAAAATTGTGAAATTACACTTAGTCCAATGGTATGGACTACTGACTCTAAATCTGAAGGTTGTGGGTTCAATTCCAGGGTGGGAATTTTAGATTTTAAAATGGTATTACTTTTTTGGGTAAATTAAAACATTATAGTTAATTTCGTAACCTTTTAAAAGTGTGAAATTAGGCTTAGTCCAATGGTATGGACTGCCGACTCTAAATCTGAAGGTTGTGGGTTCAATTCCAGGGTGGGAATTTTAGATTTTAAAATTGTATTACTTTTTTGGGTAAATTAAAACATTATAGTTAATTTCGTAACCTTTAATAAGTGTGAAATTAGGCTTAGTCCAATGGTATGGACTGCCGACTCGAAATCTGAAGGTTGCGGATTCAAATCCAGGGTGGAAATTTTAGATTTTATTTATATTTGGGTAAATTGAAACTTCATAGTTAATTTTGTAACATTTAAAAATTGTGAAATTACACTTAGTCCAATGGTATGGACTACTGACTCGAAATCTGAAGGTTGTGGGTTCAATTCCAGGGTGGGAATTTTAGATTTTAAAATTTTATGTCTTTTTGGGTAAATTTAAACTTCATAGTTAATTTCGTAACCACTAAAAAGTGTGAAATTATGCTTAGTCGAATGGTATGGACTACTGACTCTAAATCTGAAGGTTGTTGGTTCAAATCCAGGGTGGAAATTTTAGATTTTAAATTTTTATGTCTTTTAGGGTAAATTTAAATTTTATAGTTAATTTCGTAACCCCAAAAAAGTGTGAAATTACACTTAGTCCAATGGTATGGACTACTGACTCGAAATCTGAAGGTTGTGGGTTCAATTCCAGGGTGGGAATTTTAGATTTTAAAATTTTATGTCTTTTTGGGTAAATTTAAACTTCATAGTTAATTTCGTAACTACTAAAAAGTGTGAAATTATGCTTAGTCGAATGGTATGGACTACTGACTCTAAATCTGAAGGTTGTGGGTTCAAATCCAGGGTGGAAATTTTAGATTTTAAATTTTTATGTCTTTTAGGGTAAATTTAAATTTTATAGTTAATTTCGTAACCCCAAAAAAGTGTGAAATTACACTTAGTCCAATGGTATGGACTACTGACTCGAAATCTGAAGGTTGTGGGTTCCAATCCAGGTTTTAGATTTTAGATTTTATTTATTTTTGGGTAAATTGAAACTTCATAGTTAATTTCGTAACCTTTAAAAAGTGTGAAATTAGGCTTAGTCCAATGGTATGGACTGCCGACTCTAAATCTGAAGGTTGCGGGTTCAAATCCAGGGTGGACATTTTAGATTTTATTTACATTTGGGTAAATTGAAACTTCATAGTTAATTTCGTAACATTTAAAAATTGTGAAATTACACTTAGTCGAATGGTATGGACTACTGACTTGAAATCTGAAGGTTGTGGGTTCAATTCCAGGGTGGGAATTTTAGATTTTAAAATTTTATTACTTTTTTGGGTAAATTAAAACATTATAGTTAATTTCGTAACCTTTAAAAATTGTGAAATTACACTTAGTCCAATGGTATGGACTACTGACTCTAAATCTGAAGGTTGTGGGTTCAAATCCAGGGTGGAAATTTTAGATTTTAAATTTTTATGTCTTTTAGGGTAAATCTAAATTTTATAGTTAATTTCGTAACCACAAAAAATTGTGAAATTACACTTAGTCCAATGGTATGGACTACTGACTCGAAATCTGAAGGTTGCGGGTTCCAATCCAGGTTGGAAATTTTAGATTTTATTTATTTTTGGGTAAATTGAAACTTCATAGTTAATTTCGTAACCTTTAAAAAGTGTGAAATTAGGCTTAGTCCAATGGTATGGACTACTGACTCGAATTCTGAAGGTTGTGGGTTCAATTCCAGGGTGGGAATTTTAGATTTTAAAATTGTATTACATTTTTGGGTAAATTAAAACATTATAGTTAATTTCGTAACCTTTAAAAAGTGTGAAATTAGGCTTAGTCCAATGGTATGGACTGCCGACTCTAAATCTGAAGGTTGCGGGTTCAAATCCAGGGTGGAAATTTTAGATTTTATTTATATTTGGGTAAATTGAAACTTCATAGTTAATTTCGTAACATTTAAAAATTGTGAAATTACACTTAGTCCAATGGTATGGACTACTGACTCGAAATCTGAAGGTTGTGGGTTCAATTCCAGGGTGGGAATTTTAGATTTTAAAATTGTATTACTTTTTTGGGTAAATTAAAACATTATAGTTAATTTCGTAACCTTTAATAAGTGTGAAATTAGGCTTAGTCCAATGGTATGGACTGCCGACTCGAAATCTGAAGGTTGCGGGTTCAAATCCAGGGTGGAAATTTTAGATTTTATTTATATTTGGGTAAATTGAAACTTCATAGTTAATTTCGTAACATTTAAAAATTGTGAAATTACACTTAGTCCAATGGTATGGACTACTGACTCGAAATCTGAAGGTTGTGGGTTCAATTCCAGGGTGGGAATTTTAGATTTTAAAATTTTGTTACTTTTTGGGTAAATTAAACCATTATAGTTAATTTCGTAACCTTTAACAAGTGTGAAATTAGGCTTAGTCCAATGGTATGGACTATTGACTCGAAATCTGAAGGTTGCGGGTTCAATTCCAGGGGGGGGGATTTTAGATTTTAAAATTTATTTCTTTTTGGGTAAATTTAAACTTCATCATTAATTTCGTAACCGCTAAAAAGTGTGAAATTATGCTAAGTCCAATGGTATGGACTACTGACTCTAAATCTGAAGGTTGTGGGTTCAAATCCAGGGTGGGAATTTTAGATTTTAAAATTGTATTACTTTTTGGGTAAATTAAAACATTATAGTTAATTTTGTAACCTTTAACAAGTGTGTAATTAGGCTTAGTCCAATGGTATGGACTACCGACTCGAAATCTGAGGGTTGCAGGTTCAATTCCAATGGGGGAAGTTTAGATTTAAAAATTGTATTACTTTTTGGGTAAATTTAAACTTGATAGTTAATTTCGTAACCTTTAAAAGTGTACAATTATGCTTAGTCCAATGGTACGGACTGCTGACTCAAAATCTGAAGGTTGTGGGTTCAAATCCAGGGTGGAAATTTTAGATTTTCAAATTTTATTACTTTTTGGGTAAATTAAAACTTCATAGTTAATTTCGTAACCTGTAAAAAGTGTGAAATTATGCTAAGTCCAATGGTACGGACTGCTGACTCGAAATCTGAAGGTTGTGGGTTCAAATCCAGGAAGGGAATTAAAGATTTTAAAATTTTATATCTTTTTGGGTAAATTGAAACTTTTTAGTTAATTTTTTAACCAATTAAAACAGTAGAATTATGCTAAGTACAATGGTACGGACTGCTGACTTTAAATGTTAAGGTTGTGGGTTCAAATCCAGGGTGGAAATTTTAGATTTTAAAATTGTATTTCTTTTGGGTAAATTGAAACTTGATAGTTAATTCCGTAACCACTAAAAAGCATGAAATTATGCTTAGTGCAGTGGTTCAGACTGCTGACTATAAATCTAAAGGTTGCAGGTTCATTCCCACGCTGGGAATTTTAGATTTCAAAATTTTGCTACCTTTCAGGTCAATTGAAACTTTACAGTTAATTTTGTAACCACAAAATAGTGTGAAGTTGTGTTTAATCAAGTAATACGGACTGATGACCCTAAATCTGAACTTCTGAAGGTTGCTGGTTCAAGTCCCACAGTTGGAGTTTTAGATTTTAAAATTTTATTAATTTTGAGGTCAATTGAAATTTATATTTTTTGCAAGTTTGAAACCAGTCCACACTTCTAGTCTAGCAAAAGCCAAAAAGTAAAAAAGCAAATACTTTTAGCTTGAAGCAAATAGTGAAAGCATTTACTCTCATTTTTATTCATGCAAATAAAAGTTATGCTGAAAAATACGTAGTAAAAAAAAAGCAAATGCTAGTTTTTATACATACGACCAAATGTTTCAATGTTAATCATAATTGCATCGTTTATGTTTCAGTAATAGATTTGAGGACCTACATGGATCTGTTTGGGCCTACAACGACGCCCATTCACTGAGCGGATTCGGGATTTGCCCATCGAGAACTCGAAAAGATAGGAGAGACCAAGGCCAGTTGCTTTGGTAAAATTTTTCATTCAGGTAAGACAAACTTCCATGAAGACTCAACTCATTAGTTCAATTCCCCCCCCCAAAAAAAAAGCCCTAAGACAACACTGAGTGTACACTATTTACAAAATATGTCCGGTTTTATTTAGTTAAGTGGCTTTCAGGCTGTTAGTTCTCCCACATTTTAATGGTGGTCCCTCATTTGACATGTTGTCATCAAACGTTCTTTTGTCAAAGCCATCGGGGCAGAATATTTTTGGCATGCTGTTGGAAAGAACCAATTTTCAACTTTTGTTCTTGTGAAAATCCTGTTGCGTGACATCACAGCCTGTGTCGTGATGTGAATGAGTTCTACCTGATTGATAAACGTGACCCGACTCAGAGGTGCCATGTCTTGGTGACAGTCCCTCGCTTGTCAGCTGGTATGGAATGTCATTTGGTGACAAGTGAACGTCCTTATCCAAAGTCAAGGAGTAATGTCCCACAGTATCTCCGGGGTTATCCACGATGTTGCCGAGCGGCTCCGAATCCTCCTCAGACGTTATCGTCATGACGACTGTCTGCTCCATGTTCCCAAGGGTGCCCTCCGAGGACGACATCATGGCCATGTGTGAGATGTCCTGTGATTGGTCAGCCAGGTCTGGTACCAAGACTGTAGATTCAGCTGCAGATTCCTCGGGGGCTGATTTGGATAATGCGCAGGCCTGAGTGTACAGCCGTAGCTGTGCTAGATGGTGGTGCAGCAGCTGGGTGTGCTCCTCAGACATGTGTTGCAGTAACTCTTGCAAAATGGACTGGTTCTCGCTGTCGTTGGTTAGATGTTTCAAACTGGACGTGTGAATCATGGACAGCTGCTGCTTGAGTGACATGTTTGTGTTGGACAAATACTCAACCTGGAGGGCAAGACGGATGGGCAGAGAAATTATTTGTTTACAGATGGAATTTTAATAGACCAATCCATTAGGCTCTGCCCCATGATGTGTAACCAATCACAACCATGACAGCGCACACCAAAGTCTGACATTTATGCACTTCATGATGTGTGCAGTTGGAGCATGAATGCTTAAGAAGGCACATGTGTTGTTACCCAGTTATTTAGTGCAACTAGAGTTTGAGTGAAACCACGAATCCTCTACACAAGGATAAACGACACATCTGAGCTTGTGTACAAAATGTGTGCAACGGTTTGTCTGCATTTATCATAAGCAGCGTCAGCGCATAAAACAACGTAGAACGTGTAGCGTAGAACGTGTAGAAAATGTAGAGCAATGACAACAACAGTGCACACCATGATCGTCCACAGCCATGACAGCTGGCATCCTGACAGAAATCTGACCACTGAAAGAACGCAGTCGCATTAGTGTGCCTGCATTAGTTCTGATCAAGGTATGTCCCCCCTCCCACTTTTGAGAAGCGATTGACGCCCTTGGTACCTGTTGCATGCAGGGAACAAGATCCAAACTCAACAAAGACCAAGACCAGATGGAATGCCCACTCACCTTTGTACGAAGCCTTTCTATAGTGCCTTTCATCCTGTGCTCTGTCTGGGCCCACGTGGTCCGCTCCTCCTCAAGAGTCTTCTCCAGACGTTCCTTCTCCTGCAGCAGCAGCGACAAGTTGTGCTCTGTGTAGCAAGTCTCGTCCTCCAAATCCTCTTTGCTTCCTTCATCTGGTATTTCAATAAGGACAACTGTTTACGAGAGTCTCGTCCTCCAAATCCTCTTTGCTTCCTTCGTCTGGTATTTCAATAAGGACAACTGTTTACGAGAGGGAAAGGTTGAGTAATTATCCTGGATAATGATTCCTGTAATAATGAAAGTCGGTCATCAAAAGGTCACTCCAGGTGTGGGCTACACAAAGAGGGGAAATGATGGGAGGAGTTTATGGAGTAGAAAGGTCGACATATATGTTGTGCTTGAATGGGACAGATGATATGTAGCGGTAAAAACAGGATGCAGGCGAGAAAGTCCCCAATGATGCAGTGTGTCAAGAACATGTAATTCCTTGTAACTGGGTGCAAGCAATCACTCACTTTTTCAAACCGTATTCCTAACATTAGGTGGGCAAGGTGAAGGCCAAATGCCAATATTTAATTAATTGTTTAAGTCAGCTCTCAAAATGTACTGCGACCCTGACTTATTAGATTTTTTTGTTGCTTAGAACCTTCCTGAATCCTCCAAAATTCAATCTACTTAAATAACACCAATGGCACACCCTTTGCACCTTGTAATTTCAATCTGTAAAATCCACTGTCAATATTGGCCCTCATCCACCCCAACCCCCTAAAAAATTGCTGAACTTTTGGTTGTTGTTTACATATTTTATTGACCAAACAAGTGCAGGAGTGAAGACAACTGTATTAAACATGTTGTTGTCTACCCATTCCCTTCTTCCATATGGATTCATGATATATCAATTGAAAACAAAGTGGGGGTGGGGGGTGGGGGTGGGGGGGGGAAGAGTTCTTCCTTGCATCAAATGCCTCCCCCTTGGCTTTTTGGTCAGCTTCTTCTAATTATCCTTCACTGCTGGTGGCATTATCCACCTTAACCTCTGGGTAGATGCTGAAGGATTCTTGGAGGGTCAGGGTTAATATTCTTACCATCTTACCTTCCCCATTGGCAGTGCTCTGGCTCGGATCATTGATGCAGGCATACTGGTACTCGATCTGCGGCTGCTGCCCGTCAGTCTGCTCATAGCCCCGGGGATGATGTGTCCGTCTCTGATGGCTGCTGTGACTGGGGGACTATGAGGTGTGTTACCAGGCTGGTACTGTTGGGTGCTGGGTCAGTGTATGTGGTGAAGATCTAGTTGACATCCTGGGTAAAAATGGTGGAGTGAAGTGGTTGAGGATGATAAAATGAGACAAAACCTGCAGGGTTGCAAAAGATTCAATTTACACTGCAAATGTACAGGGAAAAATTAAAGTTCAAACTTAATTATTTTAAAAGATCCTAAGTGTTGGCATTTGATAAAATCCACCAAAATCCTTGTAAACCACCATACCTGCTCACAAGGTACATCAATTTCAACTGATGAAATTTATTTCATCGTTTGTTTTATTTTCATGCAGATTAAAGGGGACCATTACATTACAGCAACGGCATACTCAGTTGTCTTGAAACAGCACTGAAACTGCGAAGGTTAAAAAAATAAGTGCATTTTCAAACAGTTTAAGCCAAAAGGGTGTCTCTAATCATTCTCAAAAGAATAAATACTTGAGTCAAATGTTTGATTGTGAAATTCATTTCAGAGAGTCTTTAAAGCTATAAATAAGTCCAATGAGCTCCGGAATTCAAGCATCAGGAATTTACAACATTTTCTGAGTGAACCATGGTAGTTTACCCACCTGTGCCAATGTTTAATAGCTTATCACTGTTGATGCAGTTTAAAGGGAATAAAAGTATGCTTGGAAGGTCTTAATCACTCTGTTTAAAACCGCTTGGAGTCGAAGGCGATGGTATTTATCAGCACCCAGACTCCAAGCGGTCTTAAACTTAAATACCGACCAAGCACATATTTATTCCCATTCATAAATACCTATTCTGTCAAAAAAAATCCAAACCTTTTGGTAAAACAACTGATTTTGCTCAACAAGTTCACTTCATGTTTTTTTAACACCCCTCTATAGCTAAATAATGGAGTGTCCAGCTCGCGATTAAGATGTTAACAACTCCTTTTATGGAGATTGGTGCACGCATCGCACATACTGCGCGATGTCATGCAAAAATGCACCTGGGGTGTTGCGTTGTGAATTTTAGGACTATGAAATACTGACTCACTGGTAGCATTGCGCATGCCTACGTGAGGACCAATAAAATGGAAAGAGGCACTGGATTTCATAGGAGCCAAAATTTCAAGTGACACTGGAAAAGAGTTGAAGACCAGCCAGCCATGTCTTTATCATCCATTTAAGACCGGCCACATGGCGGCTTCTCGACCAATAGGAATGGATCAACTGCCATAGGTATTTATGAATTGTGGTTTACATGTATTGTACGTGCAGTCTGATGTGCCCACTGGGATCAAATGAAGTACATGATTGTAACATTGACCATGACATACTGTACCCGAGTAATAACCATCTGTATTGTGGTCTCTGGATTACGGAAGTGTTGCTGGTAGTGCTTCATAGCCTCGTCCCTCCTGCTGAACCCGTTGTGACAGTGGTAGCAGTGCCAGTGGGCACCCTTGAAGTATTTCTGCTCGTGAATGATGCCGTGGACGATGCAGGATCTACATCACTGCAATATTTTAAGACCTGGGGAGGGATACAGTAGAGGATTGGTTTGGCAATTTTGACAAAAGCTGACAGCTATATGCACTTTGACAAAACATGAACTATGGATCTTTTTATATGGTTCTCTTGCTGTAACAGGCACAAGTAAGCTATTGACCTGAGTTAGGACTCTTGTTCAGGCAGGCCGGATGCAAAGTTTTTCCTAAGTCACAGCCGGCGCTTGGGCATGGCCTGTGACAATTGAGTCTATCGAACACTGATATCTGCTAAGAATAACCAGCCCAGGTATCTGTCAATGTCATAAAACTTCCACAAATGCCACTACCTTGTCCTGCTGTCCACTACCTTCAACTTATCTTAATTAACCCTAACCCTGCCACATGCAGCACAGTGCATCAGGTGGAAAAGTCTGGTGCACTTTGCTGCATTTCAGCTATCAACACCAGTGCATTAACAGCCAGTTCTGAAACAATGAGAGCTAATCCCATTGAACAATGCCTCAGTTGTATCCTGCTGCGTTCGAGGACCACAGACTCCGAGGCAATTTGGCTTTGAGACTTTTGACCTGATGGATCTTGCTGCACTCGGCAGGCTTGTCACTTAGACAAGTGTTGCATGTTGCTGCCTTTGGCAGGGTTTCTAGCCAAAATAACATGGAGGGTTAATTAATTCAACTCACAAATCTTTTCAAAAACATGGACCGTAAAAGTTATCTTGTAGCATGACCTGCGACGAGAAAGTAAAACAGTGGCTACACTACCTGTCTGTGCATTGTATGGGCGTCCAGTCTGCCTCAGCGCCTTTCATCCGCACTGATGGATGCGCCTACAGTTGCAAAAAAAACACATGAGAAAAAATGTCAACAATCAAATTTATATGTATGATGTAAAAAAAAATATGTAAATGTATAAAACGGCAATGCCAATAAAATCAGTAAAAAAAACCCACATTTTCTACTC
Source organism: Patiria miniata (assembly GCF_015706575.1). Lineage (NCBI taxonomy): Eukaryota > Metazoa > Echinodermata > Asteroidea > Valvatida > Asterinidae > Patiria > Patiria miniata. The sequence goes on along the minus strand of NW_024037073.1, from coordinate 24,622,745 downwards.
AATCAAAACCTTCACAGAAATTTTCAAAGTGGGGGGAGGGGGGAACAAATTAGGCCAAATAAAAAAAACAAAACATGTTAAGCGTCCCTACCTGCTTCCTTTTTGGAGGCTGGCTCCTTTGGCTCCTTTTATTTTTTCTTTCTTTTTTGTAACCAATTTTTTTTTTTAATTTTGGCCTCTTACATTGTCTCTGTTGCATCATGGAGCTATAAACACATTTCGATATAAAGCTGGTATGTAATTTTCTGAGTTTAATGGCAGCCATTTTTAAAAAAACCCAAATGGCAGCCATCTTAAACACTAGCCCTGTCGGGCGACCATTTTGGAGGACAGAAAAACAAGGGCCTCCCGCTTCCTTTTTTTTCAAAAAGCAGGACCCTAACTCCCCCTAAGCATGTTCTTTTTGGAAAGATTCCCGTATCCGGCCATCACTTGTCAATGTCATCCTGTGCAGAATGAGACTGGTCTGAAAATTTGTGTTTTCTCAGTAAATACCCCAATAAATTCCCTGCTAAATTTGACTTTTAAGGGCGAGCGTGAAGTGAAGGGCCCCTGTTTTATTTTGATCGAATTAGAGTCAAAAATATTTTTTTTTTGCTCAAAAATCACCTTTACAATCAAAACAGACTTTTCTCAATTCATTCTAGTGAGACCCGTTTTGCAATTTTGAACAGATTCTAGGGGTAGAAAACATGATTTTCCTGTGCGGTTTGTGCCTTGCGATTCAGCACACCGGTGCGTGCTCACGGTACATCGCATGGTGATCGCCATCTTGATTTTCAGGTTGCGTGTTTTTCCCTAAAAAAAACAAAACCCTGCCCCCTATCTATGACATACCTGTTGATTGAGAATGTCGCCAACTAGCATGACTAGTTTGGTAGGTCTAATAATTTTTAAAGTGGAATGTTCCCTTATATAGGAACCGGACCCTTCAATTCACGATTGCCCTTTATAGGACATATTATTATTATCACTTTCTGATGGCTGATAGGTCGCTGAAGGAAAACATTAGTGATGGCCAAATATGGGAATCTTTCCAAAAAAGCCTCCTAGCACTAGCCATAGCGAGCTGCAGCCATTCAATATTATGAAGTGTCCGGAAACTGGGCGATTTAACATTTTGCTTTTTCGTTTTTTTTATTATTTTTACGACGAGGTGTCCTAGTCCTACTACAAAATATAAATAATTTTCCAGAATCTCTTGGGTACCTACCATATGAATAGCCATGTTCAATAACTCCTTTGCCTTGAATAATCACATCAATAAATTCTGGGGGAAAATATTAAGTTGAAAAACTATAACTAAGTATAACTAGTGTTCAGCGTAAAGTTAAACAGCGCCCTCCAGGCAAAGAGTGGTTTAAAGGGTTTTCCAAAATTCGAAGCCAGATACGGCTTCGTCTGTTATAATAATTTGAAGATTATGAAATTTCCACACAGCTACTCAGAAAGCGTGAGATGTCTAATAAGAAGAGACAAATAGGTGTTATTAGGCTTTCGTTACGGGAGACGTATGCGTCTCGTAAAAAAAAAGACGGAAACTAGTTCAATGATAAAGCTGCGAGCTGCGACGAAGACCGAGGTTTCGAAACGGCTTGCATGCTGCCAATCGAGCGACACATGAGGGCAGCATTCAACAACATAAACACGCGACTCGTGTAAATCTGCCGCTACCCGTATTCTTCTGACTCTAGTCTGAGTGGCTGAAAACTTTCTTATTACGTCAGTATCAGTACTACAAGTTTGTTTTCATTAAAGGTAACATTAATTTGGTTGTTTTAAATAGCTATTGGTGAAATCTGCATTATTTTATTTAGTGAAATGTACTGCAGAAGTAGCCGTAGACGCACTGCGTTTATAGCGTAACTTGTTATGATGTTTCGTCGTGTGTGTTCGTGAAAAGTTTGAGATGCTTAGTTAAAAAAGGAAAAATGTCCATACTGGGCCACTAATATGACCTGAAAAGAACCAAAAGCTGTAAATCTGATGGAAAAACACTATTAAGGAGTGCAATAATTCTGGATTTTTCCTACAGTAGTTCCAGATAGCTTCAAATAAAAACCTACCTTTTTTGGATTAGTCTCCAAATTGGAGTCCAATATTTTTTTCTGACGAAGTGCATTTTAATAAGGAAAATGTAAGCTTCTTGATAAATGAAGATCTTTTCGATAAAATCTTCCGAAGAGTAATTTCTGCCAAATTTTTCGACTCGCACTTTGACTTGTTATGATGGTTTGTAGAAACTCGTGGGAGCTGCTGCAGTGAACCGACGAAAAATGTTCTCCTCGGTACATCACTCGAACCGTGTGATTTTGAATATTTTGTTTATACACTAAAGTCGTATAAACTCTTCCATCGAATGTTTACGTGTGTACCTGTTCATCCCTTATGACCCAACTACACGCGCATTAATGGATTTTGTGTGACGTATTCTGTGTGCTGTATCAAAATATATTCGGTCTGTGCGTGAGTTCGTGCCGTTGCGCTGCAGACAAACGTTTCAAAATCATTCACGTTTTTCTCTTTGATAAATTTGGTGGAATTCTCTTGAATGAACTATTTTGGGAAAATGAAATAATACTTTATCAGAAAATATGCTTAATTTGGTAAGTTCTGGCTGAAAAAAAATTTATTCGCTCGTGTGATTCTTAAGTAAAATTTGAGGTGGAGATCCTAAGTAATGAAAGGTTTGCGGAAACACCATGTGCGATTAATTTCTCAACTAAGAGAATGGTTCTGAAAAGAACCAGAGGTATAAACTCGACGTTCCGACTTAGACTGATGGGTCTCCTATACCCTAGGTCCTCAGCTACCACCTAAGACTGAAGGGTCTCCTATACCCTAGGTCCTCCCTCTACTGACACTGCAACCCTTCTGTCCCACTCCAGTGGGCACCAAGCTTGCTCTAGGATCCCGTCTACTTGGCATCCTCACAGTACAGGATGCAACTTCACACTTCATTGATTTCACCTTTTGCTACTTAAGTATTCACTTTCTACTATTACTCAAACTTGATTAAGACTCTGAAATACTGAGCGCAATTTGTTCATCCTTTTCCAATCTGCAGGTTAAACAACACAGTGACTCCACTATGGAACCAGCTGTATGAGGACCAGCTATCCACCAAACAGACCAATACCAGGGAGTGTCTTGTCTTGATGCATGGGCAGTGTATGGAAGGACGGCAACCGGCATGTCGGGTGTGTTCAGGGTCTGTGACTGGTTCCTATTCGGTAAGAAGTTTTGATGTTTAGGTCTGTACCCATTGTCTTTTAGCATTGGATCGTTTATGTAGGGGAGTTGTCAGTGTTAATGTCTAGTTCTGCCCTTCACCAATGTAAATTTGAAAGCACTGTATAGGTCTACTAAGTGTTTTCTGGAGATAACTAGCAACAAATTCCCCAGCTTTCGTGGGTGGGATTTGCACATGTATGTTTTTACCACTTGATAACCAAGCATATCAAAGTTTGTTGGATAAATATCTCTGACATTGAAGATGATGTGTATATCCTTTGGATTTGATGATTTCTGTCATTGGTGGGATGTGAACCCCAAGCCCCTGCTTATAGAAACTCAGATTGGGACCAACTGTCCCTGGACCTACTGGCAAACTGGGTCTCATGGCATAAACACCAGGGGGTGGGGGGTTCATCCCCACCCCTCCCATATTTTGGCCAGGGTGGTGAGGGATGGGCAATGGCATCATCATGTGTTAAGGAAAAATGCTGCTTGTTGAATCCTGTCAACATGACTTTACAAACAAAAATTGAAGTAGTTTTGAGAGAAGCAAAGAGTAACCCTAGGCACTCTTGAAAGTAAGTCAAGTTTTTTTGTTTTTTTTTGAGCTGCAATCTCTCAGGGATTCATAGCTGGCCTCTTTCCACCTTGTGTGAACATTTGACTTAATTTCGTGATGTTGGATTTTCAGCCCAGAAATAAGTTTTTTTGATGACTGCGGATATGGAAAACTTTTTAAGATTTGGGCTATTTCGGCCTAAAACTGAAATGTTTGTTTTCTCCCTGGGTCCTGACTTAGGTGAGCTGAAATCTCTCAGGGATTCATATCTGGCCTCATCCTGCCTTTTGAGAACATTGGACCTACATGTAATTGCGTGAAGTTGGTTTTAGTGGCCGAAAATGAGTATTTTTGATGACCGCGGATATGGAAAACTTTCAAGATTTGGGCTATTTCGGCTGAAAACTGAAATGTTTATTTTCTCCCATGATCCTGACTTAGGTGAGCTGAAAACTCTCAGGGATTGCCTCTTCTCACCTTGTGTAATCATTTGACTTAATGTCATGAAGTTGGATTTTCAGGCCAAAAATGAGTAATTTTGATGACCGCGGATTTGGAAAACTTTCAAGATTTGGGCCATTTCGGCCAAAAACTGAAATGTTTATATTCTCCCTGAGTCCTGACTTAGGTGAGCTGAAATCTCTCAGGGATTCATATCTGCCCTCTTCCTACCTTGTGTGAACATTTGACTTAATTGCTTGAAGTTGGATTTTCTGGCCAAAAATGAGTACTTTTAATGATTGCGGATATGGAAAACTTTTCAAGATTTGGGCTATTTCGGACGAAAACTGAAATGTTTATTTTCTCCATGGGTCCTGACTTAGGTGAGCTGAAATCTCTCAGGGATTCATATCTGCCCTCTTCCTACCTTGTGTGAACATTTGACTTTATGTCGTGAAGTTGGATTTTCAGGCCAAAAATGAGTATTTTGATGCTTGCGGATATGGAAAACTTTTCAAGATTTGGGCTATTTTGGTCGAAAACTGAAATGTTTATTTTGTCCCTGGCTCCTGACTTAGGTGAGCTGAAATCTCTCAGGGATTCACATCTGCCCTCTTCCCACCTTGTGTGAACATTTGACTTAATTGCGTGAAGTGGTATTTTCAAGCCAAAAATGAGTATTTTTGATGACCGGGGATATGCAAAACTTTTCAAGATTTGTGCTATTTCCGCCGAAAACTGAAGTGTTAATTTTCTTCCTGGATCCTGACTAAGGTGAGCAGAAATCTGTCAGGGATTCATATCTGCCCTCTTCCTACCTTGAGTGAACATTTGACTAAATTGCGTGAAGTTGTTTTTTGTGGCCAAAAATGAGTATTTTTGATGACCACGAATATGAAAAACCTTTAAAGATTTGGGCTATATCGGCCGAAAACTGAAATGTTTATTTTCTCCCTGGGTCCTGACTTAGGTGAGCTGAAATCTCTCAGGGATTGCCTCTTCCCACCTTGTGTGAACATTTGACTTATTGTCGTGAAGTTGGATTTTCAGGCCAAAAATGAGTATTTTTGATGACCACGAATATGAAAACTTTTAAAGATTTGGGCTATTTCGGCCGAAAACTGAAATGTTTATTTTCTCCCTGGGTCCTGACTTAGGTGAGCTGAAATCTCTCAGGGATTGCCTCTTCCCACCTTGTGTGAACATTTGACTTATTGTCGTGAAGTTGGATTTTCAGGCCATAAATGAGTAGTTTTGATGACCGCGGATTTGAAAACTTTCAAGATTTGGGCTGTTTCGGCCGAAAACTGAATTGTTTATTTTCTCCTTCGATCCTGACTTAGTTGAGCTGAAATCTCTTAGGGATTGCCTCTTCCCACCTTGTGTGAACATTTGACTTAATGTCGTGAAGTTGGATTTTCAGGCCAAAAATGAGTATTTTTGATGATTGCGGATATGGAAAACTTTTGAAGATTTGGGCTATTTCGGCCTAAAACTGAAACGTTTATTTTCTCCCTGGATCCTGACTTAGGTGAGCTGAAATCTCTCAGGGATTGCCTCTTCCCACCTTGTGTGAACATTTGAATTAATTTTGAGAAGTTGGATTTTCAGGCCAAAAATTAGTAATTTTGATGGCCGCGGATTTAGAAATCTTTCAGGATTTGGGCTATTTTGTCCGAAAACTGAAATGTTTATTTTCTCCCTGGGTCCTGACTTAAGTTTGCTGAAATCTCTCAGGGATTCATATCTGATGTCTTCCCACCTTGTGTGAACATCTGACTTAATTGGGTGAAGTTAAATTTTCAGGCCAAAAATGAGTATTTTGATGCTTGCGGATATGGAAAACTTTTCAAGATTTGGGCTATTTTGGCCGAAAACTGAAATGTTTATTTTGTCCCTGGCTCCTGACTTAGGTGAGCTGAAATCTGTCAGGGATTCACATCTCTCCTCTTCCCACCTTGTGTGAACATTTGACTTAATTGCGTGAAGTGGTATTTTCATGCCAAAAATGAGTATTTTTGATGACCGGGGATATGCAAAACTTTTCAAGATTTGGGCTATTTCCGCCGAAAACTGAAATGTTAATTTTCTTCCTGGATCCTGACTAAGGTGAGCTGAAATCTGTCAGGGATTCATATCTGCCCTCTTCCTACCTTGAGTGAACATTTGACTAAATTGCGTGAAGTTGTTTTTTGTGGCCAAAAATGAGTATTTTTGATGACCACGAATATGAAAAACCTTTAAAGATTTGGGCTATATCGGCCGAAAACTGAATTGTTTTTTTTCTCCTTCGATCCTGACTTAGTTGAGCTGAAATCTCTTAGGGATTGCCTCTTCCCACCTTGTGTGAACATTTGACTTAATGTCGTGAAGTTGGATTTTCAGGCCAAAAATGAGTATTTTTGATGACCACGAATATGAAAAACCTTTAAAGATTTGGGCTATATCGGCCGAAAACTGAAATGTTTATTTTCTCCCTGGGTCCTGACTTAGGTGAGCTGAAATCTCTCAGGGATTCATATCTCGTCTCTTCCCACCTTGTGTGAACATTTGACTTAACTTCATGGAGTTACATTTTCAGGCCAAAAATGAGTATTTTTCACGACAGCGGATATGGAAAACCTTTCTATATTACTGCTATTTCAGCCAAAAACTGAAAAGTTTATTTTCTCCCTGGATCCTGACTAAGGTGAGCTGATATCTCTCAGGAATTCATATCTTGCATCATGCTGCCTTGTGAGAACACTTGACTTTCTTGCGTGAAGTTGGTTTTAGTGGCCGAAAATTAGTATATTTGATGACCACAGGATATGGAAAACTTTTAAAGATGAGGGCCATTTCGGCCGAAAACTGAAATGTTTATTTTTTCCCTGGATCCTGACTTAGGTGAGCTGAAATCTCTCAGGGATTGCCTCTTCCCACCTTGTGTGAACATTTGACTTAATTTCGTGAAGTTTGATTTTCAGACCAAAAATGAGTAATTTTGATGACCGCGGATTTTGAAAACTTTCAAGATTTCGGCTACTTCGGACGACAACTGAAATGTTTATTTTCTCCATGGGTCCTGACTTAGGTGAGCTGAAATCTCTCAGGGATTCATATCTGCCCTCTTCCTACCTTGTGTGAACATTTGACTTTATGTCGTGAAGTTGGATTTTCAGGCCAAAAATGAGTATTTTGATGCTTGCGGATATGGAAAACTTTTCAAGATTTGGGCTATTTTGGTCGAAAACTGAAATGTTTATTTTGTCCCTGGCTCCTGACTTAGGTGAGCTGAAATCTCTCAGGGATTCACATCTGCCCTCTTCCCACCTTGTGTGAACATTTGACTTAATTGCGTGAAGTGGTATTTTCAAGCCAAAAATGAGTATTTTTGATGACCGGGGATATGCAAAACTTTTCAAGATTTGTGCTATTTCCGCCGAAAACTGAAGTGTTAATTTTCTTCCTGGATCCTGACTAAGGTGAGCAGAAATCTGTCAGGGATTCATATCTGCCCTCTTCCTACCTTGAGTGAACATTTGACTAAATTGCGTGAAGTTGTTTTTTGTGGCCAAAAATGAGTATTTTTGATGACCACGAATATGAAAAACCTTTAAAGATTTGGGCTATATCGGCCGAAAACTGAAATGTTTATTTTCTCCCTGGGTCCTGACTTAGGTGAGCTGAAATCTCTCAGGGATTGCCTCTTCCCACCTTGTGTGAACATTTGACTTATTGTCGTGAAGTTGGATTTTCAGGCCAAAAATGAGTATTTTTGATGACCACGAATATGAAAACTTTTAAAGATTTGGGCTATTTCGGCCGAAAACTGAAATGTTTATTTTCTCCCTGGGTCCTGACTTAGGTGAGCTGAAATCTCTCAGGGATTGCCTCTTCCCACCTTGTGTGAACATTTGACTTATTGTCGTGAAGTTGGATTTTCAGGCCATAAATGAGTAGTTTTGATGACCGCGGATTTGAAAACTTTCAAGATTTGGGCTGTTTCGGCCGAAAACTGAATTGTTTATTTTCTCCTTCGATCCTGACTTAGTTGAGCTGAAATCTCTTAGGGATTGCCTCTTCCCACCTTGTGTGAACATTTGACTTAATGTCGTGAAGTTGGATTTTCAGGCCAAAAATGAGTATTTTTGATGATTGCGGATATGGAAAACTTTTGAAGATTTTGGCTATTTCGGCCTAAAACTGAAACGTTTATTTTCTCCCTGGATCCTGACTTAGGTGAGCTGAAATCTCTCAGGGATTGCCTCTTCCCACCTTGTGTGAACATTTGAATTAATTTTGAGAAGTTGGATTTTCAGGCCAAAAATTAGTAATTTTGATGGCCGCGGATTTAGAAATCTTTCAGGATTTGGGCTATTTTGTCCGAAAACTGAAATGTTTATTTTCTCCCTGGGTCCTGACTTAAGTTTGCTGAAATCTCTCAGGGATTCATATCTGATGTCTTCCCACCTTGTGTGAACATCTGACTTAATTGGGTGAAGTTAAATTTTCAGGCCAAAAATGAGTATTTTTGATGATTGCGGATACGGAAAACTTTTCAAGATTTGTGTTATTTGGCCGTAAACTTAAATGTTTTTTTTTTCTCCCTGGATCCTGACTTAGGTGAGCTGAAATCTCTCAGGGATTGCCTTTTCCCACCTTGTGTGAACATTTGACTTAATGTTGTGAAGTTGGATTTTCAGGCAAAAAATGAGTAATTTTGATGACCGCGGATTTTGAAAACTTTCAAGATTTGGGCCATTTCTGCCAAAAGTTGAAATGTTTATTTTCTCCCTGGGTCCTGACTTAAGTGAGCTGAAATCTCTCAGGGATTCATATCTGGCCTCTTCCCACCTTGTGTGAACAAGATTACGGCCGAAAACTGAAACTTTTATTTTCTCCCTGGATCCTGACTGAGGTGAGCTAAAATCTCTCAGGGATTGCCTCTTCCCACCTTGTGTGAACATTTGACACAATGTCATGAAGTTGGATTTTCAGGCCAAAAATTATAAATTTGATGACCGCGGATTTAGAAATCTTTCAAGATTTGGGCTATTTTGTCCGAAAACTGAAATGTTTATTTTCTACCTGGGTCCTGACTTACGTGAGCTGAAATCTCACAGGGATTCATATCTGGCCTCTTCCCACCTTGTGTGAACATTTGACTTAATTGCGTGAAGTTGAATTTTTAGGCCAAAAATGAGTATTTTTGATGACCACGAATATGAAAAACTTTTGAAGATTTGGGCCATTTCAACCAAAAACTGAAATGTTTATTTTCTCCCTGGGTCCTGACTTAAGAGAGCTGAAATCTCTCAGGAATTCATATCTGGCCTCTTCCCACTTTGTGTGAACAAGATTACAGCCAAAAACTGAAACGTTTATTTTCTCCTTGGATCCTGACTTAGGTGAGCTGAAATCTCTCAGGGATTGCCTCTTCCCACCTGGTGTGAACATTTCACTTAATGTCGTGAAGTTGGATTTTCAGACCAAAAATGAGTAATTTTGATGACTGCGAATTCGGAAAACTTTCAAGATTTTGGCTATTTCGGCAAAAGAAACTCAAATGTTTATATTCTTCCTGGGTCCTGACTTAAGTGAGATGAAATCTCTCAGGGATTCATATCTGGCTTCTTCCCACCTTGTGTGAACAAGATTACGGCCGAAAACTAAAACTTTATTTTCTCCCTGGATCCTGACTTAGGTGTGCTGAAATCTCCCACGGATTCATATCTGCCCTCTTCCCACCTTGTGTGAATATTTGGCTTAATTGCGTGAAGTTGGATTTTCAGGCCAAAAATTAGTATTTTTAATGATTGCGGATGTGGAAAACATTTCAAGATTTGGGCTATTTCGGCCGAAAACTGAAATGTTTATTTTCTCCCTGGATCCAGATTAAGGTGAGCTGAAATCCCTCAGGGATTCATATCTGGCCTCTTCCCACCTTGTGTGAACATTTGACTTAAAGGGAAAATACAACATTTGCAAACATCAAAAAATAAAACTACCAAATCATTTTGAAATACCTTGCTGGACTGTTAGTGAATGACAGTGTAAAGCATCCTGTAAAATCATGGCACCTGGTATACTGTCATTTTCAAGAAAAGTGATATTTTTGTATCAATTTCCAACGCTGATCGGCCGATCAGCGTTGGAAAAAACTGGCTTTTTTTCCAAATACTGGCCCCAATTGACCATCGCACTTGTTTGCAATCGATTACAAACCTATGAACGGGTACGAGCCAGCTAGACTGGTTCCCTGACCTTACAATTCCCCCATGTATGTAAACTGCTCTGTTTCTTCTTATATGGAGTCAGGGAACCAGACTACAGGAAAATGATTGTTTTTCTTGGTTTTTATAGCATTTTCGAACCCAAAACCTCAAAAAAGTCAGTGTAATTATATTTGATATATATTTCCAACCCCCCAATTCCATCCATTTCTGAAAATTACAGTAAAAGCAAATGATGTATATTCCCTTTAATGTCGTGAAGTTGGATTTTCAGGCCAAAAATGAGTAATTTTGATGACCGCAGATTTGGAAAACATTTCAAGATTTGGGCTATTTCGGCCGAAAACTGAAATGTTTATTTTCTCCCTGGATCCTGACTCAGGTGAGCTGAAATCTCTCAGGGATTCATATCTGGCCTCTTCCCACCTTGTGTGAACATTTGACTTAATGTCGTGAAGTTGGATTTTCAGGCCAAAAATGAGTATTTTGATGGTTGCGGATATGGAAAACTTTTCAAGATTTGGGCTATATTGGCCGAAAACTGAAATGTTTATTTTCTCCCTGGCTCCTGACTTAGGTGAGCTGAAATCTCTCAGGGATTCATATCTGGCCTCTTCCCACCTTGTGTGAACATTTGACTTAATGTCGTGAAGTTGGATTTTCAGGCCAAAAATGAGTAATTTTGATGACCGCGGATTTTGAAAACTTTCAAGATTTGGGCCATTTCGGCCAAAAACTGAAGTGTTTATTTTGTCCCTGGGTCCTGACGTAGGTGAGCTGAAATCTCACAGGGATTCATATCTCGTCTCTTCCCACCTTGTGTGAACATTTGACTTAATTCCATGGAGTTACATTTTCAGGCCAAAAATGAGTATTTTTCATGACAGCGGATATGGAAAACTTTTCTATATTACTGCTATTTCGGCCAAAAACTGAAATGTTTATTTTCTCCCTGGATCCTGACTTAGGTGAGCTGAAATCTCTCAGGGATTGCCTCTTCCCACCTTGTGTGAACATTTGACTTAATTTCGTGAAGTTTGATTTTCAGACCAAAACTGAGTAATTTTGATGACCGCGGATTTTGAAAACTTTCAAGATTTCGGCTACTTCGGACGACAACTGAAATGTTTATTTTCTCCCTGGGTCCTGACTTACGTTTGCTGAAATCTCTCAGGGATTCATATCTGACCTCTGCCCACCTTGTGTGAACATTTGACTTAAATGCGTGAAGTTGGATTTTCAGGCCAAAAATGAGTATTTTTGATGATTGCGGATATGGAAAACTTTTCAAGATTTGGGTTATTTGTCCAAAAACTTTAATGTTTATTTTCTCCCTGGATCCTGACTTAGGTGAGCTGCAATCTATGAGGGATTGCCTCTTCCCACCTTGTGTGAACATTTGACTTAATGTCGTGAAGTTGAATTTTTAGGCCAAAAATGAGTATTTTTGATGACCACGAATATGAAAAACTTTTGAAGATTTGGGCCATTTCAACCAAAAACTGAAATGTTTATTTTCTCCCTGGGTCCTGACTTAAGAGAGCTGAAATCTCTCAGGAATTCATATCTGTCCTCTTCCCACTTTGTGTGAACAAGATTACGGCCAAAAACTGAAACGTTTTTTTTTCTCCCTGGGTCCTGACCAAAGATCCTAGAGCGCGCGTAGCGCGCAAGATAGCCTACTCTGGCGAAAACACGCGCAGCTGGGTGAAGTACGCGCTGGAGCTCCGCGGCCGCCATTTTAGTAAGCAAAATCTGGCGCGCCAGCTGGCACACTGCGCGTAAACAATACACATCGGGCGGGTTGGGGAGGGGTTATCCCCACTCACTGTGGTGAGGGCGAAACAATATCAGCATTAAAAATGTCTGTTTTTTTCATCGTTATTTGACGTATAACTGGGGCAAGGGTGATTTTGGCTTTGTAAAATGACATGCCTGTTTATATGTATGCTTGAATAGTGGCATTTTCTGGGATGTGTCATCATATTCCCTATCGACAGCCGCACCGAGTCCTAGACCGGAAAATGGGGGGGGGGGGTCTATGATTGCCTATTATCAAAAAGTGCAATGCCACAGTTGAACAGTTTTTGACTCCCGATAAAATGTATTGTTTTACCATGATTTTACACAGTACTGCAGTACTGGGGTTACCGTAGGGTGTCAAATGATTATTTAATACATTGTGGAAGTCAGGTTTATATTGTGGGTTTTAGTTCACGGACGTACTACCAGGAGGGATCCAGAGCCTTGTGGTGTATTTTATACCTTCCATTGGATGCCCTGTCGCCATTGTTAACACTTGACTTATGGAATTTCACTTAAATTTGCCCAAACAATCCCCCCCCCTCCCCCATAGAGTGACAGACAATTATAATATTCCTCCAACAATAACAAAATACAAAAATTTCAAAATGAAACAAGTTTATGTGTTAAGTATCTTTCAATAAACGTTTTTAATATCGTGCCATGAAATGAAAATGTTGACATCAAAACCTTCAAATGAAACTGTACAAAAATGTAAAATCAATGCTTACACCAGAAATTATGAAAAAAAGTTACATTTCGAGCAGTTACATTGGCACAAAAAAAACCACAATATTATTTTGTTCGAACAAAACAAAAAAAAAGACTTTGTTCCCTCAAAATTTTGCTTCGTTTGAATGAAATATATTTCCTTCAATCAAAAAAGCAGTTTTTTTCCGTTTGCCCGAAACAATAATTTCGTTCAAATAATTATTCAATTCCTTCAAAACGTTGTCTCAAATGAGCATTTTGTTTCCTCACATTTCTGTCCAACAAAATTTGTTTCAAAGGAACAAAATAGATTTCGAGGAGAAAGATATATATTTTAAGGGAAAGAAATTATACCTGGAAGACACAAACAATGGAAAGCAACAGTATCTGCAAAAGTGTGACGAGAAACATGTCAATAAAGTTTTTTCACTACACACTACTTCCTGTTTATTCCATCCCACAAAGTGCTGGATAATTTTTTGATTCTAGACAAATTATTATGGAACGGAAGTTAATCCACTACCCCCGGATTGTGAAACTGGTTTTTGCCTGTTTTTTACTCCATTGTTTGCAGATACTGCATATAGCATATCCTGAAGTTTTGTAGAAAAGCATAGGGGATGTGGTTCTCACTGTCTCATATTGTGTACAAGCGTTGAAGCCAATAGGTGGTACATCTCAGTTTCAGACTTTTTTCAGATTATGAGATACTGCACTCTTCCACTGTAGGGCAGATCAGTACAGCTCGTTTCCACTCAATGATCATAATAACAAAAACACACATTTACATGCATGCTCCAATCAATGGAGCAGAGTTAAGGGTAATGGAGGACACAGTATAGAAAATTATGGGTGGCTGGAAAAAGGGATTAAAAGTAGTAGCTGTTCTGCTATTAAGCCAAACATGAGTTACAATATATATATGTTGAGTTTGCAAAAGACAACAAACAAAGTAATATCTAAAGTTGAAGAATAAGGGATTAGATGCTCTAGCTCTGTTTCTTTTTCCATGACAATGATAAATTATTAGCTTGCCAAAACAGCTGTTTTCAGATAATCAAATGCCCATGAAACTTTGCACTAAGACACTAGTGTATACTAAAGTTCTGTGTTGAAAAGTGCATAGCAAAATTTAAGAGCGCATATATTTTTTTGTTTGTACTGACTATTGAACATAAGCAAACTGTGAATTATGTATGGCATTTTGCAATGCTATGCAGGCAAAATCATTGTGCTGTTGTGATCGGCCATAAGTTCAATTCACTTATGTCCCACTTTCTGAACTTTCTTACATTTCCTTTTAAGAGTGACAGCATGTAGTTGTCTGTTTTTAAACTTAAGTACATACTGTATGCGGACATTGACAAATATAGCGACAATTCTGGCTTTGATTCTCTCGCTACATACTGGCATCTCCTTGTACACATCCAGAGCACGCATTGCTTGATTCAACAGTTGGGAGATGTTGCTCCGTTTCATCTTAAGGTCACTGAATTCTGCGCGAAAAACCACTTCACACTGCAAACAGAAGCTTAGAAATCTCTCTGAAGGGACCATTAATGATCCAAAATCCGACTTTGAAGTGTCATATGCCTTGTTATGTATGAAAAGTAAGACTGGGTCATCTAAATTGGCATTGGTTTTCAAGAGAAAGTCTCTGCAGGTCTGGCATGGTGACTGGAGTTCATGTCCGATGATAGTTCTGCGACAGAGATATCCAGCGATGTATGCAAGCGTGTTCTGTTCAGGGAGGTCAATTGGAATGTTATTGACAGTGATGTGATTGCAAATATACGGGGCACGTGCAGGTTGTTTTCTCCCTCTTTTGCTTGTTAGAGACTGCAGTGTCAGGACAAATTTGTCCGAGTCAGGAGAGCAGTTTGAACCTGCAACTGGCTTGATCAGTTCTGCTACCATTACCATCCTTAAGGCACAACGAAATTCTTTAGCAGACGGATTATCTCTGAAACCACCTTTTCTTCGAATGGTGGAAAACAAATTCTCTACAATATCCTGGTTGAGACGAGAAGTAAGCAGAAATCGGACATCAGCGGTTTCCTTCATATGCTGCCATAGCTGAGTGACACATGAAATCGCAAGACGCCATCCGGTGATAAACATCACATTCTTTGCTCCAAGTACCTTCAAATTCTGGAGTACTGGCATACATGAATCGAAGAACGATTTGTGTCCTGAGTTTACGGACAAAGGCCTTTTCAATTTTTGGGATCCCTGAAAAACCTGCTGTTAAAGGAATCAAATAAACTGTCAATCATCTCGATAAACTCAGCCGTGTGCACAGCTTCTGCAGGCAGTTTCCCAAGTGCCGCATATGTATACACCCCTGCTGCGACAGAATGGCTGAGGACCTGGGCCGCTTTATTCACTCTCATTTTAGAAAAGCTATTAAGCTGGAAGTGTCCATTTGTGAGTTTGTGTGCTTTTCTAATTGGTAACTGTGAATCATGATCATAGAAGTTACGGATATGTGTCCATCTGATATGTTTACAACCAGCTTCTCCATTGACTTGAAAAACATATTTCTCAAGATTAGATCTTGTGTTTTTCAACAAGTGTGGCGGGTCATGCAAGCAGAAGATCTTGTCTTCTCCATGGAAGAAGAAAGGCTGCTGTTCGGTCACTGAAAGGTTCTTAAAGAGTTTAACATTGCTGGACCCTTGGTCGCAGACAACAGCCTTGGGCCGCAGTCCAATGTCCTTTACTTTCTGAAGGCACTCCTTGAGCAGAATCTCCAAGTTATCAGCTTGTGTGACGTCTCTTGACAAAAAGTAGCCAATTGGTTGTTTCCACTTGCCGACCAACCCCCTAACCATGAACACTAGCGCATGATTCGCAGGCTTTGATGTTTTGCCCAACGATCCAAAGTCTTCAAATCCTTCAACTGCATCTTCAGTAATGTTGTAGGATAGGCCTGCACGCAAACTCATTTCATCAAATGAGATAACACAAAACTGATTCCTTTCAGTCATGGCAGCTACTTTGTCGCTTAACAGTTCAAATACCTTGGGAGGAAATCCAGGCCTTACTTCCACATTGCTCAGCCATCTACGAAGAGATGACACTGATGGAATAGTAAAAATGCGTTGACAAAACTGGTACGCACGAGGACTCTGGTGATAAAGAGAAAGAGCCACAATTTTGTCATTGTAACTCCATCTTCTGCCCTTTGCCTTGCGACACTGTGATGAATTCCGCAACTGAGATGCAAAAAATGTTAGTGCAGGCTCTCCCAAAAACTCACTCGCTCCTTTAATTAAATCACTAATTGACTGTGATTCCTTCACTACCCTTTCCATGGATGTTTTCAGCCCTTGCACCTTCTTTTTTAGTCTGAATGTTCTAAGGCGTTCTTTTTCAGTAGTTTGCTTTGTTTTCCTTTGGGTGCACTATGGTCAGGGTCAGCAGATGATGACTCAGGAAACAAAGCCACTCTGCTGGATCTGTGATGCTCTTCAGGAACTGGGCTGGTGCAATACGCATGGTCAGTCAGTGCGCTGTTATCGACTGCAAAAATGAAAGAGATTGGAGAGAACGAAAAAGAAAATGAGAAGACTATGAAAATACATGTACTATTAGAAAAAACAAGGATAACAAGGTCACAAAATAAAAAACGCAATTATTCATTAATTCCTTGGACAGTTTCATATGTGCATGAGTATGTTTCAATCTTTGTTTAATACCGGTTTAAACCAATTTATTAAAATAAGTTTTACTGATTTTATAACAGTTTATGAACAGGGTTATAAGTGTGTTGAACCGATCTTTGTCAATGACCAGGCAGTGTTGCGACTACTGTTAACGGACCCTGCCTTCGGCGCACCCTATTAACAGTGGCCACATCCCTCCTAGGCAATTATTGGTGGTACCAATCTGGCCCCATGGCTCTGCTTACCATAGTGAAGAATTGATACTAACTATAGACAATTATGTGCTAATTGTTAGCGAATTTCAAGGGATAGCAAGAAATTTTGCATTTTGCATATATACATGCTGTAATATAATTTGGTTTTTAATTTATCTATGTTAAAATCAAGTTTTATTGTATCCTACTGGGACCCATGGGAGATCAGTCCTCATAAAAGGACTGAAAGGGTTACCCAGTATAAAGAAGAAATATATAAATATACATGTATGCTAACATCCTGTGGCTTGGTGCTTAATGTTTAAGCGTAGTGCACGCGCCAAAATTCCTTGCTATGCTATATTATAATCATACAGTAAGCACGAGTTCTTCATCTACGGTGAGCAGGAACCATTTTTATGAGCAACAGAAGCAGAGACTGGCATGGAAGCAATGGCACAAGGTTTGCAGTAAATGTACATAGCTGTATGAGTGCATGCAACCTAATTATTAGAATCAATTAAAAACACCCATCAAGATACATTTTTCAGGCCAGTTGATTATACTAATTTTGTTTATGGGGCCTAACACAAAAACAATGAAGTACTGTTCCTAATACACGTATACACTCACTGCGTTGTTTATACCTTTTGGCTGTTTCGGATCTTGTGTTGGTGAAGAGATATCCTCATCAGTACTTCTCTTCAGTGACCTGCGTGGCGTGGATTGTTTGGGTGGGTTGGGAATCTTGAAAAGCGTTGGTACTGCGTTCCATTTAAGCCTATTTTTATTCTGCTTGTTCGAAAATTGCTCAATGTCAAAGTGCTCGGAACACAAGCGACAGTTGTTACATAAATACAGCGGTGTTTTGGTCCGCAAATCTTCTCGACGCGTGTGTTGGACCCAAAGCTGAGATCTGCAAAGAAAGGATTTTGAAAAAAAAAGGAAAATAAGAACCAAGGATATTCAAAGTAACTTTTCAACAATATATATATATATATATATATATATATATATATATATTTACGGGTGTTACTGAAGGCGCTATTTCATCTGCACATATCTGCGTGCTACTGCAGTAACAGTGTACAGACAGCATAGTAGGACTCATTGTTTGTTTCCTAGCCCGGCAAACAACCCACGTTAAAATTGCTGTAGACTAGTTAAACTTACATGGACTTCTTAAAGCTAAAGTTATTAGAAAAAACCTAGCAAACCTTTTAGTATTAAAAACTAATTTCTCTCGAAAATACGTTTCATAAGTTAGACCCGTGAACGTGGCGGTATACACCACCACGCGGACGTTTCATTGAACAGCTTTCGATAGGACAGCATCGGCGGGAATAGAATTTCCGCTTGAGTCCTGAAATTTTACGAGCACTTTTATGACCAGTACTTACACAAAACCTTATCGGCGAACTTTGAGTTGCGTAGGATCTGTCATTCTAAAGAAATTTCAGGAAATTCTATTCCTGCCGATGCTGGCCGATCGAAAGCTGTTCAATGAAACGTCCGCGTGGTGGTGTATACCGCCACGTTCACGGGTCTAATCTAAAGTGTAAATTAATCAAACTTCAAAGTCACATTACCAAGGCTTTCTGAGGTGGAGATCATGTTTAAAAAAAACACCATTAATTCATTGCCATATACAAAACAAAAACTAAAAATGTGTGGGAAGAATTGTACTAACAACAATTAGTATCATAAAGCTACTCAGTACTTGTAATACTCGTTTGCGATTCTGTAAAATTCGACTCTGTAAGAATCGATTACCGTCGCGACGCGTCGGTTGGTCTTGATCCCAATCCCCAGTAATACAAAATTACGTGTGAACTGTGAACTACAAATAAGGAACCCGGGCGGAGCGATTTTCCTTCCGGGAGCCACTGTTATAGTCGACAACTTCTTCCAGCCCTACATGAACATGGCGAGGCAGGAGCTGTAGGGCTGGAATTATTCAAGCTAGCAGATGACAAAACAAAAATGGCCGACTTGCCATTAGGCCTTAGGGTATGCACAATCTTGTTGACCCCCCCCCCCCCCGACCCCCCCCCGACCCCCCCCCCCCCCCCCCCAAATGTAATTAAATTCACTTCTTAGAATGTGCATAACATCGGCATACACAGCCATTGACAGCACTCAACAGTCACAAGTAATATTAACACTCAGGCAGTACACTCAACAACATGCACCGCTAGCCGCTGTAATAAATCATATAATATCAATTGTACTCTACCTCTCCTTGTTCTTGGGAAATCTGAAAAATGACAGATCAGGTTGCTTGCACTGTCGATTGGAGCAGTTTATCGCAGAACAGTGAGCGGAAGACTTGGAAGATCTGGAAGTTGATGCCATAATGATACGGTGGTCAGGCGGTGGTGTTGTGCTGTTGTTGGACAGGCACAGCCTTCTATCAGTATCATGTCTATAACGGTACCAGACTACACAGTCTATTGCAAAATATGGTCACGATGTAGACCATATGTAGGGTAGTTATTGTCCCCGGAGGATGTTTTGACAAGTATTTGCCGAGTCGGAACCCCGCTGAGTCTATGTGGTAAAGTCAAATGACACACATAAACGAGCGCACTAAAACGGTACCGCGCAAGCGACGCACAGTGCATGCAGTGCGTCCACCACCGCTGAGTTTTTGCATACTAAAATGGCGGCCAAGCGTCCCCACGTGATACCTCACGTTTTCAGCGGAGTAGGCTATCTTGCGCGCTACGCGCGCTCTAGGATCTTTGGTCCTGACTTAGGTGAGCTGAAATCTCTCAGGGATTGCCTCTTCCCACCTTGTGTGAACATTTAACTTATTGTCGTGAAGTTGGATTTTCAGGCCATAAATGATTAGTTTTGATGACCGCGGATTTGGAAAACTTTCAAGATTTGGGCTGTTTCGGCCGAAAAGTGAATTGTGTATTTTCTCCTTGGATCCTGACTTAGGTGAGCTGAAATCTCTCAGGGATTGCCTCTTCCCACCTGGTGTGAACATTTCTCTTAATGTCGTGAAGTTGGATTTTCAAACCAAAAATGAATAATTTTGATGACTGCGAATTTGGAAAACTTTCAAGATTTGGGCCATTTCGGCAAAAGAAACTCAAATGTTTATATTCTTCCTGGATCCTGACTTCAGTGAGATGAAATCTCTCAGGGATTCATATCTGGCCTCTTCCCACCTTGTGTGAACAAGAATACGGCCGAAAACTGAAACTTTATTTTCTCCCTGGATCCTGACTTAGGTGTGCTGAAATCTCCCAGGGATTCATATCTGCCCTCTTCCCACCTTGTGTGAATATTTGACTTAATTGCGTGAAGTTGGATTTTCAGGCCAAAAATGAGTATTTTTGATGATTGCGGATGTGGAAAACATTTCAAGATTTGGGCTATTTCGGCCGAAAACTGAACTGTTTATTTTCTCCCTGTATCCTGACTAAGGTGAGCTGAAATCTCTCAGGGATTCATATCTGGCCTCTTCCCACCTTGTGTGAACATTTGACTTAATCTCATGAAGTTGGATTTTTAGGCCAAAAATGAGTAATTTTGATGACCGCGGATTTAGAAATCTTTCAAGATTTGGGCTATTTTGTCCGAAAGCTGAAATGTTTATTTTCTCCCTGGGTCCTGACTTAGGTGTGCTGAAATCTCTCAGGGATTCATTTGCCTGAAATGTTTATTTTCTACCTGGGTCCTGACTTACGTGAGCTGAAATCTCTCAGGGATTCATATCTGCCCTCTTCCCACCTTGTGTGAACATTTGACTTAATTGCGTGAAGTTGGATTTTCAGGCCAAAAATGAGTAATTTTGATGACCGCGGATTTAAAATTGTTTCAAGATTTGGGCTATTTCGGCCGAAAACTGAAAGGTTAATTTTCTCCCTTGGTCCTGACTTAGGTGATCTGAAATCTCTCAGGGATTCATATCTGGCCTCTTCCAACCTAGTGTGAACATTTGACTTAATGTCGTGAAGTTGGATTTTGAGGCCAAAAATGAGTAATTTTGATGACCGCGGATTTAGAAATCTTTCAAAATTTGGGCTATTTCGGCCGAAAACTGAAAGGTTAATTTTCTCCCTTGGTCCTGACTTAGGTGATCTGAAATCTCTCAGGGATTCATATCTGGCCTCTTCCCACCTTGTGTGAACATTTGACTTAAAGTCGTGAAGTTGGATTTTCAGGCCAAAAATGAGTATTTTGATGGTTGCGGATATGGAAAACTTTTCAAGATTTGGGCTATTTTGGCCGAAAACTGAAATGTTTATTTTGTCCCTGGCTCCTGACTGAGGTGAGCTGAAATCTCTCAGGGATTCATATCTGCCCTCTTCTCACCTTGTGTGAACATTTGACTTGATTGCGTGAAGTTGGATTTTCAGGCAAAAAAAAAAGTACTTTTGATGACCGCGGATATCAAAAACTTTTCAAGATGAGGACTATTTCGGCCCAAAACTGGAATGTTTATTTTCTTCCTGGGTCCTGACTGAGGTGAGCTGAAATCTCTCAGGGATTCATATCTTGCCTCTTCCTACCTTGAGTGAACATTTGACTTAATTGCGTGAAGTTGGATTTTCAGGCCAAAAATGAGTAATTTTGATTACCGCGGATTTGGAAAACTTTCAAGATTTGGGCTATTTCGGCCGAAAACTGAAATGTTTATTTTCTCCCTGAGTCCTGACTTAGGTGAGCTGAAATCTCTCAGGGATTCATATCTGGCCTCTTCCCACCTTGTGTGAACAAGATTACGGCCGAAAACTGAAATGTTTATTTTCTCCCTGGCTCCTGTCTTAAGTGGGCTGAAATCTCTCAGGGATTCATATCTGGCCCCTTCCCACCTTGTGTGAACAAGATTACGGCCGAAAACTGAAACATTTATTTTCTCCCTGGATCCTGACTGAGGTGAGCTGAAATCTCTCCGGGATTGCCTCTTCCCACCTTGTGTGAACATTAGACTCAATGTCATGAAGTTGGATTTTTAGGCCAAAAATGAGTAATTTTGATGACCGCGGATTTAGAAATCTTTCAAGATTTGGGCTATTTTGTCTGAAAACTGAAATGTTTATTTTCTCCCTGGGTCCTGACTTAGGTGAGCTGAAATCTCTAAGGGATTCATATCTTGCCTCTTCCCACCTTGTGTGAACATTTGACTTAGTTGCGTGAAGTTGGATTTTCAGGCCAAAAATGAGGTTTTTTTTATGACTGCAGATTTGGAAAACTTTCAAGATTTGGGCCATTTCGGCCAAAAACTTAAAAGTTTATTTTCTCCCTGGATCCTGATTACATGGACTAAGGTGAGCTGAAACCTCTCAGGGATTGCCTCTTCCCACCTTGTGTGAAAAGTTGACTTAATTTCGTGAAGTTGGATTTTCAGGGCAAAATGAGTATTTTTGATGACCACAGGATATGGAAAACTTTTAAAGATGAGGTCCATTTCGGCCGAAAACTGAAATGTTTATTTTCTCCCTGGATCCTGACTGAGGTGAGCTGAAATCTCTCTGGGATTGCCTTTTCCCACCTTGTGTGAACATTTGACTAAATGTTTAGAAGTTGGATTTTCAGGCCAAAAATGAGTAATTTTGATGACCGCGGATTTAGAAATCTTTCAAGATTTGGGCTATTTCGGCCGAAAACTGAACTGTTTATTTTCTCCCTGGGTCCTGACTTAGGTGAGCTGAATCTCTCAGTGATTCATATCTGGCCTCTTCCCACTTTGTGTGAACATTTGACTTAATGTCGTGAAGTTGGATTTTCAGGCCAAAAATGAGTATTTTGATGGTTGCGGATATGGAAAACTTTTCAAGATTTGGGCTATTTGGCCGAAAACTGAAATGTTTATTTTGTCCCTGGCTCTTGACTTAAGTAAGCTGAAATCTCTCAGGGATTCATATCTGCCCTCTTCCCACCTTGTGTGAACATTTGACTTGATTGCGTGAAGTTGGATTTTCAGGCAAAAAAATTAGTATTTTTGATGACCGCGGATATCAAAAACTTTTCAAGATGAGGACTATTTCGGCCCAAAACTGGAATGTTTATTTTCTTCCTGGGTCCTGACTGAGGTGAGCTGAAATCTCTTAGGGATTCATATCTGGCCTCTTCCTACCTTGAGTGAACATTTGACTTAATTGCGTGAAGTTGGATTTTCAGGCCAAAAATGAGTAATTTTGATTACCGCGGATTTGGAAAACTTTCAAGATTTGGGGTTTTTCGGCCGAAAACTCAAATGTTTATTTTCTCCCATGATCCTGACTTAAGTAAGCTGAAATCTCTCAGGGATTGCCTTTTCCCACCTTGTGTGAACATTTGACTAAATCTCTCAGGGATTCATATCTGCCCTCTTCCCACCTTGTGTGAACATTTGACTTGATTGCGTGAAGTTGGATTTTCAGGCAAAAAAATTAGTATTTTTGATGACCGCGGATATCAAAAACTTTTCAAGATGAGGACTATTTCGGCCCAAAACTAGAATGTTTATTTTCTTCCTGGGTCCTGACTGAGGTGAGCTGAAATCTCTCAGGGATTCATATCTGCCCTCTTCCCACCTTGTGTGAACATTTGACTTGATTGCGTGAAGTTGGATTTTCAGGCAAAAAAATTATTATTTTTGATGACCGCGGATATCAAAAACTTTTCAAGATTTGGGCTATTTTGGCCGAAAACTGAAATGTTTATTTTGTCCCTGGCTCCTGACTTAGGTGAGCTGAAATCTCTCAGGGATTCATATCTGGCCTCTTCCCACCTCGTTGTGAACAAGATGACGGCCGAAAACTGAAACTTTATTTTCTCCCTGGATCCTGACATAGGTTAGCTTAAATCTCCCAGGGATTCACATCTGCCCTCTTCCCACCTTGTGTGAATATTTGACTTAATTGCGTGAAGTTGGATTTTCAGGCCAAAAATGAGTATTTTTGATGATTGCGGATGTGGAAAACATTTCAAGATTTGGGCTATTTCGGCCAAAAACTGAACTGTTTATTTTCTCCCTGAATCCTGACTAAGGTGAGCTGAAATCTCTCAGGGATTCATATCTGGCCTCTTCCCACCTTGTGTGAACATTTGACTTAATGTCTTGAAGTTGGATTTTCAGGCCAAAAATGAGTAATTTTGATGACCGCGGATTTGGAAAACTTTCAAGATTTGGGCCATTTCTGCCAAAAACTGAAGTGTTTATTTTGTCCCTGGGTCCTGACTTAGGTGAGCTGAAATCTCTCAGGGATTCTTATCTTGTCTCTTCCCACCTTGTGTGAACATTTGAGTTAATTTCATGGAGTTACATTTTCAGGCCAAAAATGAGTATTTTTCATGACAGCGGATATGGAAAACTTTTCTATATTACTGCTATTTCGGCCAAAAACTGAAATGTTTATTTTCTCCCTGGATCCTGACTTAGGTGAGCTGAAATCTCTCAGGGATTGCCTCTTCCCACCTTGTGTGAACATTTGACTTAATTTCGTGAAGTTGGATTTTCAGACCAAAAATGAGTAATTTTGATGACCGCGGATTCGGAAAACTTTCAAGATTTCGGCTACTTCGGACGAAAAATGAAAAGTTTATTTTCTCCCTGGGTCCTGACTTAGGTTTGCTGAAATCTCTCAGGGATTCATTTCTGACCTCTTCCCACCTGGTGTGAACATTTGACTTAATTGCGTGAAGTTGGATTTTCAGGCCAAAAATGAGTATTTTTGATGATTGCGGATACGGAAAACTTTTCAAGATTTGGGTTATTTGGCCGAAAACTTTAATGTTTATTTTCTCCCTGGATCCTGACTTAGGTGAGCTGAAATCTCTGAGGGATTGCCTCTTCCCACCTTGTGTGAACATTTGACTTAATGTTGTGAAGTTGGAATGTCAGGCAAAAAATGAGTAATTTTGATGACCGCGGATTTGGAAAACTTTCAAGATTTGGGCTATTTTGTCTGAAAACTGAAATGTTTATTTTCTCCCTGGGTCCTGACTTAGGTCACCTGAAATCTCTAAGGGATTCATATCTTGCCTCTTCCCACCTTGTGTGAACATTTGACTTAATTGCGTGAAGTTGGATTTTCAGGCCAAAAATGAGTTTTTTGATGACTGCAGATTTGAAAAACTTTTCAAGATTTGGGCTATTTTGGCCGAAAACTGAAATGTTTATTTTGTCCCTGGCTCCTGACTTAGGTGAGCTGAAATCTCTCAGGGATTCATATCTGCCCTCTTCCCACCTTGTGTGAACATTTGACTTGATTGCGTGAAGTTGGATTTTCAGGCAAAAAAATTAGTATTTTTGATGACCGCGGATATCAAAAACTTTTCAAGATGAGGACTATTTCGGCCCAAAACTGGAATGTTTATTTTCTTCCTCGGTCCTGACTGAGGTGAGCTGAAATCTCTTAGGGATTCATATCTTGCCTCTTCCTACCTTGAGTGAACATTTGACTTAATTGCGTGAAGTTGGATTTTCAGGCCAAAAATTAGTAATTTTGATTACCGCGGATTTGGAAAACTTTCAAGATTTGGGCTATTTCGGCCGAAAACTGAAATGTTTATTTTCTCCCATGATCCTGACTTAGGTAAGCTGAAATCTCTCAGGGATTGCCTTTTCCCACCTTGTGTGAACATTTGACTAAATGTTTAGAAGTTGGATTTTCAGGCCAAAAATGAGTATTTTGATGGTTGCGGATATGGAAAACTTTTCAAGATTTGGGCTATTTTGGCCGAAAACTGAAATGTTTATTTTGTCCCTGGCTCCTGACTTAGGTGAGCTGAAATCTCTCAGGGATTCATATCTGCCCTCTTCCCACCTTGTGTGAACATTTGACCTGATTGCGTGAAGTTGGATTTTCAGGCAAAAAAATTAGTATTTTTGATGACCGCGGATATCAAAAACTTTTCAAGATGAGGACTATTTCGGCCCAAAACTGGAATGTTGATTTTCTTCCTGGGTTCTGACTGAGGTGAGCTGAAATCTCTCAGGGATTCATATCTTGCCTCTTCCTACCTTGAGTGAACATTTGACTTAATTGCGTGAAGTTGGATTTTCAGGCCAAAAATGAGTAATTTTGATGACCGCGGATTTGGAAAACTTTCAAGATTTGGGCTATTTCGGCCGAAAACTGAAATGTTTATTTTCTCCCATGATCCTGACTTAGGTGAGCTGAAATCTCTCAGAGATTGCCTTTTCCCACCTTGTGTGAACATTTGACTAAATGTTTAGAAGTTGGATTTTCAGACCAAAAATGAGTAATTTTGATGACCGCGGATTTAGAAATCTTTCAAGATTTGGGCTATTTCGGCCGAAAACTGAAAGGTTAATTTTCTCCCTTGATCCTGACTGAGGTGAGCTGAAATCTCTCAGGGATTCATATCTGGCCTCTTTCCACCTTGTGTGAACATTTGACTTAATGTCGTGCAGTTGGATTTTCAGGCCAAAAATGAGTATTTTGATGGTTGCGGATATGGAAAACTTTTCAAGATTTGGGCTATTTTGGCCGAAAACTGAAATGTTTATTTTGTCCCTGGCTCCTGACTGAGGTGAGCTGAAATATCTCAGGGATTCATATCTGGCCTCTTCCCACCTTGTGTGCACAAGATTACGTCCGAAAACTGAAACTTTATTTTCTCCCTGGATCCTGACTTAGGTTAGCTAAAATCTCCCAGGGATTCACATCTGCCCTCTTCCCACCTTGTGTGAATATTTGACTTAATTGCGTGAAGTTGGATTTTCAGGCGAAAAATGAGTATTTTTGATGATTGCGGATGTGGAAAACATTTCAAGATTTGAGCTATTTCGGCCAAAAACTGAACTGTTTATTTTCTCCCTGAATCCTGACTAAGGTGAGCTGAATTCTCTCAGGGATTCATATCTGGCCTCTTCCCACCTTGTGTGAACATTTGACTTAATTTCATGGAGTTACATTTTCAGGCCAAAAATGAGTAATTTTGATGACCGCGGATTTGGAAAACTTTCAAGATTTCGTCTACTTCGGACGAAAACTGAAATGTTTATTTTCTCCCTGGATCCTGACTTAGGTGAGCTGAAATCTCTCAGGGATTCATATCTGGCCTCATGCTGCCTTGTGAGAACATTTGATCTAATTGCGTGAAGTTGGTTTTAGTGGCCGAAAATTAGTATTTTTGATGACCACAGGATATGGAAAACTTTTAAAGATGAGGGCCATTTCGGCCGAAAACTGAAATGTTTTTTTTCTCCCTGGATCCTGACTACATCGACTAAGGTGAGCTGAAACCTCTCAGGGATAGCCTCTTCCCACCTTGAGTGAACAGTTGACTTAATTTTGTGAAGTTGGATTTTCAGGGCAAAAATGAGTAATTTTGATGACCGCGGATTTGGAAAACTTTCAAGATTTGGGCTATTTCGGCCGAAAACTGAAATGTTTATTTTCTCCCATGATCCTGACTTAGGTGAGCTGAAATCTCTCTGGGATTGCCTTTTCCCACCTTGTGTGAACATTTGACTAAATGTTTAGAAGTTGGATTTTCAGGCCAAAAATGAGTAATTTTGATGACCGCGGATTTAGAAATCTTTCAAGATTTGGGCTATTTCAGCCGAAAACTGAAAGGTTAATTTTCTCCCTGGGTCCTGACTTAGGTGAGCTGAAATCTCTCAGGGATTCATATCTGGCCTCTTCCCACCTTGTGTGAACATTTGACTTAATGTCGTGAAGTTGGATTTTCAGGCCAAAAATGAGTATTTTGATGGTTGCGGATATGGAAAACTTTTCAAGATTTGGGCTATTTTGGCCGAAAACTGAAATGTTTATTTTGTCCCTAGCTCCTGACTTAGGTGAGCTGAAATCTCTCAGGGATTCATATCTGCCCTCTTCCCACCTTGTGTGAACATTTGACTTGATTGCGTGAAGTTGGATTTTCAGGCAAAAAAATTAGTATTTTTGATGACCGCGGATATCAAAAACTTTTCAAGATGAGGACTATTTCGGCCCAAAACTGGAATGTTGATTTTCTTCCTGGGTCCTGACTGAGGTGAGCTGAAATCTCTCAGGGATTCATATCTTGCCTCTTCCTACCTTGAGTGAACATTTGACTTAATTGCGTGAAGTTGGATTTTCAGGCCAAAAATGAGTAATTTTGATTACCGCGGATTTGGAAAACTTTCAAGATTTGGGCTATTTCGGCCGAAAACTGAAAGGTTAATTTTCTCCCTTGGTCCTGACTTAGGTGAGCTGAAATCTCGCAGGGGTTCATATCTGGCCTCTTCCCACCTTGTGTGAACATTTGACTTAATGTCGTGAAGTTGGATTTTCAGGCCAAAAATGAGTAATTTTGATGACCGCGGATTTAGAAATCTTTCAAGATTTGGGTTATTTCCGCCGAAAACTGAAAGGTTAATTTTCTCCCTGGGTCCTGACTTAGGTGAGCTGAAATCTCTCAGGGATTCATATCTTGCCTCTTCCCACCTTGTGTGAACATTTGACTTAATTTCATGGAGTTGGGTTTTTGGCCAAAAATGAGTATTTTTTTATGATTGCGGATATGGAAAACTTTTCAAGATTTTGGCTATTTCGTCCAAAAATGAAATGTTTATTTTATCACTGGAACCTGACTGAGGTGAGCTGAAATCTCTCAGGGATTCATATTTGGCCTCCTTCCACCTTGTGTGAACATTTGACTTAATTTCATGGAGTTGGATTTTTTGGCCAAAAATGAGTATTTTTCATGACCAGGGATATGGAAAACTTTTCAAGGTGATGGCCATTTGGGCCGAAAACTGAAATGTTTATTTTCTCCCTGGATCCTGATTTAGGTGAGGTGAAATCTCTCAGGGATTCATATCTGGCCTCTTCCCACCTTGTGTGAATATTTGACTTAATTTTGTGAAGTTGGATTTTGAACCCAAAAAATGAGTATTTTTTATGACCGAGGATTTGGAAAACTTTTCAAGATTTGGGCTTTTTCGGCCGAAAACTGAACTGTTTATTTTCTCCCTGGATCCTGCCTTAGGTGAGCTGAAATCTCTCAGGGATTCATATCTGGCCTCCTCTTAACTTGTGTGAACATTTGACTTAATTTGTGAAGTTAGATTTTGAACCCAAAAATGAGTATTTTTGATGACCGCAGACATGGAAAACTTTTCAAGATTTGGGCTATTTTGGCCAAAAACTGAATTGTTTATTTTCTCCCTCAATCCTGACTTAAGTGAGCTGAAATCTCTCAAGGATTCATATCTGCCCTCTTCCTACCTTGTGTGAACATTTGACATAATTCCATGAAGTTGGATTTTCAGGCCCAAAATGAGTATTTTGGATCACCGCTGATATGGAAAACTTTTCAAGATTTGGGCTATTTTGGCCGAAAACATAAATGTTTATTTTCTCCTTTTATCCTGAAAGCACCCAAGGAACTAAATCTGAAGACAAATTTCTTCCCTTTGCTTTTACATATTCTCAGCTATGACCGTCAATAAAATCCTGCAACCTTGCACACTAATGTAAAGTGACAAAATAACATCGCTGGAAGTGAAAGCTATATCTTTCAAACGAAATTCATGTTTACTAAAATTCCCAATGTATGACGTATGCCCACGTGATGGCACATACAGGTGGTGTTTTGTGGCACTGACAGGTGCAAAATGAATGTTTGTTTTTTTAATTATCCAGTCAGGTAAGACAAACATCTGTGAAGTCTCATTTGCATTGGTCTGCATCTCAATTCTATTTGGATGATTGTGAAATTTGAAATTGTGAATCAGAAAGTAGGAATCAACCAAAGTACAATTGGTTTTCAATTTCATCCATATAATTATTGATCTTCTTTTTTATATGTGTAATTTTTTTGTTGCCCTTCTCTGAAGTATTTTACAAACACTTGTACACTCGAGTGTTGTCTGAGGGCTTGCTACAAAAAAAAACATAAGCTTTCTTCGGGTTGGACACGAACGCCCAACCTTCTGCTTCCTAGTGCAGACGCATTAACCACTCGACCACTGAGCTTGCTGTGGCAAGCTGGCCGTTCTGAGTCTGATGTAGCAGTGCTTAACCCAACTTTGTGTAGGAGGTCATTAGTTTGAGTCCCACCTAAGCCTTCTGGACAACACTAACTGTACAGTGTTTGCTAAATATATCGGCCAAAGGCAAACAAAAATCCAATATAAAAAAGGATAATTTCCATCTGGTAATTTTTTTTTCCCCGCCCAGGTTCCCTGAAGTCCATCAAGATGATCCCTAATAAGACAGCAGACGGTACAGGCATCAACTCCGACACCCTGGCCTTACAGGTGAAGACCCATCCTGAGCTGAGGGACTAGCTTCATGTCGTCACCTCTTGGGGGCCTTTGCCTGTCTACCCTGGGGTGGTCAACTCAGAATTACCTGGTAGGTACAGTGGACTCTGTGACCAAGTACCAGTGTTGTAGTTGGGTCACCAACGTCGAGTTTGAGTCCGAGTCCCGAGTCACAAGCCTCGAGTCCAAGTCCGAGTCCTCGAGTCACTTGTTCTTAGTTGTTCACCGAACTAATTATTTTTTAATCCTCCATTCTGTCTTTTATGTAAATCCCGGTGTATATAGTTGTGTGTGTACATGTTGTTTAGACCCAAAATGTGTTTTCCTTTTAATTCCCATCCCCCAAAAAACTCCTCCATTCCTTCCCTCCATGTTTTATCATCCAAACATTATTCCTCAATGATCCTTTCCCATCCCTACGTTAGGTTTTTTCTTTTGATGAACTTACGTGACTCGAGTCACGAGTCACCAAGCTTGAGTTTGAGTCATCATGGTCGAGTCCAAGTCTGAGTCATTTTCCAATGTGACTAAATTGAGATGCGCTTGCAGATCTCGGCAACTTTAGTGGTAAAAGGAGTGTTGAGTGCACTAGGGGCAAGTTGGATCTAGGACCAATGGTTGAATAGTGGTTGGTTGGTGACGTACGTAGCACATGCGCACTGAAATTAAAGTGGGTACAACTCTAGTCAAACTATTGACATGTCAACAGCCGTGAGAAAATGGTGCTCGCACATCCGCTGAAGATTTGTTCAACACTTGATGTTTCTGTTTTATTTACACAAATAATAGCTTTTAAGCTCGGTGGTCGAATGGTAAGACATCTGCACTAGAAAGCAGGAGGTCGTTGGTTCGAGTCCCACCCGAATGATTTTTTCACTTTCGCTGGGGGGGGGGGGGACACACTGAGTAACCAGTGTTTATACTTCGATGGAGGGCAGAGCCTAATATTTAAATAGTGATTGCATATTTTATTATTTTATTGTACAATGGTGACAGTAGTGGCAGAATCCTAAACTAACAAAGAAAAACTATGCCATGAAAGTAGAATTTAGTACTCACAATTTTTGTTTTTCTGCCATTTTGTTTGATATCGTAGTTGATCCCCTCTGCCCAATGTTATGACAAATTGCTATTGATAACCAGCTATAAATCGTGGCCCGACCAGCCGCGGTAGGCTGGTCCTGAATAGTCGACTAGACTAGTCCAACCATCTTCGACTAGTCCAACCATCTTCGACTATACTATACCCATAGCAACCAAAGTACTATACCACTAGCAACCAAAGTACTATACCCATGGTGCGGTTTTTGTGTGCAAATGCATGCTGGCGTGCGCGTAGCGCGTATTGTTTCCAAGAGAGCGCGCCACAGAGTTGGATTCAAGCGTTTTGTGAAGGGGTGGTTTGGAAGAGTACCCACCAATTTTGTATTGAAATAGAAGTTCATTTTAACTGTGTTCAGATTTATGTAATTTAAGGTATTAAAAACCTAGCAGAATCTGTGGGTGAAGTGTTATGAAACAAATATTGAATGCCTTATCTCGTGGCGAAGTAAAACTAGCCTCCGTCGATGATCCGTGGAGCATTCAATTTTCCCTTTGCTTCCCCTCAGGAAAATAGAATGTCCATTGATAACCTGAGGCGGCTAGGTTTACTACACCACTCCAAACATTCCATATTTGTATACTATGGTCCTTGATTGAACCTTGCTCCATCTAATGGCCCCCAGTTTAGCCAAATTTGTGCGTACTGAATATTTCTTGTATTTATTCCCTCCACAGAGGAAGTACGGTACCTGTCCTCACGGAGGCTACGGTCTCGGACTGGACGTTTCTTGACCTGGATCCTATACCGCATGCATATCAGGGATGTCTGCTTCTACCCACGCTTCATAAAACGATGCATGCCATAGATGCGTCAACATGTCGCCTTCAATTCTTGATTCTAAACATTGCTTAATATTTAGTGTGGGAAATCAAGATTAATAAGGGGTGGGGCTAGGTTGATCAAGTGGGGGGGGGGGTTTGATTGTATGCCCTAAGACCAAATTTCTAGAGATAATTATGCCATTGTATTGTAAGGTATTTCTTCAAGGTGCAGTTTTAAACTTTCTTCACAGTTCGCTCTTTTAGTTTCAAGTAGTTTTGGGTTTTTTTAACCAAAACTCATAACAAATTGCAAGGGTTCAACCTAACATTTCTTATGAAATTTGGCCGAAACAGGACTTGCCTCCAAATGACTCGGCAATGCCCTACGATGTAAGATGAGTTTCAATCAGTGTTCAAAAATCCATTTTTATGAAGATTTGAGCAAAAATTACCGGTTTATTGATTGGAAAGAAGTTATCTTTTGTGACCGCAATTTCTCCCACATTTTTGATGTGATTATCTGTTGGATGGAATATCTGACCAGAAATCGTGTTGGAATTGGGCCTCAAGTACTTTAGGCCCCCCCCCCCCAAAAAAAGGCTCCAGTTTCTGGTATGCGCGCGCGTCACTGTAGCCATGCGCGACAGCCAACTTAAAAAGTGTTTTCATTGTAAGATTATGTCTCAAAACCGCCCAACTCACTGGTTTGACTGAAATCCTGCTGCTACACAAGTTTAATGTGTTTTTAGATGGGGTTACTATCGAGCAAAAGCTTTATGTGGCCTCTGCAGGCTCACATATATTTTGCACTAAATTTAGTCGGTCACCATTTGCAGTCATCACCGACATTTGAAGAAAATTTTTTTTTTTTTAAATGCTGCGTCGCTGCACCAATTTTTGGGCAAGCTCCGTACCAGAAACCGAAGACTTATTTTTTTGGCCTCAGACAAGTATCCTGTAAGTTTAAAGCAATTTAAACAATTTTGCCAGAATTAAAATAGAATACATTTTTAATAAAATTTTCCCAAAAGACGATTTCTCTAAAACAAAAGTCCTTTCTTAGAACTTTATCATGTTTTCTTAAGAAATCCTTCTAAAATATTCTCAATAATATGTACTTGTAATCAAGTGCTGAATAGTTACTTTCATTTCTCATTAAGCTGCACTGTTTGTCAAATATTATCATATATCATTTCAAGTATCTTTCTTTCCTTTCAACTGGGTATGAAACTGTCTAAAACAAAAACATTTGAATGCAAAACATGTTTTTCTCCTCATTATGAAAAGAAAATTGAAAAATTATGTTTAACTTATCCATTATTTCCCCACTGATAAAAATCCATGTTCAAAGATTTAGAGACATATTTTTTATTTCAGTACTCAGAATTGACATTGTTGACCTGCTTTTTCAGAAATGTCTACCAGCCTGCAGTTTATTGATGCAACATGTACTCTTAAACTCAACTTCAAAAATACTAGTAGACCATAAATCTATTTGAACAGACTTGCCATGCGTCCGATTTAGTAACTGCAAAACTTAGACGTTATTGCCCTCTTTAATATCAATAGATCTGCTCAAAGTATGTACAAGTATGTTCAGTCAAAGTTACGAAAGGAAATTTGAACTGCATGTGACAGTATAATTTGTTTTAACATTGTTTCATTCTGTCTAACAAATATTGGTGTCCAAATTCACGCTCTGGTTTTTGGAAATGATTGCATTTTTTCAGTAATTGTTACAAGGTTAACACTGGATTTGTTTGTCTTGTTGTTTTATTTCTTGCTATGATTCAAATGATTTCTAGTTTAAGGTTTCTGGAATGAATAGATTGAATAAAATTGCAGAGTGCAACTACTAAGCTCTGTGTATAGGGTGTGACGTTTGAAATATTTCTGAGTTTAATTAACTTTTATTATTTTGTTTCTCTCAAATGCGTGGCCAAAATAAAAGAAGACTTTTCTCCAAACGACTCCGAAACCTCTTTCGATATCAGATGAGTATCTATCAACATTCAAGCCTATATTTTGAAGATTTGGGCAAAAAAATCACCGACTAACTGATAAAAAAAGTATCATTTTTTGCCAATCTTTCAATAGAGGGCGCGCCACATGCACAGTGGTCGCTACTCGTACCGCGTCAACACAGATGTCCGACTTTTGAGTAAAAAGAAGACATCTATCTCAAAAATTGAGTAATGCATTAAATTGAACGGTGGTCAGGTGATTTATCATGAAAAATAGACAAACTAGACAGAAGATTAAAACAAAATATTGTTTTTCTCTCCCTCAACAGTTTCTGGTGTCAACGCAGAGAAAAACTTGGAGATAGGATGCAGTCCCAGTCCAAACATACTATTTTTCTCACTTTTTGCTCGAAAACGATAGTCGTGGTCGACAAACTATCTCAAAAATTAAGTAATGCATTAAATTGAACGGTGACCAGGTGATTTATCATGAAAAATAGACAAACTAGACAGAAGATTTAGACAAAATATTGTTTTTCTCTCCCTCAACAGTGTCTAGTGTCAACGCAGAGAAAAAATTGGCGATAGGATGCAGTCCCAGTCCAAACATACCATTTTTCTCACTTTTTGTTCGAAAACGATAGTCCTGGTCGACAAACTATCTCAAAAATTAAGTAACGCATTAAATTGAACGGTGGCCAGGTGATTTATCCTGAAAAATAGACAAACTAGACAGAAGATTTAGACAAAATATTGTTGTTCTCTTCCTCAACAGTGTCTTGTATCAACACGCAGAGAAAAAGTTGGCGATAGGATGCAGTCCCAGTCCAAACATACTATTTTCCTCACTTTTAGCTCGAAAACGATAGTCCTTGACGACAAACTATCTCAAAAATTAAGTAACGCAATAAATTGAACGGTGGTCAGGTGATTTATCATGAAAAATAGACAAACTAGACAGAAGATTTAGACAAAATATTGTTGTTCTCTTCCTCAACAGTGTCTTGTATCAACACGGAGAAAAAGTTGGCGATAGGATGCAGTCCCAGTCCAAACATACTATTTTCCTCACTTTTAGCTCGAAAACGATAGTCCTTGACGACAAACTATCTCAAAAATTAAGTAACGCATTAAATTGAACGGTGGTCAGGGGATTTATCATGAAAAATAGACAAACTAGACAGAAGATTTAGACAAAATGTTGTTTTTCTCTCCCTTAACAGTGTCTTGTGTCAACGCAGAGAAAAACTTGGAGATAGGATGCAGTCCCAGTCCAAACATACTATTTTTCTCACTTTTTGCTCGAAAACGATAGTCCTGGTCGACAAACTCTCTCAAAAATTGAGTAATGCATTAAATTGAACGGTGGTCAGGTGATTTATCATGAAAAATAGACAAACTAGACAGAAGATTTAGACAAAATATTGTTGTTCTCTTCCTCAGCAGTGTCTTGTGTCAACGCAGAGAAAAACTTGGCGATAGGATGCAGTCCCAGTCCAAACATACTATTTTCCTCACTTTTAGCTCGAAAACGATAGTCCTTGACGACAAACTCTCTCGAAAATTGAGTAATGCATTGAATTGAACAGTGGCCAGGTGATTATCATGACAAATAGACACACTAGACAGAAGATTAAAACAAAATATTGTTTTTCTCTCCCTCAACAGTTATTGGTGTCAACGCAGAGAAAAACTTGGAGATAGGATGCAGTCCCAGTCCAAACATTCTAATTTTCTCTCTTTTTGCTCGAAAACGATAGTCCTGGTCGACAAACTCTCTCAAAAATTGAGTAATGCATTAAATTGAACGGTGGTCAGGTGATTTATCATAAAAAAATAGACAAACTAGACAGAAGATTTAGACAAAATATTGTTGTTCTCTTCCTCAACAGTGTCTTGTGTCAACGCAGAGAAAAACTTGGCGATAGGATGCAGTCCCAGTCCAAACATACTATTTTCCTTACTTTTAGCTCGAAAACGATAGTCCTTGACGACAAACTCTCTCGAAAATTGAGTAATGCATTGAATTGAACAGTGGCCAGGTGATTTATCATGACAAATAGACACACTAGACAGAAGATTAAAACACAATATTGTTTTTCTCTCCCTCAACAGTTTCTGGTGTCAACGCAGAGAAAAACTTGGAGATAGGATGCAGTCCCAGTCCAAACATACTATTTTTCTCACTTTTTGCTCGAAAACGATAGTCCTGGTCGACAAACTATCTCAAAAATTAAGTAATGCATTAAATTGAACGGTGGCCAGGTGATTTATCATGAAAAATTGACAAACTAGACAGAAGATTTAGACATAATATTGTTGTTCTCTTCCTCAACAGTGTCTTGTGTCAACGCAGAGAAAAACTTGGAGATAGGATGCAGTCCCAGTCCAAACATACTATTTTTCTCACTTTTTGCTCGAAAAAGATAGTCCTGGTCGACAAACTCTCTCAAAAATTGAGTAATGCATTAAATTGAACGGTGGCCAGGTGATTTATCATGAAAAATTGACAAACTAGACAGAAGATTTAGACATAATATTGTTGTTCTCTTCCTCAACAGTGTCTTGTGTCAACGCAGAGAAAAACTTGGAGATAGGATGCAGTCCCAGTCCAAACATACTATTTTTCTCACTTTTTGCTCGAAAAAGATAGTCCTGGTCGACAAACTCTCTCAAAAATTGAGTAATGCATTAAATTGAACGGTGGTCAGGTGATTTATCATGAAAAATAGACAAACTAGACAGAAGATTTAGACAAAATATACTTGTTCTCTTCCTCAACAGTGTCTTGTGTCAACGCAGAGAAAAACTTGGCGATAGGATGCAGTCCCAGTCCAAACATACTATTTTCCTCACTTTTAGCTCGAAAACGATAGTCCTGGTCGACAAACTCTCTCAACAATTAAGTAACGCATTAAATTGAACGGTGGTCAGGTGATTTATCATGAAAAATAGACAAACTAGACAGAAGATTTAGACAAAATATTGCTTTTCTCTCCCTCAACAGTGTCTAGTGTCAACGCAGAGAAAAAATTGGCGATAGGATGCAGTCCCAGTCCAAACATACCATTTTTCTCACTTTCTGCTCGAAAACGATAGTCCTTGACGACAAACTATCTCAAAAATTAAGTAACGCATTAAATTGAACGGTGGCCAGGTGATTTATCATGAAAAATAGACAAATTAGACAGTAGATTTAGACAAAATATTGTTTTTCTTTCCCTCAACAGTGTCTTGTGTCAACGCAGAGAAAAACTTGGAGATAGGATGCAGTCCCAGTCCAAGCATACTATTTTCCTCACTTTTTGCTCGAAAACGATAGTCCTGGCCACAAACTCTCTCGAAAATTGAGTAATGCATTAAATTGAACGGTGGTCAGGTGATTTATCATGAAAAATAGACAAACTAGACAGAAGATTTAGACAAAATATACTTGTTCTCTTCCTCAACAGTATCTTGTGTCAACGCAGAGAAAAACTTGGCGATAGGATGCAGTCCCAGTCCAAACATACTATTTTCCTCACTTTTAGCTCGAAAACGATAGTCCTTGACGACAAACTATCTCGAAAATTGAGTAATGCATTAAATTGAACGGTGGTCAGGTGATTTATCATGAAAAATAGACAAACTAGACAGAAGATTTAGACAAAATATTGTTTTTCTCTCCCTCAACAGTGTCTTGTGTCAACGCAGAGAAAAAGTTGGCGATAGGATGCAGTCCTAGTCCAAACATACCATTTTTCTCACTTTTTGCTCGAAAACGATAGTCCTTGACGACGATAGTCCTTGACGACAAAATCTCAAAAATTAAGTAACGCATTAAATTGAACGGTGGCCAGGTGATTTAGACAAATAGACAAATTAGGCCTATATCATTGGTTTTTAAAACTCTACGCTTGCAGTACTGACATGCGTGAAATGTTTGGGTTAAATATGTTTTATTTTGTGTAATGCTCTGCAACTAGTTCGAGAATAATACCATAGTCAGTGATAACTCTGTGTTAAGTTTCATATAAACTGTTAAACGAAGTTGAAAAATCAAAATTTCAAATGCTTTTCAGGAAACACTGTGTTATTTCCAAACTTGACTCTCCTATAGTTTTCAGCGGCCAATCATGGAGGAATATTCATAAAAAAAAAAAATTTATATTTTTAATTATATTTGATTCTGAAAACAACAGTTCAATTTTTCTAACATAAGTTCAGTCAATTTATGTCTCGGGAATGTAAAAAAAAAAAGGGAAGAAAATTAAGTAACAATAAAATAATGGTGGGACTCGAACCTGAGTCGCCTGATCGGGAGTCCTATGCCGGTCCACAAGACCATTCACGAGCTCAATGCTCGATTAGTTCTGCTTAAATATAACTGTAAGATAGGCTTATCGTGGCTTTTCACGTTGCACCCATGCACGCTTAGACGTAAAACACAGTCTGACGATGTAAAACATTCATTTGATTTTAGGTGTAGCTGTTCAAGTTGATCTAAATTTATTTGGAAAAGGGTGTAGGGTGTCAACTGAACTAAAATCCTGAAATTCAATGAAATAAAACTCGTACAATCTTTGGTTTCAGTACGAAACACACGTGTTCAACGGATGCAGAGAAGCCCATTTCTTTTGTTAAATTCCTTTGTTGAATCTGGCGTTAACAATAAAATGTTTCCATTGAGGCGAAAGGATTAAACGCCGCGATCTTTTTTCACGCTTGAGTGCCTCTGAATGGGGAATATTGAAGCGGAAAATCACGAATTACAGCACTTAGGCAGCATTTTATCCTACATAATGATACTTTTTGAAGAGGAAATTGCATACTGAATACAACTATAGTTTCAAAATTAAAAAAGTCGCCGTATTTAAAAAGTCGAGGTAATTTTTTAGGAAAAATTTCACCAAAATTTTCCTCGTCTTAACGTAGGCGGCGCTATTTATATTCATTCTCGCACGTGCACCGTATCCAGAGTTGGCTAGCGCATTAGCGTGTGTGTGTATGGCATTGCAAGGGGATGGGGGCGGGGCTGGCTTCCTTTTTTGAATACATGTACAGTTTATAGCCCTTTTATTTAAAAAAACATTTCTCCACTTACGACTTTTAATAAATATATTTCGCTTGTTCCCTCCCCCCCCATCTCACACGACAAAAAAATTCCCGCCTCCCTCTTGCTCATGTACCGGGGCCCTTTTATTAATATCCTGATACGCGTCACTTTTGTTCCATTAAATTTGACTTTTATTCGGATTGCATTTTTTCACTGACCTTAATTATCTATTGTTTTAGTTGTAGACCTATTCAACTTTTATTCGTGAGATAAATTGAAATTGTGATGCTAAAATGAGATTGGGTAAACAGGTGATACACAGATCGGGCGGCGGCTATCGCGCTAACAATGTGCGCACTGAGAATGAAATATATATATAGCGCCGCCTACGTTAGGATGAGGAAAGTTTTGGTGAAATTTTTCCAAAAAAATTTCCTCGACTTTTTAAATACGGCGAATTTTTGAATTTTGAAACTATAGATGTATTCAGTATGCAATTTCCTCTTCAAAAAGTATCATTATGTGGGATAAAATGCTGCCTAAGTGCTGTAAATCGTGATTTTCCGCTTCAATATTCCCCATTCAGATGCACTCAAGCGTGAAAAAAGATCGCGGCGTTTAATCCTTTTCCCTCAATGGAAACATTTTATTGTTAACGCCAGATTCAACAAAGGAATTTAACAAAAGAAATAGGCTTCTCTGCATCCGTTGAACACGTGTGTTTCGTACTGAAACCAAAGATTGTACGAGTTTTATTTCATTGAATTTCAGGAGTTTAGTTCAGTTGACACCCTTTACCATTTTCCAATTACATTTAGATCAATTAGAACAGCTACACCCAAAATCAAACGAATGTTTTACATCGTCAGACTGTGTTTTACGTCTAAGCGTGCACGGGCGTCAACGTGAAAAGCCACGATAAGCCTATCTTACAATTGTAATTAAGCAGAACTAGTATAACATTTGAGTGCCTTAATGGTCTTGTGGACCGGCGTAGGACTCTCAATCAGGCGACTCAGGTTCGAGTCCCACCATAATTATATTATTCTTTTTTTTTCTTACCTTCCCAACTTTTTATAGCTCCATGCCCAAACATAAATTTACTGAACTTATCTTTTAAATAAACTGAAATTTTGTTTTCAGAATCCCAAACAAACTTCCAAGAAAACAAAGAAAACAATAACAAACAGGTATTTTTTTCACTTTCATTTATTGTGATGATTTAATATCCTTTATTCAAAGAACTATGCACAGCATTCCAACAATATTTTAAGTACACATTTACTTTTAAAATTCACCTACACAATATTTACACTGCAAGAAAATATTTATCAGACTTAAAGGGCATGTACAACATTTGCTTCGCTGCAATTTTCAGAAATAAATGGATTTGGAGGATTAGTATGTTTTAGCAAACATTGTTAAAATGACTTTTTTCACGTTTGGGCTTGTAGATGCTGGAAAAGCCAAGAAAACCAGTCATGTATTTGCAGTCTGGTGACCCCACTTATAAGATAAAACGGAGCAACTAATAGACTTTGGGGAATCAAAAAGTCAGAGAATCAGTCTAGCAGACTTATACCTCTTCACAGGTGTGTAATCAATTGCAAAGAAAATAACTAATTATAAAAAAATTGGGAGCAATTTTTGAAAAATTGCCAGTTTTCTCCAATGCTGGTCGGCCGACCAGCGTTGGAAAAGTACCATTTTTCTTTAAAATGTCAGCACATCAGGAGCCACAATTTTACAGGATGCTTTAGACTGTCATTCCCCAACAATCCAGTAAGGTATTTCGTGATAATTTGATCATTTCGTTTTGTGATGTTTGCAAATGTTGTATCTTCCCTTTAAAGAAAGGCAGTAAACATTTAATGTTTTTACAGATGAAATAAAGAAATGAAGTCAGAATATCACACAATATTGGCAAAGAATGTTGCAACCTGACGCCACTTCAGCGGCGTTAAGTATGGAGCGTCAAGAAAATGTTCTCTTAAGTATTTCTCAGTGCCAGATTCATGTCTATTATCATCATTTTTGCAATGAATGACTTCACTGACATGATATGAAGAAAAAGCAGCATCAGGTTGCAACATTCTTTCCCAATATTGTACATGAAAAAAATATAGTATTTACAATGTGATAGATTGCCTTTGAGAAAGATTCTGTTGGATTGAAATTTCTGAAACTGACTTGGGACATGGATGACAAGATTGACTTTCAAGGATTTGTGTGGACTCGGGACTTGAATACAATCTGGGCCCAATTTTATGGCGCTGCTTAACAGTTACCAGAAAAGCTGTGCTCATTACTACAGCAGAACATTGTACTATCCTTAAGCACTCATGGCATGGATGTGCTCAGCATCAGCACGCATTGAGATCTACATGTACATTGTCACGTCAAAAGCTAAGCAAATTGTTCCTCTGAGGTATACATGCCTTTTGCTGTGTTTACTGCTTACGGCAAATTAAGCAAATTGTTCCTCTGAGGTATATTAGCATGCCTTTTGCTGTGTTTACTGCTTACGGTAAGTTAAGCAAATTGTCTCTGAGGTATATTAGCATGCCTTTTGCTGTGTTTATTGCTTACGGTAAGTTAAATTGTTCCTCTGAGGTATTAGCGTGCCTTTTGCTGTGTTTACTGCTTACGATCTCCGTAATATAGACAGAGAGGCTCTGCTGGCAGAAATTGTGTGCTTAGCAGCGCTATGAAATTGGGCCCAGTACAAATCACTTATTTTCAATTTGTTTCATGCCTTCTGGACCTTACACCAAATTGCTTGACAAACGTGCTCTGAAAACTTGTACATGTATATTTATATAAATATAAACCATTATTTAGTATAATTACATTACATACAGGCATGCAACTGGGAAATCATAAAAAAGAGGAAATTCAAATTTTTCCCAGACTTTGTACAGTGTTTTTCTATTTTCAATGGCACACATGGGAAGTAAAAAAAGAGGAAATCAGCTGATCCGAGGAAAAGTTGCATGCCTGTACATACAGATGACTACCCCCTCCTTGAATAACCATTCCTGGCCCATTCTCATGCCGTTGGGTTGTCTCTAAACAGGCCCAAGAAACTCCAAGATACAAACTTGCAGAGTTGTCCTACATGTAAGCAACATTTGTGACGTGAACATTCACAATTATGATGAACATTTCAATGCTGCCTGACTGACTGTCCGACCGAGTCACTGAGTATTAACTGATCGAGTCAGTCACTATTATCACTGACTGACCGAGTCACTGACCGAATCACTGACTGCGCGATGAGACACTGACCGAGTCACTGAGTCACTGCATGACTGAGTCACTGAGTCGCTCAATGAGGCACTGACCGAGTCACTGACCGAATCAGTGACTGCGCGATGAGACACTGACCGAGTCACTGAGTCACTGCATGACTGAGTCACTGAGTCACTCAATGAGGCACTGACCGAGTCACTGACCGAATCACTGACTGCGGGATGAGACACTGACCGAGTCACCGAGTCACTGCATGACTGAGTCACTGAGTCGCTCAATGAGGCACTGACGGAGTCACTGACCAAGTCACTGAGTTGATGACAGCCACCACGTTGCTCAATGAGTCACTGAGTGATTCACTAACCAAGACATTGACCGAATCACTGACGAGTCACTGACGAGTCACTGACCGAGTCACTGACCGAGTCACTGACTGAATCTGACTGAATCACTGAGTTGCTGATCGAGTCACTGAGTTGTTGACTGAGTCACTGACCGAGTCACACAGTCCAGCTTAACCAGGCAAGCCTACTTTGTTTATGCCATGAGAGACTTAAGCCTCTCTCCAGAACTGTTGTTTTCTCCTGCATAACCATCTTGCCAAAGCTAAATAGAGAAATATTTCAAGGCAAATTTCCCAATGTGAAGAACAAATACTTTGGAAAATCCCTTTGCGAAGCAGGACATTTGGGATGTACAAATCTAAACAATCTCAAGACTAGGATAGGGACCACCTCAGGAAACTGGTACCCTGTTGTCCTTGGCCCACTTCTTCATGACACGGATGATGTATTCCACCTGCGGGTTACTGGTGTTGCGCAAGATTTGGAGGATGTCTCACAGAGTGTTTCTCTGTAGAGGAAAAAAAATGACAAAAATCTAGTGGCTTGAACTTCACTGGGTTTTGTGCACATAAAAA
Organism: Patiria miniata; assembly: GCF_015706575.1. Lineage (NCBI taxonomy): Eukaryota > Metazoa > Echinodermata > Asteroidea > Valvatida > Asterinidae > Patiria > Patiria miniata. The sequence continues at coordinate 24,579,656 of NW_024037073.1, read as the reverse complement.
TAAAAGCTATTAACAAGATGGACTTTGCGTCGGGATGATGCATTTCAATATTAAGATTTGCCCTTCAAAAAATCACTCGGGTGGGATTTGAACCCATGACTCGACCACCGAGTTTACGAGATTGGTGGTCCAGTGGTAAGATGTCTGCACTAGAAAGCAGGAGGTCATGGGTTCGAGTCCCAACCGAGTGATTTTTTTCCAACTTTCACTCGGGAGGTAACGCACTGAGTAAACAGTGTTTATAAGTCGGTGAAGGGCAAAACCTAATAGTGAAAATGAAAGCTGTTCATAGAATATGGGGACAAAGGAAAAATCCATAAAGATCAATGAATTTGAACTAAAGGGGTAAGAAGTTGAAAAGTATTCATGAAAATTTGTAATAAAAAGCCGTATCCTCTCTGAGTGATCCCTGTTTTATATTTCCCAGGTCTGCATCGTGACTCTGGGCGTGATCCCTGGCTGCATGGCATATGCGGGTTGAGGGCTTCTGACTAGCGCCCCTTTGACAGAGACATTGACAATTAGGGAACCGCCAACATTGGGCTGGATAGCTCAGTTGGTAGAGCACCGGTGTGATATACTAATTGAGATGTAATTGGTCAGTACGCACTGTTTGATTGATGAACTGTGGTCACCTGACTGTCACCTGACCAAAGGTTGAGATCTGATTGGTCAGTGTGCACTATTTGATTGATGTACTGTAGTCACCTGACCAGAATTTGAGATCTAATTGGTCAGTGTGCACTGCTGATTGACAGAGATGACACCCACCTTGGTTCATGACCAGCAATGATCTGCTGGAATACGCCCACGCACGCCCCTCGCTTGCCTTCCCAGTATTCAGGATTGGGGTCCAATCTTTCCAGGACATCGAAAGCATAGTAGAACTGGCCCATCTACCGACAGAAAAGTTGGAATATGAAAATTGAGAGGAGACCTTGACAATTCCAATTTGAGGTCGAGCAAAAAAACCAGAAGTTTGAATGAAAAGCCTGAATTTTTCGATCATATCCCACCGTGTTGAAATTGTCCAAAAATCAATATTTTAAGCAGTTTGGGATTTTTGGCTATTCTAGTATTTTATGATGCCCTCTACATGCTTACCAAAGTTGGGACACAAAAGTGCATCCTTCATTATTCAAGCTAATGACACAAAGTGGTAAATGTGCAATGAATCATTTTTTTCTTTTTTTGACAGGGATTCGTATTCTCGTTGATTTTACACGTGGGAAACAATGTTGCAACCTGACGCCACTTTTGTCTTCACACATCATCTCAATAAAGATCAGTCATTGCAAAAATGTTTCACAAACATGAATCTGGGACTGAGAAACACTTCCAATTTGGTTCAGAAATACTTGGAAAGTTTTCTTGACTCTCCATAGACTTTGTACACAACCGCTGAAGTAGCGTCTGGATACTGCATTCTTTTCTACACATGCGTTATATTTAGATTTATGTCTCCTCTACCATTTGCGTTTGGACGAAGTGACCAATCTGTTTTGTGAAATCGGCTGCAGGTTGAGATTGAGTGACTGGATACTAATTTGGGGCTAATGCCAAAATCTTGACCAAACATCCAACGGACAAAAATAGGGGATGATGATTTACCTTGTAGCCGTCGTTGGCAATGAGCTGCAGCAGGCTGAACGATTCACCAGACGTCTCCATCTTAAGGTACAACTCCCAGGCTAGTCTGGCCTTACGATTCATGATGTCTGAACAACGAAAACAACACAAAGAAAGGTTATAAATACATAGGATACTGCTGTAAGAAAACACATTGGGTCCACAAAAGATGGTTCGGTTCAGTGGATGCTCATTTCAGCAATTTTCGGCCAGCAATGCTCAGTGTAACTGTGTACAATATTTGGGAGCCAAGAGGGATGTTCAATGTAGCAAATTTCTGTCGTACAATCTGCTTGAAATGTGATAGAACAAATCCAACATGGCAAATATAGGATTAAGATGTGACGTTTACACGTATGAAACAAAAAAACTTCTTACTCCGTTTACTAATTTTTCAAAACATTTAAACAAAACCCGAATTATATAAAAGGGATCTCCGTTCACCCGATCTTCCTTTGAGACAACCACACATATATGTAGCACAAATAATTAACGTTGTTTTCAAACCTACTTAATTTACAAAACCTTAGAAGCACCTCATAATTGATTACATTTGGGGAACAGGTAGAACATGTTTACTTTATCAACGACTGCCCGCTATTTACTATGTCAACCATTGTTGATTTATCATGTCAATCACGCCGCTCTGCAGATCAGACAAAATGGGTATGCAAAAACCACTGTCAATGGCTAAACGTTTAAAACAGTTCGTAAAATATTTGCTCAAGGTTTACAAAATAAAACGCCAAGTCACATCCTTAATATACGATCAGGGCAAGTGCATGCTGGTTATGTCATTGTTAGAGACACGTCAGTCTACCTCACACATGGGCAACATGTGCATCTCCCTAATGCCACTCTGGATTTTCCAGCAGTACATGAAATGCATGCACGCGACGTGTCGTGACTTTAGTTGGACATTTGCTTGTGCAGTCACAGTTGTGAGTGCATGGTCAATACATTATGAGTTGAGGCTTAACAGGTAGATTCATTCCCATAATTAGCAACTTTGAAGTTGGAAGAAGAAACGTCATTAACAACTGACGGTAATACTCACAGCATCTTGCCAACCAGAGACACGTGTAGTCATTCTTGATCTTCTCACTCTGAATGAGCATAAAAATCTGGAAAACAAGAGAAACGATTAACCCACTCCAATTAATTCATGGTAAAACCAAGTGTTCCCCACCAAACAGTGGTCTAGGAGGCACAGAAAGATCCCCATTCGGGTTTTAGACTTGTTTTTTTTTATGCCTATTCGCCCTGAACAAGGCTACAAGCCACTCCAGATATACAGGGCTACACGTCGGCCCAAAGCAGCTAAATCAACCACACCATCTCTGCCCTCACAGGTACCCACTTATAAGCCATCAGTGTGGGGGTTTGGTCAGTATCAAATGAGGGGAATAATGCTCATTGTGATGTTTGGCAAGGTATGCACCCCTCTAGTCAAAAAATATGCGACAGCATTGCAGCGGTGGCAGCTTTTTGGGTGCTGTCCCTTGTTTCTTTTTTAAAATGGAGGCCAAAACATGCTTGTAATTACCACATATAATTTATTTGGTTCAAGCATATTGACGTACAGCCATTTTGAATGAAAACACAAATCAAAAGTGATAACACCCAAAAAACTGCCACCACTCACACTGCAAAGCTATCACACATTCTCCAACTCTAGATATGCCTTTCAAAAAATCGCTATGAGCATTGCTCTTTTCAATCGTCTGGTACCGGTGGCCCATTTTTTGGACCAAAGCTGATAGCCTATTACTCCTGGGTGGGAGAGAAGCAATTAGTGACAAGGTGCCTTGCCCAAGGGCACACCCACCATGACCCCAGGCTGGACTCAAACCCACAACCTGCAGCTTTACCCGCAGACCACCAATCCAACGCCCTTGAAGGGCCTCTTGAAGCAGGACAGATCATAGGTTGGAGGGAAATAAGCACCAAGCAAAGAATTCCAAGGAGATGCAGCACGTGGGAAAAAAAGCTATTGCAATATATCTTTTTGTTCTACATCTAGGTATACGGCAACAGTAGATGGATGGGAACAGACAGAAAGTCAAGCTTCTCTCTCAAACAGGGCCGACCATCGGTGGAAATTGATACAAAATCCCACTTTTCTTGAAAATGACAGCACACCAGGTGCCGTGATTTCACAGGATGCTTGAGACTATTATTCACTAACAGTCAAGATATTTCATAATAACTTGGCAGTTTTGGTTTTTGATGTTTGCAAATGAAAGGCGCCATGACTAGTTCCTGATTGGTCGATCCATGGCAACAATGTGGTATTATTAGTTATCCCGCGAGTGCGAGTGGAACACGGAATAATGCAGTGTGTCTGTGTCCCACATTCGGCTGAGTGGTATGTGGGACACACACGCACTGCATTTTTTGTGTTCCACAAACGTGAGCGCGATAACAAATTCATCTTTAAGCAAACTTGAGGCACAGTAAGATGAAACACACATGCCGCTGTTCATGTTCGTATGGAATGGCGCGCGCATCTTATAATAGTGCAATATGCGGAGTGCAGTATGGACTGTGGCCGTGCTACATTGTTATATGTAGCACGGCTTGTTGCCATGGATTCACCAATCAGGATCGAGGATTCAAGTTTATATGAAGATAATATCTCATATACCATGGTCCATATCACACTCTGCCTATCATACGGACCCAACCATCGCTGAGAACAGACAGTTATCTAAAATACTACATCTGTTAAACAGCTGTGAGTTGGCTGTTGACTTCATGCATATGCTTGGGTACACTACATATATCTGTGCATTACTTTTCCCTGACAGAGCTGGCACTCAGGCACTCCCTGTGACCTATGGGTTCTATGCATGACAGATTCTACAAACTGCACTTTGAGGGATGAAAAAGAACAGCTTTTTTTCGTGGTTTTTCAGCATGGAGACACAATACATTGAACAGCTCAGTGGAACGACGTCAGCTATAAATTATTAGCCCTTAAATTTGGTCCAGTTCATGAAATGATGGCAAATGATCCTATATGCCTTGAACTCAGCTTACTTTCCCGGCTGGTCCTATCTGATTTTGGCGAGCGCTGTGGCTCGTATGTCGGTGTTCTGGAAGATGGCCCGTATCAGGCTCTTCACGTCACTGGCGCTGAACACCATAGTGGTCCCTGGAATGACGGAGAGAATCACAGTCTCAAATGTTTAAAGAGCAACTAGACAAGAAGAGGAGTTCCCAACATAAACAATATTTTTAATTTTAAAGTTGTGCAAAGAAATTGACTGGAGCAGGGGTTGAACCTGTGACCTTCGGATTGCCGTTCCGGTGCTAATACCAACTGAGCTATCCAGCCCAATGTTGGTGGTTTGTCAATGTCTTTGTTCAAGGGGTGCTAGTCAGAAGCCATAATCCCACATATACCATGAAGCCAGGGATCACGCCCTAAGTCACGATGCTAGCAACATTAGCAATGCTGCAAACCTACAAATACCAAACGGGGATCACTCAGACAAGATACAACTTTTTTAAAATGGGGAACTGCCAGCATAGGGCTAGATAGTTCAGTTGATCGAGCACTGGAACGACAATCCGGAGGTCATTGGTCCAAACCCCACTCCAGTCAATTTCTTTGTTCAACCTGAAAGAATTTTCCAGCTTATAATTTGAATCTTATTTGTGTTGTATCTCACCTTGCCCTCCGCCCACCTGTCGACAATATCTTGCATGCTGGCGTCTAACATAAACAGCATCTCGCTGAATGACATCCACTGATCAACGGTACTCTGCACCAAAACTGGTTCCTACGCATCAATCCAAATACGAACAGTCAACCTCCTTAACAATAAGGAATACACTTCTACATGGGCGTCGCTAGGATTTTTCTAGAGGGGGGCAAAATTTTTTTTGCCCAAAAATACTTGTATTTCTCAACACATTCTCGCTTTATCAGTTTTAGAGGGGGGCAGGGACATTTTGCCCCCCCACCCAACTCATTAAATTTACACAACACTTTGTCTTCGCGCCTCTTTTTCTTTCTTTCTTTTTTTTTCCTTCTTTTTTTTGTTTTTTTGTGGCTTTTCCGGGGGGGGGGGGGGGCAAGTGCTCCCCTTGCCCCCCCCCCTCGCGACGCCCATGCACTTCTAGTTGTTTGAAAAGTGGATTTGTGGGCAATTTATGAGCAAATGAAGCATAAGCTTGCAATGGTAATCACGTATCGTTCAAGCAATGCATTATCAGTCGTGTCCATCCTCTGCAACTATATATACAGAGATCATACACTTTTCTAAGCTATGGAGTAGTCTGCTACACACCTAACAAAAACCACAGTGATTCAATTTTTTAATGTGAAATAATGCACCTCTCAACAGTAATATGTTGTTTGCATTCAACAGAATGTGCTTGTTAAAAACAAACAACCAACATTTGTATTTATGTTTGGTATGCACAAAGCAACACACTGTGCATTATTCAACACATGATATACATCACTTCGTGGGCCACCTAACATCTTATCAACAAATTCTGCAACAACAAACAAATTAGATTCAGGAATTGCTTTCTTACCTCATCTTCTCCTGGTTTGATCAAGTGTGGAATTCTGTCTTGCAGTCCCGAGAGTAACGAATGTAACTGCTGCGCATCATCAGCTGAGATGTCCTGTCAAGTTGAGCAACAAAAAAAATGTTCTAACCAATTAGTGGCAGTATTCCACAAGGATATCACAGACGAAACAAGTGCGAGTGCACAATAAGCTCTGGTCACCTTGCATGAAATGATTGTGCATAAAAACAAGCCCAGGCAGCCATCTCACGTGAAAATCACGAGCTGAAAATTGACCAAAATAAGCCCCCTAAGTTTCCCATCAAAATAGCGGGCTACACACTACGTGACTATTAACATTATTAAGCATTATCTTGCCTCCATTTTACAAAATTTTCATAAACAACTTTACAAAATGTTACAAACAATTTTTGTTAACTATATCACTGTTTCTGTTTGCGAAAAATGTTGTAGTTACATTATATTGGAAACTTAGGGAGCTAGCTTTTGCTCAATTTTCCGAGGACAGACATTTGCAAAATAGATGCGCATACGCATCGATCGAGACAAACCTCGTTTTCCGATAACTTTCGTCTAGAGTGCATTTACTGACAACGGCATGGAATTTTTCAATTTTTGGTCAAAGATTTTTGGTCAATTTTTGGGGACAGACAGACAGACTGACCAACTGACCACCAAGTGACATGTAGAAGCTCCTGCCACAGCTTAAAAATAGTCCCTAAGACATGTTGAGTTAGGAATTTGTTGGCAGCCTATGCACTCCATGCACAAGTACCACCTCCACACTTTCAAAAGGAGAGTTCAGGGAGACCACTGGGAGGGACAATCTAATGCATTGCCAACGGCGCCTGACGCCCATGCCAAGACGCCAGAGGTTTGTACAGAATTCAATCAGTTGTGTGTTCTTTACGACATACCTGCATGAAACAGTCAAATACTTTAGGGATCTTCTCACCTCAAGTGACGAGACTTTCTCCAGGATGTGCATGAGTACCGTGTTGATGAGTGTAGACATGGCCTTGGTGAAGATGTTACTGGGGAGGATGTCGGTCCAGACTCGCTGGAGGTGACCCAACTGATGGACAACCTGCAATGGGATAAAGACAGGGATGAGATTGCCTCTGAAAGATGCATTCCTTTCGAGACCGGTAATGTCTTTCTCTCAGATTCAAAAGGTCTGATTTCAGACAAAATCGTGCCTGTTAAAGGCTTAATATACAACATTTGCTTTTGCTGTAATTTTCAGAAATGCAAAATGGAGGATTTCTTTAAGGGATTTGGGAAGATTCCTAGCCAAAAAGGCAGAGGTGAAACTTTACTTTGACTTCATTTTTATCAACAAAATTGAATATTTGAATATTCTTATGTGGAAATCCAAGTCCTAGATAAGGCCGAGTAAAAAAAACAAAAATAGTTTATCGTCCGAGGCTTTGAAAAAAATTAAGGAGGCGGGCACCCCCCCCCCCAAGATGGTTGATTTTCCAAGATGATGAATTGATTGATGCATTTGCTTGACTCTTTTGCTGATACAAAATTGTGCCTGAAGGAGCTGTCACCCCTTCTACAAATTTCATTTAAAACAAATACATTTGACAATGCATTTGTAAATTATTTTGTAAATGTATGAATTAAAAAAAACACAACAAAGGAAGCAAGCAGGAAAAAGGAAGCGGGCCGTGGCAAGAAACTGGCGTTTTTTTTTCACTTGGGCTAAAATTTTGGATTATTGTAAAATGGCCCTCTCACATGCCAAGAAGTTGTCGTCAGTGGCTACTTGGTCAAAGCCCTCTGCACCAGACAGACTCTCCACTAATTGGTCTCGCTGTATTCTCTGCAACAAAGAAGCAGTAATGCAAATACAGGATACGGAGAGTTTATTTATTTCGCTTGAATGTGAGTGCAATGCACATTTCCCATAACATTCAAAGTGAAATTTGCTGCAGTTGAAATGTGTTGCAACTTTTGTAATCTGTGGGATGAATACCTGTTGTGACGTCAAAACTTAGGATTGGCGTAGCCAAGAAGGATACACTGGCCTTAACCCTAACCCTCCAGGGTATTGTGGCTAGAAACCCTGCTAAACGCAGCAACATGCAACACTTGTCTACAAGCCTGCTCAGTGTAGCAAGATCCATCAGATGGGCAATCTCAAGGCTAAACTGCCTCAGAGTCTGTGGTCACCAACTGCAGCAGGATACCACTGTGGTATTGCTCAATGGGACTAACTCTCAATGTTTCAGAATTGGCCGTTTATGCACTGGTGTTGGTGGCTCAGTGCAGCAAGGTCCCACAGATGTTTGCGCCTGATGCACTGTGTTGCATCTGGCAGGGCTAGGGTTAACAACGGGATAACAGTTTTAGACCAATAAAATCAACTCAGTGCTGAAGTTTAGTCCCACTGAAATATCAGGAGGTACAGTAGAAACCCGACACATTCAGGCTGTGTTGACTCGGTACAAATGAGAAAATATAGGCTGCTGTTTTTGTTACCATTTGAGCCAAGAAACATTCGGATGCCAGCTTCCTGAAGACAGGGATGAGGTCGACAAACGTGGACGTGCCGTCACAGAGGGGCGGGGGTAAGGATTGACGATACTGATGGCTTAGAGTCAGCAGGTGATGGGCGATGTACATGCAGTTGTTGTGGTGGAGAGCGCACACCTGGGGTAGCTTTTGCTGTTTCACAAGAAAAATTAAAAAAAAACATAAAAGAAATGTCAAGATTTCTGTTGTGTAAGTTGAAGACAATATCAACATAACTTTCTTCATTGTTTTCATCCTTGCTTTTGTACACAGGAACATTTGTTTTTTGTGCTTTTTGTTTTGTTTTCATTCGAATCAATAATATTGCTCAATCATAAAAAGGGTGCATAACAAACTTGTTGACGTTTCAGCTCAGTGGATACTATACATTTCCGGAAAACAGAGAAAATGGTTGCACAATTTTAGGGGTCTCATAACTGGATTTCATTGATAACACATGAAAAATATGTGCCAGCGGGCACACTTTCTAAAAGCACCTTCAATGATTATTTTCTTCTAAATGATACCATGTCAGGCGGAATAGTTTCATAGGTTATTTGGTACCGGTCCTATCTTCACTTGGAGCTAGGATTTTCTAGTTAAAGCGGTAGGTTGTCAGGTTGGCGTAGCAAGGTAGGTCAAATCTAGCATTAAATCGGTAGGTATGTTTCAATCAAATTAGGTTTTGCCCTTCACCGACGTTTAAACACTGTATACTCAGTGTGTTACCTCCCGAGTGAAAGATGGAAAAAATCACTCGGGTGGGACTCAAACCCACGACCTCCTGCTTTCTAGTGCAGATGTCTTACCACTCGACCACCGAGCTAACAGGATCGGTTGGCTGGTTCGAATCTGGTATGTTTCAGTTTAATTGCAAATGTCCCTATGTGCCATTAACAACCCAAGTTAGCAATTAGTCGTGTTCATGCAACAAGGTCGTATCTCCTAAAATGGGCCATTCGTGAAACACAAGTTTCAGAATGTCAAAAGGTCGTATCTTACTTAAAATAACCCTGATGTAACACACAAAGTCAATGGACCTTGAGATACAACGTTTTTACTCGCGCAAGATATCACTTTGTTGCAGAATGGAGTTACGACCTTGTGAATTCATATTTGGTTATTGTATTTCAAACACGAGTAGAATTTGCTTTTGCAAAATTTGGATCTTCATTGGATCACAGTTGACAGGTTGAGATTTTCAACCCGGGTTGAGAGGCTCTAGTGTAAAAAGGCCTTAAGTGACTACTCACGTTCACTTCTGACTATGTTCACTACATGTTCACATTTTCATGACACAGACTTGGAGGCAGATTTATGTATTAATTTATTTGTTTGAAAACAAACTGGCCAACTTATTTACAAAAATCAATTTGGTGAAAGGATAGTAATGGTACAAAATCTTCCCATGAAATGTGTCAGTTGCACCACAAAGTCATGTATGGTGTGCACAAAGTCCATAGACGATTTGTCACTCTGTGGTGCACCCGAAAAATTGTAACATCCGGCATGTTATCATTTTGAAGAAAAACTACACACTGAAAAAGTCTTCTTTTTCCCCTAATGGTACATGACTAATCTCTAATACAATCTTTGAGCACCTATCTATGCAATTCAGACAAATTGTTTTGAGCAACTATGCCATTTAGCAGATGATAATGAAATTCAGTATTACTAAATGACCGTTTGAAAAAGTCCAGAAGTTGACTCACCAGACTATCTCTGTGGTATGTGGGTACGACATCACAAAATATCTCAAACATGTTTCGCACTGTGTAGAACAGCTGGATGGCACTGCAAACATAAAAATAAGACATTAGCAAAAATCCTTTACACTATGTAGGTTGAGGTTGAATATATTGTGTTCTCTGACATTTTGTTCAACACATTTCAATTTGCTTGGACAAAAGGCACTTTTGCTTTTTCACATGACTTGGGACAAGTGCAGCCAAGTGGTTTGGGTTCGTGACTCATGATCAGAGGGTCAGAGGTTCCAATCCAGCTGCTGGCCATATGTTGTGTCCTTGGGCAAGCCACTTCACCCCCACTTGCCTCTCTCCACCCAGGAGTATAAATGGGTACCGGCATTAGCTGGGGAGTAACCTGCGATGAACTAGCATCCCATCCAGTGGGAAACAGAAATGTTCTCAGTCGTTTCATGCTACTGAAACCGGAGGTAAACACCAGCCTGATGGGCCATATTGGCTCACAACAGACTTTACTTTACTATGGTGAGAATAGCATAAACACATCACATCAGGCAGTTGGCATGGGTGGCGCAGTGCGTAAAGAACGTACCTCTCACCGCTGTGGCCTGGGTTCGATTCCCGGATCGGTTAATATGTGAGTAGAGTTGCTCATTAATTCTCTCCTGTGCCATGAGGGTCTTACGACGGCTGCTTGAGGCCCTTGTACATAACATGCCTTCGGCTCAACCACGTTGTAGCCGTGTCCTTTACAATTCATCTTCTGCTGCGAGTAAGGATGATTAGCTCCCCAAATTAATTAATGAAAATGCAAAGCCAGATGGACACATTTTCCAACTCACCACTGTGGTGTATTACTAGCAGCTTCTTGTAATGTCTGGTAGGCTAGATTAACAAGACACTCTATGCTTTCACTGACTGCACACCCAGGCAGTGCAAAGATACCCTCGCTGACGTAGCACTTGTCCTGAAAGAAGTAAAAACAATTACATTGCAAGTGTCCTCAAGTGAAATTTCATATTTAATACGATAAGTTCATTCAACACATTTCAACAATAAATATTTCAATTAATGTTTTAAACTTGCAAGAACTCTTAAAGGCTGATTAGAATGACAAAATCAAATCCAGTTTAGTCTTGAAGCGCACAATTTCCAACAAATTCTAACCTTGGCATCTTGTTTTTGATCTTTGACGTTCTTGTTGTCAACCTTCATTGTACCGACTCTCTTTGTATTGTGCAGCTCTCTCTGCATCAGCTTGCGGGTTTCAACTATCAGCTCTTGAAACTTTCCAAAAATGAAATAAACCAAACATAAACAATGTCAGGGATGTAGTCAAGTACATCACAAGTCCAGTCACAAGTCCATCACAAGTCCAGTCACAAGTAAATCACAAGTCCAGTCACAAGTCCATCACAAGTCCAGTCACAAGTCCATCACAAGTCCAGTCACAAGTCCAGTCACAAGTCCAGTCACAAGTAAATCACAAGTCCAGTCACAAGTAAATCACAAGTCCAGTCACAAGTCCAGTTACAAGTCCAGTCACAAGTCCAGTCACAAGTCCAGTCACAAGTCCAGTCACAAGTCCAGTCACAAGTCCAGTCACAAGACCAGTCACAAGTCCAGTCACAAGTCCAGTCACAAGTCCAGTCACAAGTCCAAACAAACTGAATGTTGCTATTAAAGAAATGTTGCCACAACATATTGAGAAGTACCTTAAAAAAATAATTCACCTTTTTGTTAGCAAAGTGGACATTGACATCTCTGGCGTAGGTCAGCAGTGGAGAAGCAGTTTCTGCAATAAAACCTGAATAAGAGAAATTCTCTGCTATTTCAAATATTTAGCTTCAAGGCAGTGTTTTATTTTATTATTTATATGAGGCTTCCAGCGGTCAAAAATAAATCAGCGTATTGTATGCTTTTGTGAAACGAACCAAGATAGCAATCATTTGGAAATTCTCCGGCGCGCCCTCATCCAGGCATTTTCGCTGGAAACTCACAGTTGTCAACCACTCAACAGAGCGTAGTGCGCGGTACCGTTGAACAAAGACGCCCACGCAGCAAGCATGCAGCGCGCAGCAGGCCAGATATACGCGCACTGTTGTCAACAATTACAATGGCAGCTTCAAATAGTTTGACGAAAAAGGAGAAATGAAGACAGTGTCTTGAATTGTATTTCTAGCGAATTAAGTCAGCTCGATATAAAAAATAATAATATTGGATGGCTTTTTTTTGGGGGGGGGTTACAAGAATATATTGTCTTCGACTCGTGCAATATTGTCATAGCTCATGCAATATATTCTTGTATCCACCTCAAAGCCATCCAATATTATATAAATATTCTGTATGATTATTTGTTTTGGTTTGCTGTGTAACTGCTGACTGACCTGTTTTCCGTAGAGAAGCTTCAAATCCCTCGGTAGCCGTGATGACAGCTTTGTATTCATTGAGCTAAAATGGTGAATATGATAAAATAAACAAATTAACAAATGTTATCATACACTATTTCTGTAAATACATTTTCAAACATGAATATTCACTACACAGCATTAAATGTGCAGACTTCTTTTTTTTTTATTCATATACACCACAAAATCACAAGTGAATTTTATTGTTTCTACCAAATTGGCACAATTCCATCACTGAAAACCTCCCGGTTCGATTTTCAGTGTTTTAATTTCTAGAATAATTTTTTTTCCCTCGAATTTTCCATTTAAGATTTTCAAATAATATTCCAATAAAATAAACTTTAAAGGGGCACTAGGTCCTGAAATCCCCGAAAATTTCAGGTTTTGGATTGTTTACTTATCCTACAATAAACTCCAGCTAAGACGGCACTCTCGGGACCAGAGAATTTGTGACGACTTACGCGAATGTCGGCTTCTGCCTCAAGTCGTCATTTTGCCGACTTACACAAATACACAAATTAAATCACAAATACACAAATTAAATAGATCGCGAGGGGAGCTCTCGGAATTGAACGGGAAATTTCACTTTTCATCCAACTCGTAAGCAAACTTCAGCACCTTGATTTTAATCATCGATCTCTCCTTGTACCTCAGGTGGCGTATCTAGTAATTTGAAGGCTGTTTTGAGGTAAATCTGATGTTTTTATTTGCCAAAGTTGTGTTTTTTGGGGGGTCAACGGCGGTCGGCAGAATAGTGTCGCGCGACTTTTCTCATGGTTTCTCGAGAATCGCCACCAAAATCATTGAAAAATTTCATATTTTAGTCTTCATTGTCCTGTTTGAAGTCGATTACTAGCTTCGTAAATGCCTGTTGCATCGTATGAGGTATGAATTATGGAATCTGGGTCGGGATAATATATGGAAAATGAACCGTTTTTGTAATGCACTGGGGATACAGAGTCCGGGATTTCGGGACTCTTACGACCCGGTACTTTTAACGTAGTTGTGACTCCAGGGGGGTCAGACAAGTGGACCGTTGAGACAACTCGACTCGGGACAAGTCGACCGTTGAGACAACTCGCCCATTGAGACAACTCGACCGTATGTGTGATAAATGGAAAGACAAATCTACCGTTGAGACAAGTCGACCGTCGAGTCAAGTCGACTCACTTGTTTTGGGGCCTAGTTTTGGGGATAGTACTGGGGATTTTGACGGCGGCTGATCGCCGATTGGGAGTTATGACACATGAGTTTTTTTGTTGCAACTCAAAAAAAAAACAGAGCCGATATAGCGCAGCGTGATTGACCGTGCACATCGTCCGTTTTTCCGGGCCGCGCACATCCCCGGTCAACGTGGTCGTACCGTGCACGGTGACATCGTTTTTTGCCGGGCCTGTGCGCGCACTTATCCCTGGTCAATGTGGCCGCGCCATGCACGGTGGCATTGTTTTTGCCGGGCCTGTAAGCCCACTTGCTGCGCCGGTCGACTTGCCCCGTGCTGGGCCGGGCCTGGTCCTCGCAGGCGGGGCGCGCCGGCCCAACGCGACGGCCACCGGATCGAAGCGCGCCTCTGTGCATCGAGTATGCCCGTGCTGTGCCCGGGTCCTGCCACAGATTGCAACTTTTTCCGCTCCACGCGTATACATTTCCATTGAGTCGAGCTGTCTCAACGGTCGAGTTGTCCCGAGTTGAGTTGTCAAACCGGGCGACTTGTCTCAAGGGTCGAGTTGTCTCAATGGTCGACTTGTCCCGAGTCGAGTTGTCTCGACGGTCGACTTGCCCGACATTCGACTCCAGCTCTAATGCGATAGGCATTAGAGCTGAAGTTACTCAAGCTAAGTTACATCATGGGACTATGTCATTGCCAATTACCCCTAGAACTTAGCTGGAGTAACTCCAGCTGACATGCTCATAATATTCATTCACATGTATCGCTGGAGTGTGGTAGCAAGAGACCCTAAAAAAATGGCCTCTCAAAAATTGTTCATTTTCACCTCTAATATCCCACCTCGGATTTCATTTACATACCTCGTAGATTCAGCAGTTATTCACAGAGCCTAATGATCGACTTCAAACAGACCACAAAAAAAACTGTCTGGTGAGGTCAGGAAGATCACTGGTGGAGCTGCTGAGCTGGGAACTGATGTCTCCCTGAATACCAACAAAAAATAAAGATACCAAATTGACTTCTTTTGACAATAAAAAGTAACATCTTAACCAGTTTGCATCAGAGGACGTGATAAGACGCACTGGCTGTTTTTATGCACAGGCAGGGCTGATGGATTTTCTAGGCACTAACCTCCGTGTAACATTCTGCTTTTGCACACACACAAAAGTCTGTGAAGTCATACAGGCCAGACTGTGTGTTGATCTTGAATTGGCCGTTGTGCATGGCCAATTGTTTGACAATTTACATTCCAGTGGACACCTCAAAGTATTGAACCATATGAGGTTTCGGCACAAAGTGGGACGCTTGGGTAAAAAGAACCCCTATGCCAAATATAAGGCCAAAATATTTCCATGAAAAAAATGGATCATTTTATCAACTTGCTGTGCTCACACTTGTATGGCCCTTAGCACAGAGATTACTCCAGTGTGTGGCCATAGAATAGGCTAGGTTTTTACCAATGGTGCAATAAGTGATAACCACAGACACCAATGCCTATCTGATCAGACAGCCCTACATACCTAGTCTAGGGGCTAGACGTTATTATGGTTTGATACGCGATAACCCCCGCAGCGATAACCCCCGCAAGAGGGAGCCCTCACTCACGACCAACCAATACCACCCACCATCAAAACGTCTAGGCCAACTCCTAATACCCCCCCCCCAAAGAAAAAACAAAAACAAAATGGGGGAAACTAGTGCACAAACGTGACTTCTGCAGGCAATTTACTGTTCACTTTCAGTCCCACACATACTACATATGATAACCATTCATCTTCAACATCTGCGTGGTTATCCGTCAACTTCCTTTGGTATTCATGGAGGGGCTACAAAGTTCTTAACTGTTCCAAACTTCCGTGGTGAATCATCATGAAAATCAATGCGCAGTAGAACCCTGGGACATCCATAGAACAACCGAACTAATTCGTAGTGTTATTTGTAGCTATTCATACATATTCTTGGAGATTTGTAGCTCATTCGTGGTGGAAATCTCTACGAATTCACTACAAATGTCCTACGGTTATGCCCAGATATGCTAGAATTCTGCTAAGGTTGTACTACGAATATGACTATACTTTATTTGTAGGAGAACCTTGGTCGTCTGTGGCCCAATCGCAGACAACTGTGGCATTAACATCATTATTCTTGGTAATACTGTCAATATTCATAAACAATCCATTCAAGAAATCGTGGTGTATTCGTAAAGAAACCTCTGACAGTTGTGGCTATCCGTCCTGAAACCCTAGTGCATTCTTAGAGTGTCGATTTCTCCATGAGTCTTGACGGTTCATTGTGATCAATTGATTCTTGGTAAACGGTGGATATTCGCAGGTCCAACCGTGAATGTGTTACTAGGGCCTTAAGACTATGACATACCTTGATCTTATTGCTGAGAGTCTGCATCTCAGTGGACAGTGTCTGCACCTTGTTGTGTAGCTCCTGGGTGGAGTCCCTGGTGGGTCTGTAGTTGGCATACTTCTTGTGTACGGCGTGGTAGATTTCACCTTTGATCTCATCAATGTGAGTTGATAATTTGCCGATGCGCGTCCCCAGGTCTTCCTTTTCCAACAGATCTGGGAAAAGAATTACAAAATATTGGGTGAGTAAAAAAACCCGAAACCCAAATGGCAGGACCAATTTTCGAATGAAGTTTTGTCTGTAGCACTTTTAAACTCTAGGATATAAAAACCCAATCAATAAGCTTGCGGATTTGTGACGGTTAATACAGAGATAGGCCTTGTCCACTAGTTACATGTAGCTTGAGTAACTCCAGCTCTAATGCCTATTGCATTAGATCTGGAGTCACAACTACGTTAAAAGCACCGGGTCGTAAGAGTCCCGAAATCCCGGACTCTGTATCCCCAGTACATTACAAAAACGGTCCATTTTCCCTAGATATTATCCCGACCCAGATTCCATAATTCATACCTCATTCGATGCAACAGACATTCACGAAGCTAGTAATCAACTTCAAACAGAACAATGAAGACTAAAATATGAAATTTTTCAACGATTTTGGTGGCGATTCTCGAGAAACCATGAGAAAACGTTGCGCGACACTATTCTGCCGACTGCCGTTGACCAAAAAAACCACAACATTGGCAAATAAAAACATCAGATTTACCTCAAAACAGCCTCCAAATTACGAGATACGCCACCTGAGGTACAAGGAGAGACGATGATTAAAATCGAGGTGCTAAAGTTTGCTTATGAGTCAGATGAAAAGTGAAATTTCCCGTTCAATTCTGAGAGCTTCCCTCGCGATCGATCGTTAAATTTCCAACTCTTGTTTGAACGACGCGATGTAACCGTATGTCCCAGCGTTCATTCAGTGGTCTCAGCACGATTCCGGTTTTTTTATTTGCCTTTTTTAATGGGCTTTGTATTAATCAACAAAAGAATGAATCAAATAAGGTTTCGCCCTGCACCGACGTATAAACACTGTATACTCAGTGTGGTACCTCCCGAGTGAAAGTTGGAAAAAAATCACTGGGGTGGGACTCAAACCCACAACCTCCTGCTTTCTAGTGCAGACATCTTACCACTCGACCACCGAGCTGGTTGGTTCAAATCTGATGTACATAGCAGTGGGTACTGCATTAACTATTCATAAGATGGATAGTCGGTGAAGGGCAAAACCAAATTTGATTTACATCACCCCGACGCAAAATTCCGTCTTAAGCCGTGTCCGCACTGGACTTTTTTTTTGAAGGTTTTACCGAGACGATGGTAAAATGAGAAATGGTCAAATGTGACCACTGTCCGCACTTGGACTTTCGACACGGGAAATTTTACCCAGACCGTGTGGGAGAAGTGACCGAGCTGTCACAGTCACGTGCACAGGAAATAAAATGCCAATCACATTTTTTTTTAGCCCCAATAGGCACAGTATAATATTACACACACCATTAAAATGCACAATATAATCGTTACATACGATGTTATTTCATCTTGACATGATAAATCTTGACGAAAATGCCTACTATTCTGACGCATTTGTGATGGACGACATCGAAGCCATGCGGCAGCAGTTCCATCGGTAATCGCTGGTTCCCACCTCATGCTAACAGAATCAAAGCTATGATGTAGGACCGGAACCAGGGACTGCGGCCTACGTACGGTGCCATGCAGACTACACGGCGTAACAGGACGAATTTAGATCATAGAAAATACAAAACAAACATTGTTGGAGAAAAAGAATAACTGCAAAGTATTTCCCAGAATGTGATCTTGATATTTTCTGTGAATGTATTCTCCGTTAAAATATATTTATAACGAGATTTTACCGCTCGGACTTGACACACCGCAGCGTACCGGTACGTGTTTCCACAAAATGTTCGGCCACATCACGTGTGGGATCGTGCGGTCTCTGTATGCATGATACTCGCGCTCGGGCCGGATGTCACTTTCCTGAGCCGCTTTTACCGACTCGCACTGTCCGCACTGGACTTATCGTCTCAGGAAAAGTGACCTGGTCAATTTTCCTGGGTGCGTGGTCAGTTTTCCTGGGCAGCAGTTGGCCAGTAAAAGTAACCGCTGGACTCAGGAAAAGTAACTGAGAGGAAAATGTCCCACGCTGTCCGCACTGGACTTAAAATGGGAAAAGTACCCATAGTCTCGGTAAGTTTGACCAAAGAAAGTCCAGTGCGGACAAGGCTTTATAAAAGAATGAATGTTTTAAGATATGAATGGCTTTGTAAACTTTGCATTCATTCATCAGAAATTCACAAGTTTGACAGTTGAACAAAGGTTCAAGGACAGAGGAAACGACAGATGTGGCGGAGGTGTCTTTATCTTGGTTAAGGATGGTTTCTCAGCCATTGAACTTTCTGAAGATGGTTGTGAATTACTCTGGTGCCAACTACCGCTCAAGCCGAAAGGAGAGGACATCTTCATCTCTGCATAATATAGAGCCCCCGACTCCTACAGGCCAGAATCTCTAGAAAACCTAGACAGAAGTCTGAGTAAATTGCAGGCTCAGGTAAACTCCCCATTCATCATTCTTTCAGGAGACTTCAACATCCCGGGCATGCTTTGGAACTCAAGGACTGGTACATGTACTTTCTCGGCAAACGGTATTCAATCCAAAATGATCAACATCGCAGATGACTACAATCTCCAACAAAAGGCAAATTTTACTACAAGGAGAGACCCAGTTACAGGAACATATAACATCTTAGATTTGCTCTTCACCACACGTAAAACTCTGGTTTGTAATGTTTACAGCAACTCCGGAATTAGCGATCACGCAACAGTGTTAGCTGACATAAACATCACCGCACCTCGCTCTGTCAAGCCCCCTAGGACAATCTTCAAGTGGAATGATGTGGATGAATCCAAGCTGAATAAATCTGGCTAGAGCTTAAGACCGAATTCATGCAGTCATCTCCTGAAACCAGAACAGTTGAGACAAATTGGAGTATTTTTAGGGACAGGCTGAAAACTAACGAATTAGTACAATGCACCACAAAAACCAGTCCAGGGACATTCTAGACCCTCATGGCTCACTACTGTCCTAATCCGTTGCTGCAGGAAGAAAGAGCGCAGCTATGTGAAGGCAGTAACAAGCGGTCTACATTCAAACTTTTGCAAAAGGGTCATTCCACCGGGTTGGGGAACCATATGTGACATATGACCATATTAACAAAAGCATAAATGCTTTGCTAGCAGTTGCTCTACATAATATTTGTTGTTGGGTGTTTCACGACTGCAGAAAGTTTGAAATCATTTCAATGTATTTGGCCAAAAATATGAGCAAAAAAATGTCATTTTGGATGTAACATTGACACCGTGTCAGTGTTACGTCCAAATGTGACATTTGTACCTTTTTTTAAATTTCTGCGAAACATCACACAAATTCACTTTGCTAACTTCTTACTATACATGCAACACAATAAAAAAAAATTTTGTTACGGTAGTCAGGTATCAAATGGAGCAGAAATGATAGCTTGGTTGTGTGGATGTAACATTGACACGGTGTAAAACCCAATGTCACACTTCCATTGCGTGATTTTTACACCGTTACATCCACACTAGAGGTATTGTTTCTGCTATATTTGAACCCTGACTATACCAAAACAAAAGCTTTTCTTGGTGCTTAGGTGTCCAGTTGTAAATATGCAATGTCAGTTTGGGTAATATTTTACATACGTGTAAAAAATGGGAAACAAAGAATATTTGGATGTAACATTGACACGGTGTCAATGTTACGTCCAAATATGACATTTTTGCTTATATTTTTGTCAAAGTACTTTCAAATGATTTCAAACTTTCTCAAGTATTGAAACACCTTAAGACAAATATCAAATTGAGCAATTGTTTAGAATGCATTGATACTTTTAATAATATAACCAAATATATGGATGTAACATGCACTGCTTCCCAACCCGGTGGAATGACCCAAAAGCAAGTGAACAGCGAAATCCGAAGGGCTAAACGCACACATTTACAAGAAACTACATCTACAGCTAACCCCCAGAAATGTTGGCGCTACGTAAACAGCACTCGTAAAGACAACACAGGGGTTCAGGTTCTAAAACTCAACAGGAAAAATATCACATCTGACCAAGAAAAAGCTGAAACCCTACAAGACCAATTCTGTAGTGTTTTCAGCTGGGATGACACCGATGTGCAGCCAGTTCTACCACCGAGTCCCTACTCAGACTTGACAAACATCACCGTGTCTGTTAGCAGAGTCCTCAAGTTACTGACGTCGCTCAACTTGAAACTAGCTGCCAATGAAGTTGCCCCAGTACTCGCATTCATATTCCAACAATCACTTGACCTGGGTTCTCTACCATCTGACTGGAAGGAAGACATCGGTTTTTCCCATCGGTTTTTACTTTTCATCGATGACATTAGCAAATCAGTGACTGGCACAACTCGCCTTTTCGCTGACGACTGCCTGTTATATTGGAAGATCTACTCATCAACTGGTGAACTGATGTTCCAAAAGGACCTGGACAACTTGGCTCACTGGGCGCAAACCTGGGGAATGAAATTTAACTCCAGCAAATGTAACATCATGCGAATCTCCGGGAAGCGGGCCCCGCCTTCATCAAAATAAATTTTCATTCTGCATCCAGATCAGTCAAAGAAAAGCTGTACTTAGCAGTAGTCAGACCACACCTAGAATATGGCAGCATTGCTTGGAACCCTCACATAGCTAAGAACATAACATCCCTGGAAAAAAAGTGCAACTGATGAGGGCTGCTCGTTTCGTAATGCGAGATTATTCCAGACTGAGCAGTGTGACCGACATGTTGACAACCCTAGGCTGGTCTTCACTGGAAGAGAGAAGGAAAGTTAACCAACTTACCTACTTACCTACTAAAATAATACACAACATAGTTCACATTAACTCATCATCCATAGTCCCCAAACCAGCACCGGCTCGTAGAATTCACAACCACCAGTTCACAGAAATTGCAGCAAGGACAGACATCTATATGCAGTTATTCCTACCAAGAACTATCCGGAAATGGAACAAGCTCCCTCAAGACACCACAGACGCCCCAAACCACAACACCTTTAAGGATTTAATTTAGTTCCACTTCCCCAAGGCCTCCTTGCTAGACTTCCACGTGGAGTATTCAGGATAACCACCAAGTACCAAGTACCAAGTAAAGGTGCATTTTTTTTTAATGAAATTAACCCTCATATCCCCAATTTAAAAAACTTACCTGGAAAGCACCAAAACTATTTTGCAACAAAATTAATTTCACTGGGTTAAAGTATTAAGTTTCCAATAAGCAAGAATGGACAAAATAACATGAATGAGATTACACTTAGCTGACCTGGCAAAGGAGCAAACGTCTTCACCAAGTAAAAGAATAACAAGTCACCTTTGGATTTGTCCTCCTCATCTTCATTGGGAATGGCATCCATAGTGATGGCCGCATCTGTTGGCATCTTGACAACATCACCCTCTGTAACTGTGGTTGACGTTACCTCCCCAGTTGGGACATCATCAGAAGTTGGTCCCTGCTTCTCATCCATTTTGGTGTTATTACGTTGGACCAAAAACACACTGGAAATATAAAGAAACTGCACATAAAGCAGTTGTATACTATTGAAAGCCATGACCAGTGGGATATCTAGGGGGAGGGGTCAAAATTTGTCCCTGCTAATTTTGACTTTTTAGGACATATCATTTTCTGATGGCTGATAGGTCATTTAAGGGAAAAATTACGGCAATCGTGAAGTGTAGGGCCCCCGTTTTGTTTTGATCAAATTAGAATCGAAAATGTTTTTTATTGCTCAAAACTCACCTTTACAATCAAAAGCAGCCTTTTCTCAATTCTAATAACACCCATTTTACAATTTTGAACAGATTCTTGGGGTAGAAATCACGGTTTTCCTGCGCGGTTTGTACCTTGGGATTCAGCGCGCCTTGCATGCTCACGGAACATCGCGCGGTGATTGCCATCTTAATTTTCGGGTCGCATGTTGTCGCCGCGCCGTCATTGTCATTTTACCCCCAAATTTCCCTCAAAACATCAAAACCCTGCCCTCTATCTATGACAAACCTGTTTATTGAGAATGTTGCAAACTATTATGGTAGGTCAAATAATTTTTAAGTGGATTTTGTTCCCCAAGTTATAGGAACCGGGCCCTGCACTTCACGATGGCCGAAGTATTAACTCAACTGTAGCTGGAGTTACCCAGCCCTAAATTTTATCATTGGGTTGTCATCTAGATGACAACCCAATGATACCCAATTGGGTGCTGGGTAGTCCGAGTAACTTGGACCCAACTTATCGCCTTTTTTAACATTTGGACATGGTCTGGCGATAGTAAGGTCCAAGCTAATACCGAGACCTAGACAACACAGTCCCAAAAACCAACATTTTCCAACAAAAAACATCAGATTTCGCCTTCAAAACGGCCTCCAAATGACTAGATATGTCACCTGAGGTACAAGTAGACATAGATGATTAAGATGGTTGTACTTAAGTTTACTTACGATCCGGAAAAAAGTGAAATTTTCCGTTCAATTCTGAAGACCCCCTCTGCCTAGGTTGTCGTTGTTGTGCTCACGTTCAAAACTGCATGATAATGGCGTCTGACCTCGACCTCATGCAAATGTCGGGACGGCGCGCTTGCGCATAATGCACTGCATGCACGGCAGATTCCCCTGCGCCGCGCCGACGACTGTTTCCTGATGTAGAGCGCCAGCCATGCGCCTGGCTAGCCAGCGCGACTCCTAGGCGTACCACAAACTTACACAGCACTCTACATCAGGAAACAGTCGTCGGCGCGGCGCAGGGGAATCTGCCGTGTCGTCACGACATTTGCATGAGGTCGAGGTCAGACGCCATTATCATGCAGTTTTGAACGTGAGCACAACAACGACAACCTAGGCAGAGGGGGTCTTCAGAATTGAACGGAAAATTTCTGATGTTTTTTGTTGGAAAATGTTGGTTTTTGGGACTGTGTTGTCTAGGTCTCGGTATTAGCTTGGACCTTACTATCGCCAGACCATGTCCAAATGTTAAAAAAGGCGATAAGTTGGGTCCAAGTTACTCGGACTAGGTGCTGGGTAACTCCAGCTAACTCAACTGAGAAAACACTTAAAAATTTTCAGACCAGTCTCAAAGGGTTTGTGCACAGGGTGGCAAGTGATGGCCAGATATGGGAATCTTTCCTTTAATGTTAATTGTTATTGTTAATTAAGCATCTCAAACTTTTCACGAATGAGATACCACGCTATTGAATACAAATAATAAACGCAGCAGTACGTCTATCAAACTCAAAGTATCATGTCCGATATGGCCACTTTTTGCAGTACGTTTCAGTTTCACTAAATAAAATAATGCAGATTTCACCAATAGCTAATATAAACAACTAAATTAATGTTATCATTTATTAAATGGTTAGATAAAATTATCTACTGATACTGACCAAGAAAGTGACACAGGCAACAGGTTTCGGCCACTCGGAAGACAGCGCCAGATTTACAGTCGCGTGTTTATGTTGTTGAATGCTGCCCTCATGTGTCGTTCGATTGGCATGCAAGCTCTTTCGAAACATCGGCCTCCATCGCAGGTCCCTACTGCTTCAGCTTCATATATTGAACTGGTATCCTTTTTTTTAACGAGACGCATACGTCTTCCATAACGGAAGCTCAACAATATTTATTTGTCTATTATTATTTGACAACTCACGCTTTCTGGGTAGCTGTGTGGAAATTTCATAATCTTCTTAAATTTTTATAGTAGACGAAGCCGCAACTGGGAATGAATCGAATTTTTAAAAACTCTTTAAACCCATGTTTTCTTTTTTTCTGGAGGGCTAGGCCGGCGCTGTTTACGCAACTCAAGTAAGTTTCCACAGGGAGAAATGGCTTTAAGGGAAATAAATAAGCTGTTTACGCTAAACACTAGTTTTCCAGTTTTTCCCCTTGACCAGTTTGAGTGGCTCTTCACCAAGGTAATGAAAGTCGAAGGAGCGTCAATAGAGCTAGAGAGGGGCTATGTGCAAATATTATGTTGGACATTTTACAAATCCCCGGGAGCATCAAACTAGGCCTATATCTATACTAATAAAAAAGTAATAATATAGCAGTGTTGAACCCCACCGTACAGGAGCGACACAAAATATTGAATTCTACTTCGAATGCTGGAGGGAACTATATGCTTAAATGTTTCCAGTGACGGGTGCATATGTAAGTAAACACTAAATGAAATGTTTTTTGTGGCTATAACTTTGCCAATAGAAATAATTATTAACAGACTTTTGTCTAAAAACTGTTGAGATACTTTGGACAGTATTTTTACCTATGAAATATAAATGAGGTTGATATTTGTTTCACACGAAGTAAAGAATAATAAAAAAAGACTGCCGAAAAATTTAAATTGATTAAACACAGCGTCACTGAAGCTCACCTGATATTACTGCATTTCACTGCCAACCTGGTTTGCTACAGTGGTGAAGCAACAACTCACAAATAATTAAGATACCTAAAGTAGTCAAAACAAAACTAGAAAGACACAACATTTTTTAATCATCCTTTTTATACAACTCGGCAGAAAGTCCTTAATGCCTGGTGAACTGGATAAAAATCGCCACTTGAAGGAGTTTTGGCAACACAAAAAGAGAAATTTCCCATTCCGCAATAATAGGGATGCTGCGATAATAGGGAGTCCGACTAAACTTTAAAAATATAGCAACGGCATACTAAAGTTATATTGCAAATGTTTCTATTTTGGGAGAATCTGTATACATTTGTAAAATGTTATGTAATTGGCACACGGATGATTTTCAGCAAAACATTCTCAGAACTCTTTCCATGCATAGGATTTAACTAAGCTTCTTAGACTTTCGACAAAAGTATATTATAATATTTGTGGATTTATTTTATTTACCTCCAATTTTCAATTATGATATGATTTTAAATATTATGCATGCAGTTGTTTTTACCAAAATGGAAAGAAATTCATTTATTTCATATATAAACAAACGCGCATTTAATAACAATGTCGGATGACAAATCCACATTGGTTTAGGAAGTAGGACACAATGGAGACTTTCGTGGCAGCCAATTTGACTCATCTGCAGACGATGACGTTCTTGGTGCTTCCTTGACGTTCGATATTGTTCAAATTATTTTTCTATGTAGTTAATATTAAAGTCCACAACTGTGTAGGATTTAGTTTATGCAAGAAAAAATTGGTCCAAGTACTAAGTGCGCAAAAAAATGGCCAATGTTTTTCTACATCACTACCTCGTGTTGGTTCAGCATCAGAGTTGACGGAATGTTGCCACCTAACGCTGCTTTTTCCTTCGTATATCATCTCAATGAAAATCAGTAATTGCAAAAATGATGATATATTGATAAGACATGAATCTTGGACTGAGAAACATTTCCAATTTTGTTAGGAAATACTTTAAAAAAATTCTTGACTCTCCATAGACTTTGTACACAACTGCAGAAGTAGCGTCAGGTTGCAACATTCTTTCCGAGGTGACTGTTGGCTCTCCAAGAAAGCCTTCTAAAACCTCTTCCACCGCCTCAAAAGAGATCCCATCTGCGAGTGGTTTCTTTGTTAAATGTTTTATGCCTGGTTTTTATGAACTGCCACTTTGAAAACTGCTGTGAAGATTTGGATTTGAGTAGAAAATGAGATTTTCTACTGATTTTATTGGCGTAGCCGTTTTATAACATTTTTTTGACATCATACATGTTTACTTGACAGTTTTTCTCATGTTTTTTTTTGCAACTGTAGGCGCATCCATCAGTGCGGATGAAAAGGTTTGGATTTTTTTGACATAATAGGTATTTATGAATGGGAATAAATATGTGCTTGGTCGGTATTTAAGTTTAAGACCGCTTGGAGTCTGGGTGCTGATAAATACCATCGCCTTCGACTCCAAGCGGTTTTAAACAGAGTGATTAAGACCTTCCAAACATACTTTTATTCCCTTTAAACTGCATCAACAGTGATAAGCTATTAAACATTGGCACAGGTGGGTAAACTACCATGGTTCACTCAGAAAATGTTGTAAATTCCTGATGCTTGAATTCCGGAGCTCATTGGACTTATTTATAGCTTAAAAGACTCTCTGAAATAAATTTCACAATCAAACATTTGACTCAAGTATTTATTCTTTTGAGAATGATTAGAGACACCTTTTTGGCTTAAACTGTTTGAAAATGCACTTTAGTTTTTAACCTTCGCAGTTTCAGTGCTGTTTCAAGACAACTGAGTATGCCGTTGCTGTAATGTAATGGTCCCCTTTAATCTGCATGAAAAAAAACCAAAAAAAACAATGAAATAAATTTAATCAGTTGAAATTGATGTACCTTGTGAGCAGGTATGGTGGTTTACAAGGATTTTGGTGGATTTTATCAAATGCCAACACTTAGGGTCTTTTAAAATAATTAAGTTTGAACTTTAATTTTTCCTTGTACATTTGCGGTGTAAATTGAATCTTTTGCAACCCTGCAGGTTTTGTCTCATTTTATCATCCTCAACCACTTCACTCCACCATTTTTACCCAGGATGTCAACTAGATCTTCACCACATACACTGACCCAGCACCCAACAGTACCAGCCTGGTAACACACCTCATAGTCCCCCAGTCACAGCAGCCATCGGAGACGGACACATCATCCCCGGGGCTATGAGCAGACTGATGGGCAGCAGCCGCAGATCGAGTACCAGTATGCCTGCATCAATGATCTGAGCCAGAGCACTGCCAATGGGGAAGTTAAGATGGTAAGAATATTAACCCTGACCCTCCAAGAATCCTTCAGCATCTACCCAGAGGTTAAGGTGGATAATGCCACCAGCAGTGAAGGATAATTAGAAGAAGCTGAGGGGGAAAAAGCAAAGGGGGAGGCATTTGATGCAAGGAAGAACTCTTCCCCCCCCCCCCACTTTGTTTTCAATTGATATATCGTGAATCCATATGGAAGAAGGGAATGGGTAGACAACAGCATGTTTAATACAGTTGTCTTCACTCCTGCACTTGTTTGGTCAATAAAATAAATAAAACAACAACCAAAAGTTCAGCATTTTTTTAGGGGGTTGGGGTGGGTGAGGGCCAATATTGACAGTGGATTTTACAAATTGAAATTACAAGGTGCAAAGGGTGTGCCATTGGTTTTATTTAAGTTGATTGAATTTTGGAGGATTCAGGAAGGTTCTAAGCAACAAAAAAAATCTAATAAGTCAGGGTGGCAGTACATTTTGAGAGCTGACTTCAACAATTAATTAAATATTGGCATTTGTCCTTCACCTTGCCCACCTAATGTTAGGAATACGGTTTGAAAAAGTGAGTGATTGCTTGCACCCAGTAACAAGGAATTACATGTTCTTGACACACTGCATCACTGGGGACTTTCTTGCCTGTATCCTGTTTTTACCGCTACATATCGTCGCAGAGCTGACAAACCGGCGAATCGACCATTTTGGCGATTTCGATTTTTTGTTATTTTTAGGCTTTATGAAGGTTGCTCTTTCAAGTATTTATGCCAAAATTCTTAATATTTGTCTGGATTTTGAGATTCAGAGCCCCCCTTGTGGCGAATCACTCACAAAAACAAATCCATAATTTGACATAGTGACGAATCCGAAATTTCGCTGGTAACCAGCTTATGTAAGGAGTGCGTTCCAAGTACCAACGAATGTTATTCGTCAGTTTGTCGGATTGCGCGTGCGTGCACGCGCGATCCGACAAACTGACGAATAGCATACAAACATTTCGCTGGTAACCAGCTTATGTAAGGTGTGCGTTCAAAGTACCAACGAATGTTATTCGTCAGTTTGTCGAATTGCGCGTGCGTGCACGCGCGATCCGACAAACTGACGAATAGCATACAAACAGTGTGAAGAACAACCGGATATTGCAGATTAATGTAATTTCACAAACTGACGAATGCGTTAACGATCAAATAAAACCATATCGCACAACTTCTCTGATTAAATAAGTGACCTGGTGGATACTTAGTTTCATATTTTATTCAGAATATATACTAACAGTTTTTTTATCGAAACATTAAGGGTAAAATACGGCGCCCGGAGAAGTGTCCAACTTCAAACGCGAATTACTCCAAACAAGGTTTTCGCTTATTCGTCGGTTTGTCAGCTCTGCGACGATATCATCTGTCCCATTCAAGCGCAACATATATGTCGACCTTTCTACTCCATAAACTCCTCCCATCATTTCCCCTCTTTGTGTAGCCCACACCTGGAGTGACCTTTTGATGACCGACTTTCATTATTACAGGAATTATTATCCAGGATAATTACTCAACCTTTCCCTCTCGTAAACAGTTGTCCTTATTGAGATACCAGACAAAGGAAGCAAAGAGGATTTGGAGGACGAGACTTGCTACACAGAGCACAACTTGTCGCTGCTGCTGCAGGAGAAGGAAAGTCTGGAGAAGACTCTTGAGGAGGAGCGGACCACGTGGGCCCAGACAGAGCACAGGATGAAAGGCACTATAGAAAGGCATCGTACAAAGGTGAGTGGGCATTCCATCTGGTCTTGGTCAAAGAATGAGTTTGGATCTTGTTCCCTGCATGCAACAGGTACCAAGGGCGTCAATCGCTTCTTAAAAGTGGGAGGGGGGACATACCTTGATCAGAACTAATGCAGGCACACTAATGCGACTGCGTTCTTTCAGTGGTCAGATTCCTGTCAGGATGCCAGCTGTCATGGCTGTGGGCGATCATGGTGTGCACTGTTGTTGTCATTGCTCTACATTTTCTACACGTTCTACGCTACACGTTCTACGTTGTTTTATGCGCTGATGCTGCTTATGATAAATGCAGACAAACCGTTGCACACATTTTGTACACAAGCTCAGATGTGTCGTTTATCCTTGTGTAGAGGATTCGTGGTTTCACTCAAACTCTAGTTGCACTAAATAACTGGGTAACAACACATGTGCCTTCTTAAGCATTCATGCTCCAACTGCACACATCATGAAGTGCATAAATGTCAGACTTTGGTGTGCGCTGTCATGGTTGTGATTGGTTGCACATCATGGGGCAGAGCCTAATGGATTGGTATATTAAAATTCCATCTGTAAACAAATAATTTCTCTGCCCATCCTTCTTGCCCTCCAGGTTGTCCAACACAAACATGTCACTCAAGCAGCAGCTGTCCATGATTCACACGTCCAGTTTGAAACATCCAACCAACGACAGCGAGAACCAGTCCATTTTGCAAGAGTTACTGCAACACATGTCTGAGGAGCACACCCAGCTGCTGCACCACCATCGAGCACAGCTACGACTGTACGCTCAGGCCTGCGCATTATCCAAATCAGCCCCCGAGGAATCTGCAGCTGAATCTACAGTCTTGGTACCAGACCTGGCTGACCAATCACAGGACATCTCACACATGGCCATGATGTCGTCCTCGGAGGGCACCCTTGGGAACATGGAGCAGACAGTCGTCATGACGATAACGTCTGAGGAGGATTCGGAGCCGCTCGGCAACATTGTGGATAACCCCGGAGATACTGTGGGACATGACTCCTTGACTTTGGATAAGGATGTTCACTTGTCACCAAATGACATTCTGTACCAACTGACAAGCGAGGGACTGTCACCAAGACATGGCACCTCTGAGTCGGGTCACGTTTATCAATCAGGTAGAATTCATCCACATCACAACACAGGCTGTGATGTCACGCAACAGGATTTTCACAAGAACAAAAGTTGAAAATTGGTTTTTTCCAACAGCATGCCAAAAATATTCTGCCCCGATGGCTTTGACAAAAGAACGTTTGATGACAACATGTCAAATGAGGGACCACCATTAAAATGTGGGAGAACTAACAGCCTGAAAGCCACTTAACTAAATAAAACCGGACATATTTTGTAAACAGTGTACACTCAGTGTTGTCTTAGGGCTTAGTTGGGGGGGGGGGGACTTGAACTAATGAGTTGAGTCTTCATGGAAGTTTGTCTTACCTGAATGAAAAATTTTACCAAAGCAACTGGCCTTGGTCTCTCCTATCTTTTCGAGTTCTCGATGGGCAATCCCGAATCCGCTCAGTGAATGGGCGTAGTTGTAGGCCCAAACAGATCCATGTAGGTCCTCAAATCTATTACTGAAACATAAACGATGCAATTATGATTAACATTGAAACATTTGGTCGTATGTATAAAAACTAGCATTTGCTTTTTTTTTTTACTACATATTTTTCAGCATAACTTTTATTTGCATGAATAAAAATGAGAGCAAATGCTTTCACTATTTGCTTCAAGCTATAAGTATTTGCTTTTTTACTTTTTGGCTTTTGCTAGACTAGAAGTGTGGACTGGTTTCAAACTTGAAAAAAAATATAAATTTCAATTGACCTCAAAATTAATAAAATTTTAAAATCTAAAACTCCAACTGTGGGACTTGAACCAGCAACCTTCAGAAGTTCAGATTTAGGGTCATCAGTCCGTATTACTTGATTAAAGGGAATGTACATCATTGGTTTTTGCTGTAATTTTCAGGAATGAACTATATGAGGGGTAACCATGATAGATCAAATATTGATACACTGACATGTTTGAAGTTTTGTGTTCAAAAATGCTGGAAAAACCAAGAAAAACATAAATGGTGGAGTAGTCTGGTTCCCTGACTCCTCTAAAGATAAAATGGATCAATTTATAGATGCCGGAAATTTGTAAGGTAAGGGAACCAGTTTATAGCTGGCCTGCACCCGTTCATGAACATGTTACCAATAGCAAACAAAATTTGGACTGAAAAAATTGTGAAGTTAGAGCAGTAGTTGAAAAATAGTTAGGTTTTTCCAACGGTGGTTGGCCGACCACTGTTGGAAATTTATACAAAAATAAAATTTTCTTGAAAATGACTTCACATCAGGTGCCATAATTTTACAGGATGCTTTAGACTGTCATTTACCAACATCCTAGTAAGGTATTTCATAAAAACTTGGTAGTTTTATTTTTCGATGTTTGCAAATGTTGTATATTCCCTTTAAGCACAACTTCACACTATTTTGTGGTTACAAAATTAACTGTAAAGTTTCAATTGACCTAAAAAGTAGTAAAATTTTGAAATCTAAAATTCCCAGCGTGGGAATGAACCTGCAACCTTTAGATTTATAGTCAGCAGTCTGAACCACTGCACTAAGCATAATTTCATGCTTTTTAGTGGTTACGGAATTAACTATCAAGTTTCAATTTACCCAAAAGAAATAAAATTTTAAAATCTAAAATTTCCACCCTGGATTTGAACCCACAACCTTAAAATTTAAAGTCAGCAGTCCGTACCATTGTACTTAGCATCATTCCACTGTTTTTATTGTGTTAAAAAATTAACTATAAAGTTTCAATTTACCCAAAAAGAAATAAAATTTTAAAATCTTTAATTCCCTTCCTGGATTTGAACCCACAACCTTCAGATTTTGAGTCAGCAGTCCGTACCATTGGACTTAGCATAATTTCACACTTTTTACAGGTTACGAAATAAACTATGAAGTTTTAATTTACCAAAAAAGTAATAAAATTTGAAAATCTAAAATTTCCACCCTGGATTTGAACCCACAACCTTCAGATTTTGAGTCAGCAGTCCGTACCATTGGACTAAGCATAATTTTACACTTTTTTAAAGGTTACGAAATTAACTATAATGCTTTAATTTACCCAAAAAGTAATAAAATTTTAAAATCTAAAATTCCCACCCTGGATTTGAACCCACAACCTTCAGATTTAGAGTCAGTAGTCCATACCATTGGACTTGGCATAATTTCACACTTTTTAGTGGTTACGAAATTAACTATAATGTTTAAATTTACCCAAAAAGAAATAAATTTTAAAATCTAAAATCCCCCCCCCCCCGGAATTGAACCCGCAACCTTCAGATTTCGAGTCAGTAGTCCATACCATTGGACTAAGTGTAATTTCACAATTTTTAAAGATTACGAAATTAACTATAATGTTTTAATTTACCCAAAAAAGTAATAAATTTTAAAATCTAAAATTCCCACCCTGGAATTGAACCCACAACCTTCAGATTTCGAGTCAGTAGTCCATACCATTGGACTAAGTGTAATTTCACAATTACTGTTAAGAAATTAACTATGAAGTTTCAATTTACCCAAAAATAAATAAAATCAAAAATTTCCAACCTGGATTTGAACCCGCAACCTTCAGATTTAGAGTCGGCAGTCCATACCATTGGACTAAGCATAATTTCACACTTTTTTGTGGTTACGAAATTAACTATAAAATTTAAATTTACCCTAAAAGACATACAATTTTAAAATCTAAAATTTCCACCCTGGATTTGAAGCAACAACCTTCAGATTTAGAGTCAGTAGTCCATACCATTGGACTAAGTGTAATTTCACAATTTTTAAAGGTTACGAAATTAACTATAATGTTTTAATTTACCCCAAAAGTAATAAAATTTTAAAATCTAAAATTCCCACCCTGGAATTGAACCCACAACCTTCAGATTTCGAGTCAGTAGTCCATACCATTGGACTAAGTGTAATTTCACAATTTTAAATGTTACAAAATTAACTATGAAGTTTCAATTTACCCCAAAATAAATAAAATCTAAAATCTAAAATTTCCAACCTGGATTTGAACCCGCAACCTTCAGATTTAGAGTCGGCGGTCCATACCATTGGACTAAGCATAATTTCACGATTTTAAAGGTTACGAAATTAACTATAATGATTTAATTTACCCAAAAAAGTAATAACATTTTAAAATCTAAAATTTCCACCCTGGAATTGAACCCACAACCTTCAGATTTCAAGTCAGCAGTCCATACCATTGGACTAAGCATAATTTCACACTTTTTAGTGGTTACGAAATTAACTATAAAATTTAAATTTACCCTAAAAGACATAAAATTTTAAAATCTAAAATTTCCACCATGGATTTGAACCCACAACCTTCAGATTTAGAGTCAGTAGTCCATACCATTGGACTAAGTGTAATTTCACATTTTTTAGTGGTTACGAAATTAACTATGAAGTTTTAATTTACCCAAAAAGAAATAAAATTTTAAAATCTAAAATGTCAACCCTGGAATTGAACCCACAACCTTCAGATTTCAAGTCAGTAGTCCATACCATTGGACTAAGTGTAATTTCACAATTTTTAAGTGTTACGATATTAACTATGAAGTTTCAATTTACCCCAAAATAAATAAAATCTAAAATCTAAAATTTCCAACCTGGATTTGAACCCGCAACCTTCAGATTTAGAATCGGCAGTCCATACCATTGGACTAAGCATAATTTCACACTTTTTTGTGGTTACGAAATTAACTATAAAATTTAAATTTACCCTAAAAGACATAAAATTTTAAAATTTAAAATTTTCCACCATGGATTTGAACCCACAACCTTCAGATTTAGAGTCAGTAGTCCATACCATTGGACTAAGTGTAATTTCACATTTTTTAAAGGTTACGAAATTAACTATAATGTTTTAATTTACCCAAAAAAGTAATAAAATTTTTAAATCAAAAATTCCCACCCCGGAATTGAACCCACAACCTTCAGATTTCGAGTCAGTAGTCCATACCATTGGACTAAGTGTAATTTCGCAATTTTTAAATGTTACGAAATTAAGTATGAAGTTTCAATTTACCCAAAAATAAATAAAATCTAAAATCTAAAATTTCCAACCTGGATTTGAACCCGCAACCTTCATATTTAGAGTCGGCAGTCCATACCATTTGACTAAGAATAATTTCACACTTTTCTGAGGTTACGAAATTAACTATAAAATTTAAATTTACCCAAAAAGACATAAAATTTTAAAATCTAAAATTTCCACCCTGGAATTGAACCCGCAACCTTCAGATTTCAAGTCAGTAGTCCATACCATTGGACCAAGTGTAATTTCACAATTTTTAAATGTTACGAAATTAAGTATGAAGTTTCAATTTACCCAAAAATAAATAAAATCTAAAATCTAAAATTTCCAACCTGGATTTGAACTCGCAATCTTCAGATTTAGAGTCAGCAGTCCATACCATTGGACTAAGCATAATTTCACAGTTTTTAGTGGTTACGAAATTAACTATGAAGTTTAAATTTACCCCAAAAGACATAAAATTTTAAAAACCAAAACTCCACCCCCCCCATTTGAACCCGTAACCTTCAGATTTAGAGTCAGCAGTCCATACCATTAAACTAAGCATAATTTCACACTTTTTAGTGGTTACGAAATTAACTATGAAGTTTTAATTTACCCAAAAAGAAATAAAATTTTAAAATCTAAAATTCCCACCCTGGATTTGAACCCACAACCTTCAGATTTCAAGTCAGCTGTCCGTACAATTGGACTAAGCATAATTTCACACTTTTTAGTGGTTACAAAATTAACTATCAAGTTTAAATTTATCCAAAAAGAAATAAATTTTAAAATCTAAAATTTCCAACCTTGATTTGAACCCACAACCTTCAGATTTCGAGTCAGCAGTCCATACCATTGGACTAAGCATAATTTCACACTTTTTAGTGGTTACGAAATTAACTATCAAGTTTAAATTTACCCAAAAGGAAATCCAATTTTAAAATCTAAAATTCCCCCCTGGAATTGAACCTGCAACCTTCAGATTTCGAGTCGGTAGTCCATACCATTGGACTAAGCCTAATTTCACACTTTTAAAGGTTACGAAATTAACTATAATGTTTTAATTTACCCAAAAAAGTAATAAAATTTTTAAATCTAAAATTTCCACCCTGGAATTGAACCCAGAACCTTCAAATTTCGAGTCAGTAGTCCATACCATTGGACTAAGTGTAATTTCACCATTTTTAAATGTTACGAAATTAAGTATGAAGTTTCAATTTACCCAAAAATAAATAAAATCTAAAATCTAAAATTTCCAACCTGGATTTGAACCCGCAACCTTCAGATTTAGAGTCGGCAGTCCATACCATTGGACTAAGCATAATTTCACACTTTTTAGTGGTTACGAAATTAACTATGAAGTTTCAATTGACCTTAAAAGTAATAAAATCTTGACATCTAAAATTTCCACCCTGGAATTGAACCTGCAACCTTCAGATTTCGAGTCGGTAGTCCATACCATTGAACTAAGTGTAATTTCACAATTTTTAAAGGTTACGAAATTAACTATGAAGTTTCAATTTACCCAAAAATAAATAAAATCTAAAATCTAAAATTTCCAACCTGGATTTGAACCCGCAACCTTCATATTTAGAGTCGGCAGTCCATACCATTTGACTAAGAATAATTTCACACTTTTCTGAGGTTACGAAATTAACTATAAAATTTAAATTTACCCAAAAAGACATAAAATTTTAAAATCTAAAATTTCCACCCTGGAATTGAACCCGCAACCTTCAGATTTCAAGTCAGTAGTCCATACCATTGGACCAAGTGTAATTTCACAATTTTTAAGTGTGACGATATTAACTATGAAGTTTCAATTTACCCAAAAATAAATAAAATCTAAAATCTAAATTTCCAACCTGGATTTGAACTCGCAACCTTCAGATTTAGAGTCGGCAGTCCATACCATTGGACTAAGCATAATTTCACACTTTTTAGTGGTTACGAAATTAACTATGAAGTTTCAATTGACCGTAAAAGTAATAAAATCTTGAAATCTAAAATTTCCACCCTGGAATTGAACCCACAACCTTCAGATTTCGAGTCAGTAGTCCATACCATTGGGCTAAGTGTAATTTCACAATTTTTAAATGTTACGAAATTAACTATGAAGTTTCAATTTACCCAAAAATAAATAAAATCTAAAATCTAAAATTTCCAACCTGGATTTGAACTCACAATCTTCAGATTTAGAGTCAGCAGTCCATACCATTGGACTAAGCATAATTTCACAGTTTTTAGTGGTTACGAAATTAACTATGAAGTTTAAATTTACCCCAAAAGACATAAAATTTTAAAAACCAAAACTCCACCCCCCCCATTTGAACCCGTAACCTTCAGATTTAGAGTCAGCAGTCCATACCATTAAACTAAGCATAATTTCACACTTTTTAGTGGTTACGAAATTAACTATGAAGTTTTAATTTACCCAAAAAGAAATAAAATTTTAAAATCTAAAATTCCCACCCTGGATTTGAACCCACAACCTTCAGATTTCAAGTCAGCTGTCCGTACAATTGGACTAAGCATAATTTCACACTTTTTAGTGGTTACAAAATTAACTATCAAGTTTAAATTTATCCAAAAAGAAATAAATTTTAAAATCTAAAATTTCCAACCTTGATTTGAACCCACAACCTTCAGATTTCGAGTCAGCAGTCCATACCATTGGACTAAGCATAATTTCACACTTTTTAGTGGTTACGAAATTAACTATCAAGTTTAAATTTACCCAAAAGGAAATCCAATTTTAAAATCTAAAATTCCCCCCCTGGAATTGAACCTGCAACCTTCAGATTTCGAGTCGGTAGTCCATACCATTGGACTAAGCCTAATTTCACACTTTTAAAGGTTACGAAATTAACTATAATGTTTTAATTTACCCAAAAAAGTAATAAAATTTTTAAATCTAAAATTTCCACCCTGGAATTGAACCCAGAACCTTCAGATTTCGAGTCAGTAGTCCATACCATTGGACTAAGTGTAATTTCACCATTTTTAAATGTTACGAAATTAAGTATGAAGTTTCAATTTACCCAAAATAAATAAAATCTAAAATCTAAAATTTCCAACCTGGATTTGAACCCGCAACCTTCAGATTTAGAGTCGGCAGTCCATACCATTGGACTAAGCATAATTTCACACTTTTTAGTGGTTACGAAATTAACTATGAAGTTTCAATTGACCTTAAAAGTAATAAAATCTTGAAATCTAAAATTTCCACCCTGGAATTGAACCTGCAACCTTCAGATTTCGAGTCGGTAGTCCATACCATTGAACTAAGTGTAATTTCACAATTTTTAAAGGTTACGAAATTAACTATGAAGTTTCAATTTACCCAAAAATAAATAAAATCTAAAATCTAAAATTTCCAACCTGGATTTGAACCCGCAATCTTCAGATTTAGAGTCAGCAGTCCATACCATTGGACTAAGCATAATTTCACACTTTTTAGTGGTTATGAAATTAACTATGAAGTTTAAATTTACCCAAAAAGACATAAAATTTTAAAAACCAAAACTCCGACCCCCACCCCCCAGATTTGAACCCGTAACCTTCAGATTTAGAGTCAGCAGTCCTTACCATTGGGCTAAGCATAAGTTCACACTTTTTTGTGGTTACAAAATTACTATAAAATTTAAATTTACCCAAAAAGACATACAATTTTAAAATCTAAAATTTCCACCCTGGATTTGAACCCACAACCTTCAGATTTCGAGTCAGCAGTCCATACCATGGGACTAAGCATAATTTCACACTTTTTAGTGGTTACGAAATTAACTATGAAGTTTTAATTTACCTAAAAAGAAATAAAATTTTAAAATCTAAAATTCCCACCCTGGATTTGAACCCGCAACCTTCAGATTTAGAGTCAGCAGTCCATACCATTGGACTAAGCATAATTTCACACTTTTTTGTGGTTACGAAATTAACTATAAAATTTAAATTTACCCTAAAAGACATACAATTTTAAAATCTAAAATTTCCACCCTGGATTTGAAGCAACAACCTTCAGATTTAGAGTCAGTAGTCCATACCATTGGACTAAGTGTAATTTCACAATTTTTAAAGGTTACGAAATTAACTATCAAGTTTTAATTTACCCAAAAAGGAATAAATTTTAAAATCTAAAATTCTCACCCTGGAATTGAACCCGCAACCTTCAGATTTTGAGTCAGCAGTCCATACCATTGGACTAAGCATAATTTCACACTTTTGAGTGGTTATGAAATTAACTATCAAGTTTAAATTTACCCAAAAAGACATAAAAATTTTTAAATCAAAAATTTCCACCCTGGATTTGAACCCACAACCTTCAGATTGAGAGTCAGCAGTCCATACCATTGGACTAAGCATAATTTCACACTTTTTATTGGTTACGAAATTAACTATCAAGTTTAAATTTACCCAAGAAGACATAAAATTTTAAAGTCAACTTAAACTTTATAGTTAATTTTGAAACTAGTGTATGGTGTGAATAGTAGTAGTCGAGTGGTGTGGACTGCTGACTCTCAATCGGAAGGTTGCAGGTTCAAATCCTACAGCGTATTTTTAGGTTACAAAATTTTATTTATTTTGAGGTCAACCTAAACTTTATAGTTAAATTCGAAACTAGTGTACAGTGTGAAATGGTGGTAGTCGAGAGGTGTGGACTGCTAACTCTGAATCGGAAGGTTGCAGGTTCAAATCCCAAAGCGTATTTTTAGGTTACAAAATTTTATTAATTTTGAAGTCAACTTAAATTTTATATTTAAATTCGAAACTAGTGTACAGTGTGAAATGGTGGTAGTCGAGAGGTGTGGACTGCTAACTCTGAATCGGAAGGTTGCAGGTTCAAATCCCAAAGCGTATTTTTAGGTTACAAAATTTTATTAATTTTGAAGTCAACTTAAATTTTATAGTTGATTTTGAAACTAGTGTACGGTGTGAAATGGTGGTAGTTGAGTTGTGTGGACTGCTGACTCTGAATCGGAAGGTTGCAGGTTCAAATCCCACAGTGTATTTTTAAGTTACAAATTTTTTTTTATTTTGAAGTCAACTTAAATTTTATAGTTAAATTTGAAACTAGTGTACAGTGTGAGTCAAGAGGTGTGGACTGCTAACTCTGCATCGGAAGGTTGCAGGTTCAAATCCCACAGTGTATTTTTAAGTTACAAAATTTTATTAATTTTGAAGTCAACTTAAATTTTATATTTAAATTCGAAACTAGTGTACAGTGTGAAATGGTGGTAGTCGAGAGGTGTGGACTGCTAACTCTGAATCGGAAGGTTGCAGGTTCAAATCCCACAGCATATTTTTAAGTAACAAAATTTTATTAATTTTGAGGTCAACTTAAACTTTATAGTTAATTTCAAAACTAGTGTATGGTGTGAAATGGTAGTAGTCGAGTAGTGTGGACTGCTGACTCTGAATCAGAAGGTTGCAGGTTCAAATCCCACAGCGTATTTTTAGGTTACAAAATTTATTAATTTTGAAGTCAACTTAAATTTTATATGTAAATTCGAAACTAGTGTACAGCGTGAAATGGTGGTAGTTGAGAGGTGTGGACTGCTAACTCTGAATCGGAAGGTTGCAGGTTCAAATCCCAAAGCGTATTTTTAGGTTACAAAATTTTATTAATTTTGAAGTCAACTTAAATTTTATAGTTAATTTTGAAACTAGTGTATGGTGTGAAATGGTGGTAGTTGAGTTGTGTGGACTGTTGACTCTGAATCGGAAGGTTGCAGGTTCAAATCCCACAGTGTAATTTTAAGTTACAAATTTTCTTTTATTTTGAAGTCAACTTAAATTTTATAGTTAAATTCGAAACTAGTGTACAGTGTGAAATGGTGGTAGTCGAGAGGTGTGGACTGCTAACTCTGAATCGGAAGGTTGCAGGTTCAAATCCCAAAGCGTAATTTTAAGTTACAAATTTTCTTTTATTTTGAAGTCAACTTAAATTTTATAGTTAAATTCGAAACTAGTGTACAGTGTGAAATGGTGGTAGTCGAGAGGTGTGGACTGCTAACTCTGAATCGGAAGGTTGCAGGTTCAAATCCCAAAGCGTATTTTTAGGTTACAAAATTTTATTAATTTTGAAGTCAACTGAAATTTTATATTTAAATTCGAAACTAGTGTACAGTGTGAAATGGTGGTAGTCGAGAGGTGTGGACTGCTAACTCTGAATCGGAAGGTTGCAGGTTCAAATCCCACAGCATATTTTTAAGTAACAAAATTTTATTAATTTTGAGGTCAACTTAAACTTTATAGTTAATTTCAAAACCAGTGTATGGTGTGAAATGGTGGTAGTCGAGTAGTGTGGACTGCTGACTCTGAATCGGAAGGTTGCAGGTTCAAATCCCACAGCGTATTTTTAAGTTACAAAATTTTATTATTTTGAAGTCAACTTAAATTTTATAGTTAAATTCGAAACTAGTGTACAGTGTGAAATGGTGGTAGTCGAGTAGTGTGGACTACTGACTCTGAATCAGAAGGTGGCAGGTTCAAATCCAAAAGCGTATTTTTAGGTTACAAAATTTATTAATTTTGAGGTCAACTTAAATTTTATATTTAAATTCGAAACTAGTGTACAGTGTGAAATGGTGGTAGTCGAGAGGTGTGGACTGCTAACTCTGAATCGGAAGGTTGCAGGTTCAAATCCCACAGCATATTTTTAAGTAACAAAATTTTATTAATTTTGAGGTCAACTTAAACTTTATAGTTAATTTCAAAACCAGTGTATGGTGTGAAATGGTGGTAGTCGAGTAGTGTGGACTGCTGACTCTGAATCGGAAGGTTGCAGGTTCAAATCCCACAGCGTATTTTTAAGTTACAAAATTTATTATTTTGAAGTCAACTTAAATTTTATAGTTAAATTCGAAACTAGTGTACAGTGTGAAATGGTGGTAGTCGAGTAGTGTGGACTACTGACTCTGAATCAGAAGGTGGCAGGTTCAAATCCAAAAGCGTATTTTTAGGTTACAAAATTTTATTAATTTTGAGGTCAACTTAAACTTTATAGTTAATGTCAAAACTAGTGTATGGTGTGAAATGGTGGTAGTCGAGAGGTGTGGACTGCTAACTCTGAATCGGAAGGTTGCAGGTTCAAATCCCAAAGCGTAATTTTAAGTTACAAATTTTCTTTTATTTTGAAGTCAACTTAAATTTTATAGTTAAATTCGAAACTAGTGTACAGTGTGAAATGGTGGTAGTCGAGAGGTGTGGACTGCTAACTCTGAATCGGAAGGTTGCAGGTTCAAATCCCAAAGCGTATTTTTAGGTTACAAAATTTTATTAATTTTGAAGTCAACTTAAATTTTATATTTAAATTCGAAACTAGTGTACAGTGTGAAATGGTGGTAGTCGAGAGGTGTGGACTGCTAACTCTGAATCGGAAGGTTGCAGGTTCAAATCCCACAGCATATTTTTAAGTAACAAAATTTTATTAATTTGAGGTCAACTTAAACTTTATAGTTAATTTCAAAACAGTGTATGGTGTGAAATGGTGGTAGTCGAGTAGTGTGGACTGCTGACTCTGAATCGGAAGGTTGCAGGTTCAAATCCCACAGCGTATTTTTAAGTTACAAAATTTTATTATTTTGAAGTCAACTTAAATTTTATAGTTAAATTCGAAACTAGTGTACAGTGTGAAATGGTGGTAGTCGAGTAGTGTGGACTACTGACTCTGAATCAGAAGGTGGCAGGTTCAAATCCAAAAGCGTATTTTTAGGTTACAAAATTTTATTAATTTTGAGGTCAACTTAAATTTTATATTTAAATTCGAAACTAGTGTACAGTGTGAAATGGTGGTAGTCGAGAGGTGTGGACTGCTAACTCTGAATCGGAAGGTTGCAGGTTCAAATCCCACAGCATATTTTTAAGTAACAAAATTTTATTAATTTTGAGGTCAACTTAAACTTTATAGTTAATTTCAAAACCAGTGTATGGTGTGAAATGGTGGTAGTCGAGTAGTGTGGACTGCTGACTCTGAATCGGAAGGTTGCAGGTTCAAATCCCACAGCGTATTTTTAAGTTACAAAATTTTATTATTTTGAAGTCAACTTAAATTTTATAGTTAAATTCGAAACTAGTGTACAGTGTGAAATGGTGGTAGTCGAGTAGTGTGGACTACTGACTCTGAATCAGAAGGTGGCAGGTTCAAATCCAAAAGCGTATTTTTAGGTTACAAA
Organism: Patiria miniata; assembly: GCF_015706575.1. NCBI lineage: Eukaryota > Metazoa > Echinodermata > Asteroidea > Valvatida > Asterinidae > Patiria > Patiria miniata. Next base: position 24,537,425 of record NW_024037073.1, on the reverse strand, counting down.
ATTTTATTAATTTTGAGGTCAACTTAAACTTTATAGTTAATGTCAAAACTAGTGTATGGTGTGAAATGGTGGTAGTCGAGAGGTGTGGACTGCTAACTCTGAATCGGAAGGTTGCAGGTTCAAATCCCACATCGTATTTTTTAAGTTACAAAATTTTTTTATTTTGAAGTCAACTTAAATTTTATAGTTGATTTCAAAACTAGTGTATGGTGTGAAATGGTGGTAGTCGAGTAGTGTGGACTACTGACTCTGAATCAGAAGGTTGCAGGTTCAAATCCCACAGCGTATTTTTTAGGTTACGAAATTTTATTAATTTTGAGGTCAACTTAAACTTGATAGTTAATTTTGAAACTAGTGTACGGTGTGAAATGGTGGTAGTCGAGAGTCAAAATTTCTTGAAAAGGGCACTTGCACATCGTGCTGAAATGTAGACATGTTTTTTTTTTTTCGGGACATTAATCCAATGATTATGCACACTAACGGACAATATATGGTCCTTTTCAGGACAATACATGCGTGAAGTAAAAAAAAGGCACCCGGAATGGCCGCAGGCACATGGAAGGGCACGACATCTTTTTCGAAAGGGCATTTGTTCCGAAAAAAAGGGCACTTTGCAAAAAAGGACACTCTTTACAACAAAATGAGGAAGGGGGTAAGCACTGGTGAAAAAGCATTTGAATGGAAAAGGGCAGTCTTGACACAAATATTGGGGGTAAAATACCCCCCCCCCCCTTGCTACGCTGATGGACACTACATGTATATATTATGCTTGTTAGTTTGTACCCACATTGGGGAGTTTTACGTTCTTAATAAGCTGAGTGTGCAATTTGTTTGCACTGTTGGGAATGAGTCCCACAGAGTTGGTAGGCTGCGGGCCGTCCTCGTCTCCTCGTCACCGTCAATAAAACACAGACCAGGTTATTTGCCATAACCTGTAAGTACTATTATTGCTTTGCAGATTCCAAAGTAACATTTCAAAGTGCAAATTGATATTGGTATAACTGTTGTAAAACATTGTAAATGTGCCTTGGCAATAACTAGTTGTTTGGGTTTTTGTGTATAAAATGTACCTTGCATTTTATGGTATGTTAAATGATATTGAGCTGCTATGGACGATGCATGTAATAATCTTGTGTAGGAGATGCATTACTGGTGACAATTTGTACTTAATTTTAAACCAGGGTTTTTGGGTGTAACGTCTGGTGTGACAAACTCCGCAGTGAGACAGACATCCTCGGCCGACCGAAGTTAAGTCCACCATTGACCAGTCGGATTGCCAGACAGGTCACGCATGCTATTCATTGTGTAGAATAGTCACTTCAGGTTCTGGCACTCACGCCGTATATCCAACCCTTATTCGTCTTCCATTGCTTACGGTATTTACTTACATAGTTTGGCTTAGTTTGCGTAATGTCGACAGAGGCAGACCACTCCACGAATCCTGATCTGTTGGCGTTTATGTTCGACAAATGTAAAGATTACTTTGACAAGAAGTTTAACGCTATCTCTGCACCGAAAGAGGACTCCACCTCCATTCGGGAACTCAAGAATAAACTGGACTCCAAAGAGTTAACAAAACCAGGCAACATGGCCCGATTTGAGTTTTGTGGGAAACTTCAAATTGCCCTTGGCGACATCAAGACGGCAATTATCGTTAAAGGCGATACAGACCAAGCCAGCTGCTGGCAGAACACAAGAACAAGATTAAGATCGCCAACTCGAGCAAGGCAGGGTGGATGACCGTCTCGTGTATGGACAAACAAAAAGGAACAGGCAACTTGTCTCCAGATCAACAGAAAATCATATAACAGCGGCGAAAGAAGTTTTTAAGGACACTGAAGCCCGAAAAAGAAGAGAAGACGAGACTACCAGCATGGCCCAGTCGGTTAAGATGCTGCTGATCGTCGCCTTTTTGAGGTACATGTATTGACCCTATTATCTCTCCCCCTTGCATACTTTGTTATTTCAGCCTGCATGCCTGTGTGCAGGCCAGCCCCCATCATGTATAATAATAAAATTCTGAATATGAACAAATTGTGTCCTCCTTTTCCTTTATAACGTTCTGTAAAACCTAACTGTTTTTCATGCGTATGAGCGAAGCGAAGTAGCATGAAAATGTGTTCGTATGTTACTTACAAGCTTGATGCTTGAGTGATCATGATAAAGAATAGGTTAAATTTGAATAGAATGTCATTGAGGACGTAATTGAGTAAATTAAAGGGAAAATACAACATTTGCAAACATCGAAAAACAAAACTACCAAGTTTTTACGAAATACACAACAGAATGTTGGTAAATGACAGTCTAAAGCATCCTGTAAAATTATGGCACCTGGTGTGAAGTCACTTTCAAGAAAATGGTAATTTTGTATACATTTCCAACGGTGGTCGGCTGACCACCGTTGGAAAAACCTAACTGTTTTTCAACTACTGCTCCAAATGTACAATTTTTTTTTGTTTTTTTTGTTTGCTATTGGTTGCATGTTCTGAATAGGTGCAGGCCAGCTAGACTGGTTCCCTAATCGTACAATTTTCCGGCATCTATAAATTAATCCATTTAATCTTCAGTGGAGTCAGGGAACCAGAATACTCAAACATTTTTGTTTTTCTTAGTTTTTCCAGCAATTTCCAACACAAAACTTCAGACATGTCAGTGTAACAATAATTTGATATATTATACTAACCCCTCAAGTAGTTCATTTCTGAAAACTAATGCAAATGCCAATGATGTACATGTACATGTACATTCCCTTGAGTGATCATGATAAAGAATAGGTTAAATTTGAATAGAATGTCATTGAGGACGTAATCGAGTAAATTAGGGCGTGTGGCTGTAGTATGGCCATTCTAGCCTGTGTTCACCACGTCGCTAGGTCAGTAATTTTCATAATGACCACAATACATCGTATATTTTAATTTAAAAGAAGAGGAGAAACTCGGAGTTTGTAAGTATTAAAGTTAATGTATAAGGGATCGGCCACAAGGTTTTCCAGAGTTTTTACCTCATAGAGTTTTACCTCTGGTGTTTCACTCTGGGCACTTGACAAGTAATAGAATGAAATCATAGATCTATACAAATTCAGTATTAATTAAAATTTTAGTTTACAGCAAACATAAATGAAAGCAGTGGCGGTTCTACCGGGGGGGGGGGGGGCAACAATTTGGCAAGCCCCCCCCCAAAAAAAAAATCCATACAAAAAAAAAAGCACTAGCAAAGTGTAAGAATTTGATGTACAGGGGAACGGTCTCCCCCTAAATGAGAAGGGTGCATTTGTACACTTTTAGTTAATAGGCCTACAACATGTATAGTGTGCCTGATTGTAGGATTTTATCAGCGCTCCCCATAGAAAATATGGCACGAGCCCCCCCCCCCCCATCTTTCGAGACAATTATTTCTTCTTTCTTAATTATGAAAACATAATTCCTAGTTTCAGGGGCAAACATAAGTAACTCTACTGCCATGATTCTCCCACTTATGAAGTATGCAGACTAATAAAATGCCGGGAGATGATGACTTGCCCAAAGAATTCTACGTTCAATTTTGGGATCTTTTATGCTCAGACTAGATCTTCTGAAAGTGTATCATAGATCTTTTGACGATAACATCTCGCCAACTTTCAAACACAGAAGTATGATAACTTTGCTTGAAAAAGCTGGAGATCAGCTGAATCCTCAGAAAAAAAGACTAATTTGGTTACTCAACGTAGATTACAAGATTGTCTCTAAAGCTATTTACCTTCGTCTGGGCAAAGTTATCCCTTTTGTTTAATATTAATCCTTTCCAGACCTGCAGGATCAAAAGGCAGAAGTATTCACAATAACGCCAGACTTCTGAGAGATTTGGTTGACTATATGAGCTCCATGCGCTACCAAAAGAGGGCGCCCTTTTACTTAGCAACGACGTCCCATGGGCGGTACATTTGGCTGGTTGTTGACGCGCACCGTTCCTTGTCAGTGTGACACGCATACACCAGGGGATTTGTTCCATGTACACGCAGTGGCCGCGCACCCCCAACTGTACTTCCTTTGCCGGTGAGGGGGTACTTGTGAACAGAGCGGATAAGTTCAAAGGGTATTAATTCCTTGGTCATTTCATATCAATTTGTTAGCGCTCCTTTTCAAGCGCCCACACAGTCCCTGATTTTCCGCTATGGGAGTTGCCATCAAAAACTGTGCCTCGATGTCTCTTTTTGTACACCATTGAAAAACGGAACAATGCTTTCACTTCTTAAAAGAATACAAGACAGACAATAATATGTACATCATACTGATAAGAAATATTGAATTTATATTAACAGGAAAGCCTGTACTTTTCAGGATTTATATTGTTGTTTTAGCAGAATTTAACACGATTATGTGTAAATCATAGTTTTCAGTAAAACCTGCACCATTTCAACTCGCCGTAAATACAAACAGCGCCACCGTATGGCCTTCTTAAAAAAAGCATTGTTAGGGAAGGTTCTGGTCTAACTAACTATGTATTCTGATTAGACCTTGTTAAGACCTGTACTTTTAGGATTGAAGAAGATGATCGCCAATCATAACCCCGCTCACATAAGCCATGGGCATTGCATTTTGTGTGTGCGTGCGTGCTATTCGATAATCAGGTCCAAAGATATAGCGCACAAAGTACATTCACTTCCACACACATGCGTGCGCGCATTTGTCTTACATTTTGTTAAAATTGAGCAATGCGCAAAATCGAGTTGAATCAAATAAGATAAATAGGAGTGCGGTTTCGGCCATAAACAATTGATATGCCTTATCAATAAAAAACTTTTGAAGAGTTAATTAGAATTTTCATTTTAAAGCTTTGGAACCTGTTTCGGCCCTGTTTTTATTCATTATATTAAGGGTTTTAATTAATGGTTTTATGTCCGACCCCTTTCAATTTTCAAAGGTGCTAAGCAGGGGTGTACATTATCCCCACTTTTGTTGAGAATTGAGATTTGAAGTTGTTGCTGATATTTTTAAACTGATAGTTACAGTAATGTCTTTTTTATACTAGTGGGAAAAGCAAATGAAAAGTACCAAGCCTATTGCGTTCTACTTTAAGTTGCGCATAATCAGAAACTAAAACCAGTGATTTATTTCATTTCACAATTCTTCTTTTTGAATTGTTGAATTAAGAGTTCATAACTTAGAAATATACCGCGTTTATTTTGCGATATACCTTTATTGTTTTCCACCTTCCTAGTGATTCGGGCACTGCATAAGTTGACGTACATGTACATATGTATAAAGTTTGACAACAGATCTTTTTATGACTTAATAATAATTGTAAATACTGCAAGTGGAAGAATTAGACTTGCAAATTATATTGCACATAATAACGTGTACATAGAACTGAACTTGTCCAATATTTGGTTTTTGTATTCTGATCGTCTTGATCTTTTCAAGCTCCACTGATGTGCTACTCTCTGGCATTCATGCAGAGTCAAAACAGATCAACCTAAAATCATCATATCATGCCTAGCTGTATTGACAGGCAATTATGACAAGCTCACTACACCCCATCTGCAAGTTATCCAGTTATTCAGGGTATCTACGTGACATGGTATCATCACCCTGTTCCTCATTGGTGTTTGTCAGCAAAATACATTGTAAACTTCACCAAGACCTCATGGGCTGCAACTACAATATAGTGTCCCTGCTTAAGAGGGCTACACACGTAGTTCTCATGTTGCTATACAAGAAAGTAATTATTTCAAAGGATTAGGCCTACATTTTCAGGTTCTGCAAAAAAAAATACTGGCAGTGCAGAGCAAAAATAAGCATTCAGCACACAATACAAAATTGGTGAAAATTTATCAAAATAACACAGCATTGTTGGCATAATGATGCAGCGTCCCCTTTTGTTTCCTGTGGGGATACATGTGTTGGCCCTGTCACGATTAATTCCAGAATAAGAATTATCTTTGCCTGCGTTACAGTTGTATAGCAGGCAAATGTGTCTAATCGGTTGAGGAATGAATTCTGGGAGGCGGAGTTACATAAGGGTAGAAAGGGTGTGTCAAATTTGCATAGGAAAGAACGTGCGTTTAACATAGAACGTACGTAGAACGTACGAGGCGAAGGTGTGGTGGGATCATTCTAGCTTGCGACTTCAGTTCAGTTAAGGACAAACTGAGAATGGATCAGCTTTAAAAAATAGCTTTGTGTAAACGTGCGAAATGTTTTGTTTTGCTGGCAACCACAAGGTTTTCCAGAGTTTTTGCTCATCGAGTTTTATCTCTGGTTTTTAATCCAGTGGGTTTCTTCGGGAGTTTGTAACAGTGTTTAAAAAATTCAATTACATGGAATTTGTATAATTAGTCCTATTGTTTCTAAAAAATCCAGCACCAACTGGTTGACTGCCCCTTGGCAAGCCGTACCCTATATGGTGATATATGTCGTATATTAATTTGGTGTTGTGTTCATAGGAAAGGATGTATCATTAGAATAGACTGGCAAGAGCAGTCTTGTCTGCTCAAAGAACAAGAGATATATGATTGTAGACATCATCAAAGCAAGTCTTACCCTGTCCAGATTTTGTATCAGAGGCTTTGTTGAAGTTAAGGAGAGCAAAGAAAATGCAAGAGGCAACGTGAAAGATATCATAAAGGGTTCAACTGCACTTCCTCAGAATCTGAACATGAACCAGCCAAGAATATCTTGAAGGGTATCTGCTAATAGCTCAATGTAATTAGCTTTCATAATGGTCAAGTGGACAAGATTTCTTTGGCCAAGAGTTTGCCATGGAATCGTTCATTATGAACAACAGAATATTAAATATATTTAAGACTATTTCAGTACCTGTTAGTACCTATTACGCGAACGACCTTAAATATTGCAAGGGACAATATTCAACGGATGCGAAAGGTGATTCAAAGGATTGAATGATGAAGACCTGATTTATGATTGGATAGTTTGTCATTGGGGTATATGTACATGTACAGGTACACCAGTGCTTTCTAAGAGCTTGGTAGGAAAAAAATCACAAGCTTAGTCAGCTTTTAGTGAACAAATGAACTCCTGTTTATATTCAAATATATTTAGCTCAAATATTTAGGAAATTTGGATTGCCCAAAAGACAAAATTGCAAATACCTAATGTTAATATTTACAGTGACTTGACACAAAAGTTCATCTAGGAAAACAGCATCAGCTGACTAACTTTGTATCAAAGAAAATGACAGTATTTTATGCATTCCTTCCTGGTCATATTTTAAATAATGTTAATTCCATCAGCACTTGTACTGCATTGTGTAGTTTGTAATCAATAAACAATTAATCAATAAAACCATGGAGTGCACAGGCTGTTTCAGGCGCTACAGTGATTAGGCATTGCAGTTTTGGACACTACAGTGATTATATAGTGTCCAAAACTGCCATGCCTAATCACTATAGTGTCCAAAACTGCCATGCCTAATATTAGGCATGGCAGTTTTGGACACTACAGTGAATAGGCATTGCAGTTTTGGACACTACAGTTAGGCATGGCAGTTTTGGACACTACAGTGATTAGGCATGGCAGTTTCGGACACTTCAGTGCCTATGAAAGGGTTGGGTAATTAATTCTTTAAGTAATGAAGGCTAATCCTTCTTATGGATGTACATGTAAAGTTTACATGTACATCCATAAGAAGGATTAGCCTTCATTACTTAAAGAATTATTATTGAAATGCTAGACTATGGAAAACTAACATTAACTTTAAAAGCCATTGAACTCATTACTGTAATGAGTGAGGTACACGGTCAGAAAAAAATATGGCTTTACTTTGCCTTCAAATAAGGTACCGGTACATGTATAGCTTTAATAAGCAACAGATGAAAAGCATGAGTTTAATGAAGAGTAAAAACAGTCAACAAGAGGCTCCTAAACCGAAGTGTAGGGTCATCGACGCCTTCACCGACAGCTGGAGATACCCCCAGTGTCACCCTGATGTTGGGTTATTCCGAGGATTGGGCGCCTATTCCTTATTTCCACATACCACCCAAAAATGTTGTAGAAAATGGCATCATATTCATGGAAAGCACATTCACAGGCAACACAAACCACATTGGCATGATGAATTCATCTTCAATTTTATGAGCCAACAAAAGTGTTTGCAGTTTAAATACAAAAAAAATTACAATGACTTAATGTCTTTCTGTGTGCTTCCTAGATGGTTTGTAGCCCACACATTTTAGTGGCCTTGGCTTTATGGCTGGGCTATACGACAAACCAGCACCTCTGCTTGCGTTTGCCACTAAAACTGAAAGGAATATTTAGCCCAAAATATTTGGGGGAAAAAAAAGGGAGATCGGTTGTTAAACATGAATCTCAGGTACATGTAAGTTGGAAGGCATGAATTAAACTAATGAATTAATTAGCAAACACAAATCAGTGTACAATGTACATGTATGAATGCAATCAGTAGCATAGCTTTTTGTGGCGGGGGGGGGGGGTGTCTGAACCATCTTAAAAGCCTTAAAAAGACTGTTGTTTTATGTCACCATCAAATACTGCCAGGGGCCTTCCCTCCCCCCCCCCCCCACCACCATCCAGCTAACTATACGCCACTGTACTTTTCATGCATCAAACTAGTTTTACCAAGGCATTTGGTTTGAACGCTTTTCATATAATATATTTCACTGGATTTTGCCCTCCACTGCCGTAATCAGTGAAGGGCAAACTCTGGTAAAAACCCAACATTTAACCTCCTATGCAAACATACATTCTGTTTAAAAGTTGTCCTTTCAGTCTAATTCTCACAAGTGACTGTTTTCAACAGTTTAGAGCTCCCAGCACCATAAAGCAGGATTGACTGGCTGTGACTGTTTATGTAACTTGATACAGCTATGCTTTGACTGTAGATAATTGATAAGACAGCTTTGCCTACTTCCTGCCTGCTGTTGCCTGATGACTGAATTTGACTAGTCACATGCTAGCTTGCTTGAAATATAATCTGACTGTTGGTGACTAGCTTAGGTAAAAAGCATGGCAGAGGAAGAGGATTATTTTTTTACTGTCTGTGACTGTTGAAACAGCAGGAGGGTTAAAATTGAGAAATCATGTCATTGTGAAAAACCTTACATTAAAATTACACCAACCTGACGCAATTTCCATCAAAAGTCTGTACTGCGTAATAAAGTATTAATTACAAAGAATTCCTCACAATGAAAAGTGAACACAAAAATATACAATCAGTAAAATTATAACAGCTTTTAAATGCTTTGTTTCATAAAATATAAACAGCAATACATTTAAATGTTGCTGGATCAAATATTAAACTGTCACTTTCAAGAATCTAAATTTTTTTTTTAATAAAACAACGGATGAATTATGCATATCATGTGATACTTCAGTCTCAAACGACAGTATGGATATACGCCTTCACCGACAGCCAGATACTGATACCCCACTGTCACCCTGATGTTGGGTTATTCCAAGGATCAGGCACCTCCTCTTTTAACTCTACGCTGATTACAAGCATCTCGCTTTTATGCCAAGTGCCACTGCATTGTTTAAGGGTCTTGATCCAGCCGAGTCTCTGTACTGCTGAAGAGTTCATCAGAAAATATCATTATCAGAGCTGAATCCTTGATCATCTATGCCAAGTCCTGCTGCAAAGTTTCAGGTTCGGCGGATTTCTGCAGAGTGACCCAGACCCACAGCTCAAATGAAACCTAGGACATGCACAAAGCTGCTGTATCAGATGTCCCGCTGCAATACTTGAGGATAATGAGCCAAAACACTGCCTTCACCGACAGCCAGATACTGATACCCCACTGTCACCCTGATGTTGGGTTATTCCAAGGATCAGGCACCTCCTCTTTTAAACTCTCTGCTAATTACAAGCATCTCGCCTTTATGCCAAGTGCCACTGCATTGCTTCAGGGTCTCGATCTAGCTGAGTCTCTGTAATGCTGAAGAGCTCATCAGAAAATATCACTATCACAGCTGCAAAGTTTCAGGTTCAGCGGATTTATGCAGGGTGACCCACAGCTCAAACTAACCCAGGACATACACAAAGCTGCTGTATCAGATATCCCGCTGCAATACTTGAGGATAATGAGACCAGTCACTGCCATGCAAACGAGCTCAGAAAACATTATCAGAACAAAATCATCGACATGCAGGTATTCCATGTTCTGCTGCAAAGTTTCCATTTTTAAGCAGAGTCTCTGCAACATCTCTACAGCTCAAGAAAACATGTCCACGTACAGTTTTTATTGAGCTACTTCAATGGCAGAATCTCTGATTTACAGACATCTTTAAACGGCCAACTAGATGCTTATCTGTTACACCGTTAGTGGAGGTTAGGCAGGATTACCGATGTGACAACTGGGGGAAAAACAACCATCTCACTAGGCGTATGTACAGCAAGGGCAGCTTGTACTACTTGCAATCATCAAGCCTAGTTGAGTCTGCAGGTGTTTATGCCAAGTTTCTTGCATATCATCCAGTAAGGCTTATCCTGGATTTCTAATACTGCAGGTGTTCTGCTGCATAATACGGGTAAAAGTCGACCAGGATCTGATGAGCTGTCACTGTCATTTCCCTGCTAACTTAAACTGTACGTGAACAGCTCTGCTGTGTTTCTTTAGAGACAAATATTCCACCGTGCATCAATGCCTCGTGTTGATCAGGGATGGCGCAAAGTTCACCTATGATCGTTTCCACTGCACTGTAAACTTGTCACCCTGAGATCGAGACCCTTTTTATTATCAGGTACTAGCGACTGAGTCAGTTGGACCTGGGGATCGGCACGGGAAGGGTCCAAACTCCCTGAAGAAGCAATTGCAATGACACAGCTGCATTCACTGCTTATTAAATTACTCTTTAGAATCCTTGCCGGATCATACATGTTCACATTTGCATTTATTTATAAATCTGATAAATTTGGCTTTAACCAAGGGTAAAGTTTTTACTTTACACCGAAATAAACGCACAGTTATATCATGTCTTGGCACCAAGATGCAGGAAGTAGTGGCTTACTTTTGGCACAAAAGCCATCTTGCCAACAAATAAATAAATGTACGGCATTGCACATCAATAATGTGTAATAATTGTATCTTGCACACACCAAGGAGGTCATCCTCTTAAATATGACTTGGGTGCCACTGCTATCCCACTTTGATTTTCAATGTACCCTGCATTGACCACGGTATAACGTGTACAAGCAGTGAATGGGCAGATGGGCTCTGGTACAAAATTGGATCAATATTGTAAGACTCCTGTTGTGTGGGGCGTGGTGTTTTACCAAGACCAAGTGCTCCATGGTACCTTCAGCTTTGTGTTTGAGTGCCATGCATCTTGAGCAATAAATGCCCTACATGAGTAAATACACAGTATTGCATTGACATGCTGAGCTATACTGGTCAACATACAGTTTAAACAATTTCCCTATTTTTTAGACATATTTGTAAAAGCAGACTACTGTATGTTAGCATACTTTTCATTGAAGAGTTTGTCATTACTTTTTGTCCTGTAAAACTGACACCAGGAATTCTGGTGCAATCCACTTAACATTCTAACTGCAACATACCCAAGGGCTGTTACAATTACAACACCATACTCTTACACCAAGCCACTACAATTGCAAACATGTGGGCTCTCTTTCCATTCATCATTAGAAAAATTACACTTTGTCAGTATTTGACTTTTGATGGAATTTGCATCAGGATAATTTATATTTTACAAATAATGAATGTTTCACGTTCGTGCAGTGGTAAGAATAATTCCAATCGGTGACAATGAAAAGTTCCATTCCACTATTGAAATTATTCTCACCATTGCACTCACAAATATTCATTATTTGTATACTATAATTACTGGCACTGTATAATCAGTGCTTTTCAACAGAAATTAAAACCAATAGCAAAAGCTATCTTGAAAGGCCAATAGCATCATTTGCAATAACAGAAATGTAAATAAAATGGCTGACTTTTCAGCTCAAGTGTCATGTATCTTTTAAAGATCATGAATGTACACAATTTGTGCTTTTATTTAACAGGTTATTTCAAAAGGCAAATTTTTGAGTACTTGCAAATGATCCTGTCAAGCCATGTTACTTCCAACCTACATGTAGGCCAATGAGGCCTTTACTTTTAAAAGATATGCCAGGCCTGTACAGAGCATTTTCAAATGAGTGTCATGTACCGTTTCTATCAGAGAGTGTTCATATCAAGTAGCAAAGACTATTCATAAGATAGAATTTGCATCAATATTAGGTTTTGTCCTTCATCGACGAACAAACACTGTATACTCAGTGTGTTCAACCTGAGTGAAAGTCAGCAAAAGCACTCGGGTGGGAATCGAACCCACAACCTTCTGCTTTGTTGAGCAGACGTCTTACCACTCGACCACCAAGCACGTGAGGTTGTTTAACTTTCACTCGGGTGTGTAACACACCGAGTAGACAGTGGTTATATGTCGGCGAAGGGCAAAACCTAATTATTGCAAATTGTAAAGACTTAAATTGTGAAAGCAAAATGTATGCCAAATATAAATCACACAACAAAAATATGATTTAGCTAAATAACACTTTTCAAAGGTACATGTATTAGCACCCATCTCTGGTGCAGGCCTGCATATTTTATTTTAACTTTTAGTCACTGTAGCGCCCAAAACTGCCCTGCCTGTTACTCACTGTAGCACCAAAACTGCCCTAGCACTCTTAGGGTACATTCGAGTACAATGTACATGTAGCTCACCCCAGATCGATGTCTCAGGTTAACCCCTTGCTGTTCAATTCGCTCCAACGTCTCGAGTCAGCCACCACAGAAAACTGCTCAAGGACCAAACTCAGGGGTGGAAACAGGTCCCATGCATACAAGTGTTGTTCATTTCAAGAAACGAACAAATTTGGCGGCTAGACGGCAAAAATGTCGAGCGGACCCAAAAATCAACTTATTTCAAGCAAAAGGGTAATTATTTATGTAGTTAATTTCAACTTTAGAGGCTGTAATTCCAGCCCAACATTTTACTTTTGCAACTCTCTAAAAAGCAGTAAATCTCAAACTTAACACCCAGTCTGAAATGGGCATTTTGTACGGACATCACGTGAGGATCGTGATGGCCCACGTTGAATGTTTGATTAGTCCGGCTGTCATACAGTAGTTAACGTCTCCCTTTACAGAGTCGATCCCAGTGAGCTACTTAAAGGCACCCTATGATTAATTTTTTCAGTGAATAAATACACTGTAATAAAATACAGACCAAGATGCTAATGGGTTAATTATATTGAATGACAGATATAAAAATCATCAGTTAAAAAAAAATTGCTCAGCCATTCGGAAGAACATAAATTGCAATTGGTCTCAAATTAAAGCTGATGGTCAAGTGCTATACACACTACCAAAAGCTTATATCATCATAGCTCCTTGATTGTTTATTTAAGCACAGTTTTTGTAACTGATGCATTTTTTTTATGCACACCCTGTGTAACAGCTATAAAGTGCTTTTGGGCGGCCAGGGGAGAGTAGGATTCTCAAAGGGAAGAAAATGGCGTATATCGCATTTTGGAAATACACTCTTCATATGTTCATACACACACAACAAACATTTCATATTACAGCTTTAGCTAGAAAAATATTCTCACTAATAGGAAATTAGATCTTATCATTCAATCCTAACTATGAGGTGTTTTACGTGAAAAATAGGGAGGGGGACTTCCACAAATGACTTCTTTTATCAAGTGATACTAACTTTTCTTTCATTTTTGTTTTAAGTTGTGCACCATGTTACACAATTGTTTAAAACCCGATTAAAAACTCTTTTTTTTTACATTCTTGCAATGGTTGACATGTACATAGAACTCTCTGAGAAGTTGCAGTTGTATAAAAGAGAAGAGATATAAGCCACAGAAAAAATCACTATCTGATAATGCTTGTCCAGTAACTTTACAGAAAACATTGTTGCTGACCAAGATTTGGTCAGTGACGGATGACATAGTTTGGTTTAATTAGCATTTTAAAGAGATTTTACACTTCAGATCAAACGTTTGTTTGAAAGTGATATTTATGGGAGTATGCACTCTGTATGCCTAACAGCAACAGTGACACTTTCCCTTGAATATGGCCACTTGGTCATTTTGTCAGGCAACACAACCTACATAATGACACACTAGCAGGGCAATTCATCAAGGCAACAGAAAGGGACACAGGGGGAAAAAGTGGCCTGAGTGAATCAAAGTGAAAGATTGATTCAAACAGGAAAGAGGTACAAGCATATAAGGGCAGCCAGCTTCCAGACTGGACAAAGTGCTGGGTGGAAAGGTACATAGTTTACGATGGAAAAAATATCATGTTTTTACTGTTTACATGCCAACTTAGTTGGCAGGAAAATGAACGAACATAGATATTGACTAGATGCGTATTGTGATTTGCAATGTTCAAAGTCACGACAAGTAATCCACAGGACCAAGACAATTAATCCACAGGACAAAAACAACTTTACATGAGGGCATTCAAAAGTAGAGGCCAACAAGCACTGTGTTATTCAGATAAGTTGTCACCATGGGAATTACACATTTTTCTTGAGAGATTTTTCTTTTAAGAATGATTAAAAAGTATGGCACAGTCTTACCTAGCAACTGCAATTGGGACAAGTTCGTGTTTCCATGACTCCTGGTCTCCATTCTGTGCATCATCAGTGACAGGAGATGCTAATGAGACGAGAGAAGCTGGGCTATCCTTGAGGGCTGGATGACTCCTGACTCCTTGGCTATGGAGATGCTCCTCACAGAGTACAGTCAATCATAACTGCTCCTCCAGTGAAGGTAAACGAAGAAGGTCTATTGTCCCTGGGCCCAGCACAGGAGTAAGATGCCATGGGTATAGAAGACCCGTAGGCTTGCTAAAGTGGGGACACATTGCTATGGGTGCCGAGTCCTTGGGTATAGGTGACCATCGGACTGTCCAGTGAGGATGGGCTAAAACATGTCACCACCAGGATGTCGATATCTTAGAGGTGGCTCAGCTATAGGAACCAGTGTCAGCTTGCTGTAAATAGATCCTTGCTGGTGCCAGGTTGGGCAGTTTATCACTATCCCATATTTGCCAAGGGATCTTTATTCACCGAGTCCGTAGGTGATGTCTTGCACTTCACCACATTCGCAGCAGATTCTCCAAGTCTGCACTTCAGGTCCTGCTTGTCCTTGTGGGATTGTAAAAGGCTGTGAATACTGATTAGTGTGCCCTTGTAAAATAATATAGCAAACCACCAAACAAATGGCCAGTGGTAAGGTGGTCTTCCAACTGACATTCAATTTGGCGTTTGGCACTATGCTGAAGTTTCATTGAGTCAACATTGATTTGAATTTGTTGACTCTCAAGCAATTTGATCGTCAGAGAAAGCAAATCCCAACTTAAGTGTCCTACATGTATATATTAAGACCTGTTCTGTATACCAATACTCTAATATAGTAAAATGTCATTTTTAATATATTTTCAAAGAGTATGGTGGCATATTGATCTCATCTAATCAATGCTCGCAGTAACGTTAATCCTTCATCATTACCTTCAGTATTATTCCCATGCAATATTCACATGCAACTAAACTTTCAAAGTTAAGCTGATGAGTATAAAGTATTGACTCAGACATATTCAAGTTGACTATGAAAGGACAATAAATATTACCATATTATGCTATGAATTATCAATAACATATATGCATACGAGTAATAACTTGAGTACTATATTATTCAAAAACATTTCCAGAGTTTTCTAATTTAAAAGAATAATTTCACATTTTACTGGTATTTTCAATGGTTTTTGATAGTCGGTAATTGAAGAATGTAAAATATTTATGGTTAGAAAGTTGGCACATGATCCATATGTGAGAAGAATTAGATTACCATTTTTATTGTCAAGGTAGGTCTATATCGTGTTTAAATGAAATAATCAGAGAACAGTTTCCAAATTACATTTTGATGAAACCCTGAGGCACACAGAGTATGGTGGCATTAATGTTAAATCTATTTTTGCAGTAAACATTACCCCCCCCCCTTCATTGCCAAAGGAATTATTCCAACGAAATTTTACATCCATTTTTTTATTTGCAAAGTTAAGCTGGTGAGTATACAGTATACATGTAGATTCCGACATATTAGAGTTGACAACTATAAAGCATGTGAAGTGCTGCTATGAAGCGCGTCACCTTTTCAGTTTGGTAGCGCACGATCATTGAGGGCGTACTTGTGGGAAAAAGAGGCGTTGCGCATTAGTCTGTTGCTAGCCAGGGAACAGAGTGCTGCATAGACTCAAATCGGGGTAATAGCACACCAGGCCCGTCATTTTTAATCCTTGTTCTGTTCTTTCAGTATATTTACTTTTTTAAGAATGTGGGGATTTTGTGTGAACATGTTTTTTTTTCTTGTTTTGTTTTGTATTATAGTGCAATATTGTGGCACATGTATCTCTGTGCATAATTCTTATAATTTACTATTTCACTGTATTGATGTCCTTTATATTATTATATTGTTATTGTAACATGTGTGTGTCACTATTTATAGCTATAGCTTCCTATGGTTGTGAGTCCAAGGGCAGACTAGCGTAGAGTGGATGCCTTGAGATCTGGGCATACAGACGCGTTCTCCGAGTGTCGTGGATGGAGAGGAGGACCAACCGCTGGGTATTGGATACCACAGGGAGTGAGTTGATGCTGAGACAACAGATGGCTGTGCGGAAGATGCATTTCTTTGGCCACGTCATGCGCCGCGAAGGAATCGACAAAGAAATAATCCAGGGATTGGTCTATGGGAAGAGACGTCATCCAACAACATCATGGAACCAACGACATAAAGCAGTGGACTAGACAGGGACTTGCAGCAGCATCAAGATCAGCAGTGGATCAAGATTGTTGGGCGTAGACTAGTAATGGCCACTGAGCGCAAATTGCGCCATCGGACTGAAGAGAGAGGGAGGTACTTGACCGTGATTCATTCATGTGTATCCCCCATTCAACATGTGGCATCCCCCCTTCGGCCACTACGTTCACTGTTTAACCAAGAAGAATCGTGATTTCATATGGGACGAGTAGTGTGACAGCTCTTTCAACACCCTCAAGACAGGATTGCAGGAGGCCACTATCCTGGGTTACTCTCAACTGGAGGCCAATACATACTCAATCTGATGCCAGCAGGGATGGGATCAGTCAGTTCTCTCGCAAATTTAGGAAGGGAAAGAAAGAGTTATCACCTATGCAAGTCTGGCATTGTCCGAACCAGGTGCCTACCTATGTTGCCCAATACCTACATGTTCCACAACCCTAACCCTGGAAGCATCTGCATCTGAGGCCTTTACTTTTAAAAGATATGCCAGGCCTGTACAGAGGATTTTCAAATGAGTGTCATGTATTGTTTCTATCGGGGAGTGTTCATATCAAGTAGCAAAGACTATTCATAAGATAGAATTTGCATCAATATTAGGTTTTGTCCTTCATCGACGTACAAACACTGTATACTCAGTGTGTTCAACCTGAGTGAAAGTCAGCAAAAGCACTCGGGTGGGAATCGAACCCACAACCTTCTGCTTTGTTGAGCAGACGTCTTACCACTCGACCACCAAGCACGTGAGGTTGTTTAACTTTTACTCGGGTGTAACACACCGAGTAGACAGTGGTTATATGTCGGTGAAGGGCAAAACCTAATTATTGCAAATTGTAAAGACTTAAATTGTGGACGCAAAGTGTCTGCAAGATATAAATCACACAACAAAAATATGATTTAGCTAGTAATATACAACTTTTCAACGGTACATGTATTAGTACCCGTCTCTGGTGCAGGCCTGCAATGGTGATTCATTCATGTGGATCCCCCATTCAATACTATAGTGGCATGGTGGCAACGTTGGAAACATTTCCATGCACTTTTCAGCTCATAAAAGGACTGGTCACAACAAACCGCCGACTTTGAGTGCTACATTTGGACTTCCGACCCGGTGCATCATTCACAAACAGGTGAACAGCTAGCCAGCTGATACTACAGCTGCGTAATAACACTAACTTTCAGTTTTTACCAACAAGAGTGTCCTTACCCTTCCAATCACCATGGCCAGTTCACATCGAGTAACAAAACAATGGTGTTTGGACAAGAATGAAACTGTCAACTCCTTCGACATCTGGAAACACAACCTACAATATATATCATTTCAAATATTTCAAGCTTCCTTGTAAAGTTCACAGGAAATCCACCGAGTAAATAAAACCCAATCCCGAGCTTATTTGGCAAAAACAAAAACAATGAACACGTTATATTAACCTATCATAAGCTATCCATTACCACATCAGAGAAAACAGCCCTGAGTAAAGATTTAAACTTTGTTCCCACTCCGGCCAAACCACTACCAAAGACGAATGAGAATTGCATACCTCATGCAAAACAAACCCTTCAAAAATACAAAGACCATTCAAACTTTGTGAGGAACTTTTCAAAGTCTTCTTCCTACTGGAAGAACGAGATACACTCACTACAAGCACGGCCACTACGTACACTGTTTAACCAAGAAGAATCGTGATTTCATATGGGACGAGTAGTGTGACAGCTCTTTCAACACCCTCAAGACAGAATTGCAGGAGGCCATATCCTGGGTTACTCTCAATTGGAGGGCCAATACATACTCGATCTGATGCCAGCAGGGATGGGATGAGTCAGTTCTCTCGCAAATTTAGGAAGGGAAAGAAAGAGTTATGCCTATGCAAGTCTGGCATTGTCCGAACCGGTGCCTACTATGTTGCCCAATACCTACATGTTCCACACCTTAACCGGAAAGCATCTGCATGTAACCCTAAGCATCTAA